>NC_143069.1:16445000-17070000 GCF_052426305.1 Pelodiscus sinensis | reverse complement strand
TTCTGGGGGTGGAAGCTCTCCTGCAGCCCCCCGATTACCCCCTCTCCCCAGATGGCAGCCTGCGGCAAGTGCAGCCGGGCTGATGGCTGAGTGGTGTGATGTGCCCAGTGTGGGTACTCCGGGCACTCCAAGCCAGGACTGGTTTTCAAGCGGGGCACCCCTTAGAACTGTCTGTCCGGGGTGGGGGTCGGGACACTTTAAGCGCAGCCCTCGGCTAGCCTGAGACTGCATCTCCACGCTCTAAGTCCTCCTCTGATGCCCTGCTGGCACTGCTTCCGGCCATCCTTAAGCCCTGTTCAGAGTCCACTCAATGTGGACTTGCTAGTTCGAATTAGCAAAACTAGTTTTTAGTTCTAGACGCGTTAGTTCGAATTAGCTTAGTTCGAACTAGCGCTGTAGTGTAGACATACCCGAAGAGAGGAGCCAGCAGGGGTAGAATGAATTGTGTACCAGGTCCTGGAAACAAGAGCATCTCCTCCAGATCACCCATCCACACCTGAACTGTTTAAAAGCTTGGCTGCCAATAAAGACACCTTAGCTCAGCAAATGCCAAGCCAGGCACCTGTGTTTGGACACGAGGGGTGCACAGGGATGTGAGAACCAGGAAGGCTGATCTGTGAATTCACCCCCAACCGTCCCAGTACAAGACAGACGCTTGCGCCAACCAGCAGGGGTCACTGCTCCTCCGGTTTGGCTTGGACAAAGGTGCCCATCTGTTTGGTGTTCGCGTCTCGGAGCTGCGCCAGCTGCCTCTGGCCACGGCGGAGCAGATACTCGATGTGCATCACGTCGGCCCGGGGGATGCTGGCGTTCTTCCGGAACTCAGCCTGGATGCGAGGCAGGAATCCCGGCTTCTCCCGGCCGGTGCGCAGGAACTGCCTGTATAGGCTCAGGACGTGCTTCTGCAGCTTGCTATGCCAGGCCATGGTGCGCCTGGGGAGCCCTCCCAGGCCACGGGGGGGCCAGCGCCACGAGGCAGGGGCTGGAAGTGAACAGAGGCGGAGATGTTAGAGCAGCATCTCATTCCCAGACGCGCCTGTGCAGGCATTTCCATGCACTTTTCACCCCCACCTGCTAGGGTTACCAGATGGTTTAAAAAAAATACCGAACAGCAGGGGCCGGGGGGGGGGGGGGGGCGGGACTGGCTGGAAGAGAGGGGGTGGGGGGGAACCGGCCGCCGGGAAGCAGGGCTGGCTGGGAGGGGGCTGGAGGGAGCGGGGCTGGCCGGGGGCAACCAGCCGTCGGGAAGCGGGTCTAGTTGGGTTGAGGACCAAGAGGTGGGGGAACCGGCCGGCAGCGCTGCAGAGATGTACCAGAGCCTGGGTCGGATTCATCTTTGGTGGGCCCTGGCTCCTAGACCATAGACACACTCCCCCCCCCCCCACCCCTCCGGAGGCCCTAGGGAAAATGGCACCCCGGCCCTGTGGACATGGTGCCCTCTCTGTTTCCCTTGGCCCCGTAGGCACTAAGCTCCACTCCTGCCGCCCAACTCCTACAAGGCCCGACGGATTTCTCTGTGGCCCCCGACCCAAAAAAGGATCCCCCCAGCCCTGTGTTAGGGGATACGAGGGAGTCTGGCTGGGATGTAAGTGCAAATAACTCTGCTCTTAGCAGCTCTGAACCGATGGGCTCTGCCCTGTGCCCCAACCAAGAACCCTAACATAAGAACGGCAGTACTGGGTAGCCTGTCTGCTGACAGTGGCCAGCACCAGGTGCCCCAAAGAGGGTTGACCAAAGACAATGATCAAGCGATTTGTCTCCTGCCATCCTTCTCCAGCCTTCCACAAACAGAGGCCAGGGACACTATTTCTATCTCCTGGCTAATGGCCTTTTATGGACCTAACCTCCGTGAAATTATCTAGCTTCTCTTTAAACCCTGTTATAGTTCTAGCCTTCACAGTCTCCTCTGGCAAGGAGTTCCACAGGTTGACTACACCCTGTGTGAAGAACTTTCTTTTATTAGTTTTAAACCTGCTACCCATTAACTTCATTTGGTGTCCTCTAGTTCTTCTATTATGGGAACTAATAAATCACTTTTCTTGATTCACCCTCTCCATACCACTCATGTTTTTATAGACCTCTATCATATCCCCCCTCAATCTCCTCTTTTCTAAACTGAAAAGTCCCATCGCTTTAACCTCTCTTCATATGGGAACCGTTTCAAACCCCTAATCATGTTAGTTGCCCTTTTCTGAACCCTTTCCAAGGCCAAAATATCTGTTTTGAGGTGAGGAGACCACATCTGTACACAGTATTCCAGATGTGGGTCTCACCATAGTTTTATACAGGGGCACCCTGAGTTACCAAACCACATGGCAGTGCCCATTAAAAACCCACCAGGACTTACCCAGCGTTTATATGCAGAGGTCCCGCACCAGCAGCGATCTGCACTGGACAGGAAACCATCCGCCCAGCACACGCGGGAAATCACAGGAACCCAGCCTGGACGGTCCGATGCCCCAGCCCTGACAGAAGAAAATCAAGGTGTGCTTGAAGTGCCACGCCCACCATCCCTTGGTCCTCTGGGGCATTCGGCACATCCTGCTGGGTGAAAGGGCCGGTCACAGCTCCAGGGTCTGTCACACTTCAGGGCCTTTGCCAGCTCCTATTCACCGGGGTCAGGCAGATAATCGCCCCAAGCTTTCCCAGCACTTTTCAGCATCAGCTCTCAAAGGGGGGCAGCGTGACCCCCATGGGAGCAGGGGAATGTCAAAGAAGGAATGGGGCGGGGCAGGGGAGGCAGCCAATGGCTTCTCCTAATGCAGTGGTCCCCAACCATTTGAGGTGCCGGGCGCCAAGGGGTGTGGCCGTTTGCCCGCAGGGCGCCCTGGCGCGGGGCCCCCCATTGTGCACCTGGGGGCGGGGACCCCCCATAGCCACATTCCCAGGGCCGCCCCCCCCCCCCACAAGCACCGCACACCCAGGGCCGGGCCCCCCGCCAAGCACCGCACGCCCGGGACCGGCGCTCTCCCCCCAAGCACCGTGTGCCCGGGGCCTGCGCTCCCCCCATGCACCACATGGCCATAGCGCGGGCAGCCAATCTGCGGTGCCCCCGGGGCCGGCGCTCACCGTGCACCATGCGCCCGGGGCCAGCTCCGGCACCGCACATGCACCACGAGCCCGAGGCCAGGCCAGCCCTGAGCACTTGGCGGGTGCATACAAATGCGGGCACCGTGTTGGGGACCACTGTCCTAATGTTAGCAGTGGGGACACCAAGTTCGGAAGTGAATGGTTAACCAGTAAGCCGGTTATGGTTAACCAGAGGGGGCTGGAGCAGCCCTCCACCAGCCATAGGCACAGGGCACTCTGGCACACCACGGGTAGGGTTGCTCAGCAGTCACAGCAGTGTGCCAAGGGGGTAGGTGTGTGCGCTGCTCCAAGCCCATCTTTAACACGTCCTACGTGTCCCATTTAATCGGTTAACTGGTTCAACATATTGTTTAACTGGTTAGCTAATTAAATGAGATTTTACATCCCTGGCACCAAGGTGGCTAAAAGTAGGGTTGAATTGGGACTAGAAATTCCAGGATTTTGACTTTTTTTTCCTGATCACACACAGTTCTGCAAATAAATTCACGTTTTGTTTAGATTTTGACTTTTTTTAAATGTAGTACGGTGGATTACGGAAGATAAACCTTAAAGAGACCAAACAAAGAGTCATTTCAGGAATGGAAAACTACATTTTAATGTTCTGAAATGGTGGAGTTTTCCCCTTCCAAACAAAAGGTCACTAAAATCAGCATTTTCCAATGGAAAAACATCCCCTCAGAAAACTTCCTTCCAGCTCTAGTTAAAACGGACGTATTTTGAAGTGTATAATCAACCTCTGGAACTCACTGCAAAAGGATATTAATGATGGTGAAGGAAAGGGGAGGGAATCATAGAATCATAGAGCTGGAAGAGACCTCAGAAGGTCATCAAATCCAGCCCCCTGCTCTAGGCAGGACCAATCCCAACTAAATCAACCCGGCCAGGGCTTTGTCAAGCTGAGACTTAAACACCCGCTGTGTACAGCCTGTCTGATCCCTTCTGGGGAAGCATGGGTGGGAAGAAAGAATTAGACAGGGTTAGACAAACCCGTAGGTCTTGGTTGACTTCGTCCTGCTTCAGGGCAGGGCGCTAAACTTGGGGACTACTCTAGTCAGACCAACATTTCAATCAATCTTGTCAAGAAACAGGCAAAAAAAAAACCCCAACCCAAACCAGGGAGAAACACGTTCCTTGGTTTGTAAACACAGACACAGAGAACAGCTCCTTCCGTTAGGGGGAGTGGGAATAAAGAAAATAATCCCTCGCCCCCTCCCCTTCCTATTTGGTCCTAAAGGATGAAGATTTGTGCAGGCTGCGGGGGCAGGACTGATATTCAGGGAATGGGGAGCATGGGGGAGAAGGGGGCAGCTTGCTTACAATCCAGGGGTAACCCCGTGTCTCGGGGCTGGCCCAGCAGAGGCGGGATTTCTGCAGCGCAGGGGGACACGAGGTGAAACAAGCAGCGACTCGGCCGATTGGGGCTTGTTATTGTAGGGTCGCATTGAAGCAGACACTGGCACCAGCGTCGCCTCCAAGAGCGAGGGGAGTGCGCGGCCTGGTAACCCCGGACGGACCCGGACCTGGACCCCCCTGCGCTGGGGGGCCAGGAGTCACCGCCCCCCGCCCCTCACCTCCGCCTCCTGCCTGCTCGCAGCTCCCGGGCCCGCGGCAGCAGCTGTGCCAGCCGGCTCCGAATGTTGAAACACCAGCAACATTAGCCCTCGCTTCCCATTGGCTGGAGGGCCCCAGGGGCGGGCGCAGGAAAGGGGAAGCTCCGCCCTTCGAGGGCCACGTGGGCCGGCAGTGGAAGTTGCAAGTCAGCTGGAGGAGAGAGGGGCCCGGCCCGGCCTGCGCACGTGGCTTTCACCGCAGCGCTCACCTGCCCTCACGCCCCACGCTCCTGCTTTTCCCTCCCTGCGTTGTTCGACCCAACCCTCACCCAGGCATCCACCCAGTTCACCCCGATTCACACCCCTTTTTAAACTTGTTCCTAAGAAACCCCGATCGGTTCCTGGGAAATTCCCAACAACTCTTATCAGTGGTGCCTGTTACATACCAGCTGGGTTTTCCCTTTGATATTTACATACCCCCTGCCTCCTTTTTTCGCTCCTCCCATTTTTTCCTCCCCTGTTCATTTTGGTTCTGGACATACAACACTCCAGTCGTCTGAAGAAGTGGGCTATGCCCAGGAAAGCTCATGATCCCATTGACACGGTTTGTTAATCTTTAAGGTGACTATATGTTGTGTTTTAAGTTTTTCCTGTTACAGACTCACTCAGCTACCCCTCTGAAACTCGTGGGCTCTGTCTACACTGCAGGCTTCTTGCACAAGAACTGTTTTGCAGAAGAGTTCTTGTGCAAAAGGTCTTCCATACGAGCGCGTCCACACTGCCATGTGCTTTTGCAGAAGAGATGTGCTTTTGCACAAGAGCATCCATGGCAGTGTCGACACTCTCTTGCACAAGAAAGCTCTGATGGCCATTTTAGCCGTAGGGGTTTTTTGCGCAAGAAATTCATGTTGCCTGTCTACACTGCCGCCTTCTGGAAGAGCTCTTGTGCAAGAGGGCTTATTCCTTGTGGGGAGAGGAATAACTCTTCCTGAAGAAGCCCTGTTTGCTGATGCTGTACTGTAATACTTGTGCAAAAACACGCACGCAGTGTAGACACTCTGCAAGTTTTTGCGCAAGAACAGCTGTTCTTGTGCAAAAAGCCTGCAGTGTAGACATAGCCTTAGAGGGGCAACCCCAACAGTCATTACTAACAAGGAGTCCTGTGGCACCTTGAAGATTTATTTGGGCATCAGCTGTTGCGGAGGAAAAGCAGGTCCAAGTGTTTTTTACCCCTGGAAGCGGATGCCCAAATACACGTGTTAGTCTTTAAGGTGCCCCAGGGTGCCTCTGTTTAAACAAGTGGAAGAGAAGGGCCTGTGTGCACCTCATAGGATGCCAGGCTAGACTGAAGATCACAATGGCCCTCTCTGGCCTGGAAGTTAATGAATGGTTGCATCTGGCCAGGCTGCCTCTCTTTATGCTTGCATTAACTAACTGGGTTATTTGCAGGTGTTGTACTCAGTCCAGCTGTGTCGGAGCGCCTGCTGCTGGAGGAGAACGCAAAAGTTCTGTTACCTGGTTTGTAAGTCTGGAGCCTTCTCTACTGCATGAGGTACAAGCCACCTGGCTCTTCGCTAAAGTTGCAGAGCCAAGTCACTATCGCTGGATGTGGTCTCCGTGCCCAGAGTCCCCAGAGACCACAAACCAGATAAGATTCGAAATCGCCCAAGCAGATTTTTTGCGTAACAACATGCAATAATAGTTGCCAGCGAACAGACTCAGTGCTGCGCCGCTACACTTTATGGAAGCTGTGGCAATGTCCTAACACCCACTGAGCACCATCCAGTGCCCCCACACAGTCAGCTGGTGAACACCATTTGAGGTGAACTTTTATACATTCCTGATGTATCAGGTTGCTACCCCCTGTTACCTGGTTACCGTCCCTTACCTTGCAGAAGGGGGCTTACTTCCTAGTCTTCATACTGTCAACTTACTATCTGTTATGCTGTCAACTTTGACCTGGTCCTGAACATAGGTCGGTATGTACTTTATTTGTGGGAGGTAAATGGTACCAAGATGTTCCTTAGGACAATCCACAGAACTACAGACCGGTCAGCCTCACCTCACTCCCCGGAAAAATCATGGAGGGGATCCTCAAGGAATCCATTTTGAAGCACTTAGAATAAGGAAAGGGATCAGGAGCAGTCAGCATGGATTCACCAAGGGCAAGTCATGCTTGACGAACCTGATTGCTTTCTATGACGAGGTAACTGGCTCTGTGGACATGGGGAATTCAGTGGATGTGATATACCTGGACTTATTCTTGCCAGCAAGTTAAGGAAGTATGGATTGGATTAATGGACTGTAAGATGGATAGAAATTGGGCTAGACTGTTGGGCTCAATGGGTAGTGATCAACAGCTCGATGTCGGACTGGCGGTCAGTTTCAAGCAGAGTACCTCAAAGACCGGTTCTACGGTCGGTTTTGTTCAACATCTTTATTAATGACTGGATGAGGGGATGGATTGCACCCTCAGCAAGTTTGCCTATGTCACTAAGCTAGGGGGAAAGGTAGATACATTGGACGGTAGGGTATATGGTGCAGAGTGTCCAAGACATATTGGAGGATTGGGCCAAAAGAAATCTGATGAGGTTCAACAAGGACAAGTGCAGAGTCCTGCACTTGAATGGAAGAATCCCAAGAATTGTTATAGGCTGGGACCGACTGGCTAAGTAGCAGTTCTGCAGAAAAGGACCTGGGGGTTACAGTGGATGAGAAGCTGGATATGAGTCAACAGTGTGCCCTTGTAGCCAAGAAGGCTAATGGCATATTAGGGTGCATTAGGAGGAACATTGCCAGCAGATCTAGGGAAGTGATTATTCCCCTTTATTGGGATGTGGTGAGGCCACGTCTGGAGTATTGTGTCCAGTTCTGGGCCCCCCACTACAGGAAGGATGTGGACGCATTGGAGAGGGTCCAGTGGAGGGCAACAAAAATTATTAGGAGGCTGGAGCACATGACTTAGGAGAGGCTGAGGGAGTTGGGCTTGTTTAGTCTGCAGAAGAATGACGGGGGATTTGATAGCAGCCTTTAACTATCTGAAGGGAGGTTCCAAAGAGGATGGAGAGAGGCTGTTCACAGTGGTGACGATGGCAGAACGAGGAGTGATGGTCTCAAGGTGCAGTGGGGGAGGTGTAGGTTGGATATTAGGAAAAACTCTTTCCCTAAGAGAATGGGGAAGCACTGGAATGGGCTAACTAGGGAGATGGTGGAATCTCCATCCCTAGAGGTTTTTAAGTCCTGGTTTGACACAGACCTGGTTGGGATGATTGAGTTGGGATTGGTCCTGCTTTTGGGCAGGGGGCTGCACTCGATGACTCCTGAGGTCTCTTCCAGCCCTGGGATTCTATGATTCTAAGGCAAGGGACTTCTTTTATTTGAGAGCCCCAATTCCTTCAACAGCAGTATAGCTCTAATCCATGGAGCTCCTGAAGAGCAGCTCTGCATCCCTTTCTATGGCAGCCCAACTGTCCTTGGAACTGGTCAGACCAGTGTGACATCCCCCTGTGTAGGCATAATGAGCTAACGTGTCCTTCACTCCCATGCACCAACTTTGCCACTTATCAACTATGTTTTTAATTTGTTCGAAGGGAAAGCTGAATGAAGCCAAAATTAATGAGTGTTTTAACTTGTAACAAAATACAGGACTGTGTAGCGCTTTAAAGACTAACAAGATGATTTATTAGATGATGAGCTTTCGTGGGCCAGACCCACTTCCTCAGATCCACTATTTGATCTGAGGAAGTGGGTCTGGCCCACGAAAGCTCATCATCTAATAAACCATCTTGTTAGTCTTTAAAGTGCTACATAGTCCTGTATTTCGTTTCAGCTACACCAGACTAACACGGCTACATTTCTATCACTGTTCTAACTTGTGTTTCTGTTCCCAGGAAATGTTGAAACGGTAGATTCCTAGGGACTGTCAAGTAGAAAGATTGACCCAAATTAGTTACTTGTTTACTTTCTTTGGCTCCACTGGAATCTTACAACAGGGATTAACTAGCTCCATTCATATCTATAATTAACACAAACAAAATCTATGTTTAGTGACAGGTAAGGTTTCCTGAGCACATGTCTAACAATCCAGACATTTAAAATCAGAAGTTAGTGGAAGGAGGCTGAAAAAGGTGAGGCTTTCGAGAGAAAAATTGCCCGAGAAAGGGTTATTTTGAACTCCAATTTACTCTGTATCAACCCATTTTTCCATTAAACCAACCTAAAGTACTATAAATAGCACTCAAAGTTTATGTCCTATGTTTTAGTTTTTGTCATAAACACCACAAGAAAAAAATATAAAGCAAATGGGAAAAAAGGGAGGATGCGAGTTATGAAAAAGCAAACAGTTGATAGGAGAAGCTAAAATTGGGGGAAAAAAAATCTATAACCAGTAACATAAAGGATAATTAGGAAATGTTTAAATATATCGGGAACAAAAGAAATCAGAGGAATGGTAAAGATCCATTACTGTATAAGGCTGGTCAAATTGCCAATCATGATGAAAAAAAGAAACTTCAGCAACCTGCTTGGAATTTAATGCGTTGAACTACACACAAGCCATAAAGATTGGATGTCTTTCTAAAACAAATTGTCAAAGTCAGACAGGACTCACAGATTTGGCAGACTGCTCTGTTTATTTCAGCAAAGCTTTGCTAAAATGCATGGAGAAAATGTGAGTACCATACAAGGTTCAAACCCCTTGATTTTATACAGTCAAAAGGCCAAGTTAACAAGATCAAAGGGTGTGGCAAAACTTCACATTATTAGTGTGGTTAAGTATCTTCATTTCAATATTAAGCACACAGCAATCTCCTGGCTATATCTCCCTGATTATCTGGAATTGTTTCCTGTCTAACACTTAATGTTCCTTTTCCTGTTAAACTCAGGCCCAAATTGGCTAGCACCTTGATCTGCATACCTACAATCAACATTAACATACTTTTCTTCTTTCTCTTAAAAAGACAAACAGAATTCCTTCAACTTATTCAGTTATTACAGCACAATTCATCTTTTTCTTACAGTATAATTCTTTCTACTTTCACAATCCCTCCTTTTGGTCAAGCTTCGCCTATGACCAACAATTACTGGGTTCCTTGCATTAACCGTTCTTTGTCTCTCTGTTCATCAGTGATATTTAAAATCATCAGATTAGCACTCTGGTGAGGGGACATGTCTGTGACATGTCTTGCACAGTTTTGGATACAACAGGAGATTAACTGAAAACATACAAAAATTATTAAGATCCCAAATAGGATAGTCAGGGCTTCCTGAAACAACCAGTTTCCTATGCCAGAGAAATTGGACAAGTTACTTAGCCATTTTCACAGGGAACTTGGCTCTTTGTTGGAAAGGTATGTAATCTTTTCTAAGTAGCTAGCGCGATCTATTATATCATTGGTGTTGTCTGGTATATATACACAACATTCTTTGCCAATGAGAGCACAGGTCCCTCCTTTTGCTGCCAGCACTATATCCAATGCCTGACGGTTTTGGAGGACCACTTGTCTGATCGCTCCCGTTTCTTTGGCCAGGGCCCTTAAACTTTCTCCAGTTTCATTTGCCATGATTTCAACTACTGCTTGTAACCTCAGAAGCCTTTTTGCATGATGTATTACTCCCCCAAATGGGATAAAGGAACCACCAATAGCCTCTTCCCAAGTTAAAGGGCTTATGTGATTCACATACCATTGGGCATCCGACAAGTCCCTTCTTTTTCGCCTAAAATTACGGAGGCGTTCTCGTGGGAAGGACTCTAACACTCGGAATTGTGGGAAGAGTTGGGCGGGATAACAGATACCTGACCAGTTAACTGGTAATGTGGTATAGGCCTTTGTCCCACAGACCCAATGATGCCCTATCAAAGCCGGGAAGGGTCGGTTGCACCCCTTTGCCATATAGGTGTCTACAAAGGAGGAGTAATATCCCCCGAAGGGCACAAGGTGATTCTCCTTACGGGGAGTGGTGTTATTTGCATGGCATTGAAAGATTGTACTGTTCTCACTAGGGTGGCTGTAGCGGGAGCAGGAGAGTGATTTCCCTGTTTGATCCCAGGTTGAGAAAAAATTCATATCCCCATACCCGGTCCTCCATTTTTCAATCTTGTTTGAATAATCCCATACACCATTGGTTACAATATGCTGAAGACAACTGCTCCTCCCCAGATTCAGCCCTGTCCCATTACACACCCAACACCAGTGACCTTTTCCCTCCACCACGCTTATCCATTTAGATACATTTATTCCTACTGCTTCCCAAGTGTCATTACTGTTCCATGTCTTGTTAAATGGATGAGGTCCTCCGGTGAGGCCTGGGGAATTAAGTGGGATTGCCAAGACAGGAACACCAGCTTGTGAGTGGGCTGGGATGTGGCTGCAGACCCAGCAATTAGAGATATTAAGGGTCTGAGCGATCCATACTTGCTGGTGGATAAAAGAATTGTCATTGTCATTGTGGATTCCCCAGACCTTAAGACACCAGTAGCCGAGGAACAGGCCCCACCAGAGGCACATGCTGGAGGCAAGACCCTTTTTGGTTCTGACAACCTCAGCTGAGGGAACCGCAGTCACGGTTTTATGTCCACCAGGCAGCAGGCGCTAGGCTCACTGCTGCTTCTTCTTGGGCCTTGCTTTTGGTTGTCGTCTGCTTCAGGCAACCCTTACGTGAACGTAGGTTGTAAGGTATTGCAGGCTGTTCCTCTACGTCTTCTTCTGGAGTCAAAATTGACTCTGCGTGGTCCTGAGGCGATGACTGGTCTGCTGGGGGTGGTGCCTTCTTACACTGAGAAGCATGTATCCATGCTGCTATGCCGGATAGCTTAACAGCCGTCTGGGTAGTGAGCAGCACCTGATGTGGGCCCTTCCACCGGGGTTCCAAGGCGTGTTTTCGTTGGTGGTGTCGTATGTAGACCCAATCACCTGTCTCGAGGGTGTGGCAGGCGTCAGAGGTGGGTTCGGTTGGCCAGGCGGCTCAAACCTGTGAATGGAAGTGACTTACAGCTTGCATTAGTCCCTTGCAGTACTGTAGGAGTGTACTGTGAGTCAAGTTCAAGTCTGAGACTGGAGTAATGGTAGTCATTGTTCGCATAGGGCGCCCCATAACAATTTCAAAAGGACTTAATTTATGTCTCTGGGATGGGGTGGATCGAATTTCCATAAGGGCCAATGGTAAGGCCGCTGGCCAGCTTAACCCTGTAGAGTCACAAATTTTTGCAAGCTTATTTTTTTTTTTGCATGCCATTTCGTCTTTCAACTGCACCTGCGCTCTGTGGGTGGTAGGGACAGTGCAGCAAGTGCGTGACATGTAATACACGATCCAGGTGCTGAACAAGTTGTCCAGTAAAATGTGTACAAAGTGGCAGGAATTCCTTTGTCACTGGACAAAGTGGCAGGAATTCCTTTGGCAGGCATAATATGATTTAACAAACATTTGGCAACAGACAGTGAATCAGCTTTGCGACAAGGAAAGACTTCAATCCAGCCCGAAAATAAGCATACCATAACCAGAATGAATTCATAGCGTTGACACTTAGGCATTTGTACAAAATCAAGCTGCCAATGCAAGAACGGTGCTTGGGGCAGGCCCCAGAACCCGTGAGCTACCTTTACAGGTTTGCCAACATTGTAGCTTTGGCAAGTGGTACAGGTGGCACAGTGGCGAGCTGCAAAAGAGCTGAAATGTGGGGCTCACCATCCTGCCTTAGTTACAGCAGAGACCATCCCCTCCTTTCCGACATGCGAAACGCCGTGTAGCAGGGCGGCCAGAGCTGGGTAGAGCGAAAAGGGGGCCACAAAGGCACCAATAAGGGGGCGCCAAAGGGAATCAGGGTGTAGAGAGCAACCCCGGGCGACCCAGGAGTCTTTTTCTGTTTCTGAGGCAGAGTCTTGGAGCAGGGTGACTTTAGAAAGGGACTGCGGTGGTACAGAAACAGAAAGGGAACCGAGAAACGCACCTGGGGAAGGTTCTATGGCAGCATTACCCTTAGCAACATCAGTATCTGCTGTGGAGTGACCAGGGCACTTAACAATAGCTAATGCAGATGGGAGTGCATACAGGAGAGCAGCAATGTAGGGGCCATTCTTGATAGGGGTACCAGCAGAGGTAAGGAAACCCCGAGCTTGCCAGAGGGTGCCAAAGTCATGTACAACCCCAAAAGCATATCGAGAATCAGTATAAATGCTGGCGGAGCGTCCCTCAGCCAGAAAGCAAGTGCGGGTTAGGGCAACTAGTTCAGCGACTTGTGCTGAGGTCACAGAAGGGAAAGGCGCAGCTTCTAGGGTTTCAGAGAGTGATACCACAGCGTATCCTGCGAGGAGACGACCTTGGCTATCTCTAAAGCAGGAACCGTCAGTGAATAACACAAGGTCGGAGTTAGAGAGAGGGACATCAGAAAGGTCGGGGCATGAGACGGTGACAGCAGAGACACTTGCAAGGCAGTCGTGGGGTTCACCGTCATTAGCCAGAGGAAGGAGAGTGGCAGGGTTCAACTGAGAACAGCACTTTATGGTGATATGCGAAGCCGAAAGCAGTAAAAGTGAGGCGGGCGGAGGAAAGGTGAGCTGTATTACATTGTAGCAGGAGAGTATCTATAGAGTGAGGGACCATGAGAGAAACAGGAGAGCGGAGGACAAGGGACTCAGACATTTCAATTAGGCGTGCCGCGGCAGCCACAGCACGCAGACAGGGGGGTAGACCTTGGGCAACAGGATCCAAGGTGGCAGAGAAATAAGCTACTGGACGATTTTTGCCACCATGCTCCTGAGTAAGAACCCCAAGTGCACAACCAGATTGCTCGTGGCAGAAAAGGGTAAAGGCTTACAGTAGTCAGGTAACCCTAAGGTGGGGGGGGGGGGGGCAGTGAGAAGCACTAAAGAGTCAGTTTCTGAGGCAGATAATGAAGGGGAACAGAGGAGTAGATCATTTACACATTGGACCAATGTGGACCCAGAGGGGAAGACCAGGTTAACAAGGTCTTTGGCTAATGCTTGGGAAAAGTAAGACGGGCTTTCTGTGTACCCCTTGGGAAGCATACTGCTGCTCCTTGTAAGAAAAGGCAAAAAGATACTGGAACTTAGGGTGAACCGGGACAGAAAAGAAAGCAGAACACAAATCAACAACAGTAAAATGAGTTGCATCTGGCAGGATAGAAGCCAGATTGGTTGCTGGGTTAGGGATTACAGGAAAGGTGGGTACAACAATGCAGTTAATAGCTTGAAGATCCTGAACAAACCGCCATGATTTACCATCAGCTTTTCGAACTGGGAGGATAGGAGTGTTACAGGGGCTGGAATAGGGGACAATAATGCCTTGTTCCCACAGGGTGGATATGACCGGAGCTGAAACCTCTAAATCCCAAAAACCCGGTGCCACAACCCCTTCTCCGACCTTATCCCCATTCTTGGTACCCTCCCCGTTCCCAGTACTGTCTGCCCTGCCCTGAATAATGCTGTATTTGCAGAGCTATCAACTTTTGTGAGGACTGCTTCTCTTTCCTTTTAGAGTGCAGTGGCAATGCTCTGCCACTGCTTGCAATTTGTCCATGGTCTTGGCCTCCCATCCAACACTTATTTGCTTTAACATACTGCTAATAGCAGATAAGAGGCTATTAACAAACGCATGCGCCAGGGCGCCCTGTCCATTTTTACCTGGTTGCTGTACCCCAAAAACCCCCCCAAAAAAACCAAACAAACAAAAAAAACCATCAGTCAGTCTGTGTGATAGTTGCCCGGGTTTTTTTTTTTTTTCTTTGTTGCTGTTTACGGGGTTATAAGTAGCTTACACAGTTGCAGGAGGTCTGCTTCAGAGGGTTCATAGGCATTGCACACTAGCAAAATTTCTCTGCAAATTTGGTAGGGTTTTCCTGGGGCTTTGGAAAACCTTTTAAAATCGAGTGGAGCTCCGTGTGGGCCAAGGGTTTATAGCTTCAAGTAGGACCGGTCTGAGTCTTCTTGGAGGACGGGGTAAAGGGAAGCGCTCGATCTGGTGGTGGGAGAGGAGGTTTCCAATAAAGCTTTTTCTTATAATTAGAATTTTTAAGGGAGGCGAGCTTCGATTCAGTTCATTTAAGATTTGCCTCGTCCCACCACTGCATGAAGCAATCTACCTCTCCTCTAGCCAATTTAGTTTTTGGGAAGGCCAAGTTTGTCTTTTAAGACGTCCACTTGGTCTTTGTTCCAAGATCCTAACAGTGGCCACTGAGTTTTGGGATCCCCCCAGAGTCAATCTAGATCATTTTTCCAGAAATTTACAGGAGTCCGGACCCTTTCTAAAATATATAAACTGAGCCAGGGTCCCTTTAGGGAACTATCCCTGCTTAGACGTCTAGTTACCCATACAGGAGGACTTCATACACCAATTACACAAGGAGGAAATTCGGGTTCGTCAGAGCGGTGCCCAGTGCAACACACAAAAGAAGCCCACAGGCTACTGCCTCAATCGCCCTTGCGTTCACTCCAAGGATTTTATCCAAGGTGCGGTGCGGCTGCGATTGTGCAGATTCCAGTCACACAGACCGCGGGGACAGGAGCCCCTTGGTCGGCCAGTCCCTGGACAGGGATGGCTCCCAGACTCACTCACACCACAGGGAAGACGGATAGACACAGAGACAAGACAGTCCTCAGTCCGGACAAAATAATTACCTGACCAGAGTCCTGATGTTAGATCCCGGGATCCCTACCAGAACAGAGCAGGAACCAACAGGTTCGATGGCGTAGACTTCGCTGTGGTTGTGCACCTTTCCGTTCTGGTGGAGGACCGCTCGGGCCAAATGCCCAGGTGCCGGCTACCACGGTCATCCTGCAAAACAGTCAGGGATCACACAGCCTCAGCGAAGACGGTTGCCATCTCAGTGGGACCTCCAAATTGTCAAAGTCAGACAGGACTCACAGATTTGGCAGACTGCTCTGTTTATTTCAGCAAAGCTTTGCTAAAATGCATGGAGAAAATGTGAGTGCCATACAAGGTTCAAACCCCTTGATTTTATACAGTCAAAAGGCCAAGTTAACAAGATCAAAGGATGTGGCAAAACTTCACATTATTAGTGTGGTTAAGTATCTTCATTTCAATATTAAGCACACAGCAATCTCCTGGCTATATCTCCCTGATTATCTGGAATTGTTTCCTGTCTAACACTTAATGTTCCTTTTCCTGTTAAACTCAGGCCCAAATTGGCTAGCACCTTGATCTGCATACCTACAATCAACATTAACATACTTTTCTTCTTTCTCTTAAAAAGACAAACAGAATTCCTTCAACTTATTCAGTTATTACAGCACAATTCATCTTTTTCTTACAGTATAATTCTTTCTACTTGCACAACTTTGACCACCAGGGTCTGAAGCCCCACAGACAGGGGCCACGGATGGGGAGGGGGAGAGGCAAAGGGGGCAGTTGTCTCGGGAGCTGATGATTTAAAAGGGTCCAGGCCTCTGGGTCACTGTATCGACTATTATGGCAGCCGCCACTGCCAGAGACCCGGGCAAATGAAATCAATCCTAGAGCTCTGTCTGGTGCAAGGTGGGTGGCGCTAAGGCCTGATTGGCCCTCGCCTTGCCCCTCCTACCTTTAGCTTTGCCCCTTTGAGGGGGTCTAGAGCCTTGCCCCTTTGAGGGGGTCTTGAGCCGACCCCCTCCCATACATTACCCAGGGCCCGACAACGTCTGTCACCAGCCCCGTTGACATGAATGTGCCCCAAATCCCTCAGACCCAGTACAGTCCCCCCTCCTTCCCCCCCCGGATCCTTAATTCTTCTCTTGTCATCTGATTGCTTCAAGCATTGTTACAGGCTGGGGACCGACTGGCTAAGCAGCAGTTCAGCAGAAAAGGACCTGGGGATTCCAGTGGATGAGAAGCCGGAGATGAGTCAACAGGGTGGCCTTGTAGCCAAGAAGGCTAATGGCATATTAGGGGGCATTAGGAGGAGCATTGCCTGCAGATCCAGAGAAGTGATTATTCCCCTTTATTCGGCTCTGGTGAGGCCACATCTGGAGTATTGCGTCCAGTTCTGGGCCCCCAACTACAGGAAGGATGGGGACGCATTGGAGGGGGTCCAGGGGAGCTTGACCAAAATGATTCGGGGTATGGAGCACATGACCTATGAGGAGAAACTGGGGGATTTGGGTTTGTTTAGCCTGCAGAAGCAAAGAGTGAGGGGGGATTTGATAGCAGCCTTCAACTTCCTGAAGGGAGGTTCCAAAGAGGATGGAGAGAGGCTGTTCTCAGTAGTGAGGGATGGCAGAACACGGAACAGTGGTCTCAGGTTACAGCGGGGGAGGTCTAGGTTGGATATTAAGAAAAACTATTTCCCTAGGAGGGTGGGGAAGCGCTGGGCTGGGTTCCCTAGGGAGGTGGTGGAATCTCCATCCCTAGAGGTTTTTAAGTCTCGGTTTGACAAAGCCCTGGCTGGGATGATTGAGTTGGGGTTGGTCCTGCCTTGGGCAGGGGGCTGGACTTGATGACTCCTGAGGTCTTTTCCAACTCTAGGATTCTATGATTCATCCGTGCGATGTCACTGGAGACGCAGGGAGGTACACTGTGGGCGAAAGCCCCGATCTTGCTTCTGGTTTTGTACAGGCGGCCGTGAAAGTAACTTTACAGTTTCTCACAGGTACTGTCCTGTTGCAGCCCAGGTCTTTGCAGTTCTTGCTGGAGCTGCGCACCAGGGCACTTTCACCTCTGTGTTCAGGATTCAGAGTTATCTCTTTTCCCAAAGATCTTCCCTGGAGCTGTTCAGAGAGAGCTTGCTCCCTCTCGCCACAGTCTCTCTTAAGGCAACCATGTTCTTCAGAGCCTCTGGCCTGACGTGGAACGGGACGGGGGACACCACAGAAGAGGCCAAATTCGCCGGGGGAAACACTCCAAGGAAATGGATGCTAAAGAGGGTCCATTCGCCAAGACTCATGTGCAGGGCCTCTTTGATTTCAGTGTTGTCACTGTAGACCAGCGCGCGCCCGTTGAGATTATGGTCCCTGAGCCTCTGTTTGTACAGCGGGACGTTTTCCTCCTTCAAGCCGATTGTGTCCATCTGGAAGAGAAGTGGGAGCACCCGTTAGTGCCGTGCATCTACTGAACATGTCGCCAAACACGTTTTTAGGAAGGGTCCGCTATAGCTCCCGAGAGGAACCTGTCTGGGCTTGCTCAGATTCTAGCAAACAAGGCGGGCCGGCCGGCTGTGGGGCCAGGTATGGTACCCTGCACACCCCACTGCCGTGTGCTTGGATTCTGCTAGGGGCACCGCTGAGCAAGTTGGCACGGCAGGGGAAATAGCATGCTCTCTGCAGGCAAAAGCTAGCAATGCAGGGACCACTGGAGGGGTGTGTTGAAATGAAGAGGGAAGGTTTCCTGACCCTGCTTGTAGGCTGGAGGGAAGCATGCAGTCAGCCTGACGGGGGTGGAGTTGGGCCTCTCGACCTAAGGCTATATCTACACTGCGGGCCTTTGCAGGCAGAGAGTATGCTAATGAAGCACTCGTTAGCAACTTCTTGTGCTTCATTAGGGGTGTGTCTGGACTACATGCCTCCGTCGACGGAGGCATGTAGATTAGACAGATCAGCAGAGGGAAATGAAGCCACGATTAAAATAATCGCGGCTTCATTTAAATTTAAATGGCTGCCCTGCTCTGCCGATCAGCTGTTTGTCGGCAGATCGGGGCAGTCTGGATGTTCCCCTGTCGACAGAAAACCCTTTTGTCGACCGCCCCGGTAAACCTCATCCCACGAGGCATAACGGGGCGGTCGACAAAAGGGTTTTCTGTCGACAGGGGAACGTCCAGACTGCCCCGATCTGCCGACAAACAGCTGATCGGCAGAGCAGGGCAGCCATTTAAATTTAAATGAAGCCGCGATTATTTTAATCGCGGCTTCATTTCCCTCTGCCGATCTGTCTAATCTACATGGCTCCGTCGACGGAGGCATGTAGTCTAGACACACCCTAGCATGCTCTCTGCAGGCAAAAGCTAGCAGTGTAGACATAGCCTCAGGGTTCTTGTGTGTAATTCTGGATAAGGGGTATTACACTGCAGGCCTCCAGCAAGAGTATTTATGTTTTTGCCTCTCTTCTCTCTGGAGTGCATAACAGACAGCTACGGGTCTCCCAGTCTTAAAACCGACCAAAGTCATTTCAGAGCGTAAAGGATGAACCCGGGGAGAGCCAGCCAATGGCTTCGGGGTTGGAGGAAAGAGCTCCAAGGAACCGAGTTGTTCCAAGAAGAAATGTTTTGTGCAAACCAAGAGTCAGGAGCAGCAGAAAGTGGGGGAACTAGCAGAGCCCGGACTGTGGCCTTGCCCCCTACATCACCCTTTCCCCCTCATCCTCACTCTGCCCATTCCCTCTCATGTGCCCCCCCTACTCCTGAGGCCTCAAACCCACACTGTGCCTTCCCCGAAAGCCCCCATCCCACACCGCCTGTTCCCCTCAACATCCTACCCCCACTAGTTCTCGCTCCTCTCCCTCCAGTTATGCACCAGTTATGTGGGACAGTTTTCTCCCAGCTCTGGGGCCCGTAGTCAGGGCTGTCCCTAGGCCCATGGGAAATATGTAGCTGCATAGGGCACCGGAAAATTTGGGCACCAAATTTTTGAGTTCCCCAATGCAGCAGCCATGTGTTCTTGTATGTCTGAGGATATGCCTCTGCCGGTTCGTCTCTGGGGACGCTCTGTCCTGTCTGCTGCAGGGCTTTTCCCTTCGCCCTCCCCCACGTGCTCCTCTCAGCTGGCAGTGTAATCCACACACCTAGTGTGTGTGGTTCACTGTCCCTTCGTGTGGCAATTGGACCTCTTACAGCCAGAGATAAGAACAAGGGAGCTCTACATCCTAAGCTGGGAGCCAGCTGCCTTCATGGCTCCAGCTGTCGAGGCCTCTAGGGGTGTGTCTAAACTACATGGCTCCATCGATGGAGCCATGTAGATGAGGCTGATCGGCAGAGGGAAATGAAGCCGCGATTTAAATAATCGCGGCTTCATTTAAATTTAAATGGCTGCCGCGCTCTGCCGACCAGCTGATGATCAGCTGTTTGTCGGCAGATCGGGGCAGTGTGGACGCTCCCGTCGACATGAAAGCCCTTTGTCGACCTCCCCTGATGCCTCGTGGGATGAGGTTTACCGGGGAGGTCGACAAAGGGCTTTCACGTCGACGGGGAAGCGTCCAGACTGCCCCGATCTGCCGACAAACAGCTGATCATCAGCTGGTCGGCAGAGCGCGGCAGCCATTTAAATTTAAATGAAGCCACGATTATTTAAATCGCGGCTTCATTTCCCTCTGCCGATCAGCCTCATCTACATGGCTCCGTCGACGGAGCCATGTAGTTTAGACACACTCCTAGGGGGCCTAGGTTCAAATCTGCTACGGGGTTCAAATCAGCAGCAGCAGCAAGCTAGCAAACAGAGAGGATCTGCAACTCTGCTCTAGTTCCTGAGCCCTGCTTGGGGTAGGGAGGTAGAAGGAACGACCAGACCTCCAGCAGAAGCTGCATGAGGGGAAAAGGCCCAGGCAATCCTGCAGAAGGGCCCTCAATTATTCAGGGCCCCACGATTTGCAAAGATGGCTCTGCCTGTAGCCATCATCTGTGGGCAGCTGCTGTCACATGAATGACATGCTTCTTGCGATGAAGAGGCATGGACATTCTATCGACAGCTGGCCCTGCTCGAAGGAAGGAAACCCAAGGGTGACCCACCTCTCGGCAGACATCCTCCACCGTCATACCCAGCAGAGTGCAGGCGCTGAGCTTGTCGAATTTCTTTGTCCGTTTCAGTCTGTGGCTGCCACGTTGCAGCTCCATCTGTCTTTTCAGGGATGGGTCCAAATTGACCGTGAAGGGGAGGTAGAAGAGGGCCTCCTCCACCCGAAACCTGCCGCACAGGAAAGTGTGGAACAGCTCGGGATCCTGGTCCAGTTCCAGCAGCTTTTCCATCTGGCCTTTCAGCATGTCCAGCTCTTCCATGTACTTCTCGTAGACCTCCCCCAGAGACATGTCGGGGCGGAGCGGGCTTCCATGGCAGCTGCCCATTCGACTCCTCTGCTCCTCATCCTCGATGCACTGCAAGAGCCAGCTCAGACGGCACGGCCACTGGTTGGCAAGGAGCACCCATTCCACCACCTTCTTCGGACACACTTCATCCTTGGGGATGTTACTCGCCAGCAGCCTGATGGTGATGGTGACGGTGTTCACGATGCGCCGCATCTGCACCACGTTGTCTGTCATGAATTCCTTCAAGGCGTCATCCAGGAGGTAGTCGAAAGCATCTTGAATGAGGTCTTTGGCTCGGATACCTTTCCCGCAGCTGCCGGTTCCCAGCGCTGGGGTTCCAACCATGAGAGGTATCTGGCTGTCCTCTGCAACTGGATTCTGGGCATTGTGGTTGGCCGAATGGTAGCGAGAGATGTTGAGGAAGTCAGAGCTGGCTTCCATCTTGCCATCCTGCCGGAAGCCGACCTCTGCCTCTAGCTGCTCCTTGCGCGCGATGATATTCCTGATCAGCCTCCGCTTGGTGTCGCAGTCCATCCGAGGGACAGAGAAGGGCAGGGTGATGATGCGGTTTAAGAACTCGTAGCCGTTGTTGGCCATACCTCTCATATACTTGGAGCTTTCCACGCAGTCGACAATGATGCTGGAGTCAACAGCCAGGATGGAGATGAACGGGGCGTCATCGTCTGAGAGGAGAATGTTCATGGCATCAAGGACGCCCACCACCTTGTCAGGGCTGCATGTATCCAAGTGGGTGATCTCCAGCACCACCCGCAGCTTCCGCCGCTGGAAGATCTCCATGTACTGCAGGAACCCAGTGATTGTCCTGACTTCGCTTTTCACGCAGCTCATGAAGCCCAGCTGTGCGCTGAGAGCCGTCTGGTTCATCTGTCTCTCCAGCTGGCTCTTCTGGGTGACAATAATGTTTCGTACCACTGTGATAGTGAGCCGTATGGCAGCTGCTGCAGAGACGCTGACAGCCGTCACCCCAATGCCTTCCACGACAGCTATGGCGTCTCCCGAGGCATCCCCGATGGGGATCCCAAACACTAGGAGGAGACCACCCACCCCAATAACTACCATGATCAAAAGGATCACAGCCACCCACAGCGGGAGGAAGAGGAACTTCTTGCTAACCCATTCCTGATCCCCTGGTCTTTCGATGATGCTACATTTCCTGTCTATGGTCCTGTAAATGCTCATGGGTAGGAGACCAAAGTGGCTTTCGATGCCGTCGCACAGTGTGGTAATGAGGCCTGCCCAGAGCTGGTCGCAGCCCGCGTACTCCCAGGCGCTGAAATGGATGAAGACGTGTATCACGTTCCTTCTCCACTTCTGCTGCTCCGTCAGGACCGGCCGGTAGAAGATCATGAGTAACAGGAGCTTGAGTAGATCCCGGCCAGTGTTGTCACGCTGCATCTTCTGCGTCCGCTGAAATTCCTCCTGGTCTTTCTTCTTCGATTCGTTTTCCATGTTCTCTGAGATAAAAGAGGAAGATATGTTAGGTACCTGGCAGTGCCTTAAATCTCTCCTCCTGAAGGGTCTTCCAGCTTCACAATCCCTCCCTTCTGGGAAGCAATCAAGAATGGGTAGCTCTTGGCAAAGCCATCCTTAGGATTGATGGGATCCTACACCGTTCTATTAAACTGGTGCCCATCTGCCCAACAGCAGCCCAGATGGATGTTGAATTTTTAGCGATGTGATTTTATAATCCTCATCCACACACTAATAAACAAACACATTTTAAACTAAGGTCCTGTCGACTCTCAAAGTAAATTCAGCAAACATTTAGCAGAGGTTGGCAAATGCCTGTTAAATGGCTTCATTACCATGTCGTCGATGTTCTGCCAGTAGCTCGAGCAGACTTTGTCACTTGTAAATTAACTAGATCTTCTAGAACTTCTGCTGCTGGAGGAAGCAGAGCCACAGACCATGGATAGGAAGAGGCAGGTGGGTGGAGTGGACATGAAAACCCAGTGCTGCTCCAAATTTTCAGGTCCCCTATGCGATTGCATAATCGGCAAATGAGTACGGGTGGCTCTGGCTCTTTGGAGATAGTTGTCATCCACTAATCCCCATCCCCACAAGGTTCCTTCCCCGTCTTACGTTCCCCGGGGCAGTACTCACCCTTGATTTTGTGTAAGAGCAGGTTTTTGCAATGTCCCCATGGTGCATAAAACCCAGCAGTCACTGGCGTGGGCACAGTGTACAGGGCCTTCGCTAAAGCGAGGCAGTAGATATCCTCCTTGGTCTGGAACCCTGCAACGGGGATGAGGTAAAACACGAAGATTAGCCTCAACGAGCGCATCCTCAGTGGATGCTCAACAGTGTCTCCTCTAATATTTTTCGGTTCAAGGTACTAGGTACAAGGGGAGGGAGCAAACAAATGTCCGAAACCAGACAAGTTTATTTTAGGCTATAAATATTGGGGTGCCTGGCCTTACCCCCTTTGCATGGCCGAAGGGACAACAGAGACTTACTGACTGAATTGCTCCTCGTCCTGGGGCACTCATGAGTTGGTGCACGTGTAACCGCAAATCCAGGGCACTAGATCTGTGACTACACGGCTATAAACATGGCGAAGTGCCTCTGTCACCAGACGGTGCCTGTGGTCGGTCTTTGTGCATAACAACAAGATCTGCAGCAGGAGCAGGCTGCGTTACCTGCACTGATCACTGATCACACCGGAGCTACAAGAACAGAAGCACTGAGCCACGCTGCTGAGGCAACCACATCACAGCTCTTAACACCAGGAGCCCGTAAGTACTCCTGTAGACCCTGCTTTCGCTGGCATTAAGCCAAACAGCGTCCACAGAGCCCCCTGGCACTCCTGCGCCCTGCTGTGCAATGCAGAGGGAGAGATGGAGAAGAGAAAGGCCCACGTGTTCCTTTGCCCTGGCCCAGGCTAGCCTATGCCACTTCCCATGGTTCTGTGGGCCAGACTTGCAGGGCGGGGAAAAGAGATGTAGAGGTCATGGTGGGTAATCAGCAGAACATGAGCTCCCATTGTGGCGTTGGGGCTTAAAAAGCTATTGTAATTCTGGGATGTATAAACAGGAAACGCTTGAGCAGGAGTAAAGAGGCTGTCTCGCTTCTGTGATGGATGGGAGGCCCACTGTTCTTTTCTGAACATCCCAGTATTCAGTGACTAAAGGGTTAAACCTAGCTAGCTAGAAAGTGTTGGCAGGGAGCCAGGAGCACCAGTGAGAAGAAAGAGTTCAGATCTGCATTAAAAGGGAATCTGTCTGCTGTTTTTCTTTGTGAGTTTAATCCTGGAGCTGCGGAAGGGGATGAGGGGGCGGATGAATTGAACTGGGCAGGGACATCATGCCTAAAAAAAAGAATACCTGGGCCTAGAATTGGACTGGACCTTGGAAGTGTGGATCCTTGAGTAGATAGAGAATGTTTATTTAGATGCGATCAGGTTATTTTTTTGTTTTGTTGTTTGGTTAAACTCCTCTGTGCTAAATCCATATCCCCTCCTCTCCCCACTATAACTTTAAACTGAATCCCAGGGATGCAATTGTCTGTGTTTTAATCTGTTCTTTTCTCAGTTGCGCTATAACTCCTAGCAGCCAAGTCAGCTTTACAAATGAATACCTTTTTGTTTTCTTAATATAATCACCTATTTTAAGGCTATGATCTGATTTTGTATCCTGGAAAGTAATAGGAGGTCTGTGTATACCTGCCTAAGACTAAGAGGACAGCTATCAGAAATTACAGTTTGTTTTCATTTTTCTTTTTTTCTTTCCAAGTGCTAAATAAAGGGGAATAATCACATCTCTGGATCTGCTGGCAGTGCTCCCTCCTAATGCCCCCTAATATGCCATTAGCCTTCTTGGCTACAAGGGCACACTGTTGACTCATATCCAGCTTCTCATCCACTGTAACCCCCAGGTCCTTTTCTGCAGAACTACTACTTAGCTGGTTGGTCCCAGGCCTGTAACAATGCTTGGGATTCTTCTGTCCCAAGTGCAGGACTCCGCACTTGTCCTTGTTGAACTTCATCAGATTTCTTTTGGCTCTTGTGTAAAAGAGTTTGGGGTACCCTTCTGGAATACGTTCCCAAGTGACTTCTTCCTGCGTTCAAGAAGAAAAAGTTTTTTTCCACTTGGGTAGAGGCAGCAACCCTCCTAAGCTCAGGGAATCTGTGACCTTGGGGAGTTTTGAAGCAGAAGCCCATAGAGACACGGTATTTTAAGGTCTCTTTTGGGCCCACACCTTCTGCACTCCAAGTGCCAGAGTGGGGAACCGACTTAGCCTCTTTATTCGGCACTTGAACTTCTGCTGCTGGAGTTCTGTGCCCAGCTCTGGTGACCAGAATTCCAGATGGATGTTGATAAATGGGAGAGGGGTCATGTCAAGGCTGTTTCCCACTCTGGCACTCCAAGTGCAGAAGGTGGGGGCCGACAAGAGACTTTAAAATACCCTGCCACTGGAGGCTTGCGTTGGTGTTGCTGCCATCATCCAAATGCACAAACCCCTTTGAGAACCAGACAGGCGCATTTCAGAATTCCCTCCTGTGGGGTACCTTCCTTGTCCTTGACACTCCCTCCAGAGAGAGCTTGAAAACCTGTAATTTCTCCTAGAAGTATGGCTTGCTGTCTTAGGCACGTGCATACAGAACCTTCCGCCCTCTAGGATGCAGGAATCAGATCATGGTTTTAAAAATGTGACGTCTATTAACAAAACAAATACACTTGGTGAAACATTACTTAGAATCATAGAACCATAGAGCTGGAAGAGACCTCAGGAGTCATCAAGTCCAGCCCCTGCCCAAGGCAGGACCTATCCCAACTAAATCAATCCATCCAGGGCTTTGTCCAGCCAAGACTTAAAAACCTCTAGGGATGCAGATTCCACCACCTCCCTAGGGAACCCATCTCAGTGTTTCCCTACCCTCCTAGTGAAATAGTTTTTCCTAATATCCAACCTAGACCTTCCCCATTGTAACTTGAGACCATTGCTCCTTGTTCTGCCATCCGTCACTACTGTGAACAGCCTCTCTCCATCCTCTTTGGAACCTCCCTTCAGGAAGTTGAAGGCTGCTATCAAACCCCCCTCGCTCTTCTCTTCTGCAGACTAAACAAACCCAAATCCCTCAGTCTCTCCTCATAGGTCATGCGCTCCAGCCCCCTAATCATTTTGGTCGCCCTCCGCTGGACCCTCTCCAATGCGTCCACATCCTTTCTATAGTGGGGGCCCCAGAACTGGACACAATACGCCAGATGTGGCCTCACCAGAGCCGAATGAAGGGGAATAATCACTTCTCTGGATCTGCTGGCAATGCTCCTCCTAATGCACCCTAATATGCCATTAGGTTTCTTGGCTACAAGGGCACACTGTTGACTCATATCCAGCTTCTCATCCACTGTAACCCCCAGGTCCTTTTCTGCTGAACTGCTACTTAGCCAGTCGGTTCCCAGCCTGTAACTATGCTCGGGATTCTTCCATCCCAAGTGCAGGACTCTGCACTTGTCCTTGTTGAACCTCATCAGATTTCTTTTGGCCCAATCCTCTAATCTGTCTAGGTCACTCTGGATCCTATCCCTGCCCTCCAGCATATCTACTGCCCTCCAGCGTATCTACTTGGTTGCTAGGTGTTACAAAGAAACTGAAAAAAGAAAGATTAAAACACAGAAAATCGCTTCCCTGGGATTCAGTTTGAAGAGTTCCAGGGTAAAGGGGGATAGTTACATGTGCTTAGCAAAAAGAAGTCCAACAAACTAAAAAAATAAAGAAAATAACCTAGTAGCGTCTGACTAAAAATTCCCTGTTCTACTCACATCTCTCTTGTTCCAAGATTTAGTCTTTCCCTAGCCAAGAAAGTCGCTGGATTCTGCTTGCCCAGGTTCCTGGCTTATTTCACATCTTCCAGGCATGATCACACAACAGGCACATCACTGCTTCCAATTCAAAACCCCAAATTCTGTTTCCATTTTCTTTCCTGGCCTCCTGTCAACTCGCTTCCTGCTTCTCTAGCATTCCTGGAGACTTTCTAGGACCTTTTGTCTATGGTTTCAACCTTTCCAGGCAAGACAGTTAGGGTTAAGTCCCAAGACTTTCAGGCAACCGTCTGCTTTTGACACGACCTGCCTGTTTCTCTTCAGCTAACTCTTGCTTACTTTGGTTCAGGCCTCAGGCCTTACACCAGGCCCATGCTTCAGGCCCATCCTTTCTAGTACAGGATGTAGCCTGGTAACAAAGCCCTGACTGTGGTATCAGGAAACCTGGGTTCTATTCCTGCCTCTCCCACAGGTTGGAGAGGTTATTCCCTGTCTGTAAAATAAGACTAATGATACTAACCTTCCCTTTTTAGACCTACACACAGCAACTAGGGATTTTTATTAACTACTCAAATATCGGTGAGCCTGGCTCGCTAGATGAACCATCCGGTTCCTCTTGGAATCATGTTAAATGCTTGATCCCCATGACCAAAGTCTCAGATACTGGGAGAAGTGACACGGGGGAATAAAAGCTGCTGTCTGAGGTAAACTACCTGGCAGGAATCCCCTGGAATGGGAGCCATCGCTACCAGGAGCCCAGGAATAACAAGACTCCAAAAGTCCAGCTGCCAGGCAGTTTGACCATCTCCTTCAGGCCAGTGGCCCAGAATTCCAGGACATCTTTGGGCCTGGGTTTAAAAAGAGGCAGCACCGTGTGCTCAGCCCCTTTTTATCCATCCCCTTTCCCTCCATTGGCACGCAACCCTCAAATGGCCAAAGGTTTCCCTTTCCCTCCCTCCTTGGTTAAACAAGCTGGTTAAACAGCTCGAGGTGATGGAGTGATAAGCACCCACTGACAGAGTCGCTCGGGTTGCAGGGCCAGCGTAAGTCCGCTTTTAAAACTGCCGGCCATAGCTGCAGCTACGGGAGGGGACTCTAGCAAGGGCCTGGAACAAGGAACAGGGCTCCACTCCTGCATGGGATTCGGGCTTCCCCCAGGCAGATGCTCTGTTGCTGCTTTCCTGTCTCTCCCTTCTCCAGGTGGAAGGGGACGGTTAGCCAGTGTTCCCTGCAAGCTGAGCTCTTGGGTGGCCAGCCAGGAGACATTCAAATGCTGCCCAGTTTGCTAGCCGGTAGCATGTGTTTCTAGTGGTGGTGCATGTGGTGTACTGGGTGTAGACATAGATCTTGTTGTTATAGTAACTGCGTTAGGTCACTGGGGGTCAGCCCAGCTGGTTTGGGTTTTTTCTAGCTAGCTCCGTGCTATGCAATAAAATGGACACTTGCAACTACTCAAGCTCTCTGTATTTCCACTGATTTCTTCCCATGCTGTGAAACTCCACGTGACGTAACAGTGCACATCCGTGCATGCCTTGGTGCACATAACAAAATGTATTCCGCACAGGAGTGGGGGAAAAAGTAGAGGCATTATTGCTGCTAGCTCCTTACTGAAACTCAGTGAAAGGCAGGGGAAATGAGAGATCAAAATCCTGAGACTGACAGTCCCCAGGAACAACGGGGAGAGGCTAAAGTCCCAGTTCAGCCTGACTGGCAGAGCAGGGAGCCAGGAGGGAGCCAGGGTCGGCAGAGTGGGACTGAGCTAAGGAGAGAGCAGGGGCCCGCACTGAGCTGGGGAGCAGGGCTGGCCTCGGGGAGGGAGAAGGGGAGGCCGGGGTCAGGATCGGGGGCAGTGCGACTGGCCTCAGGGAGGAAGGGGGGGTCAGGGGCAGCATGACTGGCCTCGGGGAGGGAGAAGGGGGGGCCAGGGTCAGGATCTGGCCCTTCCCCCCCAGAGCTGCTTCCCATCCCCTCTTCCTTCCAGCCAGTTCCTGCCCCCCCCAGCCAGTCCCTCTTCCTCCCTCCCCCCTGCCCAGGATCAAGTGTGTCCGTTTTTTGGGGGGAGGGTCTACCTCGCAACCCTACGAGTCAGACCCGGCGCAGGCACCAAGTGATGGGGACTGCCGGAACTTTGGGAACCTGAGACTGTATGGTGGGGGTTTGTGGCCCAAAAGGGGGCTGAGAAACCTAAGACAGACAGAGTAGGGGGAGCACCAGAAGGGTGACACAGTCAGGGCGACCCTAGAACTCTGTTACAGACCAGCTGGCGGCTGCTGGAAGAGGTGGGAAAAATAGGGGGTAAGGGTCAGAGAGGAAAGGGCGTGTGCTGAGGGGAGGGGGGCAGGTCAGGAGATGAAAGGGGAAGGCACCAAGGGTCAGGGTGTAGGAGAGAGACAAATGCCAGTGGGCCAAGTGGAGACAATGAGGAAAAGGGCAGGAGGGGAGGTGTCAGTGGGGGGGGGGGACAGGATGATGCTAGGAGAGGAGAGGGGAAGGGCTTTGGGGGCTAGAGGGGAGAAGGGGAGGTGCTGGGAGAAGGCTTGAAAGAAGGGGTGGGCACGAGGAAGGCGGAGATGGAGCAAGGCACGTGTAAAGGCACAGGGGCATGAGGGGAACGGGGGCAGAGGGTGGTGAGGGAGTGGGCAAAGGGGGCAGGGGCAGTGAGGGAAGGGGGAGGCACCAAGAGGGTGCAAGGGTAAGGGAAGGTGCAGGTGCCAGGGAGTCCGGGGGTGAAGCAGAAGGGCAGACACCTGCAGGGGAGGGACCAGCAGCAGAGGAGAGAGGCAGGACAGGTGTGTAGAGGGAGGTGTTAGAAGAGGGGATGAGGAGGGGTAGCTCACATGGTCAGAGTGGGGCTACTGGAGGAGTGGGCACGGGGGGGAGAGAAAGGCTGCTGGAGGGGGCAGGTCTCGGGAAGGCCGAGGGCAGTGAGAAGGGCAGGAGTCAGGACAGCAGAGGTGGGTGAGGGGTTGGGGGGGCAGTAGGCACCAGGGGAGCTGATGGAGGAAGGGAAGGAGACAGGGCAGCAGAGGGGACAGGTAAGTGGTTCATAAGATATTTATGAATAACTTGGGTGCCACCATGGCACATCCAAACAAGCCACAAACTCAGTACTGGTGCACAACACAAAATGTATTGTGCTCATGGGAGGAAACTCTTAGAGGGAACACTTCCCCCAGCCTCCCCACCCCCCGAGTTAATGTCTCACACATTGGGTTAATGCAATTGCAGGATTGTTGCACGAGGGGGGGGTTGGTGAGGGCCAAACTAATCCCTATTGGTAAGAGGATGGTGGGAAAAGTCGTTGGGGGGGGGGAGGTCACATGACACCTTTTATTTCTGGTCATGTGTCCATATTGCCCTGAAAGTGTTACCTCCAGAGGCGTGGCTAATGGGAGTCAGGGGGCGTGGCTAATGGGGGTCAGGGGGCGTGGCTAATGGGGGTCAGGGGCGTGGCTAATGGAAGTCAGGGGGTGTGGCTAATGGGGGTCAAAGAGTACATTTAAAAACATTCTTTGGCTGCACACCCTAATGAAATGTGCTGCGCACGCCTATGGGCAGAGAGCAGATCCAGTCCTGGGAGCAGGGCTGCAGCCACAGAGTTATAGACGCCGCCCAGAGAGCAGATCCGCATGCTGGGAGCAGGCCTGCAGCTGTAACCCACACACCTGATGTGGGTCACTATCCTATGGAGTGGCACTGAGACCACTTCCAGCAAGCAATTATTACAAGGGAGCTCTTCAGCCTATGCTGAGAGGCAACTGACTTATAACTCAAGCTGTAGCAGCTCCTGCCCTAAGCTCCAAAAGTCCCAGGTTCTAATCCACCTGGTGGCAGTTGCACAGCCATGGAAGCAGAGGGGCCAGGGAACCCTCTGTACAGGACTCCCCCCTCCCCCCACACACACACCCTTGCTTCCTGGAATCAGCCACCTAGGTGAATAAAGCTGGAAACCCCCATGCCTATAGCTGTGCACCTTTGCTAAATAGCTACAGCCATTCTAAAGTGCCCAGATCTCACAACTAAAAAGGAGACATCCCAATGAGCTGCTAAGCTGTGCTGCCTGCCTCGGACGAGGAGCGAGTGCTGTAACTCTGGAGCCTAATGATGGTGGTGTCCTCCAGCCATTTTCAGATTAGTACAGCTGCCTCCCTGTGAACCAGGTGCCAGCTGGCCATGGGGTCCCATAGACCTGGCTTGTGCAGCCTAACCTGATAACCAAGCATCCCATCCATTACTAGCCAGCCGATTACCTTGGGCATGGGAGACCATTGCACTCGTAATTCCTGGGGCCTTCACGCACTGACAGGGCTTGACTTGATCGGCCAGCTAGGGAGAAAGAAATAAACAGAAGGCAGAGGAGTCACCAAGAGATCAGAACGACCAGCACGATGCCTTATAGGCCGTTCAGCTGTGAAGAGTCACCAAGACAGGGCAGGTGATGCTAACCTGAGTTAGTCCATTAGCTGCGGCTAGGATGGGCCACGAGAGGAGAGACAGGCAGTAAATCTGCAGCTGTCAGACCATAAGGAGGACACGGAGGTTTCAAAACCAGCTCAGAGAACAGGGCTGGGTAAGATGCAACCTACCAAACACTGTGATCTGGCCACTTTGTGTTTAGATCCTGCTGCCCATGCCACCACCGAATTCTAAGTGGGGACTCAGGCAGCAGGATCCAATTTTAAATGATTCACGGCTCAGGGTTACGGCAGGGGCGAGAGCCATGAGCCCTTTAAAAAGCTGTAGCCACGCTGGACAGCTGCCAGTAGTGGCAAAGCTGTGAGCTCTTTTCTGTGCTTTTAATTGAAAGCCTCAGCCGCGGAGAACTCTGAGGGTGGGCTAGTCCACAACACCGCCCCTTCTGCCTCAGGCTCCGCCCCTTCTGTGGGTGGAGCCGGCCTATGACCCCATACCAAAATCCATTAAGTGGCCCCCTTCTGAAAATTATCGCCCACCCCTGTCACAGAATCATAGAAAAGTCTGAGTGGAAGGGACCATGATAGGTCCAGTGTTTCGCAAACTTTTTTTATAATGTACCCCCTTTAAAAAAAATGTGTAAGTACCCCCAGTACCTACAGTTTTCAGACACACACAATTTTTTTCTACCGTTGCAACACATTTGTTTAAACAACTGCATCGTAGCCGGGCGGGAGATGGCATTTTTGGGTGTAAAAGGTACAAAAAGAATAAAGCGCTGTCAAACTGAAAACAAAAATTCAGTTTTCGCCAAATTTCAGTTGTGTTGACGTATCCCCCAGACATCTCTTGAGTACCTTTAAGGGGACTCGTACCACTGGTCGAGAAGCACTCCCCCCCCCCGCTGGCACAGCTATTCTGGCAAAGCCGCCAGGGCAAATGGCAACTCTGCCGAAAAGCATCTGCTGGCTTTAAGCTCCCTGCGAGCTGTTCTCATCGCTCAGCCATCACCACCACTGCCCTGCCTCTGTCCTGCTCCTCATCCCCGCCCCCACTCCTATCCCCTGCTCTCCTCCATCTCCTCCCCCTTCCCTTCTCCTGCCCCTCCCCATTTCCACCTGCCCTGCCCATCCCCGTCCTCTCCCTCCCCCCGTCTGTCCCCCTCTTATGTGAGGTCTTTGCTGAAACGCCCCCCCCCCCCCAAGCCAGGGAGATCTCCCCTCCGGGAACAATTCAGCCCCCCCCATCTCGCTCCCTCCACTCCACAGTATTTCCTCCATTCCCCACAGTTGAAAATTGAGCTCCCCCATCCCCTCAGGTGACAGTCGGGCTCCCCCATACGCAGCTGCCTAGGTAGGCACCTCCGCAGCCAGAGCCTGCCCCTGGCGCCCATGTCCCCTCCCCGACTGCCTGTCCCAGGCGACCACCTGAACCTGCGTCCCCCATTCCCTCAGATCACAGCTCCCTCCCTGACCCTGCACCCCCCGACACCCCTCCCCCAGGCCAGACTCCTCTCTGGCACCCGCACCCCCTCCCCCAAACCCTCTGCTCCCCCTTCACCCAGGTCACAGCTCCCTCCCTGACCCTGCACCCCCCCGACACCCCTCCCCCAGGCCAGACTCCTCTCTGGCACCCGCACCCCCTCCCCCAAACCTTCTGCTCCCCCTTCACCCAGGTCACAGCTCCCTCCCTGACCCTGCACCCCTCTAGAGCCCCTCCCCCAGGCCAGAGTCCTCTCCTGCGCCCATACCCCCTCCTGGACCCTGCACCCCTATCCACCGCCCCAGATCATACCCCCCCCCCTGCACCCAGGCTCCACCCCTAAGCTCCCTTCTGCACCCAACCACCCCGTCCCAGACCCCAAACCCCTCGGTAGAAATGTGGCCCTTGATCAGTTGCCAAAATGGCCCCCCCATTGCAAATTATTGACCAAGCCTGATCCAAATGTTTTTTGAAACATTGTTTAATGAGAATGTAAATACAATTCAATACAATTGGGAGGGTTGGGGGGAGGGGGACGCAGCTGCTGGCTCCTCAGCTCTTGCTGCTCTCACTGGGTGTCTTCCTGCTGCAAGGGAAGCAGAATCCGTCACATTCATCCCTGGGGACTCAGGGGAACTGGCCCCCCAGCATTTCCACCCTCCTCCCCCTGCTCTCTGGTCACCCCCGTCAGGCCCGCAGGGTGAGCTCCTGACCCCCCGCCCCCCCCCCAGAGCTCCTGACACCTCGGCCCCCTCCCGCCTCCTAGGACAGTTTCTGTGTTCAGAGCCTCCCCCACCCCCAGGGACGCTCGCAGGGGCAGGAGGGATTCTGCCAGCAGGGACGTGGGGTGGGGGCAGCCTGAGGAAAGGGGCGGGGGACTCCCTGAGGGGATGGGAAGGAGACCCTGGCCCTGCCCCACTCTCCTGATCTGCTCCGGCTGCTCACCATGTATTCCAGGAGCTGATGGGCCTGCCCATGCAGGGCGTGGGCCAGGACCAGCCCGGCCTGGCTGGGGCGCCGCAGGGGGGAGCGGGCAGCGAGCAGAGCCTTGTCCAAAAAGCAATTCTCCTGCTCTGCTGTGAAGAGCTGCCCAAAGACCTGGAATCAAGAGCACAGGAGGTTTCAGCTGACGGCCCAGAGCCCGGCCCCAACTCCTGGGGCTAAAACAGCTTCCTCCTCCCCCAAACTCCCTTCCAGACCCTGCACCCAGACGCTCTCCTCACCCGGCACCCCAACCCCTGCCCCAGGTCACAGCTTCCTCCTGCCCCCAAGACCCTCCTACCCCCACGAGGGCCCCAGCCAGCCCCACCCCCGAGCCCTGCCCTGCCCTGGCAGCGCGTCCTTACCTCTCCCACCCTCACGCTGTTGCTGTGAGCCAGGACCCATCTTTCTTTGTAGTAGTGTCTGCACCACAGGTCCTCTGCCTGGTGGATGTTGAGGCCTGCAAGAGACACAACAGGGTCATTCTGCTGGCAGGTCTGAGCCCTTCCCCTCCCACGGGTCCCTGCAGGCATCCCTGGGCAAATGGAGGGGCACAGGGGGCAGAAGGGGAACACAGAGGGACGCATCCCCCCTTGGGCCAGTCTGGGGGAAAAGGGCTGGGTCCCCTCCCCCCGCCGCCGGCACCCTCAGGGTGTCCCTGGGGCCCAGGTCCCGGCTGGGTTCCTTACCCCTGTGGTGCAGGAGGAGTTGATACAGGCTGTGCACCCCCTCCCGGGCCAGCCGGCTGACGTCTTCGGATGGGTCCAAAATAAAAAGGCCCAGCTGGGCCACGTGGTGACCCATCCTCGGCCAGTCGGCGGAGTTCTGAGGGGAGAGAAGAGGGGGGGTCCCTCAGCATCCTGGGGCTGCACGTCCCATGCAAACGGCCGCCGAGGCGGGTCTGAGCTCGGGGGACGGACAGAGACACCTCCCGGGGCGGGGCGGGGCCGGCCTTGCGAGGAGACAACCCTGAGCAATGGCCCCGACTGAAGGGTCACTCCGGGGGTGGAACAAGGGGATCCACTGACGGCCACTCCCCAGTCCCCAGGCCCAGTCCCTCAAGAGCCCCCCTGAAGGGCCCAGGGTCGCCCCTCCCCGGGGAAAGGAGAACGCGGCCCATTCCCGGCCCATTCCCGGCCCTGCCTCTGCCTCCCGGGGACGCTCCCAGCCCCGCGCCCTGCAGCCCCAGACCCCCCGGCTCCGAGGTCACTTACGTCAAACCCCGGGAGGGTGGTGGCGACTCCCAGCAGGGCCGTGGTGCTGCCAAGGGCCCTGGCTCGCTCCTGGGGCAGGCGGGACTCCAGCCACGGGCTCAGGTGCTGGGGGGGAAAGAGGCAGGTCAGGACCCGTAGGGAGGTGCCGGTTCTGGGCAGAGCCTGGGGCTCCTCTCGGACTGTGCCCCCCCCAGCCACTGACACTGCTCCTCTCTCGGCCCCCCCCCCGAGGAAGCAGGGACAATGGCCCCGTCCCCCCCACGGGGCTCACCTCCATTATGAGCTGCAGCCGGGCGGTGTCTGGGGACTCGGCGAGGAGGCTCGCCAGTAGGGCCTGGAGGTCGTAGGGAAGGGCCCGGATGAACTGACGGGGAGCCCTGGGTCAGAGGGGGGTTGGGGAATCCAGGCCACCCGCTGGCTCCGGGGTCCAGCCTAGAGCAGGGTCTGAGCCGCCTCGCAGAGCAGGGAGGAACCCAGGCTGGGCATGGAAGGGACGGGCCCCCCGGGAGAGCAACGGGAACCCTGGAGGGAAGGATCCAAACCTGCAGCTTCTTCCCTCCCTCTGCCACCCCCCCCTCCCCCCCGGAGCTCCAGCCCAGCCCGGGAGCAGGGCCCGGAGGGACGTACCTGTGTGTGGATGGGCTCCTGCTGCCAGTCCCCAGACACTGTCTGTCCCACGGCCGCCGTCAGCAGGGGGCTCAGGAGCTGGGCCCGCAGGGGAGGCTGCAAGGTGCTGGCAGGAGAGAGGGGCAGAGACTGTTAATTCAGCAGCAGGAGACAGAGACTTTCCCACTCCCTGGCCAGGGGATCTGCTCTGGGGGGGAGTCGGCGGGGGGGGGGGGGTCGGTACCTGAGGCTGCAGGCGGCGTTGAGGCAGTCGGCCAAGACCAGCGGGGGGGGCGAGTCCTCCATGATCTCCTGGGAGACCCAAGGAGACAAAGGGGCGTGTGAGGCTGGGCCCCCAAGAGACGCTCACGTGGCCAGCGTCCCCACCCAGCAGGATCCAACCCCACTGCCTCCCGCTGCCCTGTAGCCCCCCTGCCCGACACAGGGCCCCTCCCAGCACCCCCCTCCCAAACCGGGACCAGCTCAATCCTTGTCCCCAGGCCGTCTCCTGCCCCTCCCTGCCCTGGTGACCAGCCTCTGAACCTCCTCATCCCTGCTCCCCAGGCGCATCCCCAGCAGCCCGCTCGGCTCCCTTCCAGCCCCCCATGGCCCGGGGAGACCCCTCCCTGTCCCGAATCCCCCTTCCTGTCCGGCACCCCAGACCTGCCCCATTTCTGTGTCCCTCCCTCCTCCAGCATCCCCACCCACCCTCCCCATGTCCACCTCCAGCCCTCCTGGCTCCACCCATCCCGTTTCCAGCACCCCCACCCGCCGCCATGGCCCAGGCAGACCCCTGTCCACCCCACGTATCCCCTTCCCTCCTCCCGGCCGCCGCGACTCGCTTACAACGATCCTGGCCATCATGGTGTCCTTGCAGCAGCGCGGCGCCAGGGTGTCCTCGCCCCTTTGGAGGGCGGCGAGGCAGGCGAGGGGGACGGCCAAGAGGAATCGCTGCAGGGCGGCTGGGCTCTGCACCCCAGAGAGAGTCTGTGAGCCTGGGGCCTGCCTGCCCCCCACGGACAGCTGCAGGGCTCAGGTCTCCCAGGAGTGGAGGTGGGAGCTGCCGGTTGTCCAAGCACCCACACTCCCCCCCCAACTGCTGCCTCAGGCTTGTGGGGGCCCAGCTGGTGCATGACAAGAGCCCCCAGCTTGGGGGGTCCAGGTCATGCAGGAGAAGGGGCCCCAGGGGGATCCCCAGGGACAAGCCCCTCCCGGAGGGGGGGGGGGACGTGCTGGGAAGGGGCCGGACAATCTCGGGTCCCCCCCGTGTGGAGAAGGTTCCTACCGTGTCCCGGGTGTGGAGCTGCTCTTCGATGTCGTAGATGGCCCCTTCCTCCACCCGGGAGTCCACCCGCTCCTGGCAGAGCTCCGCCGAGGCGCAGGGGGGCTCTGTGCGGGAGGGAAGGGACCAGGGTGACTCCAGCGGCCAGCAGGGGTCACGCGCCCCCATGTCAGGGACCCAGGGCAGGTTGGGCCCCACACGCCCCTCGCAGGGACCCATCCCCCTGCCACCCTCACATCTGCCAACGCCCTCAGCAGAGCCCCCACCAGGAAGAAGAGAGCCAAGCAGCCCCCGCCCCCATCCATTGCCCAGGGTGCGGGGCAGACACTGGGGCTGCCCCTCCCCCCCCCCGGGTACTGGGTGAGCCCCTGGGCCCAGCGTGTTCACGGCCCCTCACCTGGGTCTGAGCGGCTGCAGGAGGTGGCCCGGCTGCAGCTGGAGGCCCAGGCGCTGCTGCTGACGGACCTGGACCCACAGCTGCAGGGGCTGGTGCGGGGAGCGACGGGCTGGGGGCTCCCGGAGACTGGCAGGTCCCCGGGGGCCGGGCAGGGCGATGCCCCCTGGTGGTAATGGGGGCTGGGCTCCCGGGGCAGGTGTTTCTCTCCACAGAGGAGGCCCCGGAGCCACCCTACCCGGCTCCCCCGCTGGGCTGGGTCCCGCCTGCCCAGCCGCCTCTGGAGCCAGGTCCGGGGGGGCCTGGCCGGTGGGCGAGTCGCCCCGAGCTGGTGGGATCCAGCTTCCCCGCCCGCGGGGACGGAGAAGCTGCTCCCCACCGGCCCTGGGGCCATCTTCAGGGCTTTCTTGAACCACAGCCGAAAACGTTTGGCCATGCTGCAAATGAGGGGAGCAAAGGGGAGCTTGGGGCGCAGCCTGATGAACGAAATCCAGGGGTTCCAGCTCTCCAGAGCGACTGCCCCCAGCCCCCAAATGGCCCCTTGCTTATCGGTTCGGTCTTGCACAGGCACTGCAAGGACCTGAGGGTATGTCTACACTACCCCGCTAGTTCGAACTAGGAGGGTAATGTAGGCATACCGCACTTGCAAATGAAGCCCGGGATTTGAATTTCCCGGGCTTCATTTGCATAAGCGGGGAGCCGCCATTTTTAAAACCCCGCTCGTTCGAACCCCGTGCAGCGCGGCTACAAGGGGCACGAACTAGGTAGTTCGAACTAGGCTTCCTAGTTCAAACTACCGTTACTCCTCATTCCACGAGTCTCCTGCCCATCAACAGCCCCTTCTTGGCCAATCAGGGGAGAATCTAAGGTGTGGGGGGTGGAGCGTTCTCCCCAAAGACACCGGCATTGACTTGTTCCAGCCCCACCTCCCCAGTCCCCACAATGGGGGCTGCATCCCCCACCCCACGGCTCCTGCAAACCACCCCCCGTCCTTCAGCTAGTCTGTTGGGTCCCAAGCTGGGGGAGGCAGCAAGGGAAGGTCACAGAGGAGGCAAGAACAGAGCAGAAATGTGGGGGGATGGAGGAAAAGGGAAACCAACCAGGAGAAAGCCCCAGTGGCGCTAAGGACGCAGCCCAGGTGAGGAATCACCTTCTGGCCCTTGACCGAGGGCTGGGCCTGCCTGGAACCCAGCCGGCCCCGGGCGGGATCCAACCCCTGGGGGCTCTTACCTTCGTCACAAAGGTGTCGGGATGTGGAACTCACAGAACGCGAACGAACCGTGAGGAGGAGACGCACCAGAGCTAAAGCAACCGGGGGTCTCCAAAGTCCCCTGGGCCCGCCCCCCGCTTTTATCAGCCTGAGATGTGGGTCCCTCTGTGAGGTCACCACCTCCCCACCTGCCCTTTGCCTTATATGCTGAGGGTTGCCCAAAGCCCCTGTGAGGTCACCGCCCCCCCCCCCACCCTGCCAGGCAAATGTCCTGCCTCTGGCCACCCCCCTGGGAAGTTTGAGCCATTACTAGGGGTCCCTCCCCCTCCCTCATAGGCTGCTCCCTGCCCTACACTGCAGGCTTCTTGCACGAGAGCTGTTTCACGCCGGAGTTCTTGCGCAAAAGGTCTCGTGCAAGAGTGCCTCCACCCTGCCATGGGCTTTTGCACAAGAGCGTCCATGGCAGTGTGAACGCTCTCTTGTGCAAGAAAGCTCTGATGGTCATTTTAGCCATAAAAGTGTCTTGCTCAAGAAGCCCCTGGTGCCCGTCCACGCTGCCTTCTTGCACAACAGCTCTTGCACAAAGGGGGCTTAGTCATCGTCGGGAGAGGAATAACTCCTGTGCAAGGAGCCCTGTTCTCTGATGCTTTACTGCAAATTTACTTCTGCAAGAACACACGTAGAGTGTAGACGCGCCACAAGTTTTTTCGCAAGAACACGCAAAAACAAGCCATGTGGATGTTTTCTTTTTAGGCAAAAGCCACTTTTTGCACAAGATCGGTCGGCCTTTTTGCAGAAATAGGGATCTTGTGGGAAAAGGGGGTTTTTTGCACAAAAAGTAAACATCCACACGGCTTGGTTTTGCGCACAAACCCCGAGCACAAAAACGGATCGGCAGAAAATATGCAAATGACATTGCGTGTCATAGAGTCCCTCGTTAGCATATTTGTTGCCAAAAAAACTCGTTGTGTAGACGTAGCCTAGGAGAGAAGCTATCTCAGACACAAAGCCCTTCAGTAAGAGGGCATAGCCCTGGGGCGTGGTAGGAGACGTACGGCAGACATGGGAGGTCACTGTCCTAGCTATTTGGCACGGAGGAGGCCTCAGCTGGAGCACTGTGTCCAGATCTCAGGGCCATGCTTTAGGAGAGAGAGTCCAGAGGGGAACTATGAAAAGGGATTAGGGACGTTAGATATTCACTGAGTAGTCAATTAACCTCATGATTTCTTATCGGTTACTTGACTTTTCGATAGTCCCCAGGGGCCAGCTGTCTCAGTCCTGGCTCGCGCTGGGTGCGGGACCTACCCCCTCTGCGGCTCTGCATTTACAGTGTGTTAGGAGCCAGGCAGGCAGGCAGCCTCGCTCAGTTCCAGTTTGCACCAGGTCCAGAAGCTCAGACCCAGCCCCCAGGCAAGGGCTGCTGCCAGCTTGTGCTGCTGCCTCTGATACAGAGGCAGCAGTACGGAGTGCCAGGAGGGAACTGGTCTAAAAAGCACCTCCCCTTGCGACTTGGCTGCCTGTCATCCCACGCTGCTGCCTCCGTTTTTGGCGAGAGAGAGCCGCCTGTCTTGAGACACCGGTGGGGAGTCGGATTTTCAAAAGGCAGGTCTCTGTCCTTTGTGAGCCTTCCAAAGCGCTTCGGTGGGGGGAGGGGGCAGGAAGGCGGACGACACTCAGGAATTGTAGCACCCAAATCCACGGAGCGTTTCGCCAGCACCTCCTGCAACAGAGCCCAATCCCTGACAGGCTTTTAGGCAAGATAGATCATTTGAAAAAATGACAGACACAGGGTTTTCCGTCACCGCTCTCCCTTTCTTTTATTTCCCTGGGCTAACTGGCTTGTTCCTCTTTGGCTAAGGATGGAAGGGTATGTCTACACTACAATGTTAGTTCGAACTAACGGACGTTAGTTCGAACTAACATTCATAGCCGCTACACTAGCGCTCCGCTAGTTCGAATTTGAATCGAACTAGCGGAGCGCTTAGTTCGAACTAGGAAAACCTCATTTTACGAGGCTTAAGCCTAGTTCGAACTTACTAGTTCGAATTAAGGGCTGTGTAGCCCCTTAATTCAAACGAGTGGGAGGCTAGCCCTCCCCAGGTTTCCCTGGTGGCCACTCTGGCCAACACCAGGGAAACTCTATGCCCCCCTCCCGGCCCCGGACCCCTTAAAGGGGCACGGGCTGGCTACGGTGCCCGTGCCAGGTGCAAGCCTGCTAGCACCCAGCCAGCAGACCCTGCACCTGGCACGGCACAGAGCCACCCACCCGATGTCCCCCAGCCCACCCCCTCTTCCCGGGACCAGGCTGGCAGCTCCCGGAAGCTTGCCCGGGACCGCAAGAGGCGGGTACATTCCTGGGCTAGTGCGGACATCGTGGACCTCGTCCACGATCTCCGCACTAGGCACAGGAAAGTGGCCATCTAGGGCAGGAGAGCTGCCAGCCTGGCCACCCAGGAGCAGGTTTGCATGAAAATCAAGGGGGTCCACTGAGACCCCCGACCCTGAGCCCTGAGCTTACAATGGCCGTCCTGGGTCAGACCAAAGGTCCATCTAGCCCAGTAGCCTGTCTGCCGACAGCGGCCAACCCTAGGGACCGTGGAGGGGATGGACCAAAGACAGTGACCAAGCCATTTGTCTCGTGCCATCCCTCTCCAGCCTTGCACAAACTTTGGGCAGGGACACCACTCCTACCCCCTGGCTAAGACTACTCCATGGACCCAACCTCCATGACTTGATCTCACTTCCCTTTCAACTCTGTTCTAGTTGTAGCCTTCACAGCCTCCTGCAGCAAGGAGTTCCACCGGTTAACTATTTGCTTTGTCAAGAAGAACAACTTTCTCTTACTAGTTTCAAGCCTGCTACCCAGTCCTTTCCTTTGGTGTCCTCTAGTCCTTCTTTATGGCAACTCATGAAGAACTTTTCTGAATGCACCCTCTCCACCCAACCCCTGCTTTTAGAGACCTCTATCCTGTCCCCCCTCCGTCTCCTCTTTTCTAAGCTGAACAGTCCCAGTCTCTGTAGCCTCTCTTCATCTGGGACCTGTTCCCAACCCCTGATCATGTTAGTTGCCCTCCCCTCTCCCAGCCTTAATCTTCCCCTCTCCCACCTCCTTTTCCCAGTCTCCCCCAGTTTTGTTCAATAAAGACAGAGTCAATGTTGGAAGAAACGTTATCTTTATTTTGTACATCAATAAGAAGGGGGGCTAGGGAAGGGTAAGTGGAAGGAGGTGAGGGAGGAATGGGGTACAAGCCCCCGATGGGGAGGACTGGGCTGGCTCTGCAGGCTTCTGGGGGTGGAAGCTCTCCTGCAGCCCCCCGATTGCCCCCTCTCCCCAGATGGCAGCCTGCGGCAAGTGCAGCCGGGCTGATGGCTGAGTGGTGTGATGTGCCCAGTGTGGGTACTCCGGGCACTCCAAGCCAGGACTGGTTTTCAAGCGGGGCACCCCTTAGAACTGTCTGTCCGGGGTGGGGGTCGGGACCCTTTAAGCGCAGCCCTCGGCTAGCCTGAGACTGCATCTCCACGCTCTAAGTCCTCCTCTGATGCCCTGCTGGCACTGCTTCCGGCCATCCTTAAGCCCTGTTCAGAGTCCACTCAATGTGGACTTGCTAGTTCGAATTAGCAAAACTAGTTTTTAGTTCTAGACGCGTTAGTTCGAATTAGCTTAGTTCGAACTAGCGCTGTAGTGTAGACATACCCGAAGAGAGGAGCCAGCAGGGGTAGAATGAATTGTGTACCAGGTCCTGGAAACAAGAGCATCTCCTCCAGATCACCCATCCACACCTGAACTGTTTAAAACTTGGCTGCCAAGAAAGACACCTTAGCTCAGCAAATGCCAAGCCAGGCACCTGTGTTTGGACACGAGGGGTGCACAGGAATGTGAGAACCAGGAAGGCTGATCTGTGAATTCACCCCCAACCGTCCCAGTACAAGACAGACGCTTGCGCCAACCAGCAGGGGTCACTGCTCCTCCGGTTTGGCTTGGACAAAGGTGCCCATCTGTTTGGTGTTCGCGTCTCGGAGCTGCGCCAGCTGCCTCTGGCCACGGCGGAGCAGATACTCGATGTGCATCACGTCGGCCCGGGGGATGCTGGCGTTCTTCCGGAACTCGGCCTGGATGCGAGGCAGGAATCCCGGCTTCTCCCGGCCGGCGCGCAGGAACTGCCTGTATAGGCTCAGGACGTGCTTCTGCAGCTTGCTATGCCGGGCCATGGTGCGCCTGGGGAGCCCTCCCAGGCCACGGGGGGGCCAGCGCCACGAGGCAGGGGCTGGAAGTGAACAGAGGCGGAGATGTTAGAGCAGCATCTCATTCCCAGACGCGCCTGTGCAGGCAGTTCTGTGCCCTTTTCACCCCCACCTGCTTGGGTTACCAGATGGTTTAAAAAAAATACCGAACAGCAGGGGCCGGGGGGGGGGGGGGCGGGACTAGCTGGAAGAGAGGGGGTGGGGGGGAACCGGCCGCTGGGAAGCAGGGCTGGCTGGGAGGGGGCTGGAGGGAGCGGGGCTGGCCGGGGGGCAACCAGCCGTCGGGAAGCGGGTCTAGTTGGGTTGAGGACCAAGAGGTGGGGGAACCGGCCGGCAGCGCTGCAGAGATGTACCAGAGCCTGGGTCAGATTCATCTTTGGTGGGCCCTGGCTCCTAGACCATAGACACACTCCCCCCCCCACCACCCCCCCGGAGGCCCTAGGGAAAATGGCACCCCGGCCCTGTGGACATGGTGCCCTCTCTGTTTCCCTTGGCCCCGTAGGCACTAAGCTCCACTCCTGCCGCCCAACTCCTACAAGGCCCGACGGATTTCTCTGTGGCCCCCGACCCAAAAAAGGATCCCCCCAGCCCTGTGTTAGGGGATACGAGGGAGTCTGGCTGGGACGTAAGTGCAAATAACTCTGCTCTTAGCAGCTCTGAACCGATGGGCTCTGCCCTGTGCCCCAACCAAGAACCCTAACATAAGAACGGCAGTACTGGGTAGCCTGTCTGCTGACAGTGGCCAGCACCAGGTGCCCCAAAGAGGGTTGACCAAAGACAATGATCAAGCGATTTGTCTCCTGCCATCCTTCTCCAGCCTTCCACAAACAGAGGCCAGGGACACTATTTCTATCTCCTGGCTAATGGCCTTTTATGGACCTAACCTCCGTGAAATTATCTAGCTTCTCTTTAAATCCTGTTATAGTCCTAGCCTTCACAGTCTCCTCTGGCAAGGAGTTCCACAGGTTGACTACACCCTGTGTGAAGAAGAACTTTCTTTTATTAGTTTTAAACCTGCTACCCATTAACTTCATTTGGTGTCCTCTAGTTCTTCTATTATGGGAACTAATAAATCACTTTTCTTGATTCACCCTCTCCACACCACTCATGTTTTTATAGACCTCTATCATATCCCCCCTCAGTCTCCTCTTTTCTAAACTGAAAAGTCCCATCGCTTTAACCTCTCCTCATATGGGACTCGTTCCAAACCCCTAATCATGTTAGTTGCCCTTTTCTGAACCCTTTCCAAGGCCAAAATATCTTTTTTGAGGTGAGGAGACCACAGCTGTACACAGTATTCAAGATGTGGGCGTACCATAGTTTTATACAGGGGCACCCTGAGTTACCAAACCACATGGCAGTGCCCATTAAAAACCCACCAGGACTTACCCAGCGTTTATATGCAGAGGTCCCGCACCAGCGGCAGTCTGCACTGGACAGGAAACCATCCGCCCAGCACGCGCGGGAAATCACAGGAACCCAGCCTGGACGGTCCGATGCCCCAGCCCTGACAGAAGAAAATCAAGGTGTGCTTGAAGTGCCACGCCCACCATCCCTTGGTCCTCTGGGGCATTCGGCACATCCTGCTGGGTGAAAGGGCCGGTCACAGCTCCAGGGTCTGTCACACTTCAGGGCCTTTGGCAGTTCCTATTCACCGGGGTCAGGCAGATAATCGCCCCGAGCTTTCCCAGCACTTTTCAGCATCAGCTCTCAAAGGGGGGCAGCGTGACCCCCATGGGAGCAGGGGAATGTCAAAGAAGGAATGGGGCGGGGCAGGGGAGGCAGTCAATGGCTTCTCCTAATGCAGTGGTCCCCAACCATTTGAGGTTGCCGGGCGCCAAGGGGTGTGGCTGTTTGCCCGCAGGGCGCCCTGGAGCGGAGCCCCCATTGCGCACCCGGGGGCGGGGCCCCCCCATGGACACATTCCCAGGGCCGCCTCCCCCCCCCCACAAGTACCGCATGCCCAGGGCCGGGCCTCCCACCAAGCGCCGCGCGCCCGGGGCCGGCGCTCTCCAAGCGCTGTGCGCCCAGGGCTGGCGCACCCTGCAAGCGCCGCACGCCCGGAGCCTGCGCTCCCCCCAGGCGCCACGTGGCCAATCCGTGGCGCCCCCGGGGCCGGCGCTCACCGTGCACCATGCGCCCGGGGCCAGCTCCGGCACCGCACATGCGCCACGTGCCCGGGGCCAGGCCAGCCCTGAGCACTTGGCGGGCGCATACAAATGCGGGCACCGTGTTGGGGACCACTGTCCTAATGTTAGCAGTGGGGACACCAAGTTCGGAAGTGAATGGTTAACCAGTAAGCCGGTTATGGTTAACCAGAGGGGGCTGGAGCAGCCCTCCACCAGCCATAGGCACAGGGCACTCTGGCACGCCACGGGTAGGGTTGCTCAGCAGTCACAGCAGTGTGCCAAGGGGGTAGGTGTGTGGGCTGCTCCAAGCCCATCTTTAACACGTCCTACGTGTCCCATTTAATCGGTTAACTGGTTCAACATATTGTTTAACTGGTTAGCTAATTAAATGAGATTTTACATCCCTGGCACCAAGGTGGCTAAAAGTAGGGTTGAATTGGGACTAGAAATTCCAGGATTTTGACTTTTTTTTCCTGATCACACACAGTTCTGCAAATAAATTCACGTTTTGTTTAGATTTTGACTTTTTTTAAATGTAGTACGGTGGATTACGGAAGATAAACCTTAAAGAGAACAAACAAAGAGTCATTTCAGGAATGGAAAACTATATTTTAATGTTCTGAAATGGTGGAGTTTTCCCCTTCCAAACAAAAGGTCACTAAAATCAGCATTTTCCAATGGAAAAACATCCCCTCAGAAAACTTCCTTCCAGCTCTAGTTAAAACGGACGTATTTTGAAGTGTATAATCAACCTCTGGAACTCACTGCAAAAGGATATTAATGATGGTGAAGGAAAGGGGAGGGAATCATAGAATCATAGAGCTGGAAGAGACCTCAGAAGGTCATCAAATCCAGCCCCCTGCTCTAGGCAGGACCAATCCCAACTAAATCAACCCGGCCAGGGCTTTGTCAAGCTGAGACTTAAACACCCGCTGTGTACAGCCTGTCTGATCCCTTCTGGGGAAGCATGGGTGGGAAGAAAGAATTAGACAGGGTTAGACAAACCCGTAGGTCTTGGTTGACTTTGTCCTGCTTCAGGGCAGGGCGCTAAACTTGGGGACTACTCTAGTCAGACCAACATTTCAATCAATCTTGTCAAGAAACAGGCAAAAAAAAAACCCAACCCAAACCAGGGAGAAACACGTTCCTTGGTTTGTAAACACAGACACAGAGAACAGCTTCTTCCGTTAGGGGGGGTGGGAATAAAGAAAATAATCCCTCGCCCTCTCCCCTTCCTATTTGGTCCTAAAGGATGAAGATTTGTGCAGGCTGAGGGGGCAGGACTGATACTCAGGGAACGGGGAGCATGGGGGAGAAGGGGGCAGCTTGCTTACAATCCAGGGGCAATCCCGTGTCTCGGGGCTGGCCCAGCACAGGCGGGATTTCTGCAGCGCAGGGGGACACGAGGTGAAACAAGCAGCGACTCGGCCGATTGGGGCTTGTTATTGTAGGGTCGCATTGAAGCAGACACTGGCACCAGCGTCGCCTCCAAGAGCGAGGGGAGTGCGCGGCCTGGTAACCCCGGACGGACCCGGACCTGGACCCCCCTGCGCTGGGGGGCCAGGAGTCACCGCCCCCCGCCCCTCACCTCCGCCTCCTGCCTGCTCGCAGCTCCCGGGCCCGCGGCAGCAGCTGTGCCAGCCGGCTCCGAATGTTGAAACACCAGCAACATTAGCCCTCGCTTCCCATTGGCTGGAGGGCCCCAGGGGCGGGCGCAGGAAAGGGGAAGCTCCGCCCTTCGAGGGCCACGTGGGCCGGCAGTGGAAGTTGCAAGTCAGCTGGAGGAGAGAGGGGCCCGGCCCGGCCTGCGCACGTGGCTTTCACCGCAGCGCTCACCTGCCCTCACGCCCCACGCTCCTGCTTTTCCCTCCCTGCGTTGTTCGACCCAACCCTCACCCAGGCATCCACCCAGTTCACCCCGATTCTCACCCCTTTTTAAGCTTGTTCCTAAGAAACCCCGATCGGTTCCTGGGAAATTCCCAACAACTCTTATCAGTGGTGCCTGTTACATACCAGCTGGGTTTTCCCTTTGATATTTACATACCCCCTGCCTCCTTTTTTCGCCCCTCCCATTTTTTCCTCCCCTGTTCATTTTGGTTCTGGACATACAACACTCCAGTCGTCTGAAGAAGTGGGCTATGCCCAGGAAAGCTCATGATCCCATTGACACGGTTTGTTAATCTTTAAGGTGACTATATGTTGTGTTTTAAGTTTTTCCTGTTACAGACTCACTCAGCTACCCCTCTGAAACTCGTGGGCTCTGTCTACACTGCAGGCTTCTTGCACAAGAACTGTTTTGCAGAAGAGTTCTTGTGCAAAAGGTCTTCCATACGAGCGCGTCCACACTGCCATGTGCTTTTGCAGAAGAGATGTGCTTTTGCACAAGAGCATCCATGGCAGTGGCGATACTCTCTTGCACAAGAAAGCTCTGATGGCCATTTTAGCCATAGGGGTTTTTTGCGCAAGAAATTCATGTTGCCTGTCTACACTGCCGCCTTCTGGAAGAGCTCTTGTGCAAGAGGGCTTATTCCTCGTGGGGAGAGGAATAACTCTTCCGGAAGAAGCCCTGTTTGCTGATGCTGTACTGTAATACTTGTGCAAAAACACGCACGCAGTGTAGACACTCTGCAAGTTTTTGCGCAAGAACAGCTGTTCTTGTGCAAAAAGCCTGCAGTGTAGACATAGCCTTAGAGGGGCAACCCCAACAGTCATTACTAACAAGGAGTCCTGTGGCACCTTGAAGATTTATTTGGGCATCAGCTGTTGCGGAGGAAAAGCAGGTCCAAGTGTTTTTTACCCCTGGAAGCGGATGCCCAAATACACGTGTTAGTCTTTAAGGTGCCCCAGGGTGCCTCTGTTTAAACAAGTGGAAGAGAAGGGCCTGTGTGCACCTCATAGGATGCCAGGCTAGACTGAAGATCACAATGGCCCTCTCTGGCCTGGAAGTTAATGAATGGTTACATCTGGCCAGGCTGCCTCTCTTTATGCTTGCATTAACTAACTGGGTTATTTGCAGGTGTTGTACTCAGTCCAGCTGTGTCGGAGCGCCTGCTGCTGGAGGAGAACGCAAAAGTTCTGTTACCTGGTTTGTAAGTCTGGAGCCTTCTCTACTGCATGAGGTACAAGCCACCTGGCTCTTCGCTAAAGTTGCAGAGCCGAGTCACTATCGCTGGATGTGGTCTCCGTGCCCAGAGTCCCCAGAGACCACAAACCAGATAAGATTCGAAATCGCCCAAGCAGATTTTTTGCGTAACAACATGCAATAATAGTTGCCAGCGAACAGACTCAGCGCTGCGCCGCTACACTTTATGGAAGCCGTGGCAATGTCCTAACACCCACTGAGCACCATCCAGTGCCCCCACACAGTCAGCTGGTGAACACCATTTGAGGTGAACTTTTATACATTCCTGATGTAGCAGGTTGCTAGCCCCTGTTACCTAGTTACCGTCCCTTACCTTGCAGAAGGGGGCTTACTTCCTAGTCTTCATACTGTCAACTTACTATCTGTTATGCTGTCAACTTTGACCTGGTCCTGAACATAGGTCGGTATGTACTTTATTTGTGGGAGGTAAATGGTACCAAGATGTTCCTTAGGACAATCCACAGAACTACAGACCGGTCAGCCTCACCTCACTCCCCGGAAAAATCATGGAGGGGATCCTCAAGGAATCCATTTTGAAGCACTTAGAATAAGGAAAGGGATCAGGAGCAGTCAGCATGGATTCACCAAGGGCAAGTCATGCTTGACGAACCTGATTGCTTTCTATGACGAGGTAACTGGCTCTGTGGACATGGGGAATTCAGTGGATGTGATATACCTGGACTTATTCTTGCCAGCAAGTTAAGGAAGTATGGATTGGATTAATGGACTGTAAGATGGATAGAAATCGGGCTAGACTGTTGGGCTCAATGGGTAGTGATCAACAGCTCGATGTCGGACTGGCGGTCAGTTTCAAGCAGAGTACCTCAAAGACCGGTTCTACGGTCGGTTTTGTTCAACATCTTTATTAATGACTGGATGAGGGGATGGATTGCACCCTCAGCAAGTTTGCCTATGTCACTAAGCTAGGGGGAAAGGTAGATACATTGGACGGTAGGGTATATGGTGCAGAGTGTCCAAGACATATTGGAGGATTGGGCCAAAAGAAATCTGATGAGGTTCAACAAGGACAAGTGCAGAGTCCTGCACTTGAATGGAAGAATCCCAAGAATTGTTATAGGCTGGGACCGACTGGCTAAGTAGCAGTTCTGCAGAAAAGGACCTGGGGGTTACAGTGGATGAGAAGCTGGATATGAGTCAACAGTGTGCCCTTGTAGCCAAGAAGGCTAATGGCATATTAAGGTGCATTAGGAGGAACATTGCCAGCAGATCTAGGGAAGTGATTATTCCCCTTTATTGGGATGTGGTGAGGCCACGTCTGGAGTATTGTGTCCAGTTCTGGGCCCCCCACTACAGGAAGGATGTGGACGCATTGGAGAGGGTCCAGTGGAGGGCAACAAAAATTATTAGGAGGCTGGAGCACATGACTTAGGAGAGGCTGAGGGAGTTGGGCTTGTTTAGTCTGCAGAAGAATGACGGGGGATTTGATAGCAGCCTTTAACTATCTGAAGGGAGGTTCCAAAGAGGATGGAGAGAGGCTGTTCACAGTGGTGACGATGGCAGAACGAGGAGTGATGGTCTCAAGGTGCAGTGGGGGAGGTGTAGGTTGGATATTAGGAAAAACTCTTTCCCTAAGAGAATGGGGAAGCACTGGAATGGGCTAACTAGGGAGATGGTGGAATCTCCATCCCTAGAGGTTTTTAAGTCCTGGTTTGACACAGACCTGGTTGGGATGATTGAGTTGGGATTGGTCCTGCTTTTGGGCAGGGGGCTGCACTCGATGACTCCTGAGGTCTCTTCCAGCCCTGGGATTCTATGATTCTAAGGCAAGGGACTTCTTTTATTTGAGAGCCCCAATTCCTTCAACAGCAGTATAGCTCTAATCCATGGAGCTCCTGAAGAGCAGCTCTGCATCCCTTTCTATGGCAGCCCAACTGTCCTTGGAACTGGTCAGACCAGTGTGACATCCCCCTGTGTAGGCATAATGAGCTAACGTGTCCTTCACTCCCATGCACCAACTTTGCCACTTATCAACTATGTTTTTAATTTGTTCCAAGGGAAAGCTGAATGAAGCCAAAATTAATGAGTGTTTTAACTTGTAACAAAATACAGGACTGTGTAGCACTTTAAAGACTAACAAGATGATTTATTAGATGATGAGCTTTCGTGGGCCAGACCCACTTCCTCAGATCCACTATTTGATCTGAGGAAGTGGGTCTGGCCCACGAAAGCTCATCATCTAATAAACCATCTTGTTAGTCTTTAAAGTGCTACATAGTCCTGTATTTCGTTTCAGCTACACCAGACTAACACGGCTACATTTCTATCACTGTTCTAACTTGTGTTTCTGTTCCCAGGAAATGTTGAAACGGTAGATTCCTAGGGACTGTCAAGTAGAAAGATTGACCCAAATTAGTTACTTGTTTACTTTCTTTGGCTCCACTGGAATCTTACAACAGGGATTAACTAGCTCCATTCATATCTATAATTAACACAAACAAAATCTATGTTTAGTGACAGGTAAGGTTTCCTGAGCACATGTCTAACAATCCAGACATTTAAAATCAGAAGTTAGTGGAAGGAGGCTGAAAAAGGTGAGGCTTTCGAGAGAAAAATTGCCCGAGAAAGGGTTATTTTGAACTCCAATTTACTCTGTATCAACCCATTTTTCCATTAAACCAACCTAAAGTACTATAAATAGGACTCAAAGTTTATGGGAAAAAAGGGAGGATGCGAGTTATGAAAAAGCAAACAGTTGATAGGAGAAGCTAAAATTGGGGGAAAAAATCTATAACCAGTAACATAAAGGATAATTAGGAAATGTTTAAATATATCGGGAACAAAAGAAATCAGAGGAATGGTAAAGATCCATTACTGTATAAGGCTGGTCAAATTGCCAATCATGATGAAAAAAAGAAACTTCAGCAACCTGCTTGGAATTTAATGCGTTGAACTACACACAAGCCATAAAGATTGGATGTCTTTCTAAAACATATGTGGTAGCTCAACCGAGGGATGTTAAATTGCGCTTAATCAGCTAATCCAGTAGTTGGTGGAATTTCCATCGACTACTCAGTTAGTCAATAAGGGTATGTCTACATTAGCTCGTTAATTTGAGCTAGGTAGGCAAAGCAGGCAACCGGAGTTGTAAATGAAGCCCGGGTTTTAAATAGCCCAGGCTTTATTTGCATGTTCCCGTCCGGTCGCCATTTTGAAATTCCACTAGCCCGAAGTAACTGCTATAGAATGAGAAGTAACAGTTAATTCGAACTAAGGACTTAGTTCGAATTACCGTTTCATTGCCACATGTAGCTGGCAGGAAGGGACCTCGAGAGGTCGAGTCCAGCCCCCTGCCCTCATGGCAGGACCCAGTACTGTCTAGACGAGTGTTTCTTAAACTTTTTAAGACCGAGGAACACCAAACAATTTTTTTTTAATGAGGATTTTTTGTTGACTCCTGAGGTCTCTTCCAGCCCTAGGATTCTATAAATGTGCTTGGTACCTGTGCCTGGACCTTTATGCTTGATCTGGCTTATACTATTTCTCTTTCCTGCCTGCGGTTCCACTGAGCCAAAGTCTTGCTTCCTAGATTTCAGGCCTGTTGCTGTTTTTATGTTACCGGCCTTTATTCGGGCCTGCTGATTTTATGTTACCAACCCGCAACTTACTACAGAGGCAACTGAGTCCCAAAAAGGAGGAGCAGCTTGTTCAAAAACACAGCAAGCCAGTGGCAGCGCTAGGAATAGGACCCGTATGTCCCAACTCCCTGTCCCCTGCTGTACTAACCAGACCAAAATACTTTGACCACCAGGGTCTGAAGCCCCACAGACAGGGGCCACGGATGGGGAGGGGGAGAGGCAAAGGGGGCAGTTGTCTCGGGAGCTGATGATTTAAAAGGGTCCAGGCCTCTGGGTCACTGTATCGACTATTATGGCAGCCGCCACTGCCAGAGACCCGGGCAAATGAAATCAATCCTAGAGCTCTGTCTGGTGCAAGGTGGGTGGCGCTAAGGCCTGAATGGCCCTCGCCTTGCCCCTCCTACCTTTAGCTTTGCCCCTTTGAGGGGGTCTAGAGCCTTGCCCCTTTGAGGGGGTCTAGAGCCGACCCCCTCCCATACATCACCCAGGGCCCGACAACGTCTGTCACCAGCCCCGTTGACATGAATGTGCCCCAAATCCCTCAGACCCAGTACAGTCCCCCCCTCCTCCCCCCCCGGATCCTTAATTCTTCTCTTGTCATCTGATTGCTTCAAGCATTGTTACAGGCTGGGGACCGACTGGCTAAGCAGCAGTTCAGCAGAAAAGGACCTGGGGATTACAGTGGATGAGAAGCCGGAGATGAGTCAACAGGGTGGCCTTGTAGCCAAGAAGGCTAATGGCATATTAGGGGGCATTAGGAGGAGCATTGCCTGCAGATCCAGAGAAGTGATTATTCCCCTTTATTCGGCTCTGGTGAGGCCACATCTGGAGTATTGTGTCCAGTTCTGGGCCCCCAACTACAGGAAGGATGGGGACGCATTGGAGGGGGTCCAGGGGAGCTTGACCAAAATGATTCGGGGTCTGGAGCACATGACCTATGAGGAGAAACTGGGGGATTTGGGTTTGTTTAGCCTGCAGAAGCAAAGAGTGAGGGGGGATTTGATAGCAGCCTTCAACTTCCTGAAGGGAGGTTCCAAAGAGGATGGAGAGAGGCTGTTCTCAGTAGTGAGGGATGGCAGAACACGGAACAGTGGTCTCCGGTTACAGTGGGGGAGGTCTAGGTTGGATATTAAGAAAAACTATTTCCCTAGGAGGGTGGGGAAGCACTGGGCTGGGTTCCCTAGGGAGGTGGTGGAGTCTCCATCCCTAGAGGTTTTTAAGTCTCCGTTTGACAAAGCCCTGGCTGGGATGATTGAGTTGGGATTGGTCCTGCCTTGGGCAGGGGGCTGGACTTGATGACTCCTGAGGTCTTTTCAGCTCTAGGATTCTATGATTCATCCGTGCGATGTCACTGGAGACGCAGGGAGGTACACTGTGGGCGAAAGCCCCGATCTTGCTTCTGGTTTTGTACAGGCGGCCGTGAAAGTAACTTTACAGTTTCTCACAGGTACTGTCCTATTGCAGCCCAGGTCTTTGCAGTTCTTGCTGGAGCTGCGCACCAGGGCACTTTCACCTCTGTGTTCAGGATTCAGAGTTATCTCTTTTCCCAAAGATCTTCCCTGGAGCTGTTCAGAGAGAGCTTGCTCCCTCTCGCCACAGTCTCTCTTAAGTCAACCATGTTCTTCAGAGCCTCTAGCCTGACGTGGAACGGGACGGGGGACACCACAGAAGAGGCCAAATTCGCCGGGGGAAACACTCCAAGGAAATGGATGCTAAAGAGGGTCCATTCGCCAAGACTCATGTACAGGGCCTCTTTGATTTCAGTGTTGTCACTGTAGACCAGCGCGCGCCCGTTGAGATTATGGTCCCTGAGCCTCTGTTTGTACAGCGGGACGTTTTCCTCCTTCAAGCCGATTGTGTCCATCTGGAAGAGAAGTGGGAGCACCCGTTAGTGCCGTGCATCTACTGAACAGGTCGCCAAACACGTTTTTAGGAAGGGTCCGCTATAGCTCCCGAGAGGAACCTGTCTGGGCTTGCTCAGATTCTAGCAAACAAGGCGGGCCGGCCGGCTGTGGGGCCAGGTATGGTACCCGGCACACCCCACTGCCGTGTGCTTGGATTCTGCTAGGGGCACCGCTGAGCAAGTTGGCACGGCAGGGGAAATAGCATGCTCTCTGCAGGCAAAAGCTAGCAATGCAGGGACCACTGGAGGGGTGTGTTGAAATGAAGAGGGAAGGTTTCCTGACCCTGCTTGTAGGCTGGAGGGAAGCATGCAGTCAGCCTGACGGGGGTGGAGTTGGGCCTCTCGACCTAAGGCTATATCTACACTGCGGGCCTTTGCAGGCAGAGAGTATGCTAATGAAGCACTCATTAGAAACTTCTTGGCACTCATTAGCATGCTCTCTGCAGGCAAAAGCTAGCAGTGTAGACATAGCCTCAGGGTTCTTGTGTGTTATTCTGGATAAGGGGTATTACGCTGCAGGCCTCCAGCAAGAGTATTTATGTTTTTGCCTCTCTTCTCTCTGGAGTGCATAACAGACAGCTACGGGTCTCCCAGTCTTAAAACCGACCAGTCACTTCAGAGCGTAAAGGATGAACCCGGGGAGAGCCAGCCAATGGCTTCGGGGTTGGAGGAAAGAGCTGCAAGGAACCGAGTTGTTCCAAGCAGAAATGTTTTGTGCAAACCAAGAGTCAGGAGCAGCAGAAAGTGGGGGAACTAGCAGAGCCCGGACTGTGGCCTTGCCCCCTACATCACCCTTTCCCCCTCATCCTCACTCTGCCCATTCCCCCTCATGTGCCCCCCTACTCCTGAGGCCTCAAACCCACACTGTGCCTTCCCCGAAAGCCCCCATCCCACACCGCCTGTTCCCCTCAACATCCTACCCCCACTAGTTCTCGCTCCTCTCCCTCCAGTTATGCACCAGTTATGTGGGACAGTTTTCTCCCAGCTCTGGGGCCCGTAGTCAGGGCTGTCCCTAGGCCCATGGGAAATATGTAGCTGCATAGGGCACCGGAAAATTTGGGCACCAAATTTTTGAGTTCCCTAATGCAGCAGCCATGTGTTCTTGTATGTCTGAGGATATGCCTCTGCCGGTTCGTCTCTGGGGACGCTCTGTCCTGTCTGCTGCAGGGCTTTTCCCTTCGCCCTCCCCCACGTGCTCCTCTCAGCTGGCAGTGTAATCCACACACCTAGTGTGTGTGGTTCACTGTCCCTTCGTGTGGCAATTGGACCTCTTACAGCCAGAGATAAGAACAAGGGAGCTCTACATCCTAAGCTGGGAGCCAGCTGCCTTCATGGCTCCAGCTGTCGAGGCCTCTAGGGGTGTGTCTAAACTACATGGCTCCATCGATGGAGCCATGTAGATGAGGCTGATCGGCAGAGGGAAATGAAGCCGCGATTTAAATAATCGCGGCTTCATTTAAATTTAAATGGCTGCCGCGCTCTGCCGACCAGCTGATGATCAGCTGTTTGTCGGCAGATCGGGGCAGTGTGGACGCTCCCGTCGACATGAAAGCCCTTTGTCGACCTCCCCCTGATGCCTCGTGGGATGAGGTTTACCGGGGAGGTCGACAAAGGGCTTTCACGTCGACGGGGAAGCGTCCAGACTGCCCCGATCTGCCGACAAACAGCTGATCATCAGCTGGTCGGCAGAGCGCGGCAGCCATTTAAATTTAAATGAAGCCACGATTATTTAAATCGCGGCTTCATTTCCCTCTGCCGATCAGCCTCATCTACATGGCTCCGTCGACGGAGCCATGTAGTTTAGACACACTCCTAGAGGGCCTAGGTTCAAATCTGCTATGGGGTTCAAATCAGCAGCAGCAGCAAGCTAGCAAGCAGAGAGGATCTGCAACTCTGCTCTAGTTCCTGAGCCCTGCTTGGGGTAGGGAGGTAGTAGGAACGACCAGACCTCCAGCAGAAGCTGCATGAGGGGAAAAGGCCCAGGCAATCCTGCAGAAGGGCCCTCAATTATTCAGGGCCCCACGATTTGCAAAGATGACTCTGCCTGTATCCGTCATCTGTGGGCAGCTGCTGTCACATGAATGACATGCTTCTTGCGATGAAGAGGCATGGACATTCTATCGACAGCTGGCCCTGCTCGAAGGAAGGAAACCCAAGGGTGACCCACCTCTCGGCAGACATCCTCCACCATCATACCCAGCAGAGTGCAGGCGCTGAGCTTGTCGAATTTCTTTGTCCGTTTCAGTCTGTGGCTGCCACGTTGCAGCTCCATCTGTCTTTTCAGGGATGGGTCCAAATTGACCGTGAAGGGGAGGTAGAAGAGGGCCTCCTCCACCCGAAACCTGCCGCACAGGAAAGTGTGGAACAGCTCGGGATCCTGGTCCAGTTCCAGCAGCTTTTCCATCTGGCCTTTCAGCATGTCCAGCTCTTCCATGTACTTCTCGTAGACCTCCCACAGAGACATGTCGGGGCGGAGCGGGCTTCCATGGCAGCTGCCCATTCGGCTCCTCTGCTCCTCATCCTCAATGCACTGCAAGAGCCAGCTCAGACGGCACGGCCACTGGTTGGCAAGGAGCACCCATTCCACCACCTTCTTCGGACACACTTCATCCTTGGGGATGTTACTCGCCAGCAGCCTGATGGTGATGGTGACGGTGTTCACGATGCGCTGCATCTGCACCACGTTGTCTGTCATGAATTCCTTCAAGGCGTCATCCAGGAGGTAGTCGAAAGCATCTTGAATGAGGTCTTTGGCTCGGATACCTTTCCCGCAGCTGCCGGTTCCCAGCGCTGGGGTTCCAACCATGAGAGGTATCTGGCTGTCCTCTGCAACTGGATTCTGGGCATCGTGGTTGGCCGAATGGTAGCGAGAGATGTTGAGGAAGTCAGAGCTGGCTTCCATCTTGCCATCCTGCCGGAAGCCGACCTCTGCCTCTAGCTGCTCCTTGCGCGCGATGATATTCCTGATCAGCCTCAGCTTGGTGTCGCAGTCCATCCGAGGGACAGAGAAGTGCAGGGTGACGATGCGGTTTAAGAACTCGTAGCCGTTGTTGGCCATACCTCTCATATACTTGGAGCTTTCCACGCAGTCGACAATGATGCTGGAGTCAACAGCCAGGATGGAGATGAAAGGGGCGTCATCGTCTGAGAGGAGAATGTTCATGGCATCAAGGACGCCCACCACCTTGTCAGGGCTGCATGTATCCAAGTGGGTGATCTCCAGCACCACCCGCAGCTTCCGCCGCTGGAAGATCTCCATGTACTTCAGGAACCCAGTGATTGTCCTGACTTCGCTTTTCACGAAGCTCATGAAGCCCAGCTGTGCGCTGAGAGCCGTCTGGTTCATCTGTCTCTCCAGCTGGCTCTTCTGGGTGACGATAATGTTTCGTACCACTGTGATAGTGAGCCGTATGGCAGCTGCTGCAGAGACGCTGACAGCCGTCACCCCAATGCCTTCCACGACAGCTATGGCGTCTCCCGAGGCATCCCCAATGGGGATCTCAAACACTAGGAGGAGACCACCCACCCCAATAGCTACCATGATCAAAAGGATCACAGCCACCCACAGCGGGAGGAAGAGGAACTTCTTGCTAACCCATTCCTGATCCCCTGGTCTTTCGATGATGCTACATTTCCTGTCTATGGTCCTGTAAATGCTCATGGGTAGGAGACCAAAGTGGCTTTCGATGCCGTCGCACAGTGTGGTAATGAGGCCTGCCCAGAGCTGGTCGCAGCCGCGTACTCCCAGGCGCTGAAATGGATGAAGACGTGTTTCACGTTCCTTCTCCACTTCTGCTGCTCCGTCAGGACCGGCCGGTAGAAGATCATGAGTAACAGGAGCTTGAGTAGATCCCGGCCAGTGTTGTCACGCTGCATCTTCTGCGTCCGCTGAAATTCCTCCTGGTCTTTCTTCTTCGATTCGTTTTCCATGTTCTCTGAGATAAAAGAGGAAGATATGTTAGGTACCTGGCAGTGCCTTAAATCTCTCCTCCTGAAGGGTCTTCCAGCTTCACAATCCCTCCCTTCTGGGAAGCAATCAAGAATGGGTAGCTCTTGGCAAAGCCATCCTTAGGATTGATGGGATCCTACACCGTTCTATTAAACTGGTGCCCATCTGCCCAACAGCAGCCCAGATGGATGTTGAATTTTTAGCGATGTGATTTTATAACCCTCATCCACACACTAATAAACAAACACATTTTAAACTAAGGTCCTGTCGACTCTCACAGTAAATTCAGCAAACATTTAGCAGAGGTTGGCAAATGCCTGTTAAATGGCTTCATTACCATGTCGTCGATGTTCTGCCAGTAGCTCGAGCAGACTTTGTCACTTGTAAATTAACTAGATCTTCTAGAACTTCTGCTGCTGGAGGAAGCAGAGCCACAGACCATGGATAGGAAGAGGCAGGTGGGTGGAGTGGACATGAAAACCCAGTGCTGCTCCAAATTTTCAGGTCCCCTATGCGATTGCATAATCGGCAAATGAGTACGGGTGGCTCTGGCTCTTTGGAGATGGTTGTCATCCACTAATCCCCATCCCCACAAGGTTCCTTCCCCTTCTTACGTTCCCCGGGGCAGTACTCACCCTTGATTTTGTGTAAGAGCAGGTTTTTGCAATGTCCCCATGGTGCATAAAACCCAGCAGTCACTGGCGTGGGCACAGTGTACAGGGCCTTCGCTAAAGCGAGGCAGTAGATATCCTCCTTGGTCTGGAACCCTGCAACGGGGATGAGGTAAAACACGAAGATTAGCCTCACCGAGCGCATCCTCAGTGGATGCTCAACAGTGTCTCCTCTAATATTTTTCGGTTCAAGGTACTAGGTACAAGGGGAGGGAGCAAACAAATGTCCGAAACCAGACAAGTTTATTTTAGGCTATAAATATTGGGGTGCCTGGCCTTACCCCCTTTGCATGGCCGAAGGGACAACAGAGACTTACTGACTGAATTGCTCCTCGTCCTGGGGCACTTGAGTTGGTGCACGCGTAACCGCAAATCCAGGGCACTAGATCTGTGACTACACAGCTATAAACCTGGCCAAGTGCCTCTGTCACCAGACGGTGTCTGTGGTCGGTCTTTGTGCATAACAGCGAGATCTGCAGCAGGAGCAGGCTGCGTTACCTGCACTGACCACTGATAACACCAGAGCTCCAAGAACAGAAGCACTGAGCCACGCTGCTGAGGCAACGACATCACAGCTCTTAACACCAGGAGCCCGTAAGTACTCCTGTAGACCCTGCTTTCGCTGGCATTAAGCCAAACATCGTCCACAGAGCCCCCTGGCACTCCTGCGCCCTGCTGTGCAATGCAGAGGGAGAGATGGAGAAGAGAAAGGCCCACGTGTTCCTTTGCCCTCGCCCAGGCTAGCCTATGCCACTTCCCATGGTTCTGTGGGCCAGACTTGCAGGGCGGGGAAAAGAGATGTAGAGGTCATGGTGGGTAATCAGCAGAACATGAGCTCCCATTGTGGCGTTGGGACTTAAAAAGCTATTGTAATTCTGGGATGTATAAACAGGAAACGCTTGAGCAGGAGTAAAGAGGTTGTCTCGCTTCTGTGATGGATGGGAGGCCCACTGTTCTTTTCTGAACATCCCAGTATTCAGTGACTAAAGGGTTAAACCTAGCTAGCTAGAAAGTGTTGGCAGGGAGCCAGGAGCACCAGTGAGAAGAAAGAGTTCAGATCTGCATTAAAAGGGAATCTGTCTGCTGTTTTTCTTTGTGAGTTTAATCCTGGAGCTGTGGAAGGGGACGAGGGGGGGGATGAATTGAACTGGGCAGGGACATCATGCCTAAAAAAAAGAATACCTGGGCCTAGAATTGGACTGGACCTTGGAAGTGTGGATACTTGAGTAGATAGAGAATGTTTATTTAGATGCGATCAGGTTATTTTTTTGTTTTGTTGTTTGGTTAAACTCCTCTGTGCTAAATCCATATCCCCTCCTCTCCCCACTATAACTTTAAACTGAATCCCAGGGATGCAATTGTCTGTGTTTTAATCTGTTCTTTTCTCAGTTGCGCTATAACTCCTAGCAGCCAAGTCAGCTTTACAAATGAATACCTTTTTGTTTTCTTAATATAATCACCTATTTTAAGGCTATGATCTGATTTTGTATCCTGGAAAGTAATAGGAGGTCTGTGTATACCTGCCTAAGACTAAGAGGACAGCTATCCGAAATTACAGTTTGTTTTCATTTTTCTTTTTTTCTTTCCAAGTGCTAAATAAAGGGGAATAATGACATCTCTGGATCTGCTGGCAGTGCTCCTCCTAATGCCCCCTAATATGCCATTAGCCTTCTTGGCTACAAGGGCACACTGTTGACTCATATCCAGCTTCTCATCCACTGTAACCCCCAGGTCCTTTTCTGCAGAACTACTACTTAGCTGGTTGGTCCCAGGCCTGTAACAATGCTTGGGATTCTTCTGTCCCAAGTGCAGGACTCCGCACTTGTCCTTGTTGAACCTCATCAGATTTCTTTTGGCTCTTGTGTAAAAGAGTTTGGGGTACCCTTCTGGAATACGTTCCCAAGTGACTTCTTCCTGCGTTCAAGAAGAAAAAGTTTTTTTCCACTTGGGTAGAGGCAGCAACCCTCCTAAGCTCAGGGAATCTGTGACCTTGGGGAGTTTTGAAGCAGAAGCCCATAGAGACACGGTATTTTAAGGTCTCTTTTGGGCCCACACCTTCTGCACTCCAAGTGCCAGAGTGGGGAACCGACTTAGCCTCTTTATTCGGCACTTGAACTTCTGCTGCTGGAGTTCTGTGCCCAGCTCTGGTGACCAGAATTCCAGATGGATGTTGATAAATTGGAGAGGGGTCATGTCAAGGCTGTTTCCCACTCTGGCACTCCAAGTGCAGAAGGTGGGGGCCCACAAGAGACTTTAAAATACCCTGCCACTGGAGGCTTGCGTTGGTGTTGCTGCCATCATCCAAATGCACAAACCCCTTTGAGAACCAGACAGGCGCATTTCAGAATTCCCTCCTGTGGGGTACCTTCCTTGTCCTTGACACTCCCTCCAGAGAGAGCTTGAAAACCTGTAATTTCTCCTAGAAGTATGGCTTGCTGTCTTAGGCACGTGCATACAGAACCTTCCGCCCTCTAGGATGCAGGAATCAGATCATGGTTTTAAAAATGTGACGTCTATTAACAAAACAAATACACTTGGTGAAACATTACTTAGAATCATAGAACCATAGAGCTGGAAGAGACCTCAGGAGTCATCAAGTCCAGCCCCTGCCCAAGGCAGGACCTATCCCAACTAAATCAACCCATCCAGGGCTTTGTCAAGCCAAGACTTAAAAACCTCTAGGGATGCAGATTCCACCACCTCCCTAGGGAACCCATCTCAGTGTTTCCCTACCCTCCTAGTGAAATAGTTTTTCCTAATATCCAACCTAGACCTTCCCCATTGTAACTTGAGACCATTTCTCCTTGTTCTGCCATCCGTCACTACTGTGAACAGCCTGTCTCCATCCTCTTTGGAACCTCCCTTCAGGAAGTTGAAGGCTGCTATCAAACCCCCCTTGCTCTTCTCTTCTGCAGACTAAACAAACCCAAATCCCTCAGTCTCTCCTCATAGGTCATGCGCTCCAGCCCCCTAATCATTTTGGTCGCCCTCCGCTGGACCCTCTCCAATGCGTCCACATCCTTTCTATAGTGGGGGCCCAAGAACTGGACACAATACGCCAGATGTGGCCTCACCAGAGCCGAATGAAGGGGAATAATCACTTCTCTGGATCTGCTGGCAATGCTCCTCCTAATGCACCCTAATATGCCATTAGGTTTCTTGGCTACAAGGGCACACTGTTGACTCATATCCAGCTTCTCATCCACTGTAACCCCCAGGTCCTTTTCTGCTGAACTGCTACTTAGCCAGTCGGTCCCCAGCCTGTAACTATGCTCGGGATTCTTCCATCCCAAGTGCAGGACTCTGCACTTGTCCTTGTTGAACCTCATCAGATTTCTTTTGGCCCAATCCTCTAATCTGTCTAGGTCACTCTGGACCCTATCCCTGCCCTCCAGCATATCTACTGCCCTCCAGCGTATCTACTTGGTTGCTAGGTGTTACAAAGAAACTGAAAAAAGAAAGATTAAAACGCAGAAAATCGCTTCCCTGGGATTCAGTTTGAAGAGTTCTAGGGTAAAGGGGGATAGTTACATGTGCTTAGCAAAAAGAAGTCCAACAAACTAAAAAAATAAAGAAAATAACCTAGTAGCGTCTGACTAAAAATTCCCTGTTCTACTCACATCTCTCTTGTTCCAAGATTTAGTCTTTCCCTAGCCAAGAAAGTCGCTGGATTCTGCTTGCCCAGGTTCCTGGCTTATTTCACATCTTCCAGGCATGATCACACAACAACAGGCACATCACTGCTTCCAATTCAAAACCCCAAATTCTGTTTCCATTTTCTTTCCTGGCCTCCTGTCAACTCGCTTCCTGCTTCTCTAGCATTCCTGGAGACTTTCTAGGACCTTTTGTCTATGGTTTCAACCTTTCCAGGCAAGACAGTTAGGGTTAAGTCCCAAGGCTTTCAGGCAACCGTCTGCTTTTGACACGACCTGCCTGTTTCTCTTCAGCTAACTCTTGCTTACTTTGGTTCAGGCCTCAGGCCTTACACCAGGCCCATGCTTCAGGCCCATCCTTTCTAGTACAGGATGTAGCCTGGTAACAAAGCCCTGACTGTGGTATCAGGAAACCTGGGTTCTATTCCTGATACCACAGGTTGGAGAGGTTATTCCCTGTCTGTAAAATAAGACTAATGATACTAACCTTCCCTTTTTAGACCTACACACAGCAACTAGGGATTTTTATTAACTACTCAAATATCGGTGAGCCTGGCTCGCTAGATGAACCATCCGGTTCCTCTTGGAATCATGTTAAATGCTTGATCCCCATGACCAAAGTCTCAGATACTGGGAGAAGTGACACGGGGGAATAAAAGCTGCTGTCTGAGGTAAACTACCTGGCAGGAATCCCCTGGAATGGGAGCCATCGCTACCAGGAGCCCAGGAATAACAAGACTCCAAAAGTCCAGCTGCCAGGCAGTTTGACCATCTCCTTCAGGCCAGTGGCCCAGAATTCCAGGACATCTTTGGGCCTGGGTTTAAAAAGAGGCAGTACCGTGTGCTCAGCCCCTTTTTATCCATCCCCTTTCCCTCCATTGGCACGCAACCCTCAAATGGCCAAAGGTTTCCCTTTCCCTCCCTCCTTGGTTAAACAAGCTGGTTAAACAGCTCGAGGTGATGGAGTGATAAGCACCCACTGACAGAGTCGCTCGGGTTGCAGGGCCAGCGTAAGTCCGCTTTTAAAACTGCCGGCCATAGCTGCAGCTACGGGAGGGGACTCTAGCAAGGGCCTGGAACAAGGAACAGGGCTCCACTCCTGCATGGGATTCGGGCTTCCCCCAGGCAGATGCTCTGTTGCTGCTTTCCTGTCTCTCCCTTCTCCAGGTGGAAGGGGACGGTTAGCCAGTGTTCCCTGCAAGCTGAGCTCTTGGGCGGCCAGCCAGGAGACATTCAAATGCTGCCCAGTTTGCTAGCCGGTAGCATGTGTTTCTAGTGGTGGTGCATGTGGTGTACTGGGTGTAGACATAGATCTTGTTGTTATAGTAACTGCGTTAGGTCACTGGGGGTCAGCCCAGCTGGTTTGGGTTTTTTCTAGCTAGCTCCGTGCTATGCAATAAAATGGACACTTGCAACTACTCAAGCTCTCTGTATTTCCACTGATTTCTTCCCATACTGTGAAACTCCACGTGACGTAACAGTGCACATCCGTGCATGCCTTGGTGCACATAACAAAATGTATTCCGCACAGGAGTGGGGGAAAAAGTAGAGGCATTATTGCCGCTAGCTCCTTACTGAAACTCAGTGAAAGGCAGGGGAAATGAGAGATCAAGATCCTGAGACTGACAGTCCCCAGGAACAACGGGGAGAGGCTAAAGTCCCAGTTCAGCCTGACTGGCAGAGCAGGGAGCCAGGAGGGAGCCAGGGTCGGCAGAGTGGGACTGAGCTAAGGAGAGAGCAGGGGCCCGCACTGAGCTGGGGAGCAGGGCTGGCCTCGGGGAGGGAGAAGGGGAGGCCGGGGTCAGGATCGGGGGCAGTGCGACTGGCCTCAGGGAGGAAGGGGGTCAGAGGCAGCATGACTGGCCTCGGGGAGGGAGAAGGGGAGGCCGGGGTCAGGATCGGGGGCAGTGCGACTGGCCTCAGGGAGGAAGGGGGGGTCAGGGGCAGCATGACTGGCCTCGGGGAGGGAGAAGGGGGGGCCAGGGTCAGGATCTGGCCCTTCCCCCCCAGAGCTGCTTCCCATCCCCTCTTCCTTCCAGCCAGTTCCTGCCCCCCCCCCAGCCAGTCCCTTTTCCTCCCTCCCCCCTGCCCAGGATCAAGTGTGTCCGTTTTTTGGGGGGAGGGTCTACCTCGCAACCCTACGAGTCAGACCCGGCGCAGGCACCAAGTGATGGGGACTGCCGGAACTTTGGGAACCTGAGACTGCGGGGTGGGGGATTGTGGCAGGTCAGGAGATGAAAGGGGAAGGCACCAAGGGTCAGGGTGTAGGTGAGAGACAAATGCCAGGTGGCCAAGTGGAGACAATGAGGAAAAGGGCAGGAGGGGAGGTGTCAGTGAGGGGGGGGGACAGGATGATGCTAGGAGAGGAGAGGGGAAGGGCTTTGGGGGCTAGAGGGGAGAAGGGGAGGTGCTGGGAGAAGGCTTGAAAGAAGGGGTGGGCATGAGGAAGGCGGAGATGGAGCAAGGCACGTGTAAAGGCACAGGGGCATGAGGGGAACGGGGGCAGAGGGTGGTGAGGGAGTGGGCAAAGTGGGTAGGGGCAGTGAGGGAAGGGGGAGGCACCAAGAGGGTGCAAGGGTAAGGGAAGGTGCAGGTGCCAGGGGAGTCCGGGGGTGAAGCAGAAGGGCAGACACCTGCAGGGGAGGGACCAGCACCAGAGGAGAGAGGCAGGACAGGTGTGTAGAGGGAGGTGTTAGAAGAGGGGATGAGGAGGGGTAGCTCACATGGTCAGAGTGGGACTACTGGAGGAGTGGGCACAGGGGGAGAGAAAGGCTGCTGGAGGGGGCAGGTCTCGGGAAGGCCGAGGGCAGTGAGAAGGGCAGGAGTCAGGACAGCAGAGGTGGGTGAGGGGTTGGGGGGGCAGTAGGCACTAGGGGAGCTGATGGAGGAAGGGGAGGAGACAGGGCAGCAGAGGGGAAAGGTAAGTGGTTCATAAGATATTTATGAATAACTTGGGTGCCACCATGGCACATCCAAACAAGCCACAAACTCAGTACTGGTGCACAACACAAAATGTATTGTGCTCATGGGAGGAAACTCTTAGAGGGAACACTTCCCCCAGCCTCCCCACCCCCCGAGTTAATGTCTCACACATTGGGTTAATGCAATTGCAGGATCGTTGCATGAGGGGGGTTTCGTGAGGGCCAAACTAATCCCTATTGGTAAGAGGATGGTAGGAAAAGTCCTTGGGGGGGGAGGTCACATGACACCTTTTATTTCTGGTCATGTGTCCATATTGCCCTGAAAGTCTTACCTCCAGAGGCGTGGCTAATGGGAGTCAGGGGGCGTGGCTAATGGGGGTCAGGGAGTGTGGCTAATGGAGGTCAGGGGGCGTGGCTAATGGGAGTCAGGGGGTGTGGCTAATGGGGGTCAAAGAGTACATTTAAAAACATTCTTTGGGTGCACACCCTAATGAAATGTGCTGCGCACGCCTATGGGCAGAGAGCAGATCCAGTCCTGGGAGCAGGGCTGCAGCCACAGAGTTATAGACGCCACCCAGAGAGCAGATCCGCATGCTGGGAGCAGGCCTGCAGCTGTAACCCACACACCTGATGTGGGTCACTATCCTATGGAGTGGCACTGAGACCACTTCCAGCAAGCAATTATTACAAGGGAGCTCTTCAGCCTATGCTGAGAGGCAACTGGCTTATAACTCAAGCTATAGCAGCTCCTGCCCTAAGCTCCAAAAGTCCCAGGTTCTAATCCACCTGGTGGCAGTTGCACAGCCATGGAAGCAGAGGGGGCAGGGAACCCTCTGTACAGGACTCCCTCCTCCCCCCCACACACACACCCTTGCTTCCTGGAATCAGCCACCTAGGTGAATAAAGCTGGAAACCCCCATGCCTATAGCTGTGCACCTTTGCTAAATAGCTACAGCCATTCTAAAGTGCCCAGATCTCACAACTAAAAAGGAGACATCCCAATGAGCGGTGGGCGAGATTCTGTGGCCTGCACGGTGCAGGGGGTCAGACTAGATGATCATAATGGTCCCTTCTGACCTTAAAGTCTATGAGTCTATGAGCTGCTAAGCTGTGCTGCCTGCCTCGGACGAGGAGCGAGTGCTGTAACTCTGGAGCCTAATGATGGTGGTGTCCTCCAGCCATTTTCAGATTAGTACAGCTGCCTCCCTGTGAACCAGGTGCCAGCTGGCCATGGGGTCCCATAGACCTGGCTTGTGCAGCCTAACCTGATAACCAAGCAGCCCATCCATTACTAGCCAGCCGATTACCTTGGGCATGGGAGACCATCGCACTTGTAATTCCTGGGGCCTTCACGCACTGACAGGGTTTGACTCAATCGGCCAGCTAGGGAGAAAGAAATAAACAGAACGCAGAGGAGTCACCAAGAGATCAGAAGACCAGCACGATGCCTTATACGCCATTCAGCTGTGAAGAGTCACCAAGACAGGGCAGGTGATGCTAACCTGAGTTAGTCCATTAGCTGCAGCTAGGCTGGGCCACGAGAGGAGACAGGCAGTAAATCTGCAGCTGTCAGACCATAAGGAGGACACGGAGGATTCGAAACCAGCTCAGAGAACAGGGCTGGGTAAGATGCAACCCACCTAACACTGTGATCTGGCCGCTTTCTGTTTAGATCCTGCTGCCCATGCCGCCGAATTCTAAGTGGGGACTCAGGCAGCAGGATCCAATTTTAAATGATTCACGGCTCATGGTTACAGCAGGGGCAGGAGCCACGAGCCCTTTAAAAAGCTGTAGCCACGCTGGACAGCTGCCAGTAGTGGCAAAGCTGTGAGCTCTTTTCTGTGCTTTTAATTGAAAGCCTCAGCCACGGAGAACTCTGAGGGTGGGCTAGTCCACAACACCGCCCCTTCTGCCTCAGGCTCCGCCCCTTCTGTGGGTGGAGCCGGCCTATGACCCCATACCAAAATCCATTAAGTGGCCCCCTTCTGAAAATTATCGCCCACCCCTGTCACAGAATCATAGAAAAGTCTGAGTGGAAGGGACCATGATAGGTCCAGTGTTTCGCAAACTTTTTTTATAATGTACCCCTTTAAAAAAAAATTTGTAAGTACCCCCAGTACCTACAGTTTTCAGACACACACAATTTTTTTCTACCGTTGCAACACATTTGTTTAAACAACTGCATCGTAGCCGGGCAGGCGATGGCATTTTTGGGTGTAAAAGGTACAAAAAGAATAAAGCGCTGTCAAACTGAAAACTAAAATTCAGTTTTCTCCAAATTTCAGTTGTGTTGACGTGTCCCCCAGACATCTCTTGAGTACCTTTAAGGGGACTCGTACCACTGGTCGAGAAGCACTGATCTAGTCCACCCCTGCACCGAGACAGGACCAAGCATGTTTGTCTCACCTCTTGGCTCCTAGGACACGGCTTGAACTAACGCACTTGGAAAGACATTATCGTATATACGCCCAAAGTGCTTCGTCTCAGTGTATTACCATAAAATCTAACTGACCAAACTCCGACCTTTCATTTCCCTGTCACTTGGCCAGCCACAGCCTCACACGCCTTCGGCATCGATCTCAAAGCCTTCGTCACGCTTTTACACACCTGTGCTGACACGCTTGTGAGCCAGGCACACTTGTGCGACACGTCCCAAAGCACTTGCTCCAGGGCATTACATCGCACTTGCCTGCCTTTGATGGACAGGGAAAGGGAGACCTGAAAGGCCTCTCCAAGGTCACCAGCGCGAGAGTGAGCGCAGAATTGAGGAGCAAGGGTCTAACACACAACTCTGTGCCTTAGTCACTAGGTGGCATTAGATTAGAACCCGGGAGTTCTTACACCCAACCCCCTGCCCCCTCCACTAGGCCATGCTGCTGGCCTCCCGCCTCTCCCCCAGGGCTTGGAGACAGACGGGAGGCTGGAGCCAGCCTGCGCAGAAGGGGCTGTAATGCTTACAGCTCGTTCATGACACTGCCCCTGCGCAGCCCCTCTCAGATCCACACTCGGAACCCACAAGAAACACCCCAAGAGCAGAGATGAAACCGCCACTCACCTGCAGCCCAGCTTCCAGGAAGGGCAAAGCAAAAGCGGAGCTCGCGGATTCCAGCCCAGCCTGGCACCTGCTTCCTGAACTTTGGCCCCTTTCCTCCAAGATAGCAGGAGGCTGCTCTGGGCCTTTTGTGCCCACGACGGGGCAGAAAAGCAAACTCAGCTGTTGGTTCCATCTTGCGGGCAGAGCCCCGGCAGACAGTGGCAGGCGGGGGTATCGACTGACCCTCCAACCCAGGATATTCCCCCCACACCTGGATTCGCTTCCTAGTCATCCCCATCTCCCTGCACGATCCTTGTTTCTCATCCCGCCGGTCCGAGAAATTGTCAGAGCAGGTTGATCCCGACCTTGCCAAGGGCTTAGGTTACATCACAAGGCTTTGCCGCCACAGCTGGCTTGGCTTGGGTGTGTGGCAAAAGCCCCCCCCCCCGCCCCCCCTCCGCTGGCACAGCTATTCTGGCAAAGCCGCCAGGGCAAATGGCAACTCTGCCGAAAAGCATCTGCTGGCTTTAAGCTCCCTGCGAGCTGTTCTCATCACTCAGCCATCACCACCACTGCCCTGCCTCTGTCCTGCTCCTCATCCCCGCCCCCACTCCTATCCCCTGCTCTCCTCCATCTCCTCCCCCTTCCCTTCTCCTGCCCCTCCCCATTTCCACCTGCCCTGCCCATCCCCGTCCTCTCCCTCCCCCCGTCTGTCCCCCTCTTATGTGAGGGCTTTGCTGGAAACGCCCCCCCCCCCCAAGCCAGGGAGATCTCCCCTCCGGGAACAATTCAGCCCCCCGCATCTCGCTCCCTCCACTCCACAGTATTTCCTCCATTCCCCACAGTTGAAAATTGAGCTCCCCCATCCCCTCAGGTGACAGTCGGGCTCCCCCATACGCAGCTGCCTAGGTAGGCACCTCCGCAGCCAGAGCCTGCCCCTGGCGCCCACGTCCCCTCCCCGACTGCCTGTCCCAGGCGACCACCTGAACCTGCGTCCCCCATTCCCTCAGATCACAGCTCCCTCCCTGACCCTGCACCCCCCGACACCCCTCCCCCAGGCCAGACTCCTCTCTGGCACCCGCACCCCCTCCCCCAAACCCTCTGCTCCCCCTTCACCCAGGTCACAGCTCCCTCCCTGACCCTGCACCCCCCCGACACCCCTCCCCCAGGCCAGACTCCTCTCTGGCACCCGCACCCCCTCCCCCAAACCTTCTGCTCCCCCTTCACCCAGGTCACAGCTCCCTCCCTGACCCTGCACCCCTCTAGAGCCCCTCCCCCAGGCCAGAGTCCTCTCCTGCGCCCATACCCCCTCCTGGACCCTGCACCCCTATCCACCGCCCCAGATCATACCCCCCCCCTGTACCCAGGCTCCACCCCTAAGCTCCCTTCTGCACCCAACCACCCCGTCCCAGACCCCAAAGCCCTCGGTAGAAATGTGGCCCTTGATCAGTTGCCAAAATGGCCCCCCCATTACAAATTATTGACCAAGCCTGATCCAAATGTTTTTTGAAACATTGTTTAATGAGAATGTAAATACAATTCAATACAATTGGGAGGGTTGGGGGGAGGGGGACGCAGCTGCTGGCTCCTCAGCTCTTGCTGCTCTCACTGGGTGTCTTCCTGCTGCAAGGGAAGCAGAATCCGTCACATTCATCCCTGGGGACTCAGGGGAACTGGCCCCCCCAGCATTTCCACCCTCCTCCCCCTGCTCTCTGGTCACCCCCGTCAGGCCCGCAGGGTGAGCTCCTGACCCCCCCCCCCCCAGAGCTCCTGACACCTCGGCCCCCTCCCGCCTCCTAGGACAGTTTCTGTGTTCAGAGCCTCCCCCACCACCAGGGACGCTCGCAGGGGCAGGAGGGATTCTGCCAGCAGGGACGTGGGGTGGGGGCAGCCTGAGGAAAGGGGCGGGGGACTCCCTGAGGGGATGGGAAGGAGACCCTGGCCCTGCCCCACTCTCCTGATCTGCTCCGGCTGCTCACCATGTATTCCAGGAGCTGATGGGCCTGCCCATGCAGGGCGTGGGCCAGGACCAGCCCGGCCTGGCTGGGGCGCCGCAGGGGGGAGCGGGCAGCGAGCAGAGCCTTGTCCAAAAAGCAATTCTCCTGCTCCGGTGTAAAGAGCTGCCCAAAGACCTGGAATCAAGAGCACAGGAGGTTTCAGCTGACGGCCCAGAGCCCGGCCCCAACTCCTGGGGCTAAAACAGCTTCCTCCTCCCCAAACTCCCTTCCAGACCCTGCACCCAGACGCTCTCCTCACCCGGCACCCCAACCCCTGCCCCAGGTCACAGCTTCCTCCTGCCCCCAAGACCCTCCTACCCCCACGAGGGCCCCAGCCAGCCCCACCCCCGAGCCCTGCCCTGCCCTGGCAGCGCGTCCTTACCTCTCCCACCCTCACGCTGTTGCTGTGAGCCAGGACCCATCTTTCTTTGTAGTAGTGTCTGCACCACAGGTCCTCTGCCTGGTGGATGTTGAGGCCTGCAAGAGACACAACAGGGTCATTCTGCTGGCAGGTCTGAGCCCTTCCCCTCCCACGGGTCCCTGCAGGCATCCCTGGGCAAATGGAGGGGCACAGGGGGCAGAAGGGGAACACAGAGGGACGCATCCCCCCTTGGGCCAGTCTGGGGGAAAAGGGCTGGGTCCCCTCCCCCCGCCGCCGGCACCCTCAGGGTGTCCCTGGGGCCCAGGTCCCGGCTGGGTTCCTTACCCCTGTGGTGCAGGAGGAGTTGATACAGGCTGTGCACCCCCTCCCGGGCCAGCCGGCTGACGTCTTCGGATGGGTCCGAAATAAAAAGGCCCAGCTGGGCCACGTGGTGACCCATCCTCGGCCAGTCGGCGGAGTTCTGAGGGGAGAGAAGAGGGGGGGTCCCTCAGCATCCTGGGGCTGCACGTCCCATGCAAACGGCCGCCGAGGCGGGTCTGAGCTCGGGGGACGGACAGAGACACCTCCCGGGGCGGGGCGGGGCCGGCCTTGCGAGGAGACAACCCTGAGCAATGGCCCCGACTGAAGGGTCACTCCGGGGGTGGAACAAGGGGATCCACTGACGGCCACTCCCCAGTCCCCAGGCCCAGTCCCTCAAGAGCCCCCCTGAAGGGCCCAGGGTCGCCCCTCCCCGGGGAAAGGAGAACGCGGCCCATTCCCGGCCCATTCCCGGCCCTGCCTCTGCCTCCCGGGGACGCTCCCAGCCCCGCGCCCTGCAGCCCCAGACCCCCCGGCTCCGAGGTCACTTACGTCAAACCCCGGGAGGGTGGTGGCGACTCCCAGCAGGGCCGTGATGCTGCGAAGGGCCATGGCTCGCTCCTGGGGCAGGCGGGACTCCAGCCACGGGCTCAGGTGCTGGGGGGGAAAGAGGCAGGTCAGGACCCGTAGGGAGGTGCCGGTTCTGGGCAGAGCCTGGGGCTCCTCTCGGACTGTGCCCCCCCCCAGCCACTGACACTGCTCCTCTCTCGGCCCCCCCCCGAGGAAGCAGGGACAATGGCCCCGTCCCCCGCACGGGGCTCACCTCCATTATGAGCTGCAGCCGGGCGGTGTCTGGGGACTCGGCGAGGAGGCTCGCCAGTAGGGCCTGGAGGTCGTAGGGAAGGGCCCGGATGAACTGCTGCAAGACAAGGGGGAGCCCTGGGTCAGAGGGGGGTTGGGGGATCCAGGCCACCCGCTGGCTCCGGGGTGCAGCCTAGAGCAGGGTCTGAGCCGCCTCGCAGAGCAGGGAGGAGCCCAGGCTGGGCATGGAAGGGACGGGCCCCCCGGGAGAGCAACGGGAACCCTGGAGGGAAGGATCCAAACCTGCAGCTTCTTCCCTCCCTCTGCCCCCCCCCCCTCCTCTCTGGAGCTCCAGCCCAGCCCGGGAGCAGGGCCCGGAGGGACGTACCTGCGTGTGGATGGGCTCCTGCTGCCAGTCCCCAGACACTGTCTGTCCTACGGCCGCCGTCAGCAGGGGGCTCAGGAGCTGGGCCCGCAGGGGAGGCTGCAAGGTGCTGGCAGGAGAGAGGGGCAGAGACTGTTAATTCAGCAGCAGGAGACAGAGACTTTCCCGCTCCCTGGCCAGGGGATCTGCTCTGGGGGGAGTCGGCGGGGGGGGGGGGGTCGGTACCTGAGGCTGCAGGCGGCGTTGAGGCAGTCGGCCAAGACCAGCGGGGGGGCGAGTCCTCCATGATCTCCTGTGAGACCCAAGGAGACAAAGGGGCGTGTGAGGCTGGGCCCCCAAGAGACGCTCACGCGGCCAGCGCCCCCACCCAGCAGGATCCAACCCCACTGCCTCCCGCTGCCCTGTAGCCCCCCTGCCCGACACAGGGCCCCTCCCAGTACCTCCCTCCCAAACCGGGACCAGCTCAGTACTTGTCCCCAGGCCGTCTCCTGCCCCTCCCTGCCCTGGTGACCAGCCTCTGAACCTCCTCATCCCTGCTCCCCAGGCGCATCCCCAGCAGCCCGCTCGGCTCCCTTCCAGCCCCCCATGGCCCGGGGAGACCCCTCCCTGTCCCGAATCCCCCTTCCTGTCCGGCACCCCACACCTGCCCCATTTCTGTATCCCTCCCTCCTCCAGCATCCCAACCCACCCTCCCCATGTCCACCTCCAGCCCTCCTGGTTCCACCCATCCCGTTTCCAGCACCCCCACCCGCCGCCATGGCCCAGGCAGACCCCTGTCCACCCCACGTATCCCCTTCCCTCTTCCCGGCTGCCGCGACTCGCTTACAACGATCCTGGCCATCATGGTGTCCTTGCAGCAGCGCGGCGCCAGGGTGTCCTCGCCCCTTTGGAGGGCGGCGAGGCAGGCGAGGGGGATGGCCAAGAGGAACCGCTGCAGGGCGGCTGGGCTCTGCACCCCAGAGAGAGTCTGTGAGCCTGGGGCCTGCCTGCCCCCCACGGACAGGTGCAGGGCTCAGGTCTCCCAGGAGTGGAGGTGGGAGCTGCTGGTTGTCCAAGCACCCACACTCCCCCCCCAACTGCTGCCTCAGGCTTGTGGGGGCCCAGCTGGTGCATGACAAGAGCCCCCAGCTTGGGGGGTCCAGGTCATGCAGGAGAAGGGGCCCCAGGGGGATCCCCAGGGACAAGCCCCTCCCGGAGGGGGGGACGTGCTGGGAAGGGGCCGGACAATCTCGGGTCCCCCCCGTGTGGAGAAGGTTCCTACCGTGTCCCGGGTGTGGAGCTGCTCTTCGATGTCATAGATGGCCCCTTCCTCCACCCGGGAGTCCACCCGCTCCTGGCAGAGCTCCGCCGAGGCGCAGGGGGGCTCTGTGCGGGAGGGAAGGGACCAGGGTGACTCCAGCGGCCAGCAGGGGTCTCGCGCCCCCATGTCAGGGACCCAGGGCAGGTTGGGCCCCACACGCCCCTCGCAGGGACCCATCCCCCTGTCACCCTCACATCTGCCAATGCTCTCAGCAGAGCCCCACCAGGAACAAGAGAGCCAAGCAGCCCCCGCCCCCATCCATTGCCCAGGGTGCGGGGCAGACACTGCGGCTGCCCCCCCCCCCCGGGTACTGGGTGAGCCCCTGGGCCCAGCGTGTTCACGGCCCCTCACCTGGGTCTGAGCGGCTGCGGGAGGTGGCCCGGCTGCAGCTGGAGGCCCAGGCGCTGCTGCTGACGGACCTGGACCCACAGCTGCAGGGGCTGGTGCGGGGAGCGACGGGCTGGGGGCTCCCGGAGACTGGCAGGTCCCCGGGGGCCGGGCAGGGCGATGCCCCCTGGTGGTAATGGGGGCTGGGCTCCCGGGGCAGGTGTTTCTCTCCACAGAGGAGGCCCCGGAGCCACCCTACCCGGCTCCCCCGCTGGGCTGGGTCCCGCCTGCCCAGCTGCCTCTGGAGCCAGGTCCGGGGGGGCCTGGCCGGTGGGCGAGTCGCCCCGAGCTGGTGGGATCCAGCTTCCCCGCCCGCGGGGACGGAGAAGCTGCTCCCCACCGGCCCTGGGGCCATCTTCAGGGCTTTCTTGAACCACAGCCGAAAACGTTTGGCCATGCTGCAAATGAGGGGAGCAAAGGGGAGCTTGGGGCGCAGCCTGATGAACGAAATCCAGGGGTTCCAGCTCCCCAGAGCGACTGCCCCCAGCCCCCAAATGGCCCCTTGCTTATCGGTTCGGTCTTGCACAGGCACTGCAAGGACCTGAGGGTATGTCTACACTACCCCGCTAGTTCGAACTAGGAGGGTAATGTAGGCATACCGCACTTGCAAATGAAGCCCGGGATTTGAATTTCCCGGGCTTCATTTGCATAAGCGGGTAGCCGCCATTTTTAAAACCCCGCTCGTTCGAACCCCGTGCAGCGCGGCTACACGGGGCACGAACTAGGTAGTTCGAACTAGGCTTCCTAGTTCAAACTACCGTTACTCCTCATTCCACGAGTCTCCTGCCCATCAACAGCCCCTTCTTGGCCAATCAGGGGAGAATCTAAGGTGTGGGGGGTGGAGCGTTCTCCCCAAAGACACCGGCATAGACTTGTTCCAGCCCCACCTCCCCAGTCCCCACAATGGGGGCTGCATCCCCCACCCCACGGCTCCTGCAAACCACCCCCCGTCCTTCAGCTAGTCTGTTGGGTCCCAAGCTGGGGGAGGCAGCAAGGGAAGGTCACAGGAGAGGCAAGAACAGAGCAGAAATGTGGGGGGATGGAGGAAAAGGGAAACCAACCAGGAGAAAGCCCCAGTGGCGCTGAGGACGCAGCCCAGGTGAGGAATCACCTTCTGGCCCTTGACCGAGGGCTGGGCCTGCCTGGAACCCAGCCGGCCCCGGGCGGGATCCAACCCCTGGGGGCTCTTACCTTCGTCACAAAGGTGTCGGGATGTGGAACTCACAGAACGCGAACGAACCGTGAGGAGGAGACGCACCAGAGCTAAAGCAACCGGGGGTCTCCAAAGTCCCCTGGGCCCGCCCCCCGCTTTTATCAGCCTGAGATGTGGGTCCCTCTGTGAGGTCACCACCTCCCCACCTGCCCTTTGCCTTATATGCTGAGGGCTGCCCAAAGCCCCTGTGAGGTCACCGCCCCCCCCTCACCCTGCCAGGCAAATGTCCTGCCTCTGGCCACCCCCCTGGGAAGTTTGAGCCATTACTAGGGGTCCCTCCCCCTCCCTCATAGGCTGCTCCCTGCCCTACACTGCAGGCTTCTTGCACGAGAGCTGTTTCACGCCGGAGTTCTTGCGCAAAAGGTCTCGTGCAAGAGTGCCTCCACCCTGCCATAGGCTTTTGCACAAGAGCGTCCATGGCAGTGTGAACGCTCTCTTGTGCAAGAAAGCTCTGATGGTCATTTTAGCCATAAAAGTGTCTTGCTCAAGAAGCCCCTGGTGCCCGTCCACGCTGCCTTCTTGCACAACAGCTCTTGCACAAAGGGGGCTTAGTCATCGTCGGGAGAGGAATAACTCCTGTGCAAGGAGCCCTGTTCTCTGATGCTTTACTGCAAATTTACTTCTGCAAGAACACACGTAGAGTGTAGACGTGCCACAAGTTTTTTCGCAAGAACACACAAAAACAAGCCATGTGGATGTTTTCTTTTTAGGCAAAAGCCCCTTTTTGCACAAGATCGGTCGGCCTTTTTGCAGAAATAGGGATCTTGTGGGAAAAGGGGGTTTTTTGCACAAAAAGTAAACATCCACACGGCTTGGTTTTGTGCACAAACCCCGAGCACAAAAACGGATCGGCAGAAAATATGCAAATGACATTGCGTGTCATAGAGTCCCTCGTTAGCATATTTGTTGCCAAAAAAACTCGTTGTGTAGACGTAGCCTAGGAGAGAAGCGATCTCAGACACAAAGCCCTTCAGTAAGAGGGCATAGCCCTGGGGCATGGTAGGAGACGTACGGCAGACATGGGAGGTCACTCTCCTAGCTATTTGGCACGGAGGAGGCCTCAGCTGGAGCACTGTGTCCAGATCTCAGGGCCATGCTTTAGGAGAGAGAGTCCAGAGGGGAACTATGAAAAGGGATTAGGGACGTTAGATATTCACTGAGTAGTCAATTAACCTCATGATTTCTTATCGGTTACTTGACTTTTCGATAGTCCCCAGGGGCCAGCTGTCTCAGTCCTGGCTCGCACTGGGTCCGGGACCTACCCCCTCTGCGGCTCTGCATTTACAGTGAGTTAGGAGCCAGGCAGGCAGGCAGCCTCGCTCAGTTCCAGTTTGCACCAGGTCCAGAAGCTCAGACCCAGCCCCCAGGCAAGGGCTGCTGCCAGCTTGTGCTGCTGCCTCTGATACAGAGGCAGCAGTACGGAGTGCCAGGAGGGAACTGGTCTAAAAAGCACCTCCCCTTGCAACCTGGCTGCCTGTCACCCCACGCTGCTGCCTCCGTTTTTGGCGAGAGAGAGCCGCCTGTCTTGAGACACCGGTGGGGAGTCGGATTTTCAAAAGGCAGGTCTCTGTCCTTTGTGAGCCTTCCAAAGCGCTTCGGTGGGGGGAGGGGGCAGGAAGGCGGACGACACTCAGGAATTGTAGCACCCAAATCCACGGAGTGTTTCGCCAGCACCTCCTGCAACAGAGCCCAATCCCTGACAGGCTTTTAGGCAAGATAGATCATTTGAAAAAATGACAGACACAGGGTTTTCCGTCACCGCTCTCCCTTTCTTTTATTTCCCTGGGCTAACTGGCTTGTTCCTCTTTGGCTAAGGATGGAAGGGTATGTCTACACTACAATGTTAGTTCGAACTAACGGACGTTAGTTCGAACTAACATTCATAGCCACTACACTAGCGCTCCGCTAGTTCGAATTTGAATCGAACTAGCGGAGCGCTTAGTTCGAACTAGGAAAACCTCATTTTACGAGGCTTAAGCCTAGTTCGAACTTACTAGTTCGAATTAAGGGCTGTGTAGCCCCTTAATTCGAACGAGTGGGAGGCTAGCCCTCCCCAAGTTTCCCTGGTGGCCACTCTGGCCAACACCAGGGAAACTCTATGCCCCCCTCCCGGCCCCGGACCCCTTAAAGGGGCACGGGCTGGCTACGGTGCCCGTGCCAGGTGCAAGCCTGCCAGCACCCAGCCAGCAGACCCTGCACCTGGCACGGCACAGAGCCACCCACCTGATGTCCCCCAGCCCAGCCCCTCTTCCCGGGACCAGGCTGGCGGCTCCCGGAAGCTTGCCCTGGACCGCAAGAGGCGGGTACATTCCTGGGCTAGTGCGGACATCGTGGACCTCGTCCACGATCTTCGCACTAGGCACAGGAAAGTGGCCATCTAGGGCAGGAGAGCTGCCAGCCTGGCCACCCAGGAGCAGGTTTGCATGAAAATCAAGGGGGTCCACTGAGACCCCCGACCCTGAGCCCTGAGCTTACAATGGCCGTCCTGGGTCAGACCAAAGGTCCATCTAGCCCAGTAGCCTGTCTGCCGACAGCGGCCAACCCTAGGGACCGTGGAGGGGATGGACCAAAGACAGTGACCAAGCCATTTGTCTCGTGCCATCCCTCTCCAGCCTTGCACAAACTTTGGGCAGGGACACCACTCCTACCCCCTGGCTAAGACTACTCCATGGACCCAACCTCCATGACTTGATCTCACTTCCCTTTAAACTCTGTTCTAGTTGTAGCCTTCACAGCCTCCTGCAGCAAGGAGTTCCACCGGTTAACTATTTGCTTTGTCAAGAAGAACAACTTTCTCTTACTAGTTTCAAGCCTGCTACCCAGTCCTTTCCTTTGGTGTCCTCTAGTCCTTCTTTATGGGAACTCATGAAGAACTTTTCGGAATGCACCCTCTCCACCCAACCCCTGCTTTTAGAGACCTCTATCCTGTCCCCCCTCCGTCTCCTCTTTTCTAAGCTGAACAGTCCCAGTCTCTGTAGCCTCTCTTCATCTGGGACTTGTTCCCAACCCCTGATCATGTTAGTTGCCCTCCCCTCTCCCAGCCTTAATCTTCCCCTCTCCCACCTCCTTTTCCCAGTCTCCCCCAGTTTTGTTCAATAAAGACAGAGTCAATGTTGGAAGAAACGTTATCTTTATTTTGTACATCAATAAGAAGGGGGGCTAGGGAAGGGTAAGTGGAAGGAGGTGAGGGAGGAATGGGGTACAAGCCCCCGATGGGGAGGACTGGGCTGGCTCTGCAGGCTTCTGGGGGTGGAAGCTCTCCTGCAGCCCCCCGATTACCCCCTCTCCCCAGATGGCAGCCTGCGGCAAGTGCAGCCGGGCTGATGGCTGAGTGGTGTGATGTGCCCAGTGTGGGTACTCCGGGCACTCCAAGCCAGGACTGGTTTTCAAACGGGGCACCCCTTAGAACTGTCTGTCCGGGGTGGGGGTCGGGACCCTTTAAGCGCAGCCCTCGGCTAGCCTGAGACTGCATCTCCACGCTCTAAGTCCTCCTCTGATGCCCTGCTGGCACTGCTTCCGGCCATCCTTAAGCCCTGTTCAGAGTCCACTCAATGTGGACTTGCTAGTTCGAATTAGCAAAACTAGTTTTTAGTTCTAGACGCGTTAGTTCGAATTAGCTTAGTTCGAACTAGCGCTGTAGTGTAGACATACCCGAAGAGAGGAGCCAGCAGGGGTAGAATGAATTGTGTACCAGGTCCTGGAAACAAGAGCATCTCCTCCAGATCACCCATCCACACCTGAACTGTTTAAAAGCTTGGCTGCCAATAAAGACACCTTAGCTCAGCAAATGCCAAGCCAGGCACCTGTGTTTGGACACGAGGGGTGCACAGGGATGTGAGAACCAGGAAGGCTGATCTGTGAATTCACCCCCAACCGTCCCAGTACAAGACAGACGCTTGCGCCAACCAGCAGGGGTCACTGCTCCTCCGGTTTGGCTTGGACAAAGGTGCCCATCTGTTTGGTGTTCGCGTCTCGGAGCTGCGCCAGCTGCCTCTGGCCACGGCGGAGCAGATACTCGATGTGCATCACGTCGGCCCGGGGGATGCTGGCGTTCTTCCGGAACTCGGCCTGGATGCGAGGCAGGAATCCCGGCTTCTCCCGGCCGGTGCGCAGGAACTGCCTGTATAGGCTCAGGACGTGCTTCTGCAGCTTGCTATGCCGGGCCATGGTGCGCCTGGGGAGCCCTCCCAGGCCACGGGGGGGCCAGCGCCACGAGGCAGGGGCTGGAAGTGAACAGAGGCGGAGATGTTAGAGCAGCATCTCATTCCCAGACGCGCCTGTGCGGGCAGTTCCATGCACTTTTCACCCCCACCTGCTAGGGTTACCAGATGGTTTAAAAAAAATACCGAACAGCAGGGGCCGGGGGGGGGGGGGGGCGGGACTGGCTGGAAGAGAGGGGGTGGGGGGGAACCGGCCGCTGGGAAGCGGGGCTGGCTGGGAGGGGGCTGGAGGGAGCGGGGCTGGCCGGGGGGCAACCAGCCGTCGGGAAGCGGGTCTAGTTGGGTTGAGGACCAAGAGGTGGGGGAACCGGCCGGCAGCGCTGCAGAGATGAACCAGAGCCTGGGTCGGATTCATCTTTGGTGGGCCCTGGCTCCTAGACCATAGACACACTCCCCCCCCCCCCCCCCGGAGGCCCTAGGGAAAATGGCACCCCGGCCCTGTGGACATGGTGCCCTCTCTGTTTCCCTTGGCCCCGTAGGCACTAAGCTCCACTCCTGCCGCCCAACTCCTACAAGGCCCGACGGATTTCTCTGTGGCCCCCGACCCAAAAAAGGATCCCCCCAGCCCTGTGTTAGGGGATACGAGGGAGTCTGGCTGGGATGTAAGTGCAAATAACTCTGCTCTTAGCAGCTCTGAACCGATGGGCTCTGCCCTGTGCCCCAACCAAGAACCCTAACGTAAGAACGGCAGTACTGGGTAGCCTGTCTGCTGACAGTGGCCAGCACCAGGTGCCCCAAAGAGGGTTGACCAAAGACAATGATCAAGCGATTTGTCTCCTGCCATCCTTCTCCAGCCTTCCACAAACAGAGGCCAGGGACACTATTTCTATCTCCTGGCTAATGGCCTTTTATGGACCTAACCTCCGTGAAATTATCTAGCTTCTCTTTAAATCCTGTTATAGTTCTAGCCTTCACAGTCTCCTCTGGCAAGGAGATCCACAGGTTGACTACACGCTGTGTGAAGAAGAACTTTCTTTTATTAGTTTTAAACCTGCTACCCATTAACTTCATTTGGTGTCCTCTAGTTCTTCTATTATGGGAACTAATAAATCACTTTTCTTTATTCACCCTCTCCACACCACTCATGTTTTTATAGACCTCTATCATATCCCCCCTCAATCTCCTCTTTTCTAAACTGAAAAGTCCCATCGCTTTAACCTCTCCTCATATGGGACTCGTTCCAAACCCCTAATCATGTTAGTTGCCCTTTTCTGAACCCTTTCCAAGGCCAAAATATCTTTTTTGAGGTGAGGAGACCACAGCTGTACACAGTATTCAAGATGTTGGTGTCCCATAGTTTTATACAGGGGCACCCTGAGTTACCAAACCACATGACACTGCCCATTAAAAACCCACCAGGACTTACCCAGCGTTTATATGCAGAGGTCCCGCACCAGCAGCAATCTGCACTGGACAGGAAACCATCCGCCCAGCACGCGCGGGAAATCACAGGAACCCAGCCTGGACGGTCCGATGCCCCAGCCCTGACAGAAGAAAATCAAGGTGTGATTGAAGTGCCACGCCCACCATCCCTTGGTCCTCTGGGGCATTCGGCACATCCTGCTGGGTGAAAGGGCCGGTCACAGCTCCAGGGTCTGTCACACTTCAGGGCCTTTGGCAGCTCCTATTCACCGGGGTCAGGCAGATAATCGCCCCGAGCTTTCCCAGCACTTTTCAGCATCAGCTGTCAAAGGGGGGCAGCGTGACCCCCATGGGAGCAGGGGAATGTCAAAGAAGGAATGGGGCAGGGCGGGGGAGGCAGCCAATGGCTTCTCCTAATGCAGTGGTCCCCAACCATTTGAGGTTGCCGGGCGCCAAGGGGTGTGGCTGTTTGCCCGCAGGGCGCCCTGGAGCGGAGCCCCCCATTGCGCACCCGGGGGAGGGGCCCCCCCATAGACACATTCCCAGGGCCGCCCCCCCCCCACAAGTACCGCATGCCCAGGGCCGGGCCTCCCACCAAGCGCCGCGCGCCCGGGACCGGCGCTCTCCCCCCAAGCACCGCGCGCCCGGGGCCGGCGCTCTCCAAGCGCTGTGCGCCCAGGGCTGGCGCACCCTGCAAGTGCCGCACGCCCGGAGCCTGCGCTCCCCCCATGCGCCACGTGGCCATAGCGCGGGCAGCCAATCTGCGGCGCCTCCGGGGCCGGCGCTCACCGTGCACCATGCGCCCGGGGCCAGCTCCGGCACCGCACATGCGCCACGTGCCTGGGGCCAGGCCAGCCCTGAGCACTTGGCGGGTGCATACAAATGCGGGCACCGTGTTGGGGACCACTGTCCTAATGTTAGCAGTGGGCACACCAAGTTCGGAAGTGAATGGTTAACCAGTAAGCCGGTTATGGTTAACCAGAGGGGGCTGGAGCAGCCCTCCACCAGCCATAGGCAGAGGGCACTCTGGCACGCCACGGGTAGGGTTGCTCAGCAGTCACAGCAGTGTGCCAAGGGGGTAGGTGTGTGGGCTGCTCCAAGCCCATCTTTAACACGTCCTACGTGTCCCATTTAATCGGTTAACTGGTTCAACATATTGTTTAACTGGTTAGCTAATTAAATGAGATTTTACATCCCTGGCACCAAGGTGGCTAAAAGTAGGGTTGAATTGGGACTAGAAATTCCAGGATTTTGACTTTTTTTTCCTGATCACACACAGTTCTGCAAATAAATTCACGTTTTGTTTAGATTTTGACTTTTTTTAAATGTAGTACGGTGGATTACGGAAGATAAACTTTAAAGAGACCAAACAAAGAGTCATTTCAGGAATGGAAAACTACATTTTAATGTTCTGAAATGGTGGAGTTTTCCCCTTCCAAACAAAAGGTCACTAAAATCAGCATTTTCCAATGGAAAAACATCCCCTCAGAAAACTTCCTTCCAGCTCTAGTTAAAACGGACGTATTTTGAAGTGTATAATCAACCTCTGGAACTCACTGCAAAAGGATATTAATGATGGTGAAGGAAAGGGGAGGGAATCATAGAATCATAGAGCTGGAAGAGACCTCAGAAGGTCATCAAATCCAGCCCCCTGCTTTAGGCAGGACCAATCCCAACTAAATCAACCCGGTTCTGGACATACAACACTCCAGTCGTCTGAAGAAGTGGGCTATGCCCAGGAAAGCTCATGATCCCATTGACACGGTTTGTTAATCTTTAAGGTGACTATATGTTGTGTTTTAAGTTTTTCCTGTTACAGACTCACTCAGCTACCCCTCTGAAACTCGTGGGCTCTGTCTACACTGCAGGCTTCTTGCACAAGAACTGTTTTGCAGAAGAGTTCTTGTGCAAAAGGTCTTCCATACGAGCGCGTCCACACTGCCATGTGCTTTTGCAGAAGAGATGTGCTTTTGCACAAGAGCATCCATGGCAGTGTCGACACTCTCTTGCACAAGAAAGCTCTGATGGCCATTTTAGCCGTAGGGGTTTTTTGCGCAAGAAATTCATGTTGCCTGTCTACACTGCCGCCTTCTGGAAGAGCTCTTGTGCAAGAGGGCTTATTCCTCGTGGGGAGAGGAATAACTCTTCCGGAAGAAGCCCTGTTTGCTGATGCTGTACTGTAATACTTGTGCAAAAACACGCACGCAGTGTAGACACTCTGCAAGTTTTTGCGCAAGAACAGCTGTTCTTGTGCAAAAAGCCTGCAGTGTAGACATAGCCTTAGAGGGGCAACCCCAACAGTCATTACTAACAAGGAGTCCTGTGGCACCTTGAAGATTTATTTGGGCATCAGCTGTTGCGGAGGAAAAGCAGGTCCAAGTGTTTTTTACCCCTGGAAGCGGATGCCCAAATACACGTGTTAGTCTTTAAGGTGCCCCAGGGTGCCTCTGTTTAAACAAGTGGAAGAGAAGGGCCTGTGTGCACCTCATAGGATGCCAGGCTAGACTGAAGATCACAATGGCCCTCTCTGGCCTGGAAGTTAATGAATGGTTGCATCTGGCCAGGCTGCCTCTCTTTATGCTTGCATTAACTAACTGGGTTATTTGCAGGTGTTGTACTCAGTCCAGCTGTGTCGGAGCGCCTGCTGCTGGAGGAGAACGCAAAAGTTCTGTTACCTGGTTTGTAAGTCTGGAGCCTTCTCTACTGCATGAGGTACAAGCCACCTGGCTCTTCGCTAAAGTTGCAGAGCCGAGTCACTGTCTCTGGACATGGTCTCCGTGCCCAGAGTCCCCAGAGACCACAAACCAGATAAGATTCGAAATCGCCCAAGCAGATTTTTTGCGTAACAACATGCAATAATAGTTGCCAGCGAACAGACTCAGCGCTGCGCCGCTACACTTTATGGAAGCCGTGGCAATGTCCTAACACCCACTGAGCACCATCCAGTGCCCCCACACAGTCAGCTGGTGAACACCATTTGAGGTGAACTTTTATACATTCCTGACGTATCAGGTTGCTACCCCCTGTTACCTGGTTACCGTCCCTTACCTTGCAGAAGGGGGCTTACTTCCTAGTCTTCATACTGTCAACTTACTATCTGTTATGCTGTCAACTTTGACCTGGTCCTGAACATAGGTCGGTATGTACTTTATTTGTGGGAGGTAAATGGTACCAAGATGTTCCTTAGGACAATCCACAGAACTACAGACCGGTCAGCCTCACCTCACTCCCCGGAAAAATCATGGAGGGGATCCTCAAGGAATCCATTTTGAAGCACTTAGAATAAGGAAAGGGATCAGGAGCAGTCAGCATGGATTCACCAAGGGCAAGTCATGCTTGACGAACCTGATTGCTTTCTATGACGAGGTAACTGGCTCTGTGGACATGGGGAATTCAGTGGATGTGATATACCTGGACTTATTCTTGCCAGCAAGTTAAGGAAGTATGGATTGGATTAATGGACTGTAAGATGGATAGAAATTGGGCTAGACTGTTGGGCTCAATGGGTAGTGATCAACAGCTCGATGTCGGACTGGCGGTCAGTTTCAAGCAGAGTACCTCAAAGACCGGTTCTACGGTCGGTTTTGTTCAACATCTTTATTAATGACTGGATGAGGGGATGGATTGCACCCTCAGCAAGTTTGCCTATGTCACTAAGCTAGGGGGAAAGGTAGATACATTGGACGGTAGGGTATATGGTGCAGAGTGTCCAAGACACATATTGGAGGATTGGGCCAAAAGAAATCTGATGAGGTTCAACAAGGACAAGTGCAGAGTCCTGCACTTGAATGGAAGAATCCCAAGAATTGTTATAGGCTGGGACCGACTGGCTAAGTAGCAGTTCTGCAGAAAAGGACCTGGGGGTTACAGTGGATGAGAAGCTGGATATGAGTCAACAGTGTGCCCTTGTAGCCAAGAAGGCTAATGGCATATTAGGGTGCATTAGGAGGAACATTGCCAGCAGATCTAGGGAAGTGATTATTCCCCTTTATTGGGATGTGGTGAGGCCACGTCTGGAGTATTGTGTCCAGTTCTGGGCCCCCCACTACAGGAAGGATGTGGACGCATTGGAGAGGGTCCAGTGGAGGGCAACAAAAATTATTAGGAGGCTGGAGCACATGACTTAGGAGAGGCTGAGGGAGTTGGGCTTGTTTAGTCTGCAGAAGAATGACGGGGGATTTGATAGCAGCCTTTAACTATCTGAAGGGAGGTTCCAAAGAGGATGGAGAGAGGCTGTTCACAGTGGTGACGATGGCAGAACGAGGAGTGATGGTCTCAAGGTGCAGTGGGGGAGGTGTAGGTTGGATATTAGGAAAAACTCTTTCCCTAAGAGAATGGGGAAGCACTGGAATGGGCTAACTAGGGAGATGGTGGAATCTCCATCCCTAGAGGTTTTTAAGTCCTGGTTTGACACAGACCTGGTTGGGATGATTGAGTTGGGATTGGTCCTGCTTTTGGGCAGGGGGCTGCACTCGATGACTCCTGAGGTCTCTTCCAGCCCTGGGATTCTATGATTCTAAGGCAAGGGACTTCTTTTATTTGAGAGCCCCAATTCCTTCAACAGCAGTATAGCTCTAATCCATGGAGCTCCTGAAGAGCAGCTCTGCATCCCTTTCTATGGCAGCCCAACTGTCCTTGGAACTGGTCAGACCAGTGTGACATCCCCCTGTGTAGGCATAATGAGCTAACGTGTCCTTCACTCCCATGCACCAACTTTGCCACTTATCAACTATGTTTTTAATTTGTTCCAAGGGAAAGCTGAATGAAGCCAAAATTAATGAGTGTTTTAACTTGTAACAAAATACAGGACTGTGTAGCACTTTAAAGACTAACAAGATGATTTATTAGATGATGAGCTTTCGTGGGCCAGACCCACTTCCTCAGATCCACTATTTGATCTGAGGAAGTGGGTCTGGCCCACGAAAGCTCATCATCTAATAAACCATCTTGTTAGTCTTTAAAGTGCTACATAGTCCTGTATTTCGTTTCAGCTACACCAGACTAACACGGCTACATTTCTATCACTGTTCTAACTTGTGTTTCTGTTCCCAGGAAATGTTGAAACGGTAGATTCCTAGGGACTGTCAAGTAGAAAGATTGACCCAAATTAGTTACTTGTTTACTTTCTTTGGCTCCACTGGAATCTTACAACAGGGATTAACTAGCTCCATTCATATCTATAATTAACACAAACAAAATCTATGTTTAGTGACAGGTAAGGTTTCCTGAGCACATGTCTAACAATCCAGACATTTAAAATCAGAAGTTAGTGGAAGGAGGCTGAAAAAGGTGAGGCTTTCGAGAGAAAAATTGCCCGAGAAAGGGTTATTTTGAACTCCAATTTACTCTGTATCAACCCATTTTTCCATTAAACCAACCTAAAGTACTATAAATAGGACTCAAAGTTTATGGGAAAAAAGGGAGGATGCGAGTTATGAAAAAGCAAACAGTTGATAGGAGAAGCTAAAATTGGGGGAAAAAATCTATAACCAGTAACATAAAGGATAATTAGGAAATGTTTAAATATATCGGGAACAAAAGAAATCAGAGGAATGGTAAAGATCCATTACTGTATAAGGCTGGTCAAATTGCCAATCATGATGAAAAAAAGAAACTTCAGCAACCTGCTTGGAATTTAATGCGTTGAACTACACACAAGCCATAAAGATTGGATGTCTTTCTAAAACATATGTGGTAGCTCAACCGAGGGATGTTAAATTGCGCTTAATCAGCTAATCCAGTAGTTGGTGGAATTTCCATCGACTACTCAGTTAGTCAATAAGGGTATGTCTACATTAGCTCGTTAATTTGAGCTAGGTAGGCAAAGCAGGCAACCGGAGTTGTAAATGAAGCCCGGGTTTTAAATAGCCCAGGCTTTATTTGCATGTTCCCGTCCGGTCGCCATTTTGAAATTCCACTAGCCCGAAGTAACTGCTATAGAATGAGAAGTAACAGTTAATTCGAACTAAGGACTTAGTTCGAATTACCGTTTCATTGCCACATGTAGCTGGCAGGAAGGGACCTCGAGAGGTCGAGTCCAGCCCCCTGCCCTCATGGCAGGACCCAGTACTGTCTAGACGAGTGTTTCTTAAACTTTTTAAGACCGAGGAACACCAAACAATTTTTTTTTAATGAGGATTTTTTGTTGACTCCTGAGGTCTCTTCCAGCCCTAGGATTCTATAAATGTGCTTGGTACCTGTGCCTGGACCTTTATGCTTGATCTGGCTTATACTATTTCTCTTTCCTGCCTGCGGTTCCACTGAGCCAAAGTCTTGCTTCCTAGATTTCAGGCCTGTTGCTGTTTTTATGTTACCGGCCTTTATTCGGGCCTGCTGATTTTATGTTACCAACCCGCAACTTACTACAGAGGCAACTGAGTCCCAAAAAGGAGGAGCAGCTTGTTCAAAAACACAGCAAGCCAGTGGCAGCGCTAGGAATAGGACCCGTATGTCCCAACTCCCTGTCCCCTGCTGTACTAACCAGACCAAAATACTTTGACCACCAGGGTCTGAAGCCCCACAGACAGGGGCCACGGATGGGGAGGGGGAGAGGCAAAGGGGGCAGTTGTCTCGGGAGCTGATGATTTAAAAGGGTCCAGGCCTCTGGGTCACTGTATCGACTATTATGGCAGCCGCCACTGCCAGAGACCCGGGCAAATGAAATCAATCCTAGAGCTCTGTCTGGTGCAAGGTGGGTGGCGCTAAGGCCTGAATGGCCCTCGCCTTGCCCCTCCTACCTTTAGCTTTGCCCCTTTGAGGGGGTCTAGAGCCTTGCCCCTTTGAGGGGGTCTAGAGCCGACCCCCTCCCATACATCACCCAGGGCCCGACAACGTCTGTCACCAGCCCCGTTGACATGAATGTGCCCCAAATCCCTCAGACCCAGTACAGTCCCCCCCTCCTCCCCCCCCGGATCCTTAATTCTTCTCTTGTCATCTGATTGCTTCAAGCATTGTTACAGGCTGGGGACCGACTGGCTAAGCAGCAGTTCAGCAGAAAAGGACCTGGGGATTACAGTGGATGAGAAGCCGGAGATGAGTCAACAGGGTGGCCTTGTAGCCAAGAAGGCTAATGGCATATTAGGGGGCATTAGGAGGAGCATTGCCTGCAGATCCAGAGAAGTGATTATTCCCCTTTATTCGGCTCTGGTGAGGCCACATCTGGAGTATTGTGTCCAGTTCTGGGCCCCCAACTACAGGAAGGATGGGGACGCATTGGAGGGGGTCCAGGGGAGCTTGACCAAAATGATTCGGGGTCTGGAGCACATGACCTATGAGGAGAAACTGGGGGATTTGGGTTTGTTTAGCCTGCAGAAGCAAAGAGTGAGGGGGGATTTGATAGCAGCCTTCAACTTCCTGAAGGGAGGTTCCAAAGAGGATGGAGAGAGGCTGTTCTCAGTAGTGAGGGATGGCAGAACACGGAACAGTGGTCTCCGGTTACAGTGGGGGAGGTCTAGGTTGGATATTAAGAAAAACTATTTCCCTAGGAGGGTGGGGAAGCACTGGGCTGGGTTCCCTAGGGAGGTGGTGGAGTCTCCATCCCTAGAGGTTTTTAAGTCTCCGTTTGACAAAGCCCTGGCTGGGATGATTGAGTTGGGATTGGTCCTGCCTTGGGCAGGGGGCTGGACTTGATGACTCCTGAGGTCTTTTCAGCTCTAGGATTCTATGATTCATCCGTGCGATGTCACTGGAGACGCAGGGAGGTACACTGTGGGCGAAAGCCCCGATCTTGCTTCTGGTTTTGTACAGGCGGCCGTGAAAGTAACTTTACAGTTTCTCACAGGTACTGTCCTATTGCAGCCCAGGTCTTTGCAGTTCTTGCTGGAGCTGCGCACCAGGGCACTTTCACCTCTGTGTTCAGGATTCAGAGTTATCTCTTTTCCCAAAGATCTTCCCTGGAGCTGTTCAGAGAGAGCTTGCTCCCTCTCGCCACAGTCTCTCTTAAGTCAACCATGTTCTTCAGAGCCTCTAGCCTGACGTGGAACGGGACGGGGGACACCACAGAAGAGGCCAAATTCGCCGGGGGAAACACTCCAAGGAAATGGATGCTAAAGAGGGTCCATTCGCCAAGACTCATGTACAGGGCCTCTTTGATTTCAGTGTTGTCACTGTAGACCAGCGCGCGCCCGTTGAGATTATGGTCCCTGAGCCTCTGTTTGTACAGCGGGACGTTTTCCTCCTTCAAGCCGATTGTGTCCATCTGGAAGAGAAGTGGGAGCACCCGTTAGTGCCGTGCATCTACTGAACAGGTCGCCAAACACGTTTTTAGGAAGGGTCCGCTATAGCTCCCGAGAGGAACCTGTCTGGGCTTGCTCAGATTCTAGCAAACAAGGCGGGCCGGCCGGCTGTGGGGCCAGGTATGGTACCCGGCACACCCCACTGCCGTGTGCTTGGATTCTGCTAGGGGCACCGCTGAGCAAGTTGGCACGGCAGGGGAAATAGCATGCTCTCTGCAGGCAAAAGCTAGCAATGCAGGGACCACTGGAGGGGTGTGTTGAAATGAAGAGGGAAGGTTTCCTGACCCTGCTTGTAGGCTGGAGGGAAGCATGCAGTCAGCCTGACGGGGGTGGAGTTGGGCCTCTCGACCTAAGGCTATATCTACACTGCGGGCCTTTGCAGGCAGAGAGTATGCTAATGAAGCACTCATTAGAAACTTCTTGGCACTCATTAGCATGCTCTCTGCAGGCAAAAGCTAGCAGTGTAGACATAGCCTCAGGGTTCTTGTGTGTTATTCTGGATAAGGGGTATTACGCTGCAGGCCTCCAGCAAGAGTATTTATGTTTTTGCCTCTCTTCTCTCTGGAGTGCATAACAGACAGCTACGGGTCTCCCAGTCTTAAAACCGACCAGTCACTTCAGAGCGTAAAGGATGAACCCGGGGAGAGCCAGCCAATGGCTTCGGGGTTGGAGGAAAGAGCTGCAAGGAACCGAGTTGTTCCAAGCAGAAATGTTTTGTGCAAACCAAGAGTCAGGAGCAGCAGAAAGTGGGGGAACTAGCAGAGCCCGGACTGTGGCCTTGCCCCCTACATCACCCTTTCCCCTCATCCTCACTCTGCCCATTCCCCCTCATGTGCCCCCCCTACTCCTGAGGCCTCAAACCCACACTGTGCCTTCCCCGAAAGCCCCCATCCCACACCGCCTGTTCCCCTCAACATCCTACCCCCACTAGTTCTCGCTCCTCTCCCTCCAGTTATGCACCAGTTATGTGGGACAGTTTTCTCCCAGCTCTGGGGCCCGTAGTCAGGGCTGTCCCTAGGCCCATGGGAAATATGTAGCTGCATAGGGCACCGGAAAATTTGGGCACCAAATTTTTGAGTTCCCTAATGCAGCAGCCATGTGTTCTTGTATGTCTGAGGATATGCCTCTGCCGGTTCGTCTCTGGGGACGCTCTGTCCTGTCTGCTGCAGGGCTTTTCCCTTCGCCCTCCCCCACGTGCTCCTCTCAGCTGGCAGTGTAATCCACACACCTAGTGTGTGTGGTTCACTGTCCCTTCGTGTGGCAATTGGACCTCTTACAGCCAGAGATAAGAACAAGGGAGCTCTACATCCTAAGCTGGGAGCCAGCTGCCTTCATGGCTCCAGCTGTCGAGGCCTCTAGGGGTGTGTCTAAACTACATGGCTCCATCGATGGAGCCATGTAGATGAGGCTGATCGGCAGAGGGAAATGAAGCCGCGATTTAAATAATCGCGGCTTCATTTAAATTTAAATGGCTGCCGCGCTCTGCCGACCAGCTGATGATCAGCTGTTTGTCGGCAGATCGGGGCAGTGTGGACGCTCCCGTCGACATGAAAGCCCTTTGTCGACCTCCCCTGATGCCTCGTGGGATGAGGTTTACCGGGGAGGTCGACAAAGGGCTTTCACGTCGACGGGGAAGCGTCCAGACTGCCCCGATCTGCCGACAAACAGCTGATCATCAGCTGGTCGGCAGAGCGCGGCAGCCATTTAAATTTAAATGAAGCCACGATTATTTAAATCGCGGCTTCATTTCCCTCTGCCGATCAGCCTCATCTACATGGCTCCGTCGACGGAGCCATGTAGTTTAGACACACTCCTAGAGGGCCTAGGTTCAAATCTGCTATGGGGTTCAAATCAGCAGCAGCAGCAAGCTAGCAAGCAGAGAGGATCTGCAACTCTGCTCTAGTTCCTGAGCCCTGCTTGGGGTAGGGAGGTAGTAGGAACGACCAGACCTCCAGCAGAAGCTGCATGAGGGGAAAAGGCCCAGGCAATCCTGCAGAAGGGCCCTCAATTATTCAGGGCCCCACGATTTGCAAAGATGACTCTGCCTGTATCCGTCATCTGTGGGCAGCTGCTGTCACATGAATGACATGCTTCTTGCGATGAAGAGGCATGGACATTCTATCGACAGCTGGCCCTGCTCGAAGGAAGGAAACCCAAGGGTGACCCACCTCTCGGCAGACATCCTCCACCATCATACCCAGCAGAGTGCAGGCGCTGAGCTTGTCGAATTTCTTTGTCCGTTTCAGTCTGTGGCTGCCACGTTGCAGCTCCATCTGTCTTTTCAGGGATGGGTCCAAATTGACCGTGAAGGGGAGGTAGAAGAGGGCCTCCTCCACCCGAAACCTGCCGCACAGGAAAGTGTGGAACAGCTCGGGATCCTGGTCCAGTTCCAGCAGCTTTTCCATCTGGCCTTTCAGCATGTCCAGCTCTTCCATGTACTTCTCGTAGACCTCCCACAGAGACATGTCGGGGCGGAGCGGGCTTCCATGGCAGCTGCCCATTCGGCTCCTCTGCTCCTCATCCTCAATGCACTGCAAGAGCCAGCTCAGACGGCACGGCCACTGGTTGGCAAGGAGCACCCATTCCACCACCTTCTTCGGACACACTTCATCCTTGGGGATGTTACTCGCCAGCAGCCTGATGGTGATGGTGACGGTGTTCACGATGCGCTGCATCTGCACCACGTTGTCTGTCATGAATTCCTTCAAGGCGTCATCCAGGAGGTAGTCGAAAGCATCTTGAATGAGGTCTTTGGCTCGGATACCTTTCCCGCAGCTGCCGGTTCCCAGCGCTGGGGTTCCAACCATGAGAGGTATCTGGCTGTCCTCTGCAACTGGATTCTGGGCATCGTGGTTGGCCGAATGGTAGCGAGAGATGTTGAGGAAGTCAGAGCTGGCTTCCATCTTGCCATCCTGCCGGAAGCCGACCTCTGCCTCTAGCTGCTCCTTGCGCGCGATGATATTCCTGATCAGCCTCAGCTTGGTGTCGCAGTCCATCCGAGGGACAGAGAAGTGCAGGGTGACGATGCGGTTTAAGAACTCGTAGCCGTTGTTGGCCATACCTCTCATATACTTGGAGCTTTCCACGCAGTCGACAATGATGCTGGAGTCAACAGCCAGGATGGAGATGAAAGGGGCGTCATCGTCTGAGAGGAGAATGTTCATGGCATCAAGGACGCCCACCACCTTGTCAGGGCTGCATGTATCCAAGTGGGTGATCTCCAGCACCACCCGCAGCTTCCGCCGCTGGAAGATCTCCATGTACTTCAGGAACCCAGTGATTGTCCTGACTTCGCTTTTCACGAAGCTCATGAAGCCCAGCTGTGCGCTGAGAGCCGTCTGGTTCATCTGTCTCTCCAGCTGGCTCTTCTGGGTGACGATAATGTTTCGTACCACTGTGATAGTGAGCCGTATGGCAGCTGCTGCAGAGACGCTGACAGCCGTCACCCCAATGCCTTCCACGACAGCTATGGCGTCTCCCGAGGCATCCCCGATGGGGATCTCAAACACTAGGAGGAGACCACCCACCCCAATAGCTACCATGATCAAAAGGATCACAGCCACCCACAGCGGGAGGAAGAGGAACTTCTTGCTAACCCATTCCTGATCCCCTGGTCTTTCGATGATGCTACATTTCCTGTCTATGGTCCTGTAAATGCTCATGGGTAGGAGACCAAAGTGGCTTTCGATGCCGTCGCACAGTGTGGTAATGAGGCCTGCCCAGAGCTGGTCGCAGCCGCGTACTCCCAGGCGCTGAAATGGATGAAGACGTGTTTCACGTTCCTTCTCCACTTCTGCTGCTCCGTCAGGACCGGCCGGTAGAAGATCATGAGTAACAGGAGCTTGAGTAGATCCCGGCCAGTGTTGTCACGCTGCATCTTCTGCGTCCGCTGAAATTCCTCCTGGTCTTTCTTCTTCGATTCGTTTTCCATGTTCTCTGAGATAAAAGAGGAAGATATGTTAGGTACCTGGCAGTGCCTTAAATCTCTCCTCCTGAAGGGTCTTCCAGCTTCACAATCCCTCCCTTCTGGGAAGCAATCAAGAATGGGTAGCTCTTGGCAAAGCCATCCTTAGGATTGATGGGATCCTACACCGTTCTATTAAACTGGTGCCCATCTGCCCAACAGCAGCCCAGATGGATGTTGAATTTTTAGCGATGTGATTTTATAACCCTCATCCACACACTAATAAACAAACACATTTTAAACTAAGGTCCTGTCGACTCTCACAGTAAATTCAGCAAACATTTAGCAGAGGTTGGCAAATGCCTGTTAAATGGCTTCATTACCATGTCGTCGATGTTCTGCCAGTAGCTCGAGCAGACTTTGTCACTTGTAAATTAACTAGATCTTCTAGAACTTCTGCTGCTGGAGGAAGCAGAGCCACAGACCATGGATAGGAAGAGGCAGGTGGGTGGAGTGGACATGAAAACCCAGTGCTGCTCCAAATTTTCAGGTCCCCTATGCGATTGCATAATCGGCAAATGAGTACGGGTGGCTCTGGCTCTTTGGAGATGGTTGTCATCCACTAATCCCCATCCCCACAAGGTTCCTTCCCCTTCTTACGTTCCCCGGGGCAGTACTCACCCTTGATTTTGTGTAAGAGCAGGTTTTTGCAATGTCCCCATGGTGCATAAAACCCAGCAGTCACTGGCGTGGGCACAGTGTACAGGGCCTTCGCTAAAGCGAGGCAGTAGATATCCTCCTTGGTCTGGAACCCTGCAACGGGGATGAGGTAAAACACGAAGATTAGCCTCACCGAGCGCATCCTCAGTGGATGCTCAACAGTGTCTCCTCTAATATTTTTCGGTTCAAGGTACTAGGTACAAGGGGAGGGAGCAAACAAATGTCCGAAACCAGACAAGTTTATTTTAGGCTATAAATATTGGGGTGCCTGGCCTTACCCCCTTTGCATGGCCGAAGGGACAACAGAGACTTACTGACTGAATTGCTCCTCGTCCTGGGGCACTTGAGTTGGTGCACGCGTAACCGCAAATCCAGGGCACTAGATCTGTGACTACACAGCTATAAACCTGGCCAAGTGCCTCTGTCACCAGACGGTGTCTGTGGTCGGTCTTTGTGCATAACAGCGAGATCTGCAGCAGGAGCAGGCTGCGTTACCTGCACTGACCACTGATAACACCAGAGCTCCAAGAACAGAAGCACTGAGCCACGCTGCTGAGGCAACGACATCACAGCTCTTAACACCAGGAGCCCGTAAGTACTCCTGTAGACCCTGCTTTCGCTGGCATTAAGCCAAACATCGTCCACAGAGCCCCCTGGCACTCCTGCGCCCTGCTGTGCAATGCAGAGGGAGAGATGGAGAAGAGAAAGGCCCACGTGTTCCTTTGCCCTCGCCCAGGCTAGCCTATGCCACTTCCCATGGTTCTGTGGGCCAGACTTGCAGGGCGGGGAAAAGAGATGTAGAGGTCATGGTGGGTAATCAGCAGAACATGAGCTCCCATTGTGGCGTTGGGACTTAAAAAGCTATTGTAATTCTGGGATGTATAAACAGGAAACGCTTGAGCAGGAGTAAAGAGGTTGTCTCGCTTCTGTGATGGATGGGAGGCCCACTGTTCTTTTCTGAACATCCCAGTATTCAGTGACTAAAGGGTTAAACCTAGCTAGCTAGAAAGTGTTGGCAGGGAGCCAGGAGCACCAGTGAGAAGAAAGAGTTCAGATCTGCATTAAAAGGGAATCTGTCTGCTGTTTTTCTTTGTGAGTTTAATCCTGGAGCTGTGGAAGGGGACGAGGGGGGGGATGAATTGAACTGGGCAGGGACATCATGCCTAAAAAAAAGAATACCTGGGCCTAGAATTGGACTGGACCTTGGAAGTGTGGATACTTGAGTAGATAGAGAATGTTTATTTAGATGCGATCAGGTTATTTTTTTGTTTTGTTGTTTGGTTAAACTCCTCTGTGCTAAATCCATATCCCCTCCTCTCCCCACTATAACTTTAAACTGAATCCCAGGGATGCAATTGTCTGTGTTTTAATCTGTTCTTTTCTCAGTTGCGCTATAACTCCTAGCAGCCAAGTCAGCTTTACAAATGAATACCTTTTTGTTTTCTTAATATAATCACCTATTTTAAGGCTATGATCTGATTTTGTATCCTGGAAAGTAATAGGAGGTCTGTGTATACCTGCCTAAGACTAAGAGGACAGCTATCCGAAATTACAGTTTGTTTTCATTTTTCTTTTTTTCTTTCCAAGTGCTAAATAAAGGGGAATAATGACATCTCTGGATCTGCTGGCAGTGCTCCTCCTAATGCCCCCTAATATGCCATTAGCCTTCTTGGCTACAAGGGCACACTGTTGACTCATATCCAGCTTCTCATCCACTGTAACCCCCAGGTCCTTTTCTGCAGAACTACTACTTAGCTGGTTGGTCCCAGGCCTGTAACAATGCTTGGGATTCTTCTGTCCCAAGTGCAGGACTCCGCACTTGTCCTTGTTGAACCTCATCAGATTTCTTTTGGCTCTTGTGTAAAAGAGTTTGGGGTACCCTTCTGGAATACGTTCCCAAGTGACTTCTTCCTGCGTTCAAGAAGAAAAAGTTTTTTTCCACTTGGGTAGAGGCAGCAACCCTCCTAAGCTCAGGGAATCTGTGACCTTGGGGAGTTTTGAAGCAGAAGCCCATAGAGACACGGTATTTTAAGGTCTCTTTTGGGCCCACACCTTCTGCACTCCAAGTGCCAGAGTGGGGAACCGACTTAGCCTCTTTATTCGGCACTTGAACTTCTGCTGCTGGAGTTCTGTGCCCAGCTCTGGTGACCAGAATTCCAGATGGATGTTGATAAATTGGAGAGGGGTCATGTCAAGGCTGTTTCCCACTCTGGCACTCCAAGTGCAGAAGGTGGGGGCCCACAAGAGACTTTAAAATACCCTGCCACTGGAGGCTTGCGTTGGTGTTGCTGCCATCATCCAAATGCACAAACCCCTTTGAGAACCAGACAGGCGCATTTCAGAATTCCCTCCTGTGGGGTACCTTCCTTGTCCTTGACACTCCCTCCAGAGAGAGCTTGAAAACCTGTAATTTCTCCTAGAAGTATGGCTTGCTGTCTTAGGCACGTGCATACAGAACCTTCCGCCCTCTAGGATGCAGGAATCAGATCATGGTTTTAAAAATGTGACGTCTATTAACAAAACAAATACACTTGGTGAAACATTACTTAGAATCATAGAACCATAGAGCTGGAAGAGACCTCAGGAGTCATCAAGTCCAGCCCCTGCCCAAGGCAGGACCTATCCCAACTAAATCAACCCATCCAGGGCTTTGTCAAGCCAAGACTTAAAAACCTCTAGGGATGCAGATTCCACCACCTCCCTAGGGAACCCATCTCAGTGTTTCCCTACCCTCCTAGTGAAATAGTTTTTCCTAATATCCAACCTAGACCTTCCCCATTGTAACTTGAGACCATTTCTCCTTGTTCTGCCATCCGTCACTACTGTGAACAGCCTGTCTCCATCCTCTTTGGAACCTCCCTTCAGGAAGTTGAAGGCTGCTATCAAACCCCCCTTGCTCTTCTCTTCTGCAGACTAAACAAACCCAAATCCCTCAGTCTCTCCTCATAGGTCATGCGCTCCAGCCCCCTAATCATTTTGGTCGCCCTCCGCTGGACCCTCTCCAATGCGTCCACATCCTTTCTATAGTGGGGGCCCAAGAACTGGACACAATACGCCAGATGTGGCCTCACCAGAGCCGAATGAAGGGGAATAATCACTTCTCTGGATCTGCTGGCAATGCTCCTCCTAATGCACCCTAATATGCCATTAGGTTTCTTGGCTACAAGGGCACACTGTTGACTCATATCCAGCTTCTCATCCACTGTAACCCCCAGGTCCTTTTCTGCTGAACTGCTACTTAGCCAGTCGGTCCCCAGCCTGTAACTATGCTCGGGATTCTTCCATCCCAAGTGCAGGACTCTGCACTTGTCCTTGTTGAACCTCATCAGATTTCTTTTGGCCCAATCCTCTAATCTGTCTAGGTCACTCTGGACCCTATCCCTGCCCTCCAGCATATCTACTGCCCTCCAGCGTATCTACTTGGTTGCTAGGTGTTACAAAGAAACTGAAAAAAGAAAGATTAAAACGCAGAAAATCGCTTCCCTGGGATTCAGTTTGAAGAGTTCTAGGGTAAAGGGGGATAGTTACATGTGCTTAGCAAAAAGAAGTCCAACAAACTAAAAAAATAAAGAAAATAACCTAGTAGCGTCTGACTAAAAATTCCCTGTTCTACTCACATCTCTCTTGTTCCAAGATTTAGTCTTTCCCTAGCCAAGAAAGTCGCTGGATTCTGCTTGCCCAGGTTCCTGGCTTATTTCACATCTTCCAGGCATGATCACACAACAACAGGCACATCACTGCTTCCAATTCAAAACCCCAAATTCTGTTTCCATTTTCTTTCCTGGCCTCCTGTCAACTCGCTTCCTGCTTCTCTAGCATTCCTGGAGACTTTCTAGGACCTTTTGTCTATGGTTTCAACCTTTCCAGGCAAGACAGTTAGGGTTAAGTCCCAAGGCTTTCAGGCAACCGTCTGCTTTTGACACGACCTGCCTGTTTCTCTTCAGCTAACTCTTGCTTACTTTGGTTCAGGCCTCAGGCCTTACACCAGGCCCATGCTTCAGGCCCATCCTTTCTAGTACAGGATGTAGCCTGGTAACAAAGCCCTGACTGTGGTATCAGGAAACCTGGGTTCTATTCCTGATACCACAGGTTGGAGAGGTTATTCCCTGTCTGTAAAATAAGACTAATGATACTAACCTTCCCTTTTTAGACCTACACACAGCAACTAGGGATTTTTATTAACTACTCAAATATCGGTGAGCCTGGCTCGCTAGATGAACCATCCGGTTCCTCTTGGAATCATGTTAAATGCTTGATCCCCATGACCAAAGTCTCAGATACTGGGAGAAGTGACACGGGGGAATAAAAGCTGCTGTCTGAGGTAAACTACCTGGCAGGAATCCCCTGGAATGGGAGCCATCGCTACCAGGAGCCCAGGAATAACAAGACTCCAAAAGTCCAGCTGCCAGGCAGTTTGACCATCTCCTTCAGGCCAGTGGCCCAGAATTCCAGGACATCTTTGGGCCTGGGTTTAAAAAGAGGCAGTACCGTGTGCTCAGCCCCTTTTTATCCATCCCCTTTCCCTCCATTGGCACGCAACCCTCAAATGGCCAAAGGTTTCCCTTTCCCTCCCTCCTTGGTTAAACAAGCTGGTTAAACAGCTCGAGGTGATGGAGTGATAAGCACCCACTGACAGAGTCGCTCGGGTTGCAGGGCCAGCGTAAGTCCGCTTTTAAAACTGCCGGCCATAGCTGCAGCTACGGGAGGGGACTCTAGCAAGGGCCTGGAACAAGGAACAGGGCTCCACTCCTGCATGGGATTCGGGCTTCCCCCAGGCAGATGCTCTGTTGCTGCTTTCCTGTCTCTCCCTTCTCCAGGTGGAAGGGGACGGTTAGCCAGTGTTCCCTGCAAGCTGAGCTCTTGGGCGGCCAGCCAGGAGACATTCAAATGCTGCCCAGTTTGCTAGCCGGTAGCATGTGTTTCTAGTGGTGGTGCATGTGGTGTACTGGGTGTAGACATAGATCTTGTTGTTATAGTAACTGCGTTAGGTCACTGGGGGTCAGCCCAGCTGGTTTGGGTTTTTTCTAGCTAGCTCCGTGCTATGCAATAAAATGGACACTTGCAACTACTCAAGCTCTCTGTATTTCCACTGATTTCTTCCCATACTGTGAAACTCCACGTGACGTAACAGTGCACATCCGTGCATGCCTTGGTGCACATAACAAAATGTATTCCGCACAGGAGTGGGGGAAAAAGTAGAGGCATTATTGCCGCTAGCTCCTTACTGAAACTCAGTGAAAGGCAGGGGAAATGAGAGATCAAGATCCTGAGACTGACAGTCCCCAGGAACAACGGGGAGAGGCTAAAGTCCCAGTTCAGCCTGACTGGCAGAGCAGGGAGCCAGGAGGGAGCCAGGGTCGGCAGAGTGGGACTGAGCTAAGGAGAGAGCAGGGGCCCGCACTGAGCTGGGGAGCAGGGCTGGCCTCGGGGAGGGAGAAGGGGAGGCCGGGGGCAGGATCGGGGGCAGTGCGACTGGCCTCAGGGAGGAAGGGGGTCAGAGGCAGCATGACTGGCCTCGGGGAGGGAGAAGGGGAGGCCGGGGTCAGGATCGGGGGCAGTGCGACTGGCCTCAGGGAGGAAGGGGGGGTCAGGGGCAGCATGACTGGCCTCGGGGAGGGAGAAGGGGGGGCCAGGGTCAGGATCTGGCCCTTCCCCCCCAGAGCTGCTTCCCATCCCCTCTTCCTTCCAGCCAGTTCCTGCCCCCCCCCCAGCCAGTCCCTTTTCCTCCCTCCCCCCTGCCCAGGATCAAGTGTGTCCGTTTTTTGGGGGGAGGGTCTACCTCGCAACCCTACGAGTCAGACCCGGCGCAGGCACCAAGTGATGGGGACTGCCGGAACTTTGGGAACCTGAGACTGCGGGGTGGGGGATTGTGGCAGGTCAGGAGATGAAAGGGGAAGGCACCAAGGGTCAGGGTGTAGGTGAGAGACAAATGCCAGGTGGCCAAGTGGAGACAATGAGGAAAAGGGCAGGAGGGGAGGTGTCAGTGAGGGGGGGGGACAGGATGATGCTAGGAGAGGAGAGGGGAAGGGCTTTGGGGGCTAGAGGGGAGAAGGGGAGGTGCTGGGAGAAGGCTTGAAAGAAGGGGTGGGCATGAGGAAGGCGGAGATGGAGCAAGGCACGTGTAAAGGCACAGGGGCATGAGGGGAACGGGGGCAGAGGGTGGTGAGGGAGTGGGCAAAGTGGGTAGGGGCAGTGAGGGAAGGGGGAGGCACCAAGAGGGTGCAAGGGTAAGGGAAGGTGCAGGTGCCAGGGGAGTCCGGGGGTGAAGCAGAAGGGCAGACACCTGCAGGGGAGGGACCAGCACCAGAGGAGAGAGGCAGGACAGGTGTGTAGAGGGAGGTGTTAGAAGAGGGGATGAGGAGGGGTAGCTCACATGGTCAGAGTGGGACTACTGGAGGAGTGGGCACAGGGGGAGAGAAAGGCTGCTGGAGGGGGCAGGTCTCGGGAAGGCCGAGGGCAGTGAGAAGGGCAGGAGTCAGGACAGCAGAGGTGGGTGAGGGGTTGGGGGGGCAGTAGGCACTAGGGGAGCTGATGGAGGAAGGGGAGGAGACAGGGCAGCAGAGGGGAAAGGTAAGTGGTTCATAAGATATTTATGAATAACTTGGGTGCCACCATGGCACATCCAAACAAGCCACAAACTCAGTACTGGTGCACAACACAAAATGTATTGTGCTCATGGGAGGAAACTCTTAGAGGGAACACTTCCCCCAGCCTCCCCACCCCCCGAGTTAATGTCTCACACATTGGGTTAATGCAATTGCAGGATCGTTGCATGAGGGGGGTTTCGTGAGGGCCAAACTAATCCCTATTGGTAAGAGGATGGTAGGAAAAGTCCTTGGGGGGGGAGGTCACATGACACCTTTTATTTCTGGTCATGTGTCCATATTGCCCTGAAAGTCTTACCTCCAGAGGCGTGGCTAATGGGAGTCAGGGGGCGTGGCTAATGGGGGTCAGGGAGTGTGGCTAATGGAGGTCAGGGGGCGTGGCTAATGGGAGTCAGGGGGTGTGGCTAATGGGGGTCAAAGAGTACATTTAAAAACATTCTTTGGGTGCACACCCTAATGAAATGTGCTGCGCACGCCTATGGGCAGAGAGCAGATCCAGTCCTGGGAGCAGGGCTGCAGCCACAGAGTTATAGACGCCACCCAGAGAGCAGATCCGCATGCTGGGAGCAGGCCTGCAGCTGTAACCCACACACCTGATGTGGGTCACTATCCTATGGAGTGGCACTGAGACCACTTCCAGCAAGCAATTATTACAAGGGAGCTCTTCAGCCTATGCTGAGAGGCAACTGGCTTATAACTCAAGCTATAGCAGCTCCTGCCCTAAGCTCCAAAAGTCCCAGGTTCTAATCCACCTGGTGGCAGTTGCACAGCCATGGAAGCAGAGGGGGCAGGGAACCCTCTGTACAGGACTCCCTCCTCCCCCCCACACACACACCCTTGCTTCCTGGAATCAGCCACCTAGGTGAATAAAGCTGGAAACCCCCATGCCTATAGCTGTGCACCTTTGCTAAATAGCTACAGCCATTCTAAAGTGCCCAGATCTCACAACTAAAAAGGAGACATCCCAATGAGCGGTGGGCGAGATTCTGTGGCCTGCACGGTGCAGGGGGTCAGACTAGATGATCATAATGGTCCCTTCTGACCTTAAAGTCTATGAGTCTATGAGCTGCTAAGCTGTGCTGCCTGCCTCGGACGAGGAGCGAGTGCTGTAACTCTGGAGCCTAATGATGGTGGTGTCCTCCAGCCATTTTCAGATTAGTACAGCTGCCTCCCTGTGAACCAGGTGCCAGCTGGCCATGGGGTCCCATAGACCTGGCTTGTGCAGCCTAACCTGATAACCAAGCAGCCCATCCATTACTAGCCAGCCGATTACCTTGGGCATGGGAGACCATCGCACTTGTAATTCCTGGGGCCTTCACGCACTGACAGGGTTTGACTCAATCGGCCAGCTAGGGAGAAAGAAATAAACAGAACGCAGAGGAGTCACCAAGAGATCAGAAGACCAGCACGATGCCTTATACGCCATTCAGCTGTGAAGAGTCACCAAGACAGGGCAGGTGATGCTAACCTGAGTTAGTCCATTAGCTGCAGCTAGGCTGGGCCACGAGAGGAGACAGGCAGTAAATCTGCAGCTGTCAGACCATAAGGAGGACACGGAGGATTCGAAACCAGCTCAGAGAACAGGGCTGGGTAAGATGCAACCCACCTAACACTGTGATCTGGCCGCTTTCTGTTTAGATCCTGCTGCCCATGCCGCCGAATTCTAAGTGGGGACTCAGGCAGCAGGATCCAATTTTAAATGATTCACGGCTCATGGTTACAGCAGGGGCAGGAGCCACGAGCCCTTTAAAAAGCTGTAGCCACGCTGGACAGCTGCCAGTAGTGGCAAAGCTGTGAGCTCTTTTCTGTGCTTTTAATTGAAAGCCTCAGCCACGGAGAACTCTGAGGGTGGGCTAGTCCACAACACCGCCCCTTCTGCCTCAGGCTCCGCCCCTTCTGTGGGTGGAGCCGGCCTATGACCCCATACCAAAATCCATTAAGTGGCCCCCTTCTGAAAATTATCGCCCACCCCTGTCACAGAATCATAGAAAAGTCTGAGTGGAAGGGACCATGATAGGTCCAGTGTTTCGCAAACTTTTTTTATAATGTACCCCTTTAAAAAAAAATTTGTAAGTACCCCCAGTACCTACAGTTTTCAGACACACACAATTTTTTTCTACCGTTGCAACACATTTGTTTAAACAACTGCATCGTAGCCGGGCAGGCGATGGCATTTTTGGGTGTAAAAGGTACAAAAAGAATAAAGCGCTGTCAAACTGAAAACTAAAATTCAGTTTTCTCCAAATTTCAGTTGTGTTGACGTGTCCCCCAGACATCTCTTGAGTACCTTTAAGGGGACTCGTACCACTGGTCGAGAAGCACTGATCTAGTCCACCCCTGCACCGAGACAGGACCAAGCATGTTTGTCTCACCTCTTGGCTCCTAGGACACGGCTTGAACTAACGCACTTGGAAAGACATTATCGTATATACGCCCAAAGTGCTTCGTCTCAGTGTATTACCATAAAATCTAACTGACCAAACTCCGACCTTTCATTTCCCTGTCACTTGGCCAGCCACAGCCTCACACGCCTTCGGCATCGATCTCAAAGCCTTCGTCACGCTTTTACACACCTGTGCTGACACGCTTGTGAGCCAGGCACACTTGTGCGACACGTCCCAAAGCACTTGCTCCAGGGCATTACATCGCACTTGCCTGCCTTTGATGGACAGGGAAAGGGAGACCTGAAAGGCCTCTCCAAGGTCACCAGCGCGAGAGTGAGCGCAGAATTGAGGAGCAAGGGTCTAACACACAACTCTGTGCCTTAGTCACTAGGTGGCATTAGATTAGAACCCGGGAGTTCTTACACCCAACCCCCTGCCCCCTCCACTAGGCCATGCTGCTGGCCTCCCGCCTCTCCCCCAGGGCTTGGAGACAGACGGGAGGCTGGAGCCAGCCTGCGCAGAAGGGGCTGTAATGCTTACAGCTCGTTCATGACACTGCCCCTGCGCAGCCCCTCTCAGATCCACACTCGGAACCCACAAGAAACACCCCAAGAGCAGAGATGAAACCGCCACTCACCTGCAGCCCAGCTTCCAGGAAGGGCAAAGCAAAAGCGGAGCTCGCGGATTCCAGCCCAGCCTGGCACCTGCTTCCTGAACTTTGGCCCCTTTCCTCCAAGATAGCAGGAGGCTGCTCTGGGCCTTTTGTGCCCACGACGGGGCAGAAAAGCAAACTCAGCTGTTGGTTCCATCTTGCGGGCAGAGCCCCGGCAGACAGTGGCAGGCGGGGGTATCGACTGACCCTCCAACCCAGGATATTCCCCCCACACCTGGATTCGCTTCCTAGTCATCCCCATCTCCCTGCACGATCCTTGTTTCTCATCCCGCCGGTCCGAGAAATTGTCAGAGCAGGTTGATCCCGACCTTGCCAAGGGCTTAGGTTACATCACAAGGCTTTGCCGCCACAGCTGGCTTGGCTTGGGTGTGTGGCAAAAGCCCCCCCGCCCCCCCTCCGCTGGCACAGCTATTCTGGCAAAGCCGCCAGGGCAAATGGCAACTCTGCCGAAAAGCATCTGCTGGCTTTAAGCTCCCTGCGAGCTGTTCTCATCACTCAGCCATCACCACCACTGCCCTGCCTCTGTCCTGCTCCTCATCCCCGCCCCCACTCCTATCCCCTGCTCTCCTCCATCTCCTCCCCCTTCCCTTCTCCTGCCCCTCCCCATTTCCACCTGCCCTGCCCATCCCCGTCCTCTCCCTCCCCCCGTCTGTCCCCCTCTTATGTGAGGGCTTTGCTGGAAACGCCCCCCCCCCCCAAGCCAGGGAGATCTCCCCTCCGGGAACAATTCAGCCCCCCGCATCTCGCTCCCTCCACTCCACAGTATTTCCTCCATTCCCCACAGTTGAAAATTGAGCTCCCCCATCCCCTCAGGTGACAGTCGGGCTCCCCCATACGCAGCTGCCTAGGTAGGCACCTCCGCAGCCAGAGCCTGCCCCTGGCGCCCACGTCCCCTCCCCGACTGCCTGTCCCAGGCGACCACCTGAACCTGCGTCCCCCATTCCCTCAGATCACAGCTCCCTCCCTGACCCTGCACCCCCCGACACCCCTCCCCCAGGCCAGACTCCTCTCTGGCACCCGCACCCCCTCCCCCAAACCCTCTGCTCCCCCTTCACCCAGGTCACAGCTCCCTCCCTGACCCTGCACCCCCCCGACACCCCTCCCCCAGGCCAGACTCCTCTCTGGCACCCGCACCCCCTCCCCCAAACCTTCTGCTCCCCCTTCACCCAGGTCACAGCTCCCTCCCTGACCCTGCACCCCTCTAGAGCCCCTCCCCCAGGCCAGAGTCCTCTCCTGCGCCCATACCCCCTCCTGGACCCTGCACCCCTATCCACCGCCCCAGATCATACCCCCCCCCTGTACCCAGGCTCCACCCCTAAGCTCCCTTCTGCACCCAACCACCCCGTCCCAGACCCCAAAGCCCTCGGTAGAAATGTGGCCCTTGATCAGTTGCCAAAATGGCCCCCCCATTACAAATTATTGACCAAGCCTGATCCAAATGTTTTTTGAAACATTGTTTAATGAGAATGTAAATACAATTCAATACAATTGGGAGGGTTGGGGGGAGGGGGACGCAGCTGCTGGCTCCTCAGCTCTTGCTGCTCTCACTGGGTGTCTTCCTGCTGCAAGGGAAGCAGAATCCGTCACATTCATCCCTGGGGACTCAGGGGAACTGGCCCCCCCAGCATTTCCACCCTCCTCCCCCTGCTCTCTGGTCACCCCCCGTCAGGCCCGCAGGGTGAGCTCCTGACCCCCCCCCCCCCAGAGCTCCTGACACCTCGGCCCCCTCCCGCCTCCTAGGACAGTTTCTGTGTTCAGAGCCTCCCCCACCACCAGGGACGCTCGCAGGGGCAGGAGGGATTCTGCCAGCAGGGACGTGGGGTGGGGGCAGCCTGAGGAAAGGGGCGGGGGACTCCCTGAGGGGATGGGAAGGAGACCCTGGCCCTGCCCCACTCTCCTGATCTGCTCCGGCTGCTCACCATGTATTCCAGGAGCTGATGGGCCTGCCCATGCAGGGCGTGGGCCAGGACCAGCCCGGCCTGGCTGGGGCGCCGCAGGGGGGAGCGGGCAGCGAGCAGAGCCTTGTCCAAAAAGCAATTCTCCTGCTCCGGTGTAAAGAGCTGCCCAAAGACCTGGAATCAAGAGCACAGGAGGTTTCAGCTGACGGCCCAGAGCCCGGCCCCAACTCCTGGGGCTAAAACAGCTTCCTCCTCCCCCAAACTCCCTTCCAGACCCTGCACCCAGACGCTCTCCTCACCCGGCACCCCAACCCCTGCCCCAGGTCACAGCTTCCTCCTGCCCCCAAGACCCTCCTACCCCCACGAGGGCCCCAGCCAGCCCCACCCCCGAGCCCTGCCCTGCCCTGGCAGCGCGTCCTTACCTCTCCCACCCTCACGCTGTTGCTGTGAGCCAGGACCCATCTTTCTTTGTAGTAGTGTCTGCACCACAGGTCCTCTGCCTGGTGGATGTTGAGGCCTGCAAGAGACACAACAGGGTCATTCTGCTGGCAGGTCTGAGCCCTTCCCCTCCCACGGGTCCCTGCAGGCATCCCTGGGCAAATGGAGGGGCACAGGGGGCAGAAGGGGAACACAGAGGGACGCATCCCCCCTTGGGCCAGTCTGGGGGAAAAGGGCTGGGTCCCCTCCCCCCGCCGCCGGCACCCTCAGGGTGTCCCTGGGGCCCAGGTCCCGGCTGGGTTCCTTACCCCTGTGGTGCAGGAGGAGTTGATACAGGCTGTGCACCCCCTCCCGGGCCAGCCGGCTGACGTCTTCGGATGGGTCCGAAATAAAAAGGCCCAGCTGGGCCACGTGGTGACCCATCCTCGGCCAGTCGGCGGAGTTCTGAGGGGAGAGAAGAGGGGGGGTCCCTCAGCATCCTGGGGCTGCACGTCCCATGCAAACGGCCGCCGAGGCGGGTCTGAGCTCGGGGGACGGACAGAGACACCTCCCGGGGCGGGGCGGGGCCGGCCTTGCGAGGAGACAACCCTGAGCAATGGCCCCGACTGAAGGGTCACTCCGGGGGTGGAACAAGGGGATCCACTGACGGCCACTCCCCAGTCCCCAGGCCCAGTCCCTCAAGAGCCCCCCTGAAGGGCCCAGGGTCGCCCCTCCCCGGGGAAAGGAGAACGCGGCCCATTCCCGGCCCATTCCCGGCCCTGCCTCTGCCTCCCGGGGACGCTCCCAGCCCCGCGCCCTGCAGCCCCAGACCCCCCGGCTCCGAGGTCACTTACGTCAAACCCCGGGAGGGTGGTGGCGACTCCCAGCAGGGCCGTGATGCTGCGAAGGGCCATGGCTCGCTCCTGGGGCAGGCGGGACTCCAGCCACGGGCTCAGGTGCTGGGGGGGAAAGAGGCAGGTCAGGACCCGTAGGGAGGTGCCGGTTCTGGGCAGAGCCTGGGGCTCCTCTCGGACTGTGCCCCCCCCCAGCCACTGACACTGCTCCTCTCTCGGCCCCCCCCCGAGGAAGCAGGGACAATGGCCCCGTCCCCCGCACGGGGCTCACCTCCATTATGAGCTGCAGCCGGGCGGTGTCTGGGGACTCGGCGAGGAGGCTCGCCAGTAGGGCCTGGAGGTCGTAGGGAAGGGCCCGGATGAACTGCTGCAAGACAAGGGGGAGCCCTGGGTCAGAGGGGGGTTGGGGGATCCAGGCCACCCGCTGGCTCCGGGGTGCAGCCTAGAGCAGGGTCTGAGCCGCCTCGCAGAGCAGGGAGGAGCCCAGGCTGGGCATGGAAGGGACGGGCCCCCCGGGAGAGCAACGGGAACCCTGGAGGGAAGGATCCAAACCTGCAGCTTCTTCCCTCCCTCTGCCCCCCCCCCCTCCTCTCTGGAGCTCCAGCCCAGCCCGGGAGCAGGGCCCGGAGGGACGTACCTGCGTGTGGATGGGCTCCTGCTGCCAGTCCCCAGACACTGTCTGTCCTACGGCCGCCGTCAGCAGGGGGCTCAGGAGCTGGGCCCGCAGGGGAGGCTGCAAGGTGCTGGCAGGAGAGAGGGGCAGAGACTGTTAATTCAGCAGCAGGAGACAGAGACTTTCCCGCTCCCTGGCCAGGGGATCTGCTCTGGGGGGAGTCGGCGGGGGGGGGGGGGTCGGTACCTGAGGCTGCAGGCGGCGTTGAGGCAGTCGGCCAAGACCAGCGGGGGGGCGAGTCCTCCATGATCTCCTGTGAGACCCAAGGAGACAAAGGGGCGTGTGAGGCTGGGCCCCCAAGAGACGCTCACGCGGCCAGCGCCCCCACCCAGCAGGATCCAACCCCACTGCCTCCCGCTGCCCTGTAGCCCCCCTGCCCGACACAGGGCCCCTCCCAGTACCTCCCTCCCAAACCGGGACCAGCTCAGTACTTGTCCCCAGGCCGTCTCCTGCCCCTCCCTGCCCTGGTGACCAGCCTCTGAACCTCCTCATCCCTGCTCCCCAGGCGCATCCCCAGCAGCCCGCTCGGCTCCCTTCCAGCCCCCCATGGCCCGGGGAGACCCCTCCCTGTCCCGAATCCCCCTTCCTGTCCGGCACCCCACACCTGCCCCATTTCTGTATCCCTCCCTCCTCCAGCATCCCAACCCACCCTCCCCATGTCCACCTCCAGCCCTCCTGGTTCCACCCATCCCGTTTCCAGCACCCCCACCCGCCGCCATGGCCCAGGCAGACCCCTGTCCACCCCACGTATCCCCTTCCCTCTTCCCGGCTGCCGCGACTCGCTTACAACGATCCTGGCCATCATGGTGTCCTTGCAGCAGCGCGGCGCCAGGGTGTCCTCGCCCCTTTGGAGGGCGGCGAGGCAGGCGAGGGGGATGGCCAAGAGGAACCGCTGCAGGGCGGCTGGGCTCTGCACCCCAGAGAGAGTCTGTGAGCCTGGGGCCTGCCTGCCCCCCACGGACAGGTGCAGGGCTCAGGTCTCCCAGGAGTGGAGGTGGGAGCTGCTGGTTGTCCAAGCACCCACACTCCCCCCCCAACTGCTGCCTCAGGCTTGTGGGGGCCCAGCTGGTGCATGACAAGAGCCCCCAGCTTGGGGGGTCCAGGTCATGCAGGAGAAGGGGCCCCAGGGGGATCCCCAGGGACAAGCCCCTCCCGGAGGGGGGGACGTGCTGGGAAGGGGCCGGACAATCTCGGGTCCCCCCCGTGTGGAGAAGGTTCCTACCGTGTCCCGGGTGTGGAGCTGCTCTTCGATGTCATAGATGGCCCCTTCCTCCACCCGGGAGTCCACCCGCTCCTGGCAGAGCTCCGCCGAGGCGCAGGGGGGCTCTGTGCGGGAGGGAAGGGACCAGGGTGACTCCAGCGGCCAGCAGGGGTCTCGCGCCCCCATGTCAGGGACCCAGGGCAGGTTGGGCCCCACACGCCCCTCGCAGGGACCCATCCCCCTGTCACCCTCACATCTGCCAATGCTCTCAGCAGAGCCCCACCAGGAACAAGAGAGCCAAGCAGCCCCCGCCCCCATCCATTGCCCAGGGTGCGGGGCAGACACTGCGGCTGCCCCCCCCCCCCGGGTACTGGGTGAGCCCCTGGGCCCAGCGTGTTCACGGCCCCTCACCTGGGTCTGAGCGGCTGCGGGAGGTGGCCCGGCTGCAGCTGGAGGCCCAGGCGCTGCTGCTGACGGACCTGGACCCACAGCTGCAGGGGCTGGTGCGGGGAGCGACGGGCTGGGGGCTCCCGGAGACTGGCAGGTCCCCGGGGGCCGGGCAGGGCGATGCCCCCTGGTGGTAATGGGGGCTGGGCTCCCGGGGCAGGTGTTTCTCTCCACAGAGGAGGCCCCGGAGCCACCCTACCCGGCTCCCCCGCTGGGCTGGGTCCCGCCTGCCCAGCTGCCTCTGGAGCCAGGTCCGGGGGGGCCTGGCCGGTGGGCGAGTCGCCCCGAGCTGGTGGGATCCAGCTTCCCCGCCCGCGGGGACGGAGAAGCTGCTCCCCACCGGCCCTGGGGCCATCTTCAGGGCTTTCTTGAACCACAGCCGAAAACGTTTGGCCATGCTGCAAATGAGGGGAGCAAAGGGGAGCTTGGGGCGCAGCCTGATGAACGAAATCCAGGGGTTCCAGCTCCCCAGAGCGACTGCCCCCAGCCCCCAAATGGCCCCTTGCTTATCGGTTCGGTCTTGCACAGGCACTGCAAGGACCTGAGGGTATGTCTACACTACCCCGCTAGTTCGAACTAGGAGGGTAATGTAGGCATACCGCACTTGCAAATGAAGCCCGGGATTTGAATTTCCCGGGCTTCATTTGCATAAGCGGGTAGCCGCCATTTTTAAAACCCCGCTCGTTCGAACCCCGTGCAGCGCGGCTACACGGGGCACGAACTAGGTAGTTCGAACTAGGCTTCCTAGTTCAAACTACCGTTACTCCTCATTCCACGAGTCTCCTGCCCATCAACAGCCCCTTCTTGGCCAATCAGGGGAGAATCTAAGGTGTGGGGGGTGGAGCGTTCTCCCCAAAGACACCGGCATAGACTTGTTCCAGCCCCACCTCCCCAGTCCCCACAATGGGGGCTGCATCCCCCACCCCACGGCTCCTGCAAACCACCCCCCGTCCTTCAGCTAGTCTGTTGGGTCCCAAGCTGGGGGAGGCAGCAAGGGAAGGTCACAGGAGAGGCAAGAACAGAGCAGAAATGTGGGGGGATGGAGGAAAAGGGAAACCAACCAGGAGAAAGCCCCAGTGGCGCTGAGGACGCAGCCCAGGTGAGGAATCACCTTCTGGCCCTTGACCGAGGGCTGGGCCTGCCTGGAACCCAGCCGGCCCCGGGCGGGATCCAACCCCTGGGGGCTCTTACCTTCGTCACAAAGGTGTCGGGATGTGGAACTCACAGAACGCGAACGAACCGTGAGGAGGAGACGCACCAGAGCTAAAGCAACCGGGGGTCTCCAAAGTCCCCTGGGCCCGCCCCCCGCTTTTATCAGCCTGAGATGTGGGTCCCTCTGTGAGGTCACCACCTCCCCACCTGCCCTTTGCCTTATATGCTGAGGGCTGCCCAAAGCCCCTGTGAGGTCACCGCCCCCCCCTCACCCTGCCAGGCAAATGTCCTGCCTCTGGCCACCCCCCTGGGAAGTTTGAGCCATTACTAGGGGTCCCTCCCCCTCCCTCATAGGCTGCTCCCTGCCCTACACTGCAGGCTTCTTGCACGAGAGCTGTTTCACGCCGGAGTTCTTGCGCAAAAGGTCTCGTGCAAGAGTGCCTCCACCCTGCCATAGGCTTTTGCACAAGAGCGTCCATGGCAGTGTGAACGCTCTCTTGTGCAAGAAAGCTCTGATGGTCATTTTAGCCATAAAAGTGTCTTGCTCAAGAAGCCCCTGGTGCCCGTCCACGCTGCCTTCTTGCACAACAGCTCTTGCACAAAGGGGGCTTAGTCATCGTCGGGAGAGGAATAACTCCTGTGCAAGGAGCCCTGTTCTCTGATGCTTTACTGCAAATTTACTTCTGCAAGAACACACGTAGAGTGTAGACGTGCCACAAGTTTTTTCGCAAGAACACACAAAAACAAGCCATGTGGATGTTTTCTTTTTAGGCAAAAGCCCCTTTTTGCACAAGATCGGTCGGCCTTTTTGCAGAAATAGGGATCTTGTGGGAAAAGGGGGTTTTTTGCACAAAAAGTAAACATCCACACGGCTTGGTTTTGTGCACAAACCCCGAGCACAAAAACGGATCGGCAGAAAATATGCAAATGACATTGCGTGTCATAGAGTCCCTCGTTAGCATATTTGTTGCCAAAAAAACTCGTTGTGTAGACGTAGCCTAGGAGAGAAGCGATCTCAGACACAAAGCCCTTCAGTAAGAGGGCATAGCCCTGGGGCATGGTAGGAGACGTACGGCAGACATGGGAGGTCACTCTCCTAGCTATTTGGCACGGAGGAGGCCTCAGCTGGAGCACTGTGTCCAGATCTCAGGGCCATGCTTTAGGAGAGAGAGTCCAGAGGGGAACTATGAAAAGGGATTAGGGACGTTAGATATTCACTGAGTAGTCAATTAACCTCATGATTTCTTATCGGTTACTTGACTTTTCGATAGTCCCCAGGGGCCAGCTGTCTCAGTCCTGGCTCGCACTGGGTCCGGGACCTACCCCCTCTGCGGCTCTGCATTTACAGTGAGTTAGGAGCCAGGCAGGCAGGCAGCCTCGCTCAGTTCCAGTTTGCACCAGGTCCAGAAGCTCAGACCCAGCCCCCAGGCAAGGGCTGCTGCCAGCTTGTGCTGCTGCCTCTGATACAGAGGCAGCAGTACGGAGTGCCAGGAGGGAACTGGTCTAAAAAGCACCTCCCCTTGCAACCTGGCTGCCTGTCACCCCACGCTGCTGCCTCCGTTTTTGGCGAGAGAGAGCCGCCTGTCTTGAGACACCGGTGGGGAGTCGGATTTTCAAAAGGCAGGTCTCTGTCCTTTGTGAGCCTTCCAAAGCGCTTCGGTGGGGGGAGGGGGCAGGAAGGCGGACGACACTCAGGAATTGTAGCACCCAAATCCACGGAGTGTTTCGCCAGCACCTCCTGCAACAGAGCCCAATCCCTGACAGGCTTTTAGGCAAGATAGATCATTTGAAAAAATGACAGACACAGGGTTTTCCGTCACCGCTCTCCCTTTCTTTTATTTCCCTGGGCTAACTGGCTTGTTCCTCTTTGGCTAAGGATGGAAGGGTATGTCTACACTACAATGTTAGTTCGAACTAACGGACGTTAGTTCGAACTAACATTCATAGCCACTACACTAGCGCTCCGCTAGTTCGAATTTGAATCGAACTAGCGGAGCGCTTAGTTCGAACTAGGAAAACCTCATTTTACGAGGCTTAAGCCTAGTTCGAACTTACTAGTTCGAATTAAGGGCTGTGTAGCCCCTTAATTCGAACGAGTGGGAGGCTAGCCCTCCCCAAGTTTCCCTGGTGGCCACTCTGGCCAACACCAGGGAAACTCTATGCCCCCCTCCCGGCCCCGGACCCCTTAAAGGGGCACGGGCTGGCTACGGTGCCCGTGCCAGGTGCAAGCCTGCCAGCACCCAGCCAGCAGACCCTGCACCTGGCACGGCACAGAGCCACCCACCTGATGTCCCCCAGCCCAGCCCCTCTTCCCGGGACCAGGCTGGCGGCTCCCGGAAGCTTGCCCTGGACCGCAAGAGGCGGGTACATTCCTGGGCTAGTGCGGACATCGTGGACCTCGTCCACGATCTTCGCACTAGGCACAGGAAAGTGGCCATCTAGGGCAGGAGAGCTGCCAGCCTGGCCACCCAGGAGCAGGTTTGCATGAAAATCAAGGGGGTCCACTGAGACCCCCGACCCTGAGCCCTGAGCTTACAATGGCCGTCCTGGGTCAGACCAAAGGTCCATCTAGCCCAGTAGCCTGTCTGCCGACAGCGGCCAACCCTAGGGACCGTGGAGGGGATGGACCAAAGACAGTGACCAAGCCATTTGTCTCGTGCCATCCCTCTCCAGCCTTGCACAAACTTTGGGCAGGGACACCACTCCTACCCCCTGGCTAAGACTACTCCATGGACCCAACCTCCATGACTTGATCTCACTTCCCTTTAAACTCTGTTCTAGTTGTAGCCTTCACAGCCTCCTGCAGCAAGGAGTTCCACCGGTTAACTATTTGCTTTGTCAAGAAGAACAACTTTCTCTTACTAGTTTCAAGCCTGCTACCCAGTCCTTTCCTTTGGTGTCCTCTAGTCCTTCTTTATGGGAACTCATGAAGAACTTTTCGGAATGCACCCTCTCCACCCAACCCCTGCTTTTAGAGACCTCTATCCTGTCCCCCCTCCGTCTCCTCTTTTCTAAGCTGAACAGTCCCAGTCTCTGTAGCCTCTCTTCATCTGGGACTTGTTCCCAACCCCTGATCATGTTAGTTGCCCTCCCCTCTCCCAGCCTTAATCTTCCCCTCTCCCACCTCCTTTTCCCAGTCTCCCCCAGTTTTGTTCAATAAAGACAGAGTCAATGTTGGAAGAAACGTTATCTTTATTTTGTACATCAATAAGAAGGGGGGCTAGGGAAGGGTAAGTGGAAGGAGGTGAGGGAGGAATGGGGTACAAGCCCCCGATGGGGAGGACTGGGCTGGCTCTGCAGGCTTCTGGGGGTGGAAGCTCTCCTGCAGCCCCCCGATTACCCCCTCTCCCCAGATGGCAGCCTGCGGCAAGTGCAGCCGGGCTGATGGCTGAGTGGTGTGATGTGCCCAGTGTGGGTACTCCGGGCACTCCAAGCCAGGACTGGTTTTCAAACGGGGCACCCCTTAGAACTGTCTGTCCGGGGTGGGGGTCGGGACCCTTTAAGCGCAGCCCTCGGCTAGCCTGAGACTGCATCTCCACGCTCTAAGTCCTCCTCTGATGCCCTGCTGGCACTGCTTCCGGCCATCCTTAAGCCCTGTTCAGAGTCCACTCAATGTGGACTTGCTAGTTCGAATTAGCAAAACTAGTTTTTAGTTCTAGACGCGTTAGTTCGAATTAGCTTAGTTCGAACTAGCGCTGTAGTGTAGACATACCCGAAGAGAGGAGCCAGCAGGGGTAGAATGAATTGTGTACCAGGTCCTGGAAACAAGAGCATCTCCTCCAGATCACCCATCCACACCTGAACTGTTTAAAAGCTTGGCTGCCAATAAAGACACCTTAGCTCAGCAAATGCCAAGCCAGGCACCTGTGTTTGGACACGAGGGGTGCACAGGGATGTGAGAACCAGGAAGGCTGATCTGTGAATTCACCCCCAACCGTCCCAGTACAAGACAGACGCTTGCGCCAACCAGCAGGGGTCACTGCTCCTCCGGTTTGGCTTGGACAAAGGTGCCCATCTGTTTGGTGTTCGCGTCTCGGAGCTGCGCCAGCTGCCTCTGGCCACGGCGGAGCAGATACTCGATGTGCATCACGTCGGCCCGGGGGATGCTGGCGTTCTTCCGGAACTCGGCCTGGATGCGAGGCAGGAATCCCGGCTTCTCCCGGCCGGTGCGCAGGAACTGCCTGTATAGGCTCAGGACGTGCTTCTGCAGCTTGCTATGCCGGGCCATGGTGCGCCTGGGGAGCCCTCCCAGGCCACGGGGGGGCCAGCGCCACGAGGCAGGGGCTGGAAGTGAACAGAGGCGGAGATGTTAGAGCAGCATCTCATTCCCAGACGCGCCTGTGCGGGCAGTTCCATGCACTTTTCACCCCCACCTGCTAGGGTTACCAGATGGTTTAAAAAAAATACCGAACAGCAGGGGCCGGGGGGGGGGGGGGGCGGGACTGGCTGGAAGAGAGGGGGTGGGGGGGAACCGGCCGCTGGGAAGCGGGGCTGGCTGGGAGGGGGCTGGAGGGAGCGGGGCTGGCCGGGGGGCAACCAGCCGTCGGGAAGCGGGTCTAGTTGGGTTGAGGACCAAGAGGTGGGGGAACCGGCCGGCAGCGCTGCAGAGATGAACCAGAGCCTGGGTCGGATTCATCTTTGGTGGGCCCTGGCTCCTAGACCATAGACACACTCCCCCCCCCCCCCCCCGGAGGCCCTAGGGAAAATGGCACCCCGGCCCTGTGGACATGGTGCCCTCTCTGTTTCCCTTGGCCCCGTAGGCACTAAGCTCCACTCCTGCCGCCCAACTCCTACAAGGCCCGACGGATTTCTCTGTGGCCCCCGACCCAAAAAAGGATCCCCCCAGCCCTGTGTTAGGGGATACGAGGGAGTCTGGCTGGGATGTAAGTGCAAATAACTCTGCTCTTAGCAGCTCTGAACCGATGGGCTCTGCCCTGTGCCCCAACCAAGAACCCTAACGTAAGAACGGCAGTACTGGGTAGCCTGTCTGCTGACAGTGGCCAGCACCAGGTGCCCCAAAGAGGGTTGACCAAAGACAATGATCAAGCGATTTGTCTCCTGCCATCCTTCTCCAGCCTTCCACAAACAGAGGCCAGGGACACTATTTCTATCTCCTGGCTAATGGCCTTTTATGGACCTAACCTCCGTGAAATTATCTAGCTTCTCTTTAAATCCTGTTATAGTTCTAGCCTTCACAGTCTCCTCTGGCAAGGAGATCCACAGGTTGACTACACGCTGTGTGAAGAAGAACTTTCTTTTATTAGTTTTAAACCTGCTACCCATTAACTTCATTTGGTGTCCTCTAGTTCTTCTATTATGGGAACTAATAAATCACTTTTCTTTATTCACCCTCTCCACACCACTCATGTTTTTATAGACCTCTATCATATCCCCCCTCAATCTCCTCTTTTCTAAACTGAAAAGTCCCATCGCTTTAACCTCTCCTCATATGGGACTCGTTCCAAACCCCTAATCATGTTAGTTGCCCTTTTCTGAACCCTTTCCAAGGCCAAAATATCTTTTTTGAGGTGAGGAGACCACAGCTGTACACAGTATTCAAGATGTTGGTGTCCCATAGTTTTATACAGGGGCACCCTGAGTTACCAAACCACATGACACTGCCCATTAAAAACCCACCAGGACTTACCCAGCGTTTATATGCAGAGGTCCCGCACCAGCAGCAATCTGCACTGGACAGGAAACCATCCGCCCAGCACGCGCGGGAAATCACAGGAACCCAGCCTGGACGGTCCGATGCCCCAGCCCTGACAGAAGAAAATCAAGGTGTGATTGAAGTGCCACGCCCACCATCCCTTGGTCCTCTGGGGCATTCGGCACATCCTGCTGGGTGAAAGGGCCGGTCACAGCTCCAGGGTCTGTCACACTTCAGGGCCTTTGGCAGCTCCTATTCACCGGGGTCAGGCAGATAATCGCCCCGAGCTTTCCCAGCACTTTTCAGCATCAGCTGTCAAAGGGGGGCAGCGTGACCCCCATGGGAGCAGGGGAATGTCAAAGAAGGAATGGGGCAGGGCGGGGGAGGCAGCCAATGGCTTCTCCTAATGCAGTGGTCCCCAACCATTTGAGGTTGCCGGGCGCCAAGGGGTGTGGCTGTTTGCCCGCAGGGCGCCCTGGAGCGGAGCCCCCATTGCGCACCCGGGGGAGGGGCCCCCCCATAGACACATTCCCAGGGCCGCCCCCCCCCCACAAGTACCGCATGCCCAGGGCCGGGCCTCCCACCAAGCGCCGCGCGCCCGGGACCGGCGCTCTCCCCCCAAGCACCGCGCGCCCGGGGCCGGCGCTCTCCAAGCGCTGTGCGCCCAGGGCTGGCGCACCCTGCAAGTGCCGCACGCCCGGAGCCTGCGCTCCCCCCATGCGCCACGTGGCCATAGCGCGGGCAGCCAATCTGCGGCGCCTCCGGGGCCGGCGCTCACCGTGCACCATGCGCCCGGGGCCAGCTCCGGCACCGCACATGCGCCACGTGCCTGGGGCCAGGCCAGCCCTGAGCACTTGGCGGGTGCATACAAATGCGGGCACCGTGTTGGGGACCACTGTCCTAATGTTAGCAGTGGGCACACCAAGTTCGGAAGTGAATGGTTAACCAGTAAGCCGGTTATGGTTAACCAGAGGGGGCTGGAGCAGCCCTCCACCAGCCATAGGCAGAGGGCACTCTGGCACGCCACGGGTAGGGTTGCTCAGCAGTCACAGCAGTGTGCCAAGGGGGTAGGTGTGTGGGCTGCTCCAAGCCCATCTTTAACACGTCCTACGTGTCCCATTTAATCGGTTAACTGGTTCAACATATTGTTTAACTGGTTAGCTAATTAAATGAGATTTTACATCCCTGGCACCAAGGTGGCTAAAAGTAGGGTTGAATTGGGACTAGAAATTCCAGGATTTTGACTTTTTTTTCCTGATCACACACAGTTCTGCAAATAAATTCACGTTTTGTTTAGATTTTGACTTTTTTTAAATGTAGTACGGTGGATTACGGAAGATAAACTTTAAAGAGACCAAACAAAGAGTCATTTCAGGAATGGAAAACTACATTTTAATGTTCTGAAATGGTGGAGTTTTCCCCTTCCAAACAAAAGGTCACTAAAATCAGCATTTTCCAATGGAAAAACATCCCCTCAGAAAACTTCCTTCCAGCTCTAGTTAAAACGGACGTATTTTGAAGTGTATAATCAACCTCTGGAACTCACTGCAAAAGGATATTAATGATGGTGAAGGAAAGGGGAGGGAATCATAGAATCATAGAGCTGGAAGAGACCTCAGAAGGTCATCAAATCCAGCCCCCTGCTTTAGGCAGGACCAATCCCAACTAAATCAACCCGGTTCTGGACATACAACACTCCAGTCGTCTGAAGAAGTGGGCTATGCCCAGGAAAGCTCATGATCCCATTGACACGGTTTGTTAATCTTTAAGGTGACTATATGTTGTGTTTTAAGTTTTTCCTGTTACAGACTCACTCAGCTACCCCTCTGAAACTCGTGGGCTCTGTCTACACTGCAGGCTTCTTGCACAAGAACTGTTTTGCAGAAGAGTTCTTGTGCAAAAGGTCTTCCATACGAGCGCGTCCACACTGCCATGTGCTTTTGCAGAAGAGATGTGCTTTTGCACAAGAGCATCCATGGCAGTGTCGACACTCTCTTGCACAAGAAAGCTCTGATGGCCATTTTAGCCGTAGGGGTTTTTTGCGCAAGAAATTCATGTTGCCTGTCTACACTGCCGCCTTCTGGAAGAGCTCTTGTGCAAGAGGGCTTATTCCTCGTGGGGAGAGGAATAACTCTTCCGGAAGAAGCCCTGTTTGCTGATGCTGTACTGTAATACTTGTGCAAAAACACGCACGCAGTGTAGACACTCTGCAAGTTTTTGCGCAAGAACAGCTGTTCTTGTGCAAAAAGCCTGCAGTGTAGACATAGCCTTAGAGGGGCAACCCCAACAGTCATTACTAACAAGGAGTCCTGTGGCACCTTGAAGATTTATTTGGGCATCAGCTGTTGCGGAGGAAAAGCAGGTCCAAGTGTTTTTTACCCCTGGAAGCGGATGCCCAAATACACGTGTTAGTCTTTAAGGTGCCCCAGGGTGCCTCTGTTTAAACAAGTGGAAGAGAAGGGCCTGTATGCACCTCATAGGATGCCAGGCTAGACTGAAGATCACAATGGCCCTCTCTGGCCTGGAAGTTAATGAATGGTTGCATCTGGCCAGGCTGCCTCTCTTTATGCTTGCATTAACTAACTGGGTTATTTGCAGGTGTTGTACTCAGTCCAGCTGTGTCGGAGCGCCTGCTGCTGGAGGAGAACGCAAAAGTTCTGTTACCTGGTTTGTAAGTCTGGAGCCTTCTCTACTGCATGAGGTACAAGCCACCTGGCTCTTCGCTAAAGTTGCAGAGCCGAGTCACTGTCTCTGGACATGGTCTCCGTGCCCAGAGTCCCCAGAGACCACAAACCAGATAAGATTCGAAATCGCCCAAGCAGATTTTTTGCGTAACAACATGCAATAATAGTTGCCAGCGAACAGACTCAGCGCTGCGCCGCTACACTTTATGGAAGCCGTGGCAATGTCCTAACACCCACTGAGCACCATCCAGTGCCCCCACACAGTCAGCTGGTGAACACCATTTGAGGTGAACTTTTATACATTCCTGACGTATCAGGTTGCTACCCCCTGTTACCTGGTTACCGTCCCTTACCTTGCAGAAGGGGGCTTACTTCCTAGTCTTCATACTGTCAACTTACTATCTGTTATGCTGTCAACTTTGACCTGGTCCTGAACATAGGTCGGTATGTACTTTATTTGTGGGAGGTAAATGGTACCAAGATGTTCCTTAGGACAATCCACAGAACTACAGACCGGTCAGCCTCACCTCACTCCCCGGAAAAATCATGGAGGGGATCCTCAAGGAATCCATTTTGAAGCACTTAGAATAAGGAAAGGGATCAGGAGCAGTCAGCATGGATTCACCAAGGGCAAGTCATGCTTGACGAACCTGATTGCTTTCTATGACGAGGTAACTGGCTCTGTGGACATGGGGAATTCAGTGGATGTGATATACCTGGACTTATTCTTGCCAGCAAGTTAAGGAAGTATGGATTGGATTAATGGACTGTAAGATGGATAGAAATTGGGCTAGACTGTTGGGCTCAATGGGTAGTGATCAACAGCTCGATGTCGGACTGGCGGTCAGTTTCAAGCAGAGTACCTCAAAGACCGGTTCTACGGTCGGTTTTGTTCAACATCTTTATTAATGACTGGATGAGGGGATGGATTGCACCCTCAGCAAGTTTGCCTATGTCACTAAGCTAGGGGGAAAGGTAGATACATTGGACGGTAGGGTATATGGTGCAGAGTGTCCAAGACACATATTGGAGGATTGGGCCAAAAGAAATCTGATGAGGTTCAACAAGGACAAGTGCAGAGTCCTGCACTTGAATGGAAGAATCCCAAGAATTGTTATAGGCTGGGACCGACTGGCTAAGTAGCAGTTCTGCAGAAAAGGACCTGGGGGTTACAGTGGATGAGAAGCTGGATATGAGTCAACAGTGTGCCCTTGTAGCCAAGAAGGCTAATGGCATATTAGGGTGCATTAGGAGGAACATTGCCAGCAGATCTAGGGAAGTGATTATTCCCCTTTATTGGGATGTGGTGAGGCCACGTCTGGAGTATTGTGTCCAGTTCTGGGCCCCCCACTACAGGAAGGATGTGGACGCATTGGAGAGGGTCCAGTGGAGGGCAACAAAAATTATTAGGAGGCTGGAGCACATGACTTAGGAGAGGCTGAGGGAGTTGGGCTTGTTTAGTCTGCAGAAGAATGACGGGGGATTTGATAGCAGCCTTTAACTATCTGAAGGGAGGTTCCAAAGAGGATGGAGAGAGGCTGTTCACAGTGGTGACGATGGCAGAACGAGGAGTGATGGTCTCAAGGTGCAGTGGGGGAGGTGTAGGTTGGATATTAGGAAAAACTCTTTCCCTAAGAGAATGGGGAAGCACTGGAATGGGCTAACTAGGGAGATGGTGGAATCTCCATCCCTAGAGGTTTTTAAGTCCTGGTTTGACACAGACCTGGTTGGGATGATTGAGTTGGGATTGGTCCTGCTTTTGGGCAGGGGGCTGCACTCGATGACTCCTGAGGTCTCTTCCAGCCCTGGGATTCTATGATTCTAAGGCAAGGGACTTCTTTTATTTGAGAGCCCCAATTCCTTCAACAGCAGTATAGCTCTAATCCATGGAGCTCCTGAAGAGCAGCTCTGCATCCCTTTCTATGGCAGCCCAACTGTCCTTGGAACTGGTCAGACCAGTGTGACATCCCCCTGTGTAGGCATAATGAGCTAACGTGTCCTTCACTCCCATGCACCAACTTTGCCACTTATCAACTATGTTTTTAATTTGTTCGAAGGGAAAGCTGAATGAAGCCAAAATTAATGAGTGTTTTAACTTGTAACAAAATACAGGACTGTGTAGCACTTTAAAGACTAACAAGATGATTTATTAGATGATGAGCTTTCGTGGGCCAGACCCACTTCCTCAGATCCACTATTTGATCTGAGGAAGTGGGTCTGGCCCACGAAAGCTCATCATCTAATAAACCATCTTGTTAGTCTTTAAAGTGCTACATAGTCCTGTATTTCGTTTCAGCTACACCAGACTAACACGGCTACATTTCTATCACTGTTCTAACTTGTGTTTCTGTTCCCGGGAAATGTTGAAACGGTAGATTCCTAGGGACTGTCAAGTAGAAAGATTGACCCAAATTAGTTACTTGTTTACTTTCTTTGGCTCCACTGGAATCTTACAACAGGGATTAACTAGCTCCATTCATATCTATAATTAACACAAACAAAATCTATGTTTAGTGACAGGTAAGGTTTCCTGAGCACATGTCTAACAATCCAGACATTTAAAATCAGAAGTTAGTGGAAGGAGGCTGAAAAAGGTGAGGCTTTCGAGAGAAAAATTGCCCGAGAAAGGGTTATTTTGAACTCCAATTTACTCTGTATCAACCCATTTTTCCATTAAACCAACCTAAAGTACTATAAATAGGACTCAAAGTTTATGTCCTATGTTTTAGTTTTTGTCATAAACACCACAAGAAAAAAATATAAAGCAAATGGGAAAAAAGGGAGGATGCGAGTTATGAAAAAGCAAACAGTTGATAGGAGAAGCTAAAATTGGGGGAAAAAATCTATAACCAGTAACATAAAGGATAATTAGGAAATGTTTAAATATATCGGGAACAAAAGAAATCAGAGGAATGGTAAAGATCCATTACTGTATAAGGCTGGTCAAATTGCCAATCATGATGAAAAAAAGAAACTTCAGCAACCTGCTTGGAATTTAATGCGTTGAACTACACACAAGCCATAAAGATTGGATGTCTTTCTAAAACATATGTGGTAGCTCAACCGAGGGATGTTAAATTGCGCTTAATCAGCTAATCCAGTAGTTGGTGGAATTTCCATCGACTACTCAATTAGTCAATAAGGGTATGTCTACATTAGCTCGTTAATTTGAGCTAGGTAGGCAAAGCAGGCAACCGGAGTTGTAAATGAAGCCCGGGATTTAAATAGCCCAGGCTTTATTTGCATGTTCCCGTCCGGTCGCCATTTTGAAATTCCACTAGCCCGAAGTAACTGCCGCGCGGCTATAGAATGAGATGCAACAGTTAATTCGAACTAAGGACTTAGTTCGAGTTACCGTTTCATTGCCACATGTAGCCGGCAGGAAGGGACCTCGAGAGGTTGAGTCCAGTCCCCTGCCCTCATGGCAGGACCCAGTACTGTCTAGATGAGTGTTTCTTAAACTTTTTAAGACCGAGGAACACCAAACAATTTTTTTTTTTTAATGAGGATTTTTTGTTGACTCCTGAGGTCTCTTCCATTTATAGGATTCTGTAAATGTGCTTGGTACCTGTGCCTGGACCTTTATGCTTGATCTGGCTTATACTATTTCTCTTTCCTGCCTGCGGTTCCACTGAGCCAAAGTCTTGCTTCCTAGATTTCAGGCCTGTTGCTGTTTTTATGTTACCGGCCTTTATTCAGGCATGCTGATTTTATGTTACCAACCCGCAACTTACTACAGAGGCAACTGAGTCCCAAAAAGGAGGAGCAGCTTGTTCAAAAACAAACAGCAAGCCAGTGGCAGCGCTAGGAATAGGACCCGTATGTCCCAACTCCCTGTCCCCTGCTGTACTAACCAGACCAAAATACTTTGACCACCAGGGTCTGAAGCCCCCCAGACAGGGGCCACGGATGGGGAGGGGAAGAGGCAAAGGGGGCAGTTGTCCCGGGAGCTGATGATTTAAAAGGGTCCAGGCCTCTGGGTCACTGTATCGACTATTATGGCAGCCGCCACTGCCAGAGACCCGGGCAAATGAAATCAATCCTAGAGCTCTGTCTGGTGCAGGGTGGGTGGCGCTAAGGCCTGATTGGCCCTCGCCTTGCCCCTCCTACCTTTAGCTTTGCCCCTTTGAGGGGGTCTAGAGCCGACCCCCTCCCATACATTACCCAGGGCCCGACAACGTCTGTCACCAGCCCCGTTGACATGAATGTGCCCCAAATCCCTCAGACCCAGTACAGTTCCCCCCTCCTCCCCCCGGATCCTTAATTCTTCTCTTGTCATCTGATTGCTTCAAGCATTGTTACAGGCTGGGGACCGACTGGCTAAGCAGCAGTTCAGCAGAAAAGGACCTGGGGATTACAGTGGATGAGAAGCCGGAGATGAGTCAACAGGGTGGCCTTGTAGCCAAGAAGGCTAATGGCATATTAGGGGGCATTAGGAGGAGCATTGCCAGCAGATCCAGAGAAGTGATTATTCCCCTTTATTCGGCTCTGGTGAGGCCACATCTGGAGTATTGTGTCCAGTTCTGGGCCCCCAACTACAGGAAGGATGGGGACGCATTGGAGGGGGTCCAGGGGAGCTTGACCAAAATGATTCGGGGTATGGAGCACATGACCTATGAGGAGAAACTGGGGGATTTGGGTTTGTTTAGCCTGCAGAAGCAAAGAGTGACGGGGGATTTGATAGCAGCCTTCAACTTCCTGAAGGGAGGTTCCAAAGAGGATGGAGAGAGGCTGTTCTCAGTAGTGAGGGATGGCAGAACACGGAACAGTGGTCTCAGGTTACAGCGGGGGAGGTCTAGGTTGGACATTAGGAAAAACTATTTCCCTAGGAGGGTGGGGAAGCACTGGGCTGGGTTCCCTAGGGAGGTGGTGGAATCTCCATCCCTAGAGGTGTTTAAGTCTCCGTTTGACAAAGCCCTGGCTGGGATGATTGAGTTGGGGTTGGTCCTGCCTTGGGCAGAGGGCTGGACTTGATGACTCCTGAGGTCTTTTCCAGCTCTAGGATTCTATGATTCATCCGTGCGATGTCACTGGAGACGCAGGGAGGTACACTGTGGGCGAAAGCCCCGATCTTGCTTCTGGTTTTGTACAGGCGGCCGTGAAAGTAACTTTACAGTTTCTCACAGGTACTGTCCTATTGCAGCCCAGGTCTTTGCAGTTCTTGCTGGAGCTGCGCACCAGGGCACTTTCACCTCTGTGTTCAGGATTCAGAGTTATCTCTTTTCCCAAAGATCTTCCCTGGAGCTGTTCAGAGAGAGCTTGCTCCCTCTCGCCACAGTCTCTCTTAAGGCAACCATGTTCTTCAGAGCCTCTGGCCTGACGTGGAACGGGACGGGGGACACCACAGAAGAGGCCAAATTCGCCGGGGGAAACACTCCAAGGAAATGGATGCTAAAGAGGGTCCATTCGCCAAGACTCATGTGCAGGGCCTCTTTGATTTCAGTGTTGTTACTGTAGACCAGCGCGCACCCGTTGAGATTATGGTCCCTGAGCCTCTGTTTGTACAGCGGGACGTTTTCCTCCTTCAAGCCGATTGTGTCCGTCTGGAAGAGAAGTGGGAGCACCCGTTAGTGCCGTGCATCTACTGAACATGTCGCCAAACACGTTTTTAGGAAGGGTCCGCTATAGCTCCCGAGAGGAACCTGTCTGGGCTTGCTCAGATTCTAGCAAACAAGGCGGGCCGGCCGGCTGTGGGGCCAGGTATGGTACCCTGCACACCCCACTGCCGTGTGCTTGGATTCTGCTAGGGGCACCGCTGAGCAAGTTGGCACGGCAGGGGAAATAGCATGCTCTCTGCAGGCAAAAGCTAGCAATGCAGGGACCACTGGAGGGGTGTGTTGAAATGAAGAGGGAAGGTTTCCTGACCCTGCTTGTAGGCTGGAGGGAAGCATGCAGTCAGCCTGACGGGGGTGGAGTTGGGCCTCTCGACCTAAGGCTATATCTACACTGTGGGCCTTTGCAGGCAGAGAGTATGCTAATGAAGCACTCATTAGAAACTTCTTGGCACTCATTAGCATGCTCTCTGCAGGCGAAAGCTAGCAGTGTAGACATAGCCTCAGGGTTCTTGTGTGTTATTCTGGATAAGGGGTATTACGCTGCAGGCCTCCAGCAAGAGTATTTATGTTTTTGCCTCTCTTCTCTCTGGAGTGCATAACAGACAGCTACGGGTCTCCCAGTCTTAAAACCGACCCAAGTCACTTCAGAGCGTAAAGGATGAACCCGGGGAGAGCCAGCCAATGGCTTCGGGGTTGGAGGAAAGAGCTGCAAGGAACCGAGTTGTTCCAAGAAGAAATTTTTTGTGCAAACCAAGAGTCAGGAGCAGCAGAAAGTGGGGGAACTAGCAGAACCCGGACTGTGGCCTTGCCCCCTACATCACCCTTTCCCCCTCATCCTCACTCTGCCCATTCCCCCTCATGTGCCCCCCTACTCCTGAGGCCTCAAACCCACACTGTGCCTTCCCCGAAAGCCCCCATCCCACACCGCCTGTTCCCCTCAACATCCTACCCCCACTAGTTCTCGCTCCTCTCCCTCCAGTTATGCACCAGTTATGTGGGACAGTTTTCTCCCAGCTCTGGGGCCCGTAGTCAGGGCTGTCCCTAGGCCCATGGGAAATATGTAGCTGCATAGGGCACCGGAAAATTTGGGCACCAAATTTTTGAGTTCCCCAATGCAGCAGCCATGTGTTCTTGTATGTCTGAGGATATGCCTCTGCCGGTTCGTCTCTGGGGACGCTCTGTCCTGTCTGCTGCAGGGCTTTTCCCTTCGCCCTCTCCCACGTGCTCCTCTCAGCTGGCAGTGTAATCCACACACCTAGTGTGTGTGGTTCACTGTCCCTTCGTGTGGCAATTGGACCTCTTACAGCCAGAGATAAGAACAAGGGAGCTCTACATCCTAAGCTGGGAGCCAGCTGCCTTCATGGCTCCAGCTGTCGAGGCCTCTAGGGGTGTGTCTAAACTACATGGCTCCATCGATGGAGCCATGTAGATGAGGCTGATCGGCAGAGGGAAATGAAGCCGCGATTTAAATAATCGCGGCTTCATTTAAATTTAAATGGCTGCCGCGCTCTGCCGACCAGCTGATGATCAGCTGTTTGTCGGCAGATCGGGGCAGTGTGGACGCTCCCGTCGACATGAAAGCCCTTTGTCGACCTCCCCCTGATGCCTCGTGGGATGAGGTTTACCGGGGAGGTCGACAAAGGGCTTTCACGTCGACGGGGAAGCGTCCAGACTGCCCCGATCTGCCGACAAACAGCTGATCATCAGCTGGTCGGCAGAGCGCGGCAGCCATTTAAATTTAAATGAAGCCACGATTATTTAAATCGCAGCTTCATTTCCCTCTGCCAATCAGCCTCATCTACATGGCTCCGTCGACGGAGCCATGTAGTTTAGACACACTCCTAGAGGGCCTAGGTTCAAATCTGCTACGGGGTTCAAATCAGCAGCAGCAGCAAGCTAGCAAGCAGAGAGGATCTGCAACTCTGCTCTAGTTCCTGAGCCCTGCTTGGGGTAGGGAGGTAGTAGGAACGACCAGACCTCCAGCAGAAGCTGCATGAGGGGAAAAGGCCCAGGCAATCCTGCAGAAGGGCCCTCAATTATTCAGGGCCCCACGATTTGCAAAGATGGCTCTGCCTGTAGCCATCATCTGTGGGCAGCTGCTGTCACATGAATGACATGCTTCTTGCGATGAAGAGGCATGGACATTCTATCGACAGCTGGCCCTGCTCGAAGGAAGGAAACCCAAGGGTGACCCACCTCTCGGCAGACATCCTCCACCGTCATACCCAGCAGAGTGCAGGCGCTGAGCTTGTCGAATTTCTTTGTCCGTTTCAGTCTGTGGCTGCCACGTTGCAGCTCCATCTGTCTTTTCAGGGATGGGTCCAAATTGACCGTGAAGGGGAGGTAGAAGAGGGCCTCCTCCACCCGAAACCTGCCGCACAGGAAAGTGTGGAACAGCTCGGGATCCTGGTCCAGTTCCAGCAGCTTTTCCATCTGGCCTTTCAGCATGTCCAGCTCTTCCATGTACTTCTCGTAGACCTCCCACAGAGACATGTCGGGGCGGAGCGGGCTTCCATGGCAGCTGCCCATTCGACTCCTCTGCTCCTCATCCTCGATGCACTGCAAGAGCCAGCTCAGACGGCACGGCCACTGGTTGGCAAGGAGCACCCATTCCACCACCTTCTTCGGACACACTTCATCCTTGGGGATGTTACTCGCCAGCAGCCTGATGGTGATGGTGACGGTGTTCACGATGCGCCGCATCTGCACCACGTTGTCTGTCATGAATTCCTTCAAGGCGTCATCCAGGAGGTAGTCGAAAGCATCTTGAATGAGGTCTTTGGCTCGGATACCTTTCCCGCAGCTGCCGGTTCCCAGCGCTGGGGTTCCAACCATGAGAGGTATCTGGCTGTCCTCTGCAACTGGATTCTGGGCATCGTGGTTGGCCGAATGGTAGCGAGAGATGTTGAGGAAGTCAGAGCTGGCTTCCATCTTGCCATCCTGCCGGAAGCCGACCTCTGCCTCTAGCTGCTCCTTGCGCGCGATGATATTCCTGATCAGCCTCCGCTTGGTGTCGCAGTCCATCCGAGGGACAGAGAAGGGCAGGGTGACGATGCGGTTTAAGAACTCGTAGCCGTTGTTGGCCATACCTCTCATATACTTGGAGCTTTCCACGCAGTCGACAATGATGCTGGAGTCAACAGCCAGGATGGAGATGAAAGGGGCGTCATCGTCTGAGAGGAGGATGTTCATGGCATCAAGGACGCCCACCACCTTGTCAGGGCTGCATGTATCCAAGTGGGTGATCTCCAGCACCACCCGCAGCTTCCGCCGCTGGAAGATCTCCATGTACTGCAGGAACCCAGGGTATGTCTACACTAGAAAGTTAGTTCGAACTAACGGACGTTAGTTCGAACTAACTTTCCTAGGCGCTACACTAGCGGTCCGTTAGTTCGAACTTAATTCGAACTAACGGAGCGCTTAGTTCGAACTAGGTAAACCTCATTTTACGAGGACTAACGCCTAGTTCGAACTAGCTAGTTCGAACTAAGGGCTGTGTAGCCCTTTAGTTCGAACTAGTGGGAGGCTAAGGCTTCCCAGGTTTCCCTGGTGGCCACTCTGGCCAACACCAGGGAAACTCTATTGCCCCCCTCCCGGCCCCGGAGCCCTTAAAGGGCCACGGGCTGGCTACTCACTTTGTGCCAGTTGCAAGGCTGCAAGCACCCGTGCCTGCACAGCCTGCACCTGCCACAGGATGAGCCAGCCATCCGAGGGTTCCCAGCCCTCCACTGCTCCCCACGACCAGCCTGGCGGCTCCCGGGAGCCTGCCCGGGGGCGCAAAAGGCGGGCGCCCGCCTGGTCAAGTGCGGAGATCGTGGACCTCATCGAGGTTTGGGGGGAAGCCTCCAATGTCCACGATCTCCGCACTAGCCACCGGAACGCGGCCGTCTATGGACGCATGGCTGCCAGTCTGGCCGCCAGGGGCCACCAGCGCAGCCGGGAGCAGGTGCGCTGCAAAATTAAGGACTTGCGGCAGTCCTACTCCCGGGCCTGCCTGCCAGGGGCTGACCCGGAGGCCTGCCCCCACTTCCATGCCCTGGACCGCATCCTGGGGCCTCATGCCGTCCCTGCCCCCCGGGACGTGATTGACCCCGGGGCAGAGGGACCGCTCCTGGACACCGAGGAGGAGGAAGAGGGCTCTGAGAGCCAGGAGCCTGCTGCCAGCCTTCCCAGGACCCGGGACCCCCGAGGCACCCCACAGAGCCGCTCACCTGCATCATCAGAGGCCGGGGAGGCGTCCGCCTGTGAGTACCCTCGTGTTCCCCTTATGTGTACGGGGGGCTGGGGCGAGAGAGAGCCCCGGGACCGTGCGCCTGGGCCTTGCCCACCACGGAGCAGCAGCTGGGGATCCTGCAGGGGCCCTGGCCTTGCAGAGGGGAGCTGGGTTTCACACACTTGGGCCCCTGGGGTCATTGACCGCTGGTCTTCTTGCACCACAGCTGCAGCACCGGGGCCTGCAGGGCGCACCACACCGCCTGCAGCAGCCTCCCGCGCCCGGGCAAGCAGGTCAGCCAGGAACCAGGAGGACTACCAGAGGCGGCATCTCCGGTTCCTGGACCGACAGCTCCGTCTCCAGGACCACTGGGTCCAGGAGGACCTCAGGCTGCGCCAGAGGAGTCTGGAGGCCCTGGAGGAGCAGGGCCGTGCCCTGCGAGGCCACCTCCAGAGCCTGCTGGACCGCTTCCCGTTTCCTCCTCCCCCTGCTCCCCCTCTTGCTCCCCCTCTTGCTCCCCCTGCTCCCCCTCTTTCTCCCCCTCTTGCTCCCCCTGCTCCCCCTGCTTCCGCTCCTGCTTCCTCCACACCCCCTGTCCTCTCTGCCCCCCCCTCCACAACCATTCCCCACCGACGCCCCCGGACCCGCAGTGTGGCGAGACGGGAGAGGCAGCCGGACTCCCACCCCTGAGCTTTCCTTTCCCTTCCTCCCTTCCCTCCCCTCCCTTTCCAGCTCCCTCGTCCCAGGTTTCCCCCTCCCTTCTCCCACCTTCATTCCTCCCTCCCCCACCCCAGTTCTGTGAAATAAACAGACGTTTTTGTTTGAAAAACAGGTGTCTTTATTTGACAGTAGGTAGGGAGGGGAAAGGGGAAGGGGGGGGGTAGGGTGGAAGAAGGCCCCGATGGGGCATGCAGGGAGAGGTCAGTCCTCCTCCTCCTCTACCTGGAAGCTCTCCCGCAGGGCTTCCCGGATCCGGATGGCCCCCCGCTGGGCTTCCCGGACGGCGGCGGTGCGGGGCTGACCGTAGTGTCAGCCATACCTCTCATATACTTGGAGCTTTCCACGCAGTCGACAATGATGCTGGAGTCAACAGCCAGGATGGAGATGAAAGGGGCGTCATCGTCTGAGAGGAGAATGTTCATGGCATCAAGGACGCCCACCACCTTGTCAGGGCTGCATGTATCCAAGTGGGTGATCTCCAGCACCACCCGCAGCTTCCGCCGCTGGAAGATCTCCATGTACTGCAGGAACCCAGTGATTGTCCTGACTTCGCTTTTCACGCAGCTCATGAAGCCCAGCTGTGCGCTGAGAGCCGTCTGGTTCATCTGTCTCTCCAGCTGGCTCTTCTGGGTGACGATAATGTTTCGTACCACTGTGATAGTGAGCCGTATGGCAGCTGCTGCAGAGACGCTGACAGCCGTCACCCCAATGCCTTCCACGACAGCTATGGCGTCTCCCGAGGCATCCCCGATGGGGATCCCAAACACTAGGAGGAGACCACCCACCCCAATAGCTACCATGATCAAAAGGATCACAGCCACCCACAGCGGGAGGAAGAGGAACTTCTTGCTAACCCATTCCTGATCCCCTGGTCTTTCGATGATGCTACATTTCCTGTCTATGGTCCTGTAAATGCTCATGGGTAGGAGACCAAAGTGGCTTTCGATGCCGTCGCACAGTGTGGTAATGAGGCCTGCCCAGAGCTGGTCGCAGTCCGCGTACTCCCAGGCGCTGAAATGGATGAATACGTGTTTCACGTTCCTTCTCCACTTCTGCTGCTCCGTCAGGACCGGCCGGTAGAAGATCATGAGTAACAGGAGCTTGAGTAGATCCCGGCCAGTGTTGTCACGCTGCATCTTCTGCGTCCGCTGAAATTCCTCCTGGTCTTTCTTCTTCGATTCGTTTTCCATGTTCTCTGAGATAAAAGAGGAAGATATGTTAGGTACCTGGCAGTGCCTTAAATCTCTCCTCCTGAAGGGTCTTCCAGCTTCACAATCCCTCCCTTCTGGGAAGCAATCAAGAATGGGTAGCTCTTGGCAAAGCCATCCTTAGGATTGATGGGATCCTACGCCGTACTATTAAACTGGTGCCCATCTGCCCAACAGCAGCCCAGATGGATGTTGAATTTTTAGCGATGTGATTTTATAATCCTCATCCACACACTAATAAACAAACACATTTTAAACTAAGGTCCTGTCGACTCTCACAGTAAATTCAGCAAACATTTAGCAGAGGTTGGCAAATGCCTGTTAAATGGCTTCATTACCATGTCGTCGATGTTCTGCCAGTAGCTCGAGCAGACTTTGTCACTTGTAAATTAACTAGATCTTCTAGAACTTCTGCTGCTGGAGGAAGCAGAGCCACAGACCATGGATAGGAAGAGGCAGGTGGGTGGAGTGGACATGAAAACCCAGTGCTGCTCCAAATTTTCAGGTCCCCTATGCGATTGCATAATCGTCAAATGAGTACGGGTGGCTCTGGCTCTTTGGAGATAGTTGTCATCCACTAATCCCCATCCCCACAAGGTTCCTTCCCCGTCTTACGTTCCCCGGGGCAGTACTCACCCTTGATTTTGTGTAAGAGCAGGTTTTTGCAATGTCCCCATGGTGCATAAAACCCAGCAGTCACTGGCGTGGGCACAGTGTACAGGGCCTTCGCTAAAGCGAGGCAGTAGATATCCTCCTTGGTCTGGAACCCTGCAACGGGGATGAGGTAAAACACGAAGATTAGCCTCACCGAGCGCATCCGCAGTGGATGCTCAAGAGTGTCTCCGCTAATATTTTTCGGTTCAAGGTACTAGGTACAAGGGGAGGGAGCAAACAAATGTCCGAAACCAGACAAGTTTATTTTAGGCTATAAATATTGGGGTGCCTGGCCTTACCCCCTTTGCATGGCCGAAGGGACAACAGAGACTTACTGACTGAATTGCTCCTCATCCTGGGGCACTCATGAGTTGGTGCACGTGTAACCGCAAATCCAGGGCACTAGATCTGTGACTACACGGCTATAAACCTGGCCAAGTGCCTCTGTCACCAGACGGTGCCTGTGGTCGGTCTTTGTGCATAACAGCGAGATCTGCAGCAGGAGCAGGCTGCGTTACCTGCACTGACCACTGATAACACCAGAGCTCCAAGAACAGAAGCACTGAGCCACGCTGCTGAGGCAACCACATCACAGCTCTTAACACTAGGAGCCCGTAAGTACTCCTGTAGACCCTGCTTTCGCTGGCATTAAGCCAAACAGCGTCCACAGAGCCCCCTGGCACTCCTGCGCCCTGCTGTGCAATGCAGAGGGAGAGATGGAGAAGAGAAAGGCCCACGTGTTCCTTTGCCCTGGCCCAGGCTAGCCTATGCCACTTCCCATGGTTCTGTGGGCCAGACTTGCAGGGCGGGGAAAAGAGATGTAGAGGTCATGGTGGGTAATCAGCAGAACATGAGCTCCCATTGTGGCGTTGGGGCTTAAAAAGCTATTGTAATTCTGGGATGTATAAACAGGAAACGCTTGAGCAGGAGTAAAGAGGCTGTCTCGCTTCTGTGATGGATGGGAGGCCCACTGTTCTTTTCTGAACATCCCAGTATTCAGTGACTAAAGGGTTAAACCTAGCTAGCTAGAAAGTGTTGGCAGGGAGCCAGGAGCACCAGTGAGAAGAAAGAGTTCAGATCTGCATTAAAAGGGAATCTGTCTGCTGTTTTTCTTTGTGAGTTTAATCCTGGAGCTGCGGAAGGGGATGAGGGGGGGGATGAATTGAACTGGGCAGGGACATCATGCCTAAAAAAAAGAATACCTGGGCCTAGAATTGGACTGGACCTTGGAAGTGTGGATACTTGAGTAGATAGAGAATGTTTATTTAGATGCGATCAGATTATTTTTTTGTTTTGTTGTTTGCTTAAACTCCTCTGTGCTAAATCCATATCCCCTCCTCTCCCCACTATAACTTTAAACTGAATCCCAGGGATGCAATTGTCTGTGTTTTAATCTGTTCTTTTCTCAGTTGCGCTATAACTCCTAGCAGCCAAGTCAGCTTTACAAATGAATACCTTTTTGTTTTCTTAATATAATCACCTATTTTAAGGCTATGATCTGATTTTGTATCCTGGAAAGTAATAGGAGGTCTGTGTATACCTGCCTAAGACTAAGAGGACAGCTATCAGAAATTACAGTTTGTTTTCATTTTTCTTTTTTTCTTTCCAAGTGCTAAATAAAAGGGAATAATGACATCTCTGGATCTGCTGGCAATGCTCCTCCTAATGCAACCTAATATGCCATTAGCCTTCTTGGCTACAAGGGCACACTGTTGACTCATCTCCAGCTTCTCATCCACTGTAACCCCCAGGTCCTTTTCTGCAGAACTACTACTTAGCTGGTTGGTCCCAGGCCTGTAACAATGCTTGGGATTCTTCTGTCCCAAGTGCAGGACTCCGCACTTGTCCTTGTTGAACCTCATCAGATTTCTTTTGGCTCTTGTGTAAAAGAGTTTGGGGTACCCTTCTGGAATACGTTCCCAAGTGACTTCTTCCTGCGTTCAAGAAGAAAAAGTTTTTTTCCACTTGGGTAGAGGCAGCAACCCTCCTAAGCTCAGGGAATCTGTGACCTTGGGGAGTTTTGAAGCAGAAGCCCATAGAGACACGGTATTTTAAGGTCTCTTTTGGGCCCACACCTTCTGCACTCCAAGTGCCAGAGTGGGGAACCGACTTAGCCTCTTTATTCGGCACTTGAACTTCTGCTGCTGGAGTTCTGTGCCCAGCTCTGGTGACCAGAATTCCAGATGGATGTTGATAAATTGGAGAGGGGTCATGTCAAGGCTGTTTCCCACTCTGGCACTCCAAGTGCAGAAGGTGGGGGCCCACAAGAGACTTTAAAATACCCTGCCACTGGAGGCTTGTGTTGGTGTTGCTGCCACCATCCAAATGCACAAACCCCTTTGAGAACCAGACAGGCGGATTTCAGAATTCCCTCCTGTGGGGTACCTTCCTTGTCCTTGACACTCCCTCCAGAGAGAGCTTGAAAACCTGTAATTTCTCCTAGAAGTATGGCTTGCTGTCTTAGGCACGTGCATACAGAACCTTCCGCCCTCTAGGATGCAGGAATCAGATCATGGTTTTAAAAAAGTGACGTCTATTAACAAAACAAATACACTTGGTGAAACATTACTTAGAATCATAGAACCATAGAGCTGGAAGAGACCTCAGGAGTCATCAAGTCCAGCCCCTGCCCAAGGCAGGACCTATCCCAACTAAATCAATCCATCCAGGGCTTTGTCAAGCCAAGACCTAAAAACCTCTAGGGATGCAGATTTCACCCCCTCCCTAGGGAACCCATCTCAGTGTTTCCCCACCCTCCTAGTGAAATAGTTTTTCCTAATATCCAACCTAGACCTTCCCCATTGTAACTTGAGACCATTTCTCCTTGTTCTGCCATCCGTCACTACTGTGAACAGCCTCTCTCCATCCTCTTTGGAACCTCCCTTCAGGAAGTTGAAGGCTGCTATCAAATCCCCCCTCGCTCTTCTCTTCTGCAGACTAAACAAACCCAAATCCCTCAGTCTCTCCTCATAGGTCATGCGCTCCAGCCCCCTAATCATTTTGGTCGCCCTCCGCTGGACCCTCTCCAATGCGTCCACCTCCTTTCTATAGTGGGGGCCCCAGAACTGGACACAATACGCCAGATGTGGCCTCACCAGAGCCGAATGAAGGGGAATAATCACTTCTCTGGATCTGCTGGCAATGCTCCTCCTAATGCACCCTAATATGCCATTAGGTTTCTTGGCTACAAGGTCACACTGTTGACTCATATCCAGCTTCTCATCCACTGTAACCCCCAGGTCCTTTTCTGCTGAACTGCTACTTAGCCAGTCGGTCCCCAGCCTGTAACTATGCTCGGGATTCTTCCATCCCAAGTGCAGGACTCTGCACTTGTCCTTGTTGAACCTCATCAGATTTCTTTTGGCCCAATCCTCTAATCTGTCTAGGTCACTCTGGACCCTATCCCTGCCCTCCAGCATATCTACTGCCCTCCAGCATATCTACGTGGTTGCTAGGTGTTACAAAGAAACTGAAAAAAGAAAGATTAAAACACAGAAAATCGCTTCCCTGGGATTCAGTTTGAAGAGTTCCAGGGTAAAGGGGGATAGTTACATGTGCTTAGCAAAAAGAAGTCCAACAAACTAAAAAAAATAACCTAGTAGCGTCTGACTAAAAATTCCCTGTTCTACTCACATCTCTCTTGTTCCAAGATTTAGTCTTTCCCTAGCCAAGAAAGTCGCTGGATTCTGCTTGCCCAGGTTCCTGGCTTAATTCACATCTTCCAGGCATGATCACACAACAACAGGCACATCACTGCTTCCAATTCAAAACCCCAAATTCTGTTTCCATTTTCTTTCCTGGCCTCCTGTCAACTCGCTTCCTGCTTCTCTAGCATTCCTGGAGACTTTCTAGGACCTTTTGTCTATGGTTTCAACCTTTCCAGGCAAGACAGTTAGGGTTAAGTCCCAAGACTTTCAGGCAACCGTCTGCTTTTGACACGACCTGCCTGTTTCTCTTCAGCTAACTCTTGCTTACTTTGGTTCAGGCCTCAGGCCTTACACCAGGCCCATGCTTCAGGCCCATCCTTTCTAGTACAGGATGTAGCCTGGTAACAAAGCCCTGACTGTGGTATCAGGAAACCTGGGTTCTATTCCTGCCTCTCCCACAGGTTGGAGAGGTTATTCCCTGTCTGTAAAATAAGACTAATGATACTAACCTTCACTTTTTAGACCTACACACAGCAACTAGGGATTTTTATTAACTACTCAAATATCGGTGAGCCTGGCTCGCTAGATGAACCATCCGGTTCCTCTTGGAATCATGTTAAATGCTTGATCCCCATGACCAAAGTCTCAGATACCGGGAGAAGTGACACGGGGGAATAAAAGCTGCTGTCTGAGGTAAACTACCTGGCAGGAATCCCCTGGAATGGGAGCCATCGCTACCAGGAGCCCAGGAATAACAAGACTCCAAAAGTCCAGCTGCCAGGCAGTTTGACCATCTCCTTCAGGCCAGTGGCCCAGAATTCCAGGACATCTTTGGGCCTGGGTTTAAAAAGAGGCAGCACCGTGTGCTCAGCCCCTTTTTATCCATCCCCTTTCCCTCCATTGGCACGCAACCCTCAAATGGCCAAAGGTTTCCCTTTCCCTCCCTCCTTGGTTAAACAAGCTGGTTAAACAGCTCGAGGTGATGGAGTGATAAGCACCCACTGACAGAGTCGCTCGGGTTGCAGGGCCAGCGTAAGTCCGCTTTTAAAACTGCCGGCCATAGCTGCAGCTACGGGAGGGGACTCTAGCAAGGGCCTGGAACAAGGAACAGGGCTCCACTCCTGCATGGGATTCGGGCTTCCCCCAGGCAGATGCTCTGTTGCTGCTTTCCTGTCTCTCCCTTCTCCAGGTGGAAGGGGACGGTTAGCCAGTGTTCCCTGCAAGCTGAGCTCTTGGGCGGCCAGCCAGGAGACATTCAAATGCTGCCCAGTTTGCTAGCCGGTAGCATGTGTTTCTAGTGGTGGTGCATGTGGTGTACTGGGTGTAGACATAGATCTTGTTGTTATAGTAACTGCGTTAGGTCACTGGGGGTCAGCCCAGCTGGTTTGGGTTTTTTCTAGCTAGCTCCGTGCTATGCAATAAAATGGACACTTGCAACTACTCAAGCTCTCTGTATTTCCACTGATTTCTTCCCATGCTGTGAAACTCCACGTGACGTAACAGTGCACATCCGTGCATGCCTTGGTGCACATAACAAAATGTATTCCGCACAGGAGTGGGGGAAAAAGTAGAGGCATTAATGCCGCTAGCTCCTTACTGAAACTCAGTGAAAGGCAGGGGAAATGAGAGATCAAAATCCTGAGACTGACAGTCCCCAGGAACAACGGGGAGAGGCTAAAGTCCCAGTTCAGCCTGACTGGCAGAGCAGGGAGCCAGGAGGGAGCCAGGGTCGGCAGAGTGGGACTGAGCTAAGGAGAGAGCAGGGGCCCGCACTGAGCTGGGGAGCAGGGCTGGCCTCGGGGAGGGAGAAGGGGAGGCCGGGGTCAGGATCGGGGGCAGTGCGACTGGCCTCAGGGAGGAAGGGGGGGTCAGGGGCAGCATGACTGGCCTCGGGGAGGGAGAAGGGGGGGCCAGGGTCAGGATCTGGCCCTTCCCCCCCAGAGCTGCTTCCCATCCCCTCTTCCTTCCAGCCAGTTCCTGCCCCCCCCCCCAGCCAGTCCCTCTTCCTCCCTCCCCCCTGCCCAGGATCAAGTGTGTCCGTTTTTTGGGGGGAGGGTCTACCTCGCAACCCTACGAGTCAGACCCAGCGCAGGCACCAAGTGATGGGGACTGCCGGAACTTTGGGAACCTGAGACTGCGGGGTGGGGTTTTGTGGCAGGTCAGGAGATGAAAGGGGAAGGCACTAAGGGACAGGGTGTAGGGTGTAGGAGACTTTGAAAAGTCGTGGAGATCGGGCGAAATCCCGGATGATTGGAAAAAGGCAAATGTAGTGCCCATCTTCAAAAAAGGGAAGAAGGACGATCCAGGGAACTATAGGCCGGTCAGTCTTACCTCGGTTCCTGGAAAAATCATGGAAGGGATCATAAAGGAATCCATTTTGAGACACTTGAATGAGAGGAAAGTGATCAGGAATAGTCAGCATGGATTCACAAAGGGCAAGTCGTGCTTGACCAATCTGATTAGCTTCTATGATGAGGTAACTGGCTCAGTGGACATGGGAAAGTCAGTGGATGTTATATACCTTGACTTTAGCAAGGCTTTTGATACGGTCTCCCACAATATTCTTGCCAGCAAGTTAAGGGAATGCGGATTGGATAAATGGACGGTAAGATGGATAGAAAGATGGCTAGAAGGCCGGGCCCAGCGGGTAGTGATCAACGGTTCGATGTCAGGATGGAGGTCGGTTTCTAGTGGAGTGCCCCAAGGTTCGGTTCTAGGACCGGTTTTGTTCAATATCTTTATTAATGACCTGGATGAGGGGATAGATTGCACCCTCAGCAAGTTTGCAGATGACACTAAGCTAGGGGGAGAGGTAGATACGCTTAAGGGCAGAGATAGGGTCCAGAGTGACTTGGACAAATTGGAGGATTGGGCCACTAGAAATCTCATGAGATTCAACAAAGACAAGTGTAGAGTCCTGCACTTGGGACGGAAGAATCCCAAGCATAGTTACAGGCTGGGGACCAACCAGTTAAGTAGTAGTTCTGCAGAAAAGGACCTGGGGGTTACAGTGGATGAGAAGCTAGATATGAGTCAACAGTGTGCCCTTGTAGCCAAGAAGGCTAATGGCATATTAGGATGCATTAAGAGGAGCATTGCCAGCAGATCCAGAGATGTCATTATTCCCCTTTATTCGGCTTTGGTGAGGCCACATCTGGAGTACTGTGTCCAGTTCTGGGCCCCCCACTACAAAAAGGATGCGGACGCATTGGAGAGGGTCCAGCGGAGGGCAACCAAAATGATTAGGGGTCTGGAGCATATGACCTACGAGGAGAGGCTGAGGGACTTGGGTCTGTTTAGTCTGCAGAAGCGAAGAGTGAGGGGGGACTTGATAGCAGCCTTCAACTTCCTGAAGGGAGGTTCCAAAGAGGATGGAGAGAGGCTGTTCTCAGTAGTGACAGATGGCAGAACAAGGAGCAATGGTCTCAAGTTGTGGTGGGAGAGGTCCAGATTGGATATTAGGAAAAACTATTTTACTAGGAGGGTAGTGAAGCATTGGAATGGGTTACCTAGGGAAGTAGTGGAGTCTCCATCCCTAGAGGTGTTTAAGTCTCGGCTTGACAAAGCCCTGGCCGGGTTGATTTAGATGGGATTGGTCCTGCCTAGAGCGGAGGGCTGGACTTGACGACCTTCTGAGGTCTCTTCCAGTTCTGATTCTATGATAAGGGGATGGTTGGATGAAATAACATGATCTTGGTAACTAATTGACCATTCATTTCCAGTTGGAAATAGGTCAATGGAGGGATGATAGGAGTTGCTATAGGGAACTTTCTGGGTGTCTGGCTGGTGAGTCTTGCCCACATGCTCAGGGTTTAGCTGATCGCCATATTTGGGGTCAGGAAGGAATTTTCCTCCAGGGTAGATTGGCAGAGGCCCTGGAGGTTTTTCGCCTTCCTCTGTAGCATTGGGCACAGATCACAGCTGAAGGACTCTCTGCATGTTGGGGCCTTCAAAGTATTGGAAGGCTTCAATATCTGAGACATAGGTGAGAGGATTATTCTAAGAGGGGTGGGCGAGATTCTGTGGCCTGCACGGTGCAGGGGGTCAGACTAGATGATCATAATGGTCCCTTCTGACCTTAAAGTCTATGAGTCTATGAGTCTATGAGACAGACAAATGCCAGGGGGCCAAGTGGAGACAATGAGGAAAAGGACAGGAGGGGAGGTGTCAGTGGGGGGGGGGGGGGACAGGATGATGCTAGGAGAGGAGAGGGGAAGGGCTTTGGGGGCTAGAGGGGAGAAGGGGAGGTGCTGGGAGAAGGCTTGAAAGAAGGGGTGGGCATGAGGAAGGCGGAGATGGAGCAAGGCACGTGTAAAGGCACAGGGGCATGAGGGGAACAGGGGCAGAGGGTGGTGAGGGAGTGGGCAAAGTGGGTAGGGGCAGTGAGGGAAGGGGGAGGCACCAAGAGGGTGCAAGGGTAAGGGAAGGTGCAGGTGCCAGGAGAGTCCGGGGGGGTGAAGCAGAAGGGCAGACACCTGCAGGGGAGGGACCAGCACCAGAGGAGAGAGGCAGGGCAGGTGTGTAGAGGGGGGTGTTAGGAAAGGGGATGAGGAGGGGTAGCTCACATGGTCAGAGTGGGGCTACTGGAGGAGTGGGCACAGGGGGAGAGAGAAAGGCTGCTGGAGGGGGCAGGTCTCGGGAAGGCTGAGGGCAGTGAGAAGGGCAGGAGTCAGGGCAGCAGAGGTGGGTGAGGGATTGGGGGGCAGCAGGCACCAGGGGAGCTGATGGAGGAAGGGAAGGAGACAGGGCAGCAGAGGGGACAGGTAAGTGGTTCATAAGATATTTATGAATAACTTGGGTGCCACACTGACACATCCAAACAAGCCACAAACTCAGTACTGGTGCACAACACAAAATGTATTGCGCTCATGGGAGGAAACTCTTAGAGGGAACACTTCCCCCAGCCTCTCCACCCCCCGAGTTAATGTCTCACACGTTGGGTTAATGCAATTGCAGGATCGGTGCACAGGGGGGGTTGGTGAGGGCCAAACTAATCCCTATTGGTAAAAGGATGGTGGGAAAAGTCGTTGGGGGGGGGGAGGTCACATGACACCTTTTATTTCTGGTCATGTGTCCATATTGCCCTGAAAGTGTTACCTCCAGAGGCGTGGCTAATGGGAGTCAGGGGGCGTGGCTAATGGGGGTCAGGGGGCGTGGCTAATGGGGGTCAGGGGCGTGGCTAATGGAAGTCAGGGGGTGTGGCTAATGGGGGTCAAAGAGTACATTTAAAAACATTCTTTGGCTGCACACCCTAATGAAATGTGCTGCGCACGCCTATGGGCAGAGAGCAGATCCAGTCCTGGGAGCAGGGCTGCAGCCACAGAGTTATAGACGCCGCCCAGAGAGCAGATCCGCATGCTGGGAGCAGGCCTGCAGCTGTAACCCACACACCTGATGTGGGTCACTATCCTATGGAGTGGCACTGAGACCACTTCCAGCAAGCAATTATTACAAGGGAGCTCTTCAGCCTATGCTGAGAGGCAACTGACTTATAACTCAAGCTGTAGCAGCTCCTGCCCTAAGCTCCAAAAGTCCCAGGTTCTAATCCACCTGGTGGCAGTTGCACAGCCATGGAAGCAGAGGGGCCAGGGAACCCTCTGTACAGGACTCCCCCCTCCCCCCACACACACACCCTTGCTTCCTGGAATCAGCCACCTAGGTGAATAAAGCTGGAAACCCCCATGCCTATAGCTGTGCACCTTTGCTAAATAGCTACAGCCATTCTAAAGTGCCCAGATCTCACAACTAAAAAGGAGACATCCCAATGAGCTGCTAAGCTGTGCTGCCTGCCTCGGACGAGGAGCGAGTGCTGTAACTCTGGAGCCTAATGATGGTGGTGTCCTCCAGCCATTTTCAGATTAGTACAGCTGCCTCCCTGTGAACCAGGTGCCAGCTGGCCATGGGGTCCCATAGACCTGGCTTGTGCAGCCTAACCTGATAACCAAGCATCCCATCCATTACTAGCCAGCCGATTACCTTGGGCATGGGAGACCATTGCACTCGTAATTCCTGGGGCCTTCACGCACTGACAGGGCTTGACTTGATCGGCCAGCTAGGGAGAAAGAAATAAACAGAAGGCAGAGGAGTCACCAAGAGATCAGAACGACCAGCACGATGCCTTATAGGCCGTTCAGCTGTGAAGAGTCACCAAGACAGGGCAGGTGATGCTAACCTGAGTTAGTCCATTAGCTGCGGCTAGGATGGGCCACGAGAGGAGAGACAGGCAGTAAATCTGCAGCTGTCAGACCATAAGGAGGACACGGAGGTTTCAAAACCAGCTCAGAGAACAGGGCTGGGTAAGATGCAACCTACCAAACACTGTGATCTGGCCACTTTGTGTTTAGATCCTGCTGCCCATGCCACCACCGAATTCTAAGTGGGGACTCAGGCAGCAGGATCCAATTTTAAATGATTCACGGCTCAGGGTTACGGCAGGGGCGAGAGCCATGAGCCCTTTAAAAAGCTGTAGCCACGCTGGACAGCTGCCAGTAGTGGCAAAGCTGTGAGCTCTTTTCTGTGCTTTTAATTGAAAGCCTCAGCCGCGGAGAACTCTGAGGGTGGGCTAGTCCACAACACCGCCCCTTCTGCCTCAGGCTCCGCCCCTTCTGTGGGTGGAGCCGGCCTATGACCCCATACCAAAATCCATTAAGTGGCCCCCTTCTGAAAATTATCGCCCACCCCTGTCACAGAATCATAGAAAAGTCTGAGTGGAAGGGACCATGATAGGTCCAGTGTTTCGCAAACTTTTTTTATAATGTACCCCCTTTAAAAAAAATGTGTAAGTACCCCCAGTACCTACAGTTTTCAGACACACACAATTTTTTTCTACCGTTGCAACACATTTGTTTAAACAACTGCATCGTAGCCGGGCGGGAGATGGCATTTTTGGGTGTAAAAGGTACAAAAAGAATAAAGCGCTGTCAAACTGAAAACAAAAATTCAGTTTTCGCCAAATTTCAGTTGTGTTGACGTATCCCCCAGACATCTCTTGAGTACCTTTAAGGGGACTCGTACCACTGGTCGAGAAGCACTCCCCCCCCCCGCTGGCACAGCTATTCTGGCAAAGCCGCCAGGGCAAATGGCAACTCTGCCGAAAAGCATCTGCTGGCTTTAAGCTCCCTGCGAGCTGTTCTCATCGCTCAGCCATCACCACCACTGCCCTGCCTCTGTCCTGCTCCTCATCCCCGCCCCCACTCCTATCCCCTGCTCTCCTCCATCTCCTCCCCCTTCCCTTCTCCTGCCCCTCCCCATTTCCACCTGCCCTGCCCATCCCCGTCCTCTCCCTCCCCCCGTCTGTCCCCCTCTTATGTGAGGTCTTTGCTGAAACGCCCCCCCCCCCCCCCAAGCCAGGGAGATCTCCCCTCCGGGAACAATTCAGCCCCCCCATCTCGCTCCCTCCACTCCACAGTATTTCCTCCATTCCCCACAGTTGAAAATTGAGCTCCCCCATCCCCTCAGGTGACAGTCGGGCTCCCCCATACGCAGCTGCCTAGGTAGGCACCTCCGCAGCCAGAGCCTGCCCCTGGCGCCCATGTCCCCTCCCCGACTGCCTGTCCCAGGCGACCACCTGAACCTGCGTCCCCCATTCCCTCAGATCACAGCTCCCTCCCTGACCCTGCACCCCCCGACACCCCTCCCCCAGGCCAGACTCCTCTCTGGCACCCGCACCCCCTCCCCCAAACCCTCTGCTCCCCCTTCACCCAGGTCACAGCTCCCTCCCTGACCCTGCACCCCCCCGACACCCCTCCCCCAGGCCAGACTCCTCTCTGGCACCCGCACCCCCTCCCCCAAACCTTCTGCTCCCCCTTCACCCAGGTCACAGCTCCCTCCCTGACCCTGCACCCCTCTAGAGCCCCTCCCCCAGGCCAGAGTCCTCTCCTGCGCCCATACCCCCTCCTGGACCCTGCACCCCTATCCACCGCCCCAGATCATACCCCCCCCCCTGCACCCAGGCTCCACCCCTAAGCTCCCTTCTGCACCCAACCACCCCGTCCCAGACCCCAAACCCCTCGGTAGAAATGTGGCCCTTGATCAGTTGCCAAAATGGCCCCCCCATTACAAATTATTGACCAAGCCTGATCCAAATGTTTTTTGAAACATTGTTTAATGAGAATGTAAATACAATTCAATACAATTGGGAGGGTTGGGGGGAGGGGGACGCAGCTGCTGGCTCCTCAGCTCTTGCTGCTCTCACTGGGTGTCTTCCTGCTGCAAGGGAAGCAGAATCCGTCACATTCATCCCTGGGGACTCAGGGGAACTGGCCCCCAGCATTTCCACCCTCCTCCCCCTGCTCTCTGGTCACCCCCCGTCAGGCCCGCAGGGTGAGCTCCTGACCCCCCGCCCCCCCCCAGAGCTCCTGACACCTCGGCCCCCTCCCGCCTCCTAGGACAGTTTCTGTGTTCAGAGCCTCCCCCACCCCCAGGGACGCTCGCAGGGGCAGGAGGGATTCTGCCAGCAGGGACGTGGGGTGGGGGCAGCCTGAGGAAAGGGGCGGGGGACTCCCTGAGGGGATGGGAAGGAGACCCTGGCCCTGCCCCACTCTCCTGATCTGCTCCGGCTGCTCACCATGTATTCCAGGAGCTGATGGGCCTGCCCATGCAGGGCGTGGGCCAGGACCAGCCCGGCCTGGCTGGGGCGCCGCAGGGGGGAGCGGGCAGCGAGCAGAGCCTTGTCCAAAAAGCAATTCTCCTGCTCTGCTGTGAAGAGCTGCCCAAAGACCTGGAATCAAGAGCACAGGAGGTTTCAGCTGACGGCCCAGAGCCCGGCCCCAACTCCTGGGGCTAAAACAGCTTCCTCCTCCCCCAAACTCCCTTCCAGACCCTGCACCCAGACGCTCTCCTCACCCGGCACCCCAACCCCTGCCCCAGGTCACAGCTTCCTCCTGCCCCCAAGACCCTCCTACCCCCACGAGGGCCCCAGCCAGCCCCACCCCCGAGCCCTGCCCTGCCCTGGCAGCGCGTCCTTACCTCTCCCACCCTCACGCTGTTGCTGTGAGCCAGGACCCATCTTTCTTTGTAGTAGTGTCTGCACCACAGGTCCTCTGCCTGGTGGATGTTGAGGCCTGCAAGAGACACAACAGGGTCATTCTGCTGGCAGGTCTGAGCCCTTCCCCTCCCACGGGTCCCTGCAGGCATCCCTGGGCAAATGGAGGGGCACAGGGGGCAGAAGGGGAACACAGAGGGACGCATCCCCCCTTGGGCCAGTCTGGGGGAAAAGGGCTGGGTCCCCTCCCCCCGCCGCCGGCACCCTCAGGGTGTCCCTGGGGCCCAGGTCCCGGCTGGGTTCCTTACCCCTGTGGTGCAGGAGGAGTTGATACAGGCTGTGCACCCCCTCCCGGGCCAGCCGGCTGACGTCTTCGGATGGGTCCGAAATAAAAAGGCCCAGCTGGGCCACGTGGTGACCCATCCTCGGCCAGTCGGCGGAGTTCTGAGGGGAGAGAAGAGGGGGGGTCCCTCAGCATCCTGGGGCTGCACGTCCCATGCAAACGGCCGCCGAGGCGGGTCTGAGCTCGGGGGACGGACAGAGACACCTCCCGGGGCGGGGCGGGGCCGGCCTTGCGAGGAGACAACCCTGAGCAATGGCCCCGACTGAAGGGTCACTCCGGGGGTGGAACAAGGGGATCCACTGACGGCCACTCCCCAGTCCCCAGGCCCAGTCCCTCAAGAGCCCCCCTGAAGGGCCCAGGGTCGCCCCTCCCCGGGGAAAGGAGAACGCGGCCCATTCCCGGCCCATTCCCGGCCCTGCCTCTGCCTCCCGGGGACGCTCCCAGCCCCGCGCCCTGCAGCCCCAGACCCCCCGGCTCCGAGGTCACTTACGTCAAACCCCGGGAGGGTGGTGGCGACTCCCAGCAGGGCCGTGGTGCTGCCAAGGGCCCTGGATCGCTCCTGGGGCAGGCGGGACTCCAGCCAGGGGCTCAGGTGCTGGGGGGGAAAGAGGCAGGTCAGGACCCGTAGGGAGGTGCCGGTTCTGGGCAGAGCCTGGGGCTCCTCTTGGACTGTGCCCCCCCCAGCCACTGACACTGCTCCTCTCTCGGCCCCCCGAGGAAGCAGGGACAATGGCCCCGTCCCCCCCACGGGGTTCACCTCCATTATGAGCTGCAGCCGGGCGGTGTCTGGGGACTCGGCGAGGAGGCTGGCCAGTAGGGCCTGGAGGTCGTAGGGAAGGGCCCGGATGAACTGCTGCAAGACAAGGGGGAGCCCTGGGTCAGAGGGGGGTTGGAGGATCCAGGCCACCCGCTGGCTCCGGGGTGCAGCCTTGAGCAGGGTCTGAGCCGCCTCGCAGAGCAGGGAGGAGCCCAGGCTGGGCATGGAAGGGACGGGCCCCCCGGGAGAGCAACGGGAAACCTGGAGGGAAGGATCCAAACCTGCAGCTTCTTCCCTCCCTCTGCCCCCACCCCCCTCCTCTCTGGAGCTCCAGCCCAGCCCGGGAGCAGGGCCCGGAGGGACGTACCTGTGTGTGGATGGGCTCCTGCTGCCAGTCCCCAGACACTGTCTGTCCCACGGCCGCCGTCAGCAGGGGGCTTAGGAGCTGGGCCCGCAGGGGAGGCTGCAAGGTGCTGGCAGGAGAGAGGGGCAGAGACTGTTAATTCAGCAGCAGGAGACAGAGACTTTCCCACTCCCTGGCCAGGGGATCTGCTCTGGGGGAGTCGGCGGGGGGGGGGGGGTCGGTACCTGAGGCTGCAGGCGGCGTTGAGGCAGTCGGCCAAGACCAGCGGGGGGGCGAGTCCTCCATGATCTCCTGTGAGACCCAAGGAGACAAAGGGGCGTGTGAGGCTGGGGCCCCCAAGAGACGCTCACGCGGCCAGCGCCCCCACCCAGCAGGATCCAACCCCACTGCCTCCCGCTGCCCTGTAGCCCCCCTGCCCGGCACAGGGCCCCTCCCAGCACCCCCCTCCCAAACCGGGACCAGCTCAATCCTTGTCCCCAGGCCGTCTCCTGCCCCTCCCTGCCCTGGTGACCAGCCTCTGAACCTCCTCATCCCTGCTCCCCAGGCGCATCCCCAGCAGCCCGCTCGGCTCCCTTCCAGCCCCCCATGGCCCGGGGAGACCCCTCCCTGTCCCGAATCCCCCTTCCTGTCCGGCACCCCAGACCTGCCCCATTTCTGTGTCCCTCCCTCCTCCAGCATCCCCACCCACCCTCCCCATGTCCACCTCCAGCCCTCCTGGCTCCACCCATCCCGTTTCCAGCACCCCCACCCGCCGCCATGGCCCAGGCAGACCCCCGTCCACCCCACGTATCCCCTCCCCTCCTCCCGGCTGCCGCGACTCGCTTACAACGATCCTGGCCATCATGGTGTCCTTGCAGCAGCGCGGCGCCAGGGTGTCCTCGCCCCTTTGGAGGGCGGCGAGGCAGGCGGGGGTGACGGCCAGAAGGAACCGCTGCAGGGCGGCTGGGCTCTGCGCCCCAGAGAGAGTCTGTGAGCCTGGGGCCTGCCTGCCCCCCACGGACAGCTGCAGGGCTCAGGTCTCCCAGGAGTGGAGGTGGGAGCTGCCGGTTGTCCAAGCACCCACACTCCCCCCCCAACTGCTGCCCCAGGCTTGTGGGGGCCCAGCTGGTGCATGACAAGAGCCCCCAGCTTGGGGGGTCCAGGTCATGCAGGAGAAGGGGCCCCAGGGGGATCCCCAGGGACAAGCCCCTCCCGGAGGGGGGGACGTGCTGGGAAGGGGCCGGACAATCTCGGGTCCCCCCCGTGTGGAGAAGGTTCCTACCGTGTCCCGGGTGTGGAGCTGCTCTTCGATGTCGTAGATGGCCCCTTCCTCCACCCGGGAGTCCACCCGCTCCTGGCAGAGCTCCGCCGAGGCGCAGGGGGGCTCTGTGCGGGAGGGAAGGGACCAGGGTGACTCCAGCGGCCAGCAGGGGTCACGCGCCCCCATGTCAGGGACCCAGGGCAGGTTGGGCCCCACACGCCCCTCGCAGGGACCCATCCCCCTGCCACCCTCACATCTGCCAACGCCCTCGGCAGAGCCCCCACCAGGAACAAGAGAGCCAAGCAGCCCCCCCCCATCCATTGCCCAGGGTGCGGGGCAGACACTGGGGCTGCCCCTCCCCGCCCCCCCCCCCCCCGGGTACTGGGTGAGCCCCTGGGCCCAGCGTGTTCACGGCCCCTCACCTGGGTCTGAGCGGCTGCAGGAGGTGGCCCGGCTGCAGCTGGAGGCCCAGGCGCTGCTGCTGACGGACCTGGACCCACAGCTGCAGGGGCTGGTGCGGGGAGCGACGGGCTGGGGGCTCCCGGAGACTGGCAGGTCCCCGGGGGCCGGGCAGGGCGATGCCCCCTGGTGGTAATGGGGGCTGGGCTCCCGGGGCAGGTGTTTCTCTCCACAGAGGAGGCCCCGGAGCCACCCTACCCGGCTCCCCCGCTGGGCTGGGTCCCGCCTGCCCAGCCGCCTCTGGAGCCAGGTCCGGGGGGGCCTGGCCGGTGGGCGAGTCGCCCCGAGCTGGTGGGATCCAGCTTCCCCGCCCGCGGGGACGGAGAAGCTGCTCCCCACCGGCCCTGGGGCCATCTTCAGGGCTTTCTTGAACCACAGCCGAAAACGTTTGGCCATGCTGCAAATGAGGGGAGCAAAGGGGAGCTTGGGGCGCAGCCTGATGAACGAAATCCAGGGGTTCCAGCTCCCCAGAGCGACTGCCCCCAGCCCCCAAATGGCCCCTTGCTTATCGGTTCGGTCTTGCACAGGCACTGCAAGGACCTGAGGGTATGTCTACACTACCCCGCTAGTTCGAACTAGGAGGGTAATGTAGGCATACCGCACTTGAAAATGAAGCCCGGGATTTGAATTTCCCGGGCTTCATTTGCATAAGCGGGGAGCCGCCATTTTTAAAACCCCGCTCGTTCGAACCCCGTGCAGCGCGGCTACACGGGGCACGAACTAGGTAGTTCGAACTAGGCTTCCTAGTTCAAACTACCGTTACTCCTCATTCCACGAGTCTCCTGCCCATCAACAGCCCCTTCTTGGCCAATCAGGGGAGAATCTAAGGTGTGGGGGGTGGAGCGTTCTCCCCAAAGACACCGGCATAGACTTGTTCCAGCCCCACCTCCCCAGTCCCCACAATGGGGGTTGCATCCCCCACCCCACGGCTCCTGCAAACCACCCCCCGTCCTTCAGCTAGTCTGTTGGGTCCCAAGCTGGGGGAGGCAGCAAGGGAAGGTCACAGAGGAGGCAAGAACAGAGCAGAAATGTGGGGGGATGGAGGAAAAGGGAAACCAACCAGGAGAAAGCCCCAGTGGCGCTAAGGACGCAGCCCAGGTGAGGAATCACCTTCTGGCCCTTGACCGAGGGCTGGGCCTGCCTGGAACCCAGCCGGCCCCGGGCGGGATCCAACCCCTGGGGGCTCTTACCTTCGTCACAAAGGTGTCGGGATGTGGAACTCACAGAACGCGAAGGAACCGTGAGGAGGAGACGCACCAGAGCTAAAGCAACCGGGGGTCTCCAAAGTCCCCTGGGCCCGCCCCCCGCTTTTATCAGCCTGAGACGTGGGTCCCTCTGTGAGGTCATCACCTCCCCACCTGCCCTTTGCCTTATATGCTGAGGGCTGCCCAAAGCCCCTGTGAGGTCACCGCCCCCCCCCCCACCCTGCCAGGCAAATGTCCTGCCTCTGGCCACCCCCCTGGGAAGTTTGAGCCATTACTAGGGGTCCCTCCCCCTCCCTCATAGGCTGCTCCCTGCCCTACACTGCAGGCTTCTTGCACGAGAGCTGTTTCACGCCGGAGTTCTTGCGCAAAAGGTCTCGTGCAAGAGTGCCTCCACCCTGCCATAGGCTTTTGCACAAGAGCGTCCATGGCAGTGTGAACGCTCTCTTGTGCAAGAAAGCTCTGATGGTCATTTTAGCCATAAAAGTGTCTTGCTCAAGAAGCCCCTGGTGCCCGTCCACGCTGCCTTCTTGCACAACAGCTCTTGCACAAAGGGGGCTTAGTCATCGTGGGGAGAGGAATAACTCCTGTGCAAGGAGCCCTGTTCTCTGATGCTTTACTGCAAATTTACTTCTGCAAGAACACACGTAGAGTGTAGACGCGCCACAAGTTTTTTCGCAAGAACACGCAAAAACAAGCCATGTGGATGTTTTCTTTTTAGGCAAAAGCCCCTTTTTGCACAAGATCGGTCGGTCTTTCTGCAGGCATAGGGATCTTGTGGGAAAAGGGGGTTTTTTGCACAAAAAGTAAACATCCACACGGCTTGGTTTTGCGCACAAACCCCGAGCACAAAAACGGATCGGCAGAAAATATGCAAATGACATTGCGTGTCATAGAGTCCCTCGTTAGCATATTTGTTGCCAAAAAAACTCGTTGTGTAGACGTAGCCTAGGAGAGAAGCGATCTCAGACACAAAGCCCTTCAGTAAGAGGGCATAGCCCTGGGGCGTGGTAGGAGACGTACGGCAGACATGGGAGGTCACTCTCCTAGCTATTTGGCACGGAGGAGGCCTCAGCTGGAGCACTGTGTCCAGATCTCAGGGCCATGCTTTAGGAGAGAGAGTCCAGAGGGGAACTATGAAAAGGGATTAGGGACGTTAGATATTCACTGAGTAGTCAATTAACCTCATGATTTCTTATCGGTTACTTGACTTTTCGATAGTCCCCAGGGGCCAGCTGTCTCAGTCCTGGCTCGCGCTGGGTCCGGGACCTACCCCCTCTGCGGCTCTGCATTTACAGTGTGTTAGGAGCCAGGCAGGCAGGCAGCCTCGCTCAGTTCCAGTTTGCACCAGGTCCAGAAGCTCAGACCCAGCCCCCAGGCAAGGGCTGCTGCCAGCTTGTGCTGCTGCCTCTGATACAGAGGCAGCAGTACGGAGTGCCAGGAGGGAACTGGTCTAAAAAGCACCTCCCCTTGCGACCTGGCTGCCTGTCATCCCACGCTGCTGCCTCCGTTTTTGGCGAGAGAGAGCCGCCTGTCTTGAGACACCGGTGGGGAGTCGGATTTTCAAAAGGCAGGTCTCTGTCCTTTGTGAGCCTTCCAAAGCGCTTCGGTGGGGGGAGGGGGCAGGAAGGCGGACGACACTCAGGAATTGTAGCACCCAAATCCACGGAGTGTTTCGCCAGCACCTCCTGCAACAGAGCCCAATCCCTGACAGGCTTTTAGGCAAGATAGATCATTTGAAAAAATGACAGACACAGGGTTTTCCGTCACCGCTCTCCCTTTCTTTTATTTCCCTGGGCTAACTGGCTTGTTCCTCTTTGGCTAAGGATGGAAGGGTATGTCTACACTACAATGTTAGTTCGAACTAACGGACGTTAGTTCGAACTAACATTCATAGCCGCTACACTAGCGCTCCGCTAGTTCGAATTTGAATCGAACTAGCGGAGCGCTTAGTTCGAACTAGGAAAACCTCATTTTACGAGGCTTAAGCCTAGTTCGAACTTACTAGTTCGAATTAAGGGCTGTGTAGCCCCTTAATTCGAACGAGTGGGAGGCTAGCCCTCCCCAGGTTTCCCTGGTGGCCACTCTGGCCAACACCAGGGAAACTCTATGCCCCCCTCCCGGCCCCGGACCCCTTAAAGGGGCACGGGCTGGCTACGGTGCCCGTGCCAGGTGCAAGCCTGCCAGCACCCAGCCAGCAGACCCTGCACCTGGCACGGCACAGAGCCACCCACCCGATGTCCCCCAGCCCACCCCCTCTTCCCGGGACCAGGCTGGCAGCTCCCGGAAGCTTGCCCGGGACCGCAAGAGGCGGGTACATTCCTGGGCTAGTGCGGACATCGTGGACCTCGTCCACGATCTCCGCACTAGGCACAGGAAAGTGGCCATCTAGGGCAGGAGAGCTGCCAGCCTGGCCACCCAGGAGCAGGTTTGCATGAAAATCAAGGGGGTCCACTGAGACCCCCGACCCTGAGCCCTGAGCTTACAATGGCCGTCCTGGGTCAGACCAAAGGTCCATCTAGCCCAGTAGCCTGTCTGCCGACAGCGGCCAACCCTAGGGACCGTGGAGGGGATGGACCAAAGACAGTGACCAAGCCATTTGTCTCGTGCCATCCCTCTCCAGCCTTGCACAAACTTTGGGCAGGGACACCACTCCTACCCCCTGGCTAAGACTACTCCATGGACCCAACCTCCATGACTTGATCTCACTTCCCTTTAAACTCTGTTCTAGTTGTAGCCTTCACAGCCTCCTGCAGCAAGGAGTTCCACCGGTTAACTATTTGCTTTGTCAAGAAGAACAACTTTCTCTTACTAGTTTCAAGCCTGCTACCCAGTCCTTTCCTTTGGTGTCCTCCAGTCCGTCTTTATGGGAACTCATGAAGAACTTTTCTGAATGCACCCTCTCCACCCAACCCCTGCTTTTAGAGACCTCTAGCCTGTCCCCCCTCCGTCTCCTCTTTTCTAAGCTGAACAGTCCCAGTCTCTGTAGCCTCTCTTCATCTGGGACCTGTTCCCAACCCCTTATCATGTTAGTTGCCCTCCCCTCTCCCAGCCTTAATCTTCCCCTCTCCCACCTCCTTTTCCCAGTCTCCCCCAGTTTTGTTCAATAAAGACAGAGTCAATGTTGGAAGAAACGTTATCTTTATTTTGTACATCAATAAGAAGGGGGGCTAGGGAAGGGTAAGTGGAAGGAGGTGAGGGAGGAATGGGGTACGAGCCCCCGATGGGGAGGACTGGGCTGGCTCTGCAGGCTTCTGGGGGTGGAAGCTCTCCTGCAGCCCCCCGATTACCCCCTCTCCCCAGATGGCAGCCTGCGGCAAGTGCAGCCGGGCTGATGGCTGAGTGGTGTGATGTGCCTAGTGTGGGTACTCCGGGCACTCCAAGCCAGGACTGGTTTTCAAGCGGGGCACCCCTTAGAACTGTCTGTCCGGGGTGGGGGTCGGGACCCTTTAAGCGCAGCCCTCGGCTAGCCTGAGACTGCATCTCCACGCTCTAAGTCCTCCTCTGATGCCCTGCTGGCACTGCTTCCGGCCATCCTTAAGCCCTGTTCAGAGTCCACTCAATGTGGACTTGCTAGTTCGAATTAGCAAAACTAGTTTTTAGTTCTAGACGCGTTAGTTCGAATTAGCTTAGTTCGAACTAGCGCTGTAGTGTAGACATACCCGAAGAGAGGAGCCAGCAGGGGTAGAATGAATTGTGTACCAGGTCCTGGAAACAAGAGCATCTCCTCCAGATCACCCATCCACACCTGAACTGTTTAAAAGCTTGGCTGCCAATAAAGACACCTTAGCTCAGCAAATGCCAAGCCAGGCACCTGTGTTTGGACACGAGGGGTGCACAGGGATGTGAGAACCAGGAAGGCTGATCTGTGAATTCACCCCCAACCGTCCCAGTACAAGACAGACGCTTGCGCCAACCAGCAGGGGTCACTGCTCCTCCGGTTTGGCTTGGACAAAGGTGCCCATCTGTTTGGTGTTCGCGTCTCGGAGCTGCGCCAGCTGCCTCTGGCCACGGCGGAGCAGATACTCGATGTGCATCACGTCGGCCCGGGGGATGCTGGCGTTCTTCCGGAACTCGGCCTGGATGCGAGGCAGGAATCCCGGCTTCTCCCGGCCGGCGCGCAGGAACTGCCTGTATAGGCTCAGGACGTGCTTCTGCAGCTTGCTATGCCGGGCCATGGTGCGCCTGGGGAGCCTGCCCAGGCCACGGGGGGCCCAGCGCCACGAGGCAGGGGCTGGAAGTGAACAGAGGCGGAGATGTTAGAGCAGCATCTCATTCCCAGACGCGCCTGTGCAGGCATTTCCATGCACTTTTCACCCCCACCTGCTAGGGTTACCAGATGGTTTAAAAAAAATACCGAACAGCAGGGGCCGGGGGGGGGAGGGGCGGGACTGGCTGGAAGAGAGGGGGTGGGGGGGAACCGGCCGCCGGGAAGCAGGGCTGGCTGGGAGGGGGCTGGAGGGAGCGGGGCTGGCCGGGGGGCAACCAGCCGTCGGGAAGCGGGTCTAGTTGGGTTGAGGACCAAGAGGTGGGGGAACCGGCCGGCAGCGCTGCAGAGATGTACCAGAGCCTGGGTCGGATTCATCTTTGGTGGGCCCTGGCTCCTAGACCATAGACACACTCCCCCCCCCACCCCCCCGGAGGCCCTAGGGAAAATGGCACCCCGGCCCTGTGGACATGGTGCCCTCTCTGTTTCCCTTGGCCCCGTAGGCACTAAGCTCCACTCCTGCCGCCCAACTCCTACAAGGCCCGACGGATTTCTCTGTGGCCCCCGACCCAAAAAAGGATCCCCCCAGCCCTGTGTTAGGGGATACGAGGGAGTCTGGCTGGGACGTAAGTGCAAATAACTCTGCTCTTAGCAGCTCTGAACCGATGGGCTCTGCCCTGTGCCCCAACCAAGAACCCTAACATAAGAACGGCAGTACTGGGTAGCCTGTCTGCTGACAGTGGCCAGCACCAGGTGCCCCAAAGAGGGTTGACCAAAGACAATGATCAAGCGATTTGTCTCCTGCCATCCTTCTCCAGCCTTCCACAAACAGAGGCCAGGGACACTATTTCTATCTCCTGGCTAATGGCCTTTTATGGACCTAACCTCCGTGAAATTATCTAGCTTCTCTTTAAATCCTGTTATAGTCCTAGCCTTCACAGTCTCCTCTGGCAAGGAGTTCCACAGGTTGACTACACCCTGTGTGAAGAAGAACTTTCTTTTATTAGTTTTAAACCTGCTACCCATTAACTTCATTTGGTGTCCTCTAGTTCTTCTATTATGGGAACTAATAAATCACTTTTCTTTATTCACCCTCTCCACACCACTCATGTTTTTATAGACCTCTATCATATCCCCCCTCAATCTCCTCTTTTCTAAACTGAAAAGTCCCATCGCTTTAACCTCTCCTCATATGGGACTCGTTCCAAACCCCTAATCATGTTAGTTGCCCTTTTCTGAACCCTTTCCAAGGCCAAAATATCTTTTTTGAGGTGAGGAGACCACAGCTGTACACAGTATTCAAGATGTGGGCGTACCATAGTTTTATACAGGGGCACCCTGAGTTACCAAACCACATGACACTGCCCATTAAAAACCCACCAGGACTTACCCAGCGTTTATATGCAGAGGTCCCGCACCAGCAGCAATCTGCACTGGACAGGAAACCATCCGCCCAGCACGCGCGGGAAATCACAGGAACCCAGCCTGGACGGTCCGATGCCCCAGCCCTGACAGAAGAAAATCAAGGTGTGCTTGAAGTGCCACGCCCACCATCCCTTGGTCCTCTGGGGCATTCGGCACATCCTGCTGGGTGAAAGGGCCGGTCACAGCTCCAGGGTCTGTCACACTTCAGGGCCTTTGGCAGCTCCTATTCACCGGGGTCAGGCAGATAATCGCCCCGAGCTTTCCCAGCACTTTTCAGCATCAGCTCTCAAAGGGGGGCAGCGTGACCCCCATGGGAGCAGGGGAATGTCAAAGAAGGAATGGGGCGGGGCAGGGGAGGCAGCCAATGGCTTCTCCTAATGCAGTGGTCCCCAACCATTTGAGGTTGCCGGGCGCCAAGGGGTGTGGCTGTTTGCCCGCAGGGCGCCCTGGAGCGGAGCCCCCCATTGCGCACCCGGGGGCGGGGCCCCCCCATAGACACATTCCCAGGGCCGCCCCCCCCCCCACAAGTACCGCATGCCCAGGGCCGGGCCTCCCACCAAGCGCCGCGCGCCCGGGACCGGCGCACCCTGCAAGCGCCACGCGCCCGGGGCCAGCACTCTCCCCCCCCCAAGCACCGCGCTCCAAGCGCTGTGCGCCCAGGGCTGGCGCACCCTGCAAGTGCCGCACGCCCGGAGCCTGCGCTCCCCCATGCGCCACGTGGCCATAGCGCGGGCAGCCAATCTGCGGCGCCCCCGGGGCCGGCGCTCACCGTGCACCATGCGCCCGGGGCCAACTCCGGCACCGCACATGCGCCACGTGCCCGGGGCCAGGCCAGCCCTGAGCACTTGGCGGGCGCATACAAATGCGGGCACCGTGTTGGGGACCACTGTCCTAATGTTAGCAGTGGGGACACCAAGTTCGGAAGTGAATGGTTAACCAGTAAGCCGGTTATGGTTAACCAGAGGGGGCTGGAGCAGCCCTCCACCAGCCATAGGCAGAGGGCACTCTGGCACGCCACGGGTAGGGTTGCTCAGCAGTCACAGCAGTGTGCCAAGGGGGTAGGTGTGTGGGCTGCTCCAAGCCCATCTTTAACACGTCCTACGTGTCCCATTTAATCGGTTAACTGGTTCAACATATTGTTTAACTGGTTAGCTAATTAAATGAGATTTTACATCCCTGGCACCAAGGTGGCTAAAAGTAGGGTTGAATTGGGACTAGAAATTCCAGGATTTTGACTTTTTTTTCCTGATCACACACAGTTCTGCAAATAAATTCACGTTTTGTTTAGATTTTGACTTTTTTTAAATGTAGTACGGTGGATTACGGAAGATAAACTTTAAAGAGACCAAACAAAGAGTCATTTCAGGAATGGAAAACTACATTTTAATGTTCTGAAATGGTGGAGTTTTCCCCTTCCAAACAAAAGGTCACTAAAATCAGCATTTTCCAATGGAAAAACATCCCCTCAGAAAACTTCCTTCCAGCTCTAGTTAAAACGGCCGTATTTTGAAGTGTATAATCAACCTCTGGAACTCACTGCAAAAGGATATTAATGATGGTGAAGGAAAGGGGAGGGAATCATAGAATCATAGAGCTGGAAGAGACCTCAGAAGGTCATCAAATCCAGCCCCCTGCTCTAGGCAGGACCAATCCCAACTAAATCAACCCGGCCAGGGCTTTGTCAAGCTGAGACTTAAACACCCGCTGTGTACAGCCTGTCTGATCCCTTCTGGGGAAGCATGGGTGGGAAGAAAGAATTAGACAGGGTTAGACAAACCCGTAGGTCTTGGTTGACTTCGTCCTGCTTCAGGGCAGGGCGCTAAACTTGGGGACTACTCTAGTCAGACCAACATTTCAATCAATCTTGTCAAGAAACAGGCAAAAAAAAAACCCCAACCCAAACCAGGGAGAAACACGTTCCTTGGTTTGTAAACACAGACACAGAGAACAGCTCCTTCCGTTAGGGGGGGTGGGAATAAAGAAAATAATCCCTCGCCCCCTCCCCTTCCTATTTGGTCCTAAAGGATGAAGATTTGTGCAGGCTGCGGGGGCAGGACTGATATTCAGGGAATGGGGAGCATGGGGGAGAAGGGGGCAGCTTGCTTACAATCCAGGGGCAACCCCGTGTCTCGGGGCTGGCCCAGCAGAGGCGGGATTTCTGCAGCGCAGGGGGACACGAGGTGAAACAAGCAGCGACTCGGCCGATTGGGGCTTGTTATTGTAGGGTCGCATTGAAGCAGACACTGGCACCAGCGTCGCCTCCAAGAGCGAGGGGAGTGCGCGGCCTGGTAACCCCGGACGGACCCGGACCTGGACCCCCCTGCGCTGGGGGGCCAGGAGTCACCGCCCCCCGCCCCTCACCTCCGCCTCCTGCCTGCTCGCAGCTCCCGGGCCCGCGGCAGCAGCTGTGCCAGCCGGCTCCGAATGTTGAAACACCAGCAACATTAGCCCTCGCTTCCCATTGGCTGGAGGGCCCCAGGGGCGGGCGCAGGAAAGGGGAAGCTCCGCCCTTCGAGGGCCACGTGGGCCGGCAGTGGAAGTTGCAAGTCAGCTGGAGGAGAGAGGGGCCCGGCCCGGCCTGCGCACGTGGCTTTCACCGCAGCGCTCACCTGCCCTCACGCCCCACGCTCCTGCTTTTCCCTCCCTGCGTTGTTCGACCCAACCCTCACCCAGGCATCCACCCAGTTCACCCCGATTCTCACCCCTTTTTAAACTTGTTCCTAAGAAACCCCGATCGGTTCCTGGGAAATTCCAAACAACTCTTATCAGTGGTGCCCGTTACATACCAGCTGGGTTTTCCCTTTGATATTTACATACCCCCTGCCTCCTTTTTTCGCCCCTCCCATTTTTTCCTCCCCTGTTCATTTTGGTTCTGGACATACAACACTCCAGTCGTCTGAAGAAGTGGGCTATGCCCAGGAAAGCTCATGATCCCATTGACACGGTTTGTTAATCTTTAAGGTGACTATATGTTGTGTTTTAAGTTTTTCCTGTTACAGACTCACTCAGCTACCCCTCTGAAACTCGTGGGCTCTGTCTACACTGCAGGCTTCTTGCACAAGAACTGTTTTGCAGAAGAGTTCTTGTGCAAAAGGTCTTCCATACGAGCGCGTCCACACTGCCATGTGCTTTTGCAGAAGAGATGTGCTTTTGCACAAGAGCATCCATGGCAGTGTCGACACTCTCTTGCACAAGAAAGCTCTGATGGCCATTTTAGCCGTAGGGGTTTTTTGCGCAAGAAATTCATGTTGCCTGTCTACACTGCCGCCTTCTGGAAGAGCTCTTGTGCAAGAGGGCTTATTCCTCGTGGGGAGAGGAATAACTCTTCCGGAAGAAGCCCTGTTTGCTGATGCTGTACTGTAATACTTGTGCAAAAACACGCACGCAGTGTAGACACTCTGCAAGTTTTTGCGCAAGAACAGCTGTTCTTGTGCAAAAAGCCTGCAGTGTAGACATAGCCTTAGAGGGGCAACCCCAACAGTCATTACTAACAAGGAGTCCTGTGGCACCGTGAAGATTTATTTGGGCATCAGCTGTTGCGGAGGAAAAGCAGGTCCAAGTGTTTTTTACCCCTGGAAGCGGATGCCCAAATACACGTGTTAGTCTTTAAGGTGCCCCAGGGTGCCTCTGTTTAAACAAGTGGAAGAGAAGGGCCTGTGTGCACCTCATAGGATGCCAGGCTAGACTGAAGATCACAATGGCCCTCTCTGGCCTGGAAGTTAATGAATGGTTGCATCTGGCCAGGCTGCCTCTCTTTATGCTTGCATTAACTAACTGGGTTATTTGCAGGTGTTGTACTCAGTCCAGCTGTGTCGGAGCGCCTGCTGCTGGAGGAGAACACAAAAGTTCTGTTACCTGGTTTGTAAGTCTGGAGCCTTCTCTACTGCATGAGGTACAAGCCACCTGGCTCTTCGCTAAAGTTGCAGAGCCGAGTCACTATCGCTGGATGTGGTCTCCGTGCCCAGAGTCCCCAGAGACCACAAACCAGATAAGATTCGAAATCGCCCAAGCAGATTTTTTGCGTAACAACATGCAATAATAGTTGCCAGTGAACAGACTCAGCGCTGCGCCGCTACACTTTATGGAAGCCGTGGCAATGTCCTAACACCCACTGAGCACCATCCAGTGCCCCCACACAGTCAGCTGGTGAACACCATTTGAGGTGAACTTTTATACATTCCTGACGTATCAGGTTGCTACCCCCTGTTACCTGGTTACCGTCCCTTACCTTGCAGAAGAGGGCTTACTTCCTAGTCTTCATACTGTCAACTTACTATCTGTTATGCTGTCAACTTTGACCTGGTCCTGAACATAGGTCGGTATGTACTTTATTTGTGGGAGGTAAATGGTACCAAGATGTTCCTTAGGACAATCCACAGAACTACAGACCGGTCAGCCTCACCTCACTCCCCGGAAAAATCAGGGAGGGGATCCTCAAGGAATCCATTTTGAAGCACTTAGAATAAGGAAAGGGATCAGGAGCAGTCAGCATGGATTCACCAAGGGCAAGTCATGCTTGACGAACCTGATTGCTTTCTATGACGAGGTAACTGGCTCTGTGGACATGGGGAATTCAGTGGATGTGATATACCTGGACTTATTCTTGCCAGCAAGTTAAGGAAGTATGGATTGGATTAATGGACTGTAAGATGGATAGAAATCGGGCTAGACTGTTGGGCTCAATGGGTAGTGATCAACAGCTCGATGTCGGACTGGCGGTCAGTTTCAAGCAGAGTACCTCAAAGACCGGTTCTACGGTCGGTTTTGTTCAACATCTTTATTAATGACTGGATGAGGGGATGGATTGCACCCTCAGCAAGTTTGCCTATGTCACTAAGCTAGGGGGAAAGGTAGATACATTGGACGGTAGGGTATATGGTGCAGAGTGTCCAAGACATATTGGAGGATTGGGCCAAAAGAAATCTGATGAGGTTCAACAAGGACAAGTGCAGAGTCCTGCACTTGAATGGAAGAATCCCAAGAATTGTTATAGGCTGGGACCGACTGGCTAAGTAGCAGTTCTGCAGAAAAGGACCTGGGGGTTACAGTGGATGAGAAGCTGGATATGAGTCAACAGTGTGCCCTTGTAGCCAAGAAGGCTAATGGCATATTAGGGTGCATTAGGAGGAACATTGCCAGCAGATCTAGGGAAGTGATTATTCCCCTTTATTGGGATGTGGTGAGGCCACGTCTGGAGTATTGTGTCCAGTTCTGGGCCCCCCACTACAGGAAGGATGTGGACGCATTGGAGAGGGTCCAGTGGAGGGCAACAAAAATTATTAGGAGGCTGGAGCACATGACTTAGGAGAGGCTGAGGGAGTTGGGCTTGTTTAGTCTGCAGAAGAATGACGGGGGATTTGATAGCAGCCTTTAACTATCTGAAGGGAGGTTCCAAGGAGGCTGGAGAGAGGCTGTTCACAGTGGTGACGATGGCAGAACGAGGAGTGATGGTCTCAAGGTGCAGTGGGGGAGGTGTATGTTGGATATTAGGAAAAACTCTTTCCCTAAGGGTGTGTCTAGACTACATGCCTCCGTCGACGGAGGCATGTAGATTAGCCAGATCGGCAGAGGGAAATGAAGCCGCGATTAAAATAATCGCGGCTTCATTTAAATTTAAATGGCTGCCCCGCTCTGCCGATCAGCTGTTTGTCGGCAGATCGGGGCAGTCTGGACGCGCTGCGTCGACAAAGAAGCCTTTCTTGATCAGCACAGGTATGCCTCATGAAACCAGGTTTACCTGTGCCGATCAAGAAAGGCTTCTTTGTCGGCGCATCGCGTCCAGACTGCCCCGATCTGCCGACAAACAGCTGATCGGCAGAGCGGGGCAGCCATTTAAATTTAAATGAAGCCGCGATTATTTTAATCGCGGCTTCATTTCCCTCTGCCGATCTGGCTAATCTACATGCCTCCGTCGACGGAGGCATGTAGTCTAGACACACCCTAAGAGAATGGTGAAGCACTGGAATGGGCTAACTAGGGAGATGGTGGAATCTCCATCCCTAGAGGTTTTTAAGTCCTGGTTTGACACAGACCTGGTTGGGATGATTGAGTTGGGATTGGTCCTGCTTTTTGGCAGGGGGCTGCACTCGATGACTCCTGAGGTCTCTTCCAGCCCTGGGATTCTATGATTCTAAGGCAAGGGACTTCTTTTATTTGAGAGCCCCAATTCCTTCAACAGCAGTATAGGTCTAATCCATGGAGCTCCTGAAGAGCAGCTCTGCATCCCTTTCTATGGCAGCCCAACTGTCCTTGGAACTGGTCAGACCAGTGTGACATCCCCCTGTGTAGGCATAATGAGCTAACGTGTCTTTCACTCCCATGCACCAACTTTGCCACTTATCAACTATGTTTTTAATTTGTTCCAAGGGAAAGCTGAATGAAGCCAAAATTAATGAGTGTTTTAACTTGTAACAAAATACAGGACTGTGTAGCACTTTAAAGACTAACAAGATGATTTATTAGATGATGAGCTTTCGTGGGCCAGACCCACTTCCTCAGATCCACTATTTGATCTGAGGAAGTGGGTCTGGCCCACGAAAGCTCATCATCTTATAAACCATCTTATTAGTCTTTAAAGTGCTACATAGTCCTGTATTTCGTTTCAGCTACACCAGACTAACACGGCTACATTTCTATCACTGTTCTAACTTGTGTTTCTGTTCCCAGGAAATGTTGAAACGGTAGATTCCTAGGGACTGTCAAGTAGAAAGATTGACCCAAATTAGTTACTTGTTTACTTTCTTTGGCTCCACTGGAATCTTACAACAGGGATTAACTAGCTCCATTCATATCTATAATTAACACAAACAAAATCTATGTTTAGTGACAGGTAAGGTTTCCTGAGCACATGTCTAACAATCCAGACATTTAAAATCAGAAGTTAGTGGAAGGAGGCTGAAAAAGGTGAGGCTTTCGAGAGAAAAATTGCCCGAGAAAGGGTTATTTTGAACTCCAATTTACTCTGTATCAACCCATTTTTCCATTAAACCAACCTAAAGTACTATAAATAGGACTCAAAGTTTATGTCCTATGTTTTAGTTTTTGTCATAAACACCACAAGAAAAAAATATAAAGCAAATGGGAAAAAAGGGAGGATGCGAGTTATGAAAAAGCAAACAGTTGATAGGAGAAGCTAAAATTGGGGGAAAAAATCTATAACCAGTAACATAAAGGATAATTAGGAAATGTTTAAATATATCGGGAACAAAAGAAATCAGAGGAATGGTAAAGATCCATTACTGTATAAGGCTGGTCAAATTGCCAATCATGATGAAAAAAAGAAACTTCAGCAACCTGCTTGGAATTTAATGCGTTGAACTACACCCAAGCCATAAAGATTGTATGTCTTTCTAAAACATATGTGGTAGCTCAACCGAGGGATGTTAAATTGCGCTTAATCAGCTAATCCAGTAGTTGGTGGAATTTCCATCGACTACTCAATTAGTCAATAAGGGTATGTCTACATTAGCTCGTTAATTTGAGCTAGGTAGGCAAAGCAGGCAACCGGAGTTGTAAATGAAGCCCGGGATTTAAATAGCCCAGGCTTTATTTGCATGTTCCCGTCCGGTCGCCATTTTGAAATTCCACTAGCCGCGCAGCTATAGAATGAGATGTAACAGTTAATTCGAACTAAGGACTTAGTTCGAGTTACCGTTTCATTGCCACATGTAGCTGGCAGGAAGGGACCTCGAGAGGTCGAGTCCAGTCCCCTGCCCTCATGGCAGGACCCAGTACTGTCTAGACGAGTGTTTCTTAAACTTTTTAAGACCGAGGAACACCAAACAATTTTTTTTTAATGAGGATTTTTTGTTGACTCCTGAGGTCTCTTCCAGCCCTAGGATTCTATAAATGTGCTTGGTACCTGTGCCTGGACCTTTATGCTTGATCTGGCTTATACTATTTCTCTTTCCTGCCTGCGGTTCCACTGAGCCAAAGTCTTGCTTCCTAGATTTCAGGCCTGTTGCTGTTTTTATGTTACCGGCCTTTATTCGGGCATGCTGATTTTATGTTACCAACCCGCAACTTACTACAGAGGCAACTGAGTCCCAAAAAGGAGGAGCAGCTTGTTCAAAAACACAGCAAGCCAGTGGCAGCGCTAGGAATAGGACCCGTATGTCCCAACTCCCTGTCCCCTGCTGTACTAACCAGACCAAAATACTTTGACCACCAGGATCTGAAGCCCCACAGACAGGGGCCACGGATGGGGAGGGGGAGAGGCAAAGGGGGCAGTTGCTGCTCGGGAGCTGATGATTTAAAAGGGTCCAGGCCTCTGGGTCACTGTATCGACTATTATGGCAGCCGCCACTGCCAGAGACCCGGGCAAATGAAATCAATCCTAGAGCTCTGTCTGGTGCAGGGTGGGTGGCGCTAAGGCCTGATTGGCCCTCGCCTTGCCCCTCCTACCTTTAGCTTTGCCCCTTTGAGGGGGTCTAGAGCCGACCCCCTCCCATACATTACCCAGGGCCCGACAACGTCTGTCACCAGCCCCGTTGACATGAATGTGCCCCAAATCCCTCAGACCCAGTACAGTTCCCCCCTCCTCCCCCCGGATCCTTAATTCTTCTCTTGTCATCTGATTGCTTCAAGCATTGTTACAGGCTGGGGACCGACTGGCTAAGCAGCAGTTCAGCAGAAAAGGACCTGGGGATTACAGTGGATGAGAAGCCGGAGATGAGTCAACAGGGTGGCCTTGTAGCCAAGAAGGTTAATGGCATATTAGGGTGCATTAGGAGGAGCATTGCCAGCAGGTCTAGAGAAGTGATTATTCCCCTTTATTCGGCTCTGGTGAGGCCACATCTGGAGTACTGCGTCCAGTTCTGGGCCCCCAACTACAGGAAGGATGGGGACGCATTGGAGGGGGTCCAGGGGAGCTTGACCAAAATGATTCGGGGTCTGGAGCACATGACCTATGAGGAGAAACTGGGGGATTTGGGTTTGTTTAGCCTGTAGAAGCAAAGAGTGACGGGGGATTTGATAGCAGCCTTCAACTTCCTGAAGGGAGGTTCCAAAGAGGATGGAGAGAGGCTGTTCTCAGTAGTGAGGGATGGCAGAACACGGAACAGTGGTCTCAGGTTACAGCGGGGGAGGTCTAGGTTGGATATTAGGAAAAACTATTTCCCTAGGAGGGTGGGGAAGCGCTGGGCTGGGTTCCCTAGGGAGGTGGTGGAATCTCCATCCCTAGAGGTTTTTAAGTCTCCGTTTGACAAAGCCCTGGCTGGGATGATTGAGTTGGGATTGGTCCTGCCTTGGGCAGGGGGCTGGACTTGATGACTCCTGAGGTCTTTTCCAACTCTAGGATTCTATGATTCATCCGTGCGATGTCACTGGAGACGCAGGGAGGTACATTGTGGGCGAAAGCCCCGATCTTGCTTCTGGTTTTGTACAGGCGGCCGTGAAAGTAACTTTACAGTTTCTCACAGGTACTGTCCTGTTGCAGCCCAGGTCTTTGCAGTTCTTGCTGGAGCTGCGCACCAGGGCACTTTCACCTCTGTGTTCAGGATTCAGAGTTATCTCTTTTCCCAAAGATCTTCCCTGGAGCTGTTCAGAGAGAGCTTGCTCCCTCTCGCCACAGTCTCTCTTAAGGCAACCATGTTCTTCAGAGCCTCTGGCCTGACGTGGAACGGGACGGGGGACACCACAGAAGAGGACAAATTCGCCGGGGGAAACACTCCAAGGAAATGGATGCTAAAGAGGGTCCATTTGCCAAGACTCATGTGCAGGGCCTCTTTGATTTCAGTGTTGTCACTGTAGACCAGCGCGCGCCTGTTGAGATTATGGTCCCTGAGCCTCTGTTTGTACAGCGGGATGTTTTCCTCCTTCAAGCCGATTGTGTCCATCTGGAAGAGAAGTGGGAGCACCCGTTAGTGCCGTGCATCTACTGAACAGGTCGCCAAACACGTTTTTAGGAAGGGTCCGCTATAGCTCCCGAGAGGAACCTGTCTGGGCTTGCTCAGATTCTAGCAAACAAGGCGGGCCGGCCGGCTGTGGGGCCAGGTATGGTACCCTGCACACCCCACTGCCGTGTGCTTGGATTCTGCTAGGGGCACCGCTGAGCAAGTTGGCACGGCAGGGGAAATAGCATGCTCTCTGCAGGCAAAAGCTAGCAATGCAGGGGCCACTGGAGGGGTGTGTTGAAATGAAGAGGGAAGGTTTCCTGACCCTGCTTGTAGGCTGGAGGGAAGCATGCAGTCAGCCTGACGGGGGTGGAGTTGGGCCTCTCGACCTAAGGCTATATCTACTCTGCCGGCCTTTGCAGGCAGAGAGTATGCTAATGAAGCACTCATTAGAAACTTCTTGGCACTCATTAGCATGCTCTCTGCAGGCAAAAGCTAGCAGTGTAGACATAGCCTCAGGGTTCTTGTGTGTTATTCTGGATAAGGGGTATTACACTGCAGGCCTCCAGCAAGAGTATTTATGGTTTTGCCTCTCTTCTCTCTGGAGTGCATAACAGACAGCTACGGGTCTCCCAGTCTTAAAACCGACCAAAGTCACTTCAGAGCGTAAAGGATGAACCCGGGGAGAGCCAGCCAATGGCTTCGGGGTTGGAGGAAAGAACTCCAAGGAACCGAGTTGTTCCAAGCAGAAATTTTTTGTGCAAACCAAGAGTCAGGAGCAGCAGAAAGTGGGGGAACTAGCAGAGCCCGGACTGTGGCCTTGCCCCCTACATCACCCTTTCCCCCTCATCCTCACTCTGCCCATTCCCCCTCATGTGCCCCCCCTACTCCTGAGGCCTCAAACCCACACTGTGCCTTCCCCGAAAGCCCCCATCCCACACCCCCTGTTCCCCTCAACATCCTACCCCCACTAGTTCTCGCTCCTCTCCCTCCAGTTATGCACCAGTTATGTGGGACAGTTTTCTCCCAGCTCTGGGGCCCGTAGTCAGGGCTGTCCCTAGGCCCATGGGAAATATGTAGCTGCATAGGGCACCGGAAAATTTGGGCACCAAATTTTTGAGTTCCCCAATGCAGCAGCCATGTGTTCTTGTATGTCTGAGGATATGCCTCTGCCGGTTCGTCTCTGGGGACGCTGTGTCCTGGCTGCTGCAGGGCTTTTCCCTTCGCCCTCCCCCACGTGCTCCTCTCAGCTGGCAGTGTAATCCACACACCTAGTGTGTGTGGTTCACTGTCCCTTCGTGTGGCAATTGGACCTCTTACAGCCAGAGATAAGAACAAGGGAGCTCTACATCCTAAGCTGGGAGCCAGCTGCCTTCATGGCTCCAGCTGTCGAGGCCTCTAGGGGTGTGTCTAAACTACATGGCTCCATCGATGGAGCCATGTAGATGAGGCTGATCGGCAGAGGGAAATGAAGCCGCGATTTAAATAATCGCGGCTTCATTTAAATTTAAATGGCTGCCGCGCTCTGCCGACCAGCTGATGATCAGCTGTTTGTCGGCAGATCGGGGCAGTGTGGACGCTCCCGTCGACATGAAAGCCCTTTGTCGACCTCCCCCTGATGCCTCGTGGGATGAGGTTTACCGGGGAGGTCGACAAAGGGCTTTCACGTCGACAGGGAAGCGTCCAGACTGCCCCGATCTGCCGACAAACAGCTGATCATCAGCTGGTCGGCAGAGCGCGGCAGCCATTTAAATTTAAATGAAGCCACGATTATTTAAATCGCAGCTTCATTTCCCTCTGCCAATCAGCCTCATCTACATGGCTCCGTCGACGGAGCCATGTAGTTTAGACACACTCCTAGAGGGCCTAGGTTCAAATCTGCTACGGGGTTCAAATCAGCAGCAGCAGCAAGCTAGCAAGCAGAGAGGATCTGCAACTCTGCTCTAGTTCCTGAGCCCTGCTTGGGGTAGGGAGGTAGTGCAGGTGCTGAGCTTGTCAAATTTCTTTGTCCGTTTCAGTCTGTGGCTGCCACGTTGCAGCTCCATCTGTCTTTTCAGGGATGGGTCCAAATTGACCGTGAAGGGGAGGTAGAAGAGGGCCTCCTCCACCCGAAACCTGCCGCACAGGAAAGTGTGGAACAGCTCGGGATCCTGGTCCAGTTCCAGCAGCTTTTCCATCTGGCCTTTCAGCATGTCCAGCTCTTCCATGTACTTCTCGTAGACCTCCCACAGAGACATGTCGGGGCGGAGCGGGCTTCCATGGCAGCTGCCCATTCGGCTCCTCTGCTCCTCATCCTCGATGCACTGCAAGAGCCAGCTCAGACGGCACGGCCACTGGTTGGCAAGGAGCACCCATTCCACCACCTTCTTCGGACACACTTCATCCTTGGGGATGTTACTCGCCAGCAGCCTGATGGTGATGGTGACGGTGTTCACGATGCGCCGCATCTGCACCACGTTGTCTGTCATGAATTCCTTCAAGGCGTCATCCAGGAGGTAGTCGAAAGCATCTTGAATGAGGTCTTTGGCTCGGATACCTTTCCCGCAGCTGCCGGTTCCCAGCGCTGGGGTTCCAACCATGAGAGGTATCTGGCTGTCCTCTGCAACTGGATTCTGGGCATTGTGGTTGGCCGAATGGTAGCGAGAGATGTTGAGGAAGTCAGAGCTGGCTTCCATCTTGCCATCCTGCCGGAAGCCGACCTCTTTCTCTAGCTGCTCCTTGCGCGCGATGATATTCCTGATCAGCCTCCGCTTGGTGTCGCAGTCCATCCGAGAGACAGAGAAGGGCAGGGTGACGATGCGGTTTAAGAACTCGTAGCCGTTGTTGGCCATACCTCTCATATACTTGGAGCTTTCCACGCAGTCGACAATGATGCTGGAGTCAACAGCCAGGATGGAGATGAAAGGGGCGTCATCGTCTGAGAGGAGAATGTTCATGGCATCAAGGACGCCCACCACCTTGTCAGGGCTGCATGTATCCAAGTGGGTGATCTCCAGCACCACCCGCAGCTTCCGCCGCTGGAAGATCTCCATGTACTGCAGGAACCCAGTGATTGTCCTGACTTTGCTTTTCACGCAGCTCATGAAGCCCAGCTGTGCGCTGAGAGCCGTCTGGTTCATCTGTCTCTCCAGCTGGCTCTTCTGGGTGACGATAATGTTTCGTACCACTGTGATAGTGAGCCGTATGGCAGCTGCTGCAGAGACGCTGACAGCCGTCACCCCAATGCCTTCCACGACAGCTATGGCGTCTCCTGAGGCATCCCAGATGGGGATCCCAAACACTAGGAGGAGACCACCCACCCCAATAGCTACCATGATCAAAAGGATCACAGCCACCCACAGCGGGAGGAAGAGGAACTTCTTGCTAACCCATTCCTGATCCCCTGGTCTTTCGATGATGCTACATTTCCTGTCTATGGTCCTGTAAATGCTCATGGGTAGGAGACCAAAGTGGCTTTCGATGCCGTCGCACAGTGTGGTAATGAGGCCTGCCCAGAGCTGGTCGCAGCCCGCGTACTCCCAGGCGCTGAAATGGATGAAGACGTGTTTCACGTTCCTTCTCCACTTCTGCTGCTCCGTCAGGACCGGCCGGTAGAAGATCATGAGTAACAGGAGCTTGAATAGATCCCGGCCAGTGTTGTCACGCTGCATCTTCTGCGTCCGCTGAAATTCCTCCTGGTCTTTCTTCTTCGATTCGTTTTCCATGTTCTCTGAGATAAAAGAGGAAGATATGTTAGGTACCTGGCAGTGCCTTAAATCTCTCCTCCTGAAGGGTCTTCCAGCTTCACAATCCCTCCCTTCTGGGAAGCAATCAAGAATGGGTAGCTCTTGGCAAAGCCATCCTTAGGATTGATGGGATCCTACGCCGTACTATTAAACTGGTGCCCATCTGCCCAACAGCAGCCCAGATGGATGTTGAATTTTTAGCGATGTGATTTTATAATCCTCATCCACACACTAATAAACAAACACATTTTAAACTAAGGTCCTGTCGACTCTCACAGTAAATTCAGCAAACATTTAGCAGAGGTTGGCAAATGCCTGTTAAATGGCTTCATTACTATGTCGTCGATGTTCTGCCAGTAGCTCGAGCAGACTTTGTCACTTGTAAATTAACTAGATCTTCTAGAACTTCTGCTGCTGGAGGAAGCAGAGCCACAGACCATGGATAGGAAGAGGCAGGTGGGTGGAGTGGACATGAAAACCCAGTGCTGCTCCAAATTTTCAGGTCCCCTATACGATTGCATAATCGGCAAATGAGTACGGGTGGCTCTGGCTCTTTGGAGATAGTTGTCATCCACTAATCCCCATCCCCACAAGGTTCCTTCCCCGTCTTACGTTCCCCGGGGCAGTACTCACCCTTGATTTTGTGTAAGAGCAGGTTTTTGCAATGTCCCCATGGTGCATAAAACCCAGCAGTCACTGGCGTGGGCACAGTGTACAGGGCCTTTGCTAAAGCGAGGCAGTAGATATCCTCCTTGGTCTGGAACCCTGCAACGGGGATGAGGTAAAACACGAAGATTAGCCTCACCGAGCGCATCCTCAGTGGATGCTCAACAGTGCCTCTGCTAATATTTTTCGGTTCAAGGTACTAGGTACAAGGGGAGGGAGCAAACAAATGTCCGAAACCAGACAAGTTTATTTTAGGCTATAAATATTGGGGTGCCTGGCCTTACCCCCTTTGCATGGCCGAAGGGACAACAGAGACTTACTGACTGAATTGCTCCTCATCCTGGAGCACTTGAGTTGGTGCACGCGTAACCGCAAATCCAGGGCACTAGATCTGTGACTACACGGCTATAAACCTGGCCAAGTGCCTCTGTCACCAGACGGTGCCTGTGGTCGGTCTTTGTGCATAACAGCGAGATCTGCAGCAGGAGCAGGCTGCGTTACCTGCACTGACCACTGATAACACCAGAGCTCCAAGAACAGAAGCACTGAGCCACGCTGCTGAGGCAACCACATCACAGCTCTTAACACTAGGAGCCCGTAAGTACTCCTGTAGACCCTGCTTTCGCTGGCATTAAGCCAAACAGCGTCCACAGAGCCCCCTGGCACTCCTGCGCCCTGCTGTGTAATGCAGAGGGAGAGATGGAGAAGAGAAAGGCCCACGTGTTCCTTTGCCCTGGCCCAGGCTAGCCTATGCCACTTCCCATGGTTCTGTGGGCCAGACTTGCAGGGCGGGGAAAAGAGATGTAGAGGTCATGGTGGGTAATCAGCAGAACATGAGCTCCCATTGTGGCGTTGGGGCTTAAAAAGCTATTGTAATTCTGGGATGTATAAACAGGAAACGCTTGAGCAGGAGTAAAGAGGCTGTCTCGCTTCTGTGATGGATGGGAGGCCCACTGTTCTTTTCTGAACATCCCAGTATTCAGTGACTAAAGGGTTAAACCTAGCTAGCTAGAAAGTGTTGGCAGGGAGTTCAGATCTGCATTAAAAGGGAATCTGTCTGCTGTTTTTCTTTGTGAGTTTAATCCTGGAGCTGTGGAAGGGGATGAGGGGGATGAATTGAACTGGGCAGGGACATCATGCCTAAAAAAAAGAATACCTGGTCCTAGAATTGGACTGGACCTTGGAAGTGTGGATACTTGAGTAGATAGAGAATGTTTATTTAGATGCGATCAGGTTATTTTTTTGTTTTGTTGTTTGGTTAAACTCCTCTGTGCTAAATCCATATCCCCTCCTCTCCCCACTATAACTTTAAACTGAATCCCAGGGATGCAATTGTCTGTGTTTTAATCTGTTCTTTTCTCAGTTGCGCTATAACTCCTAGCAGCCAAGTCAGCTTTACAAATGAATACCTTTTTGTTTTCTTAATATAATCACCTATTTTAAGGCTATGATCTGATTTTGTATCCTGGAAAGTAATAGGAGGTCTGTGTATACCTGCCTAAGACTAAGAGGACAGCTATCAGAAATTACAGTTTGTTTTCATTTTTCTTTTTTTCTTTCCAAGTGCTAAATAAAAGGGAATAATGACATCCCTAGATCTGCTGGCAATGCTCCTCCTAATGCAACCTAATATGCCATTAGCCTTCTTGGCTACAAGGGCACACTGTTGACTCATCTCCAGCTTCTCATCCACTGTAACCCCCAGGTCCTTTTCTGCAGAACTACTACTTAGCTGGTTGGTCCCAGGCCTGTAACAATGCTTGGGATTCTTCTGTCCCAAGTGCAGGACTCCGCACTTGTCCTTGTTGAACCTCATCAGATTTCTTTTGGCTCTTGTGTAAAAGAGTTTGGGGTACCCTTCTGGAATACGTTCCCAAGTGACTTCTTCCTGCGTTCAAGAAGAAAAAGTTTTTTTCCACTTGGGTAGAGGCAGCAACCCTCCTAAGCTCAGGGAATCTGTGACCTTGGGGAGTTTTGAAGCAGAAGCCCATAGAGACACGGTATTTTAAGGTCTCTTTTGGGCCCACACCTTCTGCACTCCAAGTGCCAGAGTGGGGAACCGACTTAGCCTCTTTATTCGGCACTTGAACTTCTGCTGCTGGAGTTCTGTGCCCAGCTCTGGTGACCAGAATTCCAGATGGATGTTGATAAATTGGAGAGGGGTCATGTCAAGGCTGTTTCCCACTCTGGCACTCCAAGTGCAGAAGGTGGGGGCCCACAAGAGACTTTAAAATACCCTGCCACTGGAGGCTTGTGTTGGTGTTGCTGCCATCATCCAAATGCACAAACCCCTTTGAGAACCAGACAGGCGCATTTCAGAATTCCCTCCTGTGGGGTACCTTCCTTGTCCTTGACACTCCCTCCAGAGAGAGCTTGAAAACCTGTAATTTCTCCTAGAAGTATGGCTTGCTGTCTTAGGCACATGCATACAGAACCTTCCGCCCTCTAGGATGCAGGAATCAGATCATGGTTTTAAAAATGTGACGTCTATTAACAAAACAAATACACTTGGTGAAACATTACTTAGAATCATAGAACCATAGAGCTGGAAGAGACCTCAGGAGTCATCAAGTCCAGCCCCTGCCCAAGGCAGGACCTATCCCAACTAAATCAACCCATCCAGGGCTTTGTCAAGCCAAGACTTAAAAACCTCTAGGGATGCAGATTCCACCACCTCCCTAGGGAACCCATCTCAGTGTTTCCCTACCCTCCTAGTGAAATAGTTTTTCCTAATATCCAACCTAGACCTTCCCCATTGTAACTTGAGACCATTTCTCCTTGTTCTGCCATCCGTCACTACTGTGAACAGCCTCTCTCCATCCTCTTTGGAACCTCCCTTCAGGAAGTTGAAGGCTGCTATCAAACCCCCCTCGCTCTTCTCTTCTGCAGACTAAACAAACCCAAATCCCTCAGTCTCTCCTCATAGGTCATGCGCTCCAGCCCCCTAACCATTTTGGTCGCCCTCCGCTGGACCCTCTCCAATGCGTCCACATCCTTTCTATAGTGGGGGCCCCAGAACTGGACACAATACGCCAGATGTGGCCTCACCAGAGCCGAATGAAGGGGAATAATCACTTCTCTGGATCTGCTGGCAATGCTCCTCCTAATGCACCCTAATATGCCATTAGGTTTCTTGGCTACAAGGTCACACTGTTGACTCATATCCAGCTTCTCATCCACTGTAACCCCCAGGTCCTTTTCTGCTGAACTGCTACTTAGCCAGTCGGTCCCCAGCCTGAACTATGCTCGGGATTCTTCCATCCCAAGTGCAGGACTCTGCACTTGTCCTTGTTGAACCTCATCAGATTTCTTTTGGCCCAATCCTCTAATCTGTCTAGGTCACTCTGGACCCTATCCCTGCCCTCCAGCATATCTACTGCCCTCCAGCGTATCTACTTGGTTGCTAGGTGTTACAAAGAAACTGAAAAAAGAAAGATTAAAACACAGAAAATCGCTTCCCTGGGATTCAGTTTGAAGAGTTCCAGGGTAAAGGGGGATAGTTACATGTGCTTAGCAAAAAGAAGTCCAACAAACTAAAAAAATAAAGAAAATAACCTAGTAGCATCTGACTAAAAATTCCCTGTTCTACTCACATCTCTCTTGTTCCAAGATTTAGTCTTTCCCTAGCCAAGAAAGTCGCTGGATTCTGCTTGCCCAGGTTCCTGGCTTAATTCACATCTTCCAGGCATGATCACACAACAGGCACATCACTGCTTCCAATTCAAAACCCCAAATTCTGTTTCCATTTTCTTTCCTGGCCTCCTGTCAACTCGCTTCCTGCTTCTCTAGCATTCCTGGAGACTTTCTAGGATCTTTTGTCTATGGTTTCAACCTTTCCAGGCAAGACAGTTAGGGTTAAGTCCCAAGACTTTCAGGCAACCGTCTGCTTTTGACACGACCTGCCTGTTTCTCTTCAGCTAACTCTTGCTTACTTTGGTTCAGGCCTCAGGCCTTACACCAGGCCCATGCTTCAGGCCCATCCTTTATAGTACAGGATGTAGCCTGGTAACAAAGCCCTGAGGGTATGTCTACACTAGAAAGTTAGTTCGAACTAACTTTCCTAGGCGCTACACTAGCGCTCCGTTAGTTCGAACTTAATTCGAACTAGCGGAGCGCTTAGTTCGAACTAGGTAAACCTCATTTTACGAGGACTAACGCCTAGTTCGAACTAGCTAGTTCGAACTAAGGGCTGTGTAGCCCTTTAGTTCGAACTAGTGGGAGGCTAAGGCTTCCCAGGTTTCCCTGGTGGCCACTCTGGCCAACACCAGGGAAACTCTATTGGCACCCTCCCGGCCCCGGAGCCCTTAAAGGGCCACGGGCTGGCTACTCACTTTGTGCCAGTTGCAAGGCTGCAAGCACCCGTGCCTGCACAGCCTGCACCTGCCACACCATGAGCCAGCCATCCGAGGGTTCCCAGCCCTCCACTGCTCCCCACGACCAGCCTGGCGGCTCCCGGGAGCCTGCCCTGGGGCGCAAAAGGCGGGCGCCCGCCTGGTCAAGTGCGGAGATCGTGGACCTCATCGAGGTTTTGGGGGAAGCCTCCAATGTCCACGATCTCCACACTAGCCACAGGAACGCGGCCGTCTATGGACGCATGGCTGCCAGTCTGGCCGCCAGGGGCCACCAGCGCAGCCGGGAGCAGGTGCGCTGCAAAATTAAGGACTTGCGGCAGTCCTACTCCCGGGCCTGCCTGCCAGGGGCTGACCCGGAGGCCTGCCCCCACTTCCATGCCCTGGACCGCATCCTGGGGCCTCATGCCGTCCCTGCCCCCCGGGACGTGATTGACCCCGGGGCAGAGGGACCGCTCCTGGAGACGGAGGAGGAGGAGGAGGGCTCTGAGAGCCAGGAGCCTGCCGCCAGCCTGCCCAGGACCCGGGACCCCCGAGGCACCCCACAGAGCCGCTCGCCTGCATCATCAGAGGCCGGGGAGGCGTCCACCTGTGAGTACCCTCGTGTTCCCCTTATGTGTACGGGGGGCTGGGGCGAGAGGGAGCCCCGGGACCGTGCGCCTGGGCCTTGCCCACCACGGAGCAGCAGCTGGGGATCCTGCAGGGGCCCTGGCCTTGCAGAGGGGAGCTGGGTTTCACACACCTGGGCCCCTGGGGTCATTGACCGCTGGTCTTCTTGCACCACAGCTGCAGCACCGGGGCCTGCAGGGCGCACCACACCGCCTGCAGCAGCCGCCCGCGCCCGGGCAAGCAGGACAGCCAGGAACCAGGAGGACTACCAGAGGCGGCATCTCCGGTTCCTGGACCGACAGCTCCGTCTCCAGGACCACTGGGTCCAGGAGGACCTCAGGCTGCGCCAGAGGAGTCTGGAGGCCCTGGAGGAGCAGGGCCGTGCCCTGCGAGGCCACCTCCAGAGCCTGCTGGACCGCTTTCCATTTCCTCCTCCCCCTCTTTCTCCCCCTCTTGCTCCCCCTGCTCCCCCTCTTTCTCCCCCTCTTGCTCCCCCTGCTCCCCCTGCTCCTCCTGCTTCCGCTCCTGCTTCCGCTCCTGCTTCCTCCACACCCCCTGTCCTCTCTGCCCCCCCCTCCACAACCATTCCCCACCGACGCCCCCGGACCCGCAGTGTGGCGAGACGGGAGAGGCAGCCGGACTCCCACCCCTGAGCTTTCCTTTCCCTTCCTCCCTTCCCTCCCCTCCCCTTCCAGCTCCCTCGTCCCCGGTTTCCCCCTCCCTTCTCCCACCTTCATTCCTCCCTCCCCCACCCCAGTTCTCTGAAATAAACAGACGTTTTTGTTGGAAAAACAGGTGTCTTTATTTGACAGTAGGTAGGGAGGGGAAAGGGAAAGGGGAGGGTAGGGTGGAAGAAGGCCCCGGTGGGGCATGCAGGGAGAGGTCAGTCCTCCTCCTCCTCCACCTGGAAGCTCTCCCGCAGGGCTTCCCGGATCCGGATGGCCCCCCGCTGGGCTTCCCGGACGGCGGCGGTGCGGGGCTGACCGTAGTGTCCAGCCATGCGGTCAGCCTCAGCCATCCAGGCTGGCAAGAAAGCCTCCCCCTTCCGCTCACACAAATTGTGGAGCACACAACATGCCGCCACCACGGGAGGGATGTTGTGCTCGGCCAGGTCCAGACGGGTGAGGAGGCATCGAAAGCGGGCTTTCAGTCGCCCGAAGGCCCCCTCCACCACGATGCGGGCCCTGCTCAGCCTGTTATTGAAGGCCTGGCGGGAGGGATTGAGGTGCCCCGTGTAGGGCTTCATGAGCCACGGCTGCAGTGGGTAGGCGGCATCCCCCACCAGGCAGACGGGCATGTCCACGTCCCCGACCCTGATGTGGCGGTCGGGGAAGAAGGTCCCGTCCTGCAGCCGCTGGCACACGGAGGAGTTCCGGTACACCCGTGCGTCGTGTGCTTTGCCGGACCAGCCCACATTTATGTCCGTGAACTGTCCCCGGTGGTCACACACGGCCTGCAGGATGACGGAGAAGTACCCCTTGCGGTTCACGTACCGGGACGCCTGGTGTTCCGGGGCACGGATGGGGATGTGCGTCCCGTCGATGGCCCCCCCGCAGTTGGGGAAGCCGAGGGCGCCGAATCCCCGGATGACGGCATCCTGCTCGGCGAGGCGGACCACCCTGCGGAGCAGCACCCGGTTGATGGCCTTGACCACCTGCGGAGAGAGACACAGCAAAGCGTCAATCAGTGGGGCGCCCGGGTGGCTGGGAGCGTGCGTGCCCTGGCAGTGCCCCGCGCCCCACTCCCGGAAGCAACTCCCCTGGCGGCGTGTAGTACGGCCGGGACAGCCCGACCCCTCCGGTGCGGGGTGCCTTCGCCTCCTCCCGCCCCCCCCTTTGTCCCTGGGGCGGCCCATCCCCTCCTCGCAGCCCCCCACCCCCCCGGCTCGGTGGCCGACGAGCGCCGTACCTGCATGAGCACTGCTACGACAGTGGATCTCCCCACACCGAACTGGTTCCCGACGGATCGGTAGCTGTCCGGCGTGGAGAGCTTCCAGAGGGCGATGGCCACCCGCTTCTGGAGGGGGATGGCGGGCCTCATGCGAGTGTCCCTTCTTTGCAGGGCAGGGGCGAGCCACTCGCAGAGCTCCAGGAAGGTGTCCCTCCTCATCCTAAAGTTCTGGGTCCACTGTCGGTCGTCCCAGCGCTCCAGGACGATGCGGTCCCACCAGTCGCTGCTGGTGTCCAGACGCCAGATGCGGCGGGGCACGCCGGTGCCGGGGCGCCGCCGCGGCTCCTCCATGGCCCCCAGGGCGGCCAGGCGGAGAGGCAGGGGGCTGACGTTCCCCAGGTGGTGCCAGGCAGCCTCGAGCCATTGCTGGCAGGCTTGCAGCAGCAAGTCCAGAAAGTGCACCAGAAGGTGCAGGGCGAGCCGTGGCTCCATGTTGCCACCTGCGGCGGTCCCCCCCGAAGGGAAGCACCGACACAGACGGGCACAGAGACCGACGCTTTGCTGTCCCTCGGCGAGGTTGGCAAGCAAGCAGGAAAAGCTGAGAACCGGCTGTCCAGGGTGGTCACTTTAAGCACGAGCCTCAGATAGCCTCAGACAGCAGCCACACAAAGCAACTGCTGACCTGATGCCCTGCCAGAACTGGTTTCAGCTGCCCTTAAATGCCCCCCTGCGTCCAATCAGTGTGGACGCGCTAGTTCGAACTAGCAAAATGCTAGTTCGAACTAGTTTTTAGTTCTAGACGCGTTAGTTCGAACTAGCGCTGTAGTGTAGACGTACCCCAAGGGTGTGTGTGTGGGGGGGAGGGGGGAGTCCTGTACAGAGGGTTCCCTGGCCCCTCTGCTTCCATGGCTGTGCAACTGCCACCAGGTGGATTGGAACCTGGGACTTTTGGAGCTTAGGGCAGGAGCTGCTACAGCTTGAGTTATAAGTCAGTTGCCTCTCAGCATAGGCTGAAGAGCTCCCTTGTAATAATTGCTTGCTGGAAGTGGTCTCAGTGCCACTCCATAGGATAGTGACCCACATCAGGTGTGTGGGTTACAGCTGCAGGCCTGCTCCCAGCATGCGGATCTGCTCTCTGGGCGGCGTCTATAACTCTGTGGCTGCAGCCCTGCTCCCAGGACTGGATCTGCTCTCTGCCCATAGGCGTGCGCAGCACAATTCATTAGGGTGTGCAGCCAAAGAATGTTTTTAAATGTACTCTTTGACCCCCATTAGCCACACCCCCTGACTCCCATTAGCCACGCCCCCTGACCCCCATTAGCCACGCCCCCTGACTCCCATTAGCCACGCCTCTGGAGGTAACACTTTCAGGGCAATATGGACACATGACCAGAAATAAAAGGTGTCATGTGACCTCCCCCCCCCCGCCAAGGACTTTTCCCACCATCCTCTTACCAATAGGGATTAGTTTGGCCCTCACCAACCCCCCCCGTGCAACGATCCTGCAATTGCATTAACCCAACGTGTGAGACATTAACTCGGGGGGTGGGGAGGCTGGGGGAAGTGTTCCCTCTAAGAGTTTCCTCCCATGAGCACAATACATTTTGTGTTGTGCACCAGTACTGAGTTTGTGGCTTGTTTGGATGTGTCAGTGTGGCACCCAAGTTATTCATAAATATCTTATGAACCACTTACATGTCCCCTCTGCTGCCCTGTCTCCTTCCCTTCCTCCATCAGCTCCCCTGGTGCCTGCTGCCCCCCCAACCCCTCACCCACCTCTGCTGTCCTGACTCCTGCCCTTCTCACTGCCCTCGGCCTTCCCGAGACCTGCCCCCTCCAGCAGCCTTTCTCTCTCCCCCTGTGCCCACTCCTCCAGTAGCCCCACTCTGACCATGTGAGCTACCCCTCCTCATCCCCTTTCCTAACACCCCCCTCTACACACCTGTCCTGCCTCTCTCCTCTGGTGCTGGTCCCTCCCCTGCAGGTGTCTGCCCTTCTGCTTCACCCCCCGGACTCCCCTGGCACCTGCACCTTCCCTTACCCTTGCACCCTCTTGGTGCCTCCCCCTTCCCTCACTGCCCCTGCCCACTTTGCCCACTCCCTCACCACCCTCTGCCCCCGTTCCCCTCATGCCCCTGTGCCTTTACACGTGCCTTGCTCCATCTCCGCCTTCCTCATGCCCACCCCTTCTTTCAAGCCTTCTCCCAGCACCTCCCCTTCTCCCCTCTAGCCCCCAAAGCCCTTCCCCTCTCCTCTCCTAGCATCATCCTGTCCCCTCCCTCACTGACACCTCCCCTCCTGCCCTTTTCCTCATTGTCTCCACTTGGCCCCTGGGCATTTGTCTCTCTCCTACACCCTGACCCTTGGTGCCTTCCCCTTTCATCTCCTGACCTGCCCCCCTCCCCTCAGCACAAGCCCTTTCCTCTCTGACCCTTACCCCCTATTTTTCCCTCCTCTTCCAGCAGCCGCCAGCTGGTCTGTAACAGAGTTCTAGGGTCGCCCTGACTGTGTCATCCTTCTGGTGCTCCCCCTACTCTGTCTGTCTTAGGTTTCTCAGCCCCCTTTTGGGCCACAAACCCCCACCCCGCAGTCTCAGGTTCCCAAAGTTCCGGCAGTCCCCATCACTTGGTGCCTGCGCTGGGTCTGACTCGTAGGGTTGCGAGGTAGACCCTCCCCCCAAAAAATGGACACACTTGATCCTGGGCAGGGGGGAGGGAGGAAGAGGGACTGGCTGGCGGGGGGGCAGGAACTGGCTGGAAGGAAGAGGGGATGGGAAGCAGCTCTGGGGGGGAAGGGCCAGATCCTGACCCTGCCCCCCCCTTCTCCCTCCCCGAGGCCAGTCATGCTGCCCCTGACCCCCCCTTCCTCCCTGAGGCCAGTCGCACTGCCCCCGATCCTGACCCCGGCCTCCCCTTCTCCCTCCCCGAGGCCAGTCATGCTGCCCCTGACCCCCCCTTCCTCCCTGAGGCCAGTCGCACTGCCCCCGATCCTGACCCCGGCCTCCCCTTCTCCCTCCCCGAGGCCAGCCCTGCTCCCCAGCTCAGTGCGGGCCCCTGCTCTCTCCTTAGCTCAGTCCCACTCTGCCGACCCTGGCTCCCTCCTGGCTCCCTGCTCTGCCAGTCAGGCTGAACTGGGACTTTAGCCTCTCCCCGTTGTTCCTGGGGACTGTCAGTCTCAGGATTTTGATCTCTCATTTCCCCTGCCTTTCACTGAGTTTCAGTAAGGAGCTAGCGGCAATAATGCCTCTACTTTTTCCCCCACTCCTGTGCGGAATACATTTTGTTATGTGCACCAAGGCATGCACGGATGTGCACTGTTACGTCACGTGGAGTTTCACAGCATGGGAAGAAATCAGTGGAAATACAGAGAGCTTGAGTAGTTGCAAGTGTCCATTTTATTGCATAGCACGGAGCTAGCTAGAAAAAACCCAAACCAGCTGGGCTGACCCCCAGTGACCTAACGCAGTTACTATAACAACAAGATCTATGTCTACACCCAGTACACCACATGCACCACCACTAGAAACACATGCTACCGGCTAGCAAACTGGGCAGCATTTGAATGTCTCCTGGCTGGCCGCCCAAGAGCTCAGCTTGCAGGGAACACTGGCTAACCGTCCCCTTCCACCTGGAGAAGGGAGAGACAGGAAAGCAGCAACAGAGCATCTGCCTGGGGGAAGCCCGAATCCCATGCAGGAGTGGAGCCCTGTTCCTTGTTCCAGGCCCTTGCTAGAGTCCCCTCCCGTAGCTGCAGCTATGGCCGGCAGTTTTAAAAGCGGACTTACGCTGGCCCTGCAACCCGAGCGACTCTGTCAGTGGGTGCTTATCACTCCATCACCTCGAGCTGTTTAACCAGCTTGTTTAACCAAGGAGGGAGGGAAAGGGAAACCTTTGGCCATTTGAGGGTTGCGTGCCAATGGAGGGAAAGGGGATGGATAAAAAGGGGCTGAGCACACGGTACTGCCTCTTTTTAAACCCAGGCCCAAAGATGTCCTGGAATTCTGGGCCACTGGCCTGAAGGAGATGGTCAAACTGCCTGGCAGCTGGACTTTTGGAGTCTTGTTATTCCTGGGCTCCTGGTAGCGATGGCTCCCATTCCAGGGGATTCCTGCCAGGTAGTTTACCTCAGACAGCAGCTTTTATTCCCCCGTGTCACTTCTCCCGGTATCTGAGACTTTGGTCATGGGGATCAAGCATTTAACATGATTCCAAGAGGAACCGGATGGTTCATCTAGCGAGCCAGGCTCACCGATATTTGAGTAGTTAATAAAAATCCCTAGTTGCTGTGTGTAGGTCTAAAAAGGGAAGGTTAGTATCATTAGTCTTATTTTACAGACAGGGAATAACCTCTCCAACCTGCGGGAGAGGCAGGACTAGAACCCAGGTTTCCTGATACCACAGTCAGAGCTTTGTTACCAGGCTACATCCTGTACTAGAAAGGATGGGCCTGAAGCATGGGCCTGGTGTAAGGCCTGAGGCCTGAACCAAAGTAAGCAAGAGTTAGCTGAAGAGAAACAGGCAGGTCGTGTCAAAAGCAGACGGTTGCCTGAAAGTCTTGGGACTTAACCCTAACTGTCTTGCCTGGAAAGGTTGAAACCATAGACAAAAGGTCCTAGAAAGTCTCCAGGAATGCTAGAGAAGCAGGAAGCGAGTTGACAGGAGGCCAGGAAAGAAAATGGAAACAGAATTTGGGGTTTTGAATTGGAAGCAGTGATGTGCCTGTTGTGTGATCATGCCTGGAAGATGTGAATTAAGCCAGGAACCTGGGCAAGCAGAATCCAGCGACTTTCTTGGCTAGGGAAAGACTAAATCTTGGAACAAGAGAGATGTGAGTAGAACAGGGAATTTTTAGTCAGACGCTACTAGGTTATTTTCTTTATTTTTTTAGTTTGTTGGACTTCTTTTTGCTAAGCACATGTAACTATCCCCCTTTACCCTGGAACTCTTCAAACTGAATCCCAGGGAAGCGATTTTCTGTGTTTTAATCTTTCTTTTTTCAGTTTCTTTGTAACACCTAGCAACCAAGTAGATACGCTGGAGGACAGTAGATATGCTGGAGGGCAGGGATAGGGTCCAGAGTGACCTAGACAGATTAGAGGATTGGGCCAAAAGAAATCTGATGAGGTTCAACAAGGACAAGTGCAGAGTCCTGCACTTGGGATGGAAGAATCCCGAGCATAGTTACAGGCTGGGGACCGACTGGCTAAGTAGCAGTTCAGCAGAAAAGGACCTGGGAGTTACAGTGGATGAGAAGCTGGATATGAGTCAACAGTGTGACCTTGTAGCCAAGAAACCTAATGGCATATTAGGGTGCATTAGGAGGAGCATTGCCAGCAGATCCAGAGAAGTGATTATTCCCCTTTATTCGGCTCTGGTGAGGCCACATCTGGCGTATTGTGTCCAGTTCTGGGGCCCCCACTATAGAAAGGATGTGGACGCATTGGAGAGGGTCCAGCGGAGGGCGACCAAAATGATTAGGGGGCTGGAGCGCATGACCTATGAGGAGAGACTGAGGGATTTGGGTTTGTTTAGTCTGCAGAAGAGAAGAGCGAGGGGGGTTTGATAGCAGCCTTCAACTTCCTGAAGGGAGGTTCCAAAGAGGATTGAGAGAGGCTGTTCACAGTAGTGACGGATGGCAGAACAAGGAGCAATGGTCTCAAGTTACAATGGGGAAGGTCTAGGTTGGATATTAGGAAAAACTATTTCACTAGGAGGGTAGGGAAACACTGAGATGGGTTCCCTAGGGAGGTGGTGGAATCTGCATCCCTAGAGGTTTTTAAGTCTTGGCTTGACAAAGCCCTGGATGGATTGATTTAGTTGGGATAGGTCCTGCCTTGGGCAGGGGCTGGACTTGATGACTCCTGAGGTCTCTTCCAGCTCTATGGTTCTATGATTCTAAGTAATGTTTCACCAAGTGTATTTGTTTTGTTAATAGACGTCACTTTTTTAAAACCATGATCTGATTCCTGCATCCTAGAGGGCGGAAGGTTCTGTATGCACGTGCCTAAGACAGCAAGCCATACTTCTAGGAGAAATTACAGGTTTTCAAGCTCTCTCTGGAGGGAGTGTCAAGGACAAGGAAGGTACCCCACAGGAGGGAATTCTGAAATGCGCCTGTCTGGTTCTCAAAGGGGTTTGTGCATTTGGATGATGGCAGCAACACCAACACAAGCCTCCAGTGGCAGGGTATTTTAAAGTCTCTTGTGGGCCCCCACCTTCTGCACTTGGAGTGCCAGAGTGGGAAACAGCCTTGACATGACCCCTCTCCAATTTATCAACATCCATCTGGAATTCTGGTCACCAGAGCTGGGCACAGAACTCCAGCAGCAGAAGTTCAAGTGCCGAATAAAGAGGCTAAGTCGGTTCCCCACTCTGGCACTTGGAGTGCAGAAGGTGTGGGCCCAAAAGAGACCTTAAAATACCGTGTCTCTATGGGCTTCTGCTTCAAAACTCCGCAAGGTCACAGATTCCCTGAGCTTAGGAGGGTTGCTGCCTCTACCCAAGTGGAAAAAAACTTTTTCTTCTTGAACGCAGGAAGAAGTCACTTGGGAACGTATTCCAGAAGGGTACCCCAAACTCTTTTACACAAGAGCCAAAAGAAATCTGATGAGGGTCAACAAGGACAAGTGCGGAGTCCTGCACTTGGGACAGAAGAATCCCAAGCATTGTTACAGGCCTGGGACCAACCAGCTAAGTAGCAGTTCTGCAGAAAAGGACCTGGGGGTTACAGTGGATGAGAAGCTGGATATGAGTCAACAGTGTGCCCTTGTAGCCAAGAAGGCTAATGGCATATTAGGTTGCATTAGGAGGAGCATTGCCAGCAGATCCAGGGATGTGATTATTCCCCTTTATTTAGCACTTGGAAAGAAAAAAAGAAAAATGAAAACAAACTGTAATTTCTGATAGCTGTCCTCTTAGTCTTAGGCAGGTATACACAGACCTCCTATTACTTTCCAGGATACAAAATCAGATCATAGCCTTTGTGACGGCCTGTGTGGGTGCGAGCGCCCCCTTCCGGCGGAGGAAGGGGGGTTCAGCGGACCCGCCGTCTGGTCGTTGAGTGCGATCACCCGGCCGCGAGTCCGGACCGGGGATCAGCGAACTCGGGGTTCGTCTTTTCCGGGGCTGTCCCAGGGTACCGGTAAGCCCAGGGTCCCGGCGGGGGGGGGCGGACGGGGCCGCCTCCGGCGGTCGGCACCTAAGTCGGGTCCCCACCCGGCCAGTCAAAGTGACAGGGTCCTTGCCCTTTTATCTAGTCACCCCAGCGGGGTTCGTTGGGTTGGGGTTGTTGTGGTAGGGAGGGGGGATGTGGGGGACCCGGGCCCGCCCTCTCCACCGGGTCCCAGCCCGGGGCCCTAAGTGGGGGGGAACGAAGCGTACGTTCCTCCCACGACAGGGGGGGTTTCCCCGGGCTGCTTCCACTCTCCGCCCCCCTCCTCCCCGATGGGGAAAGTCCCGCAGTCACTTACCCCGCCCGAGGCACCGGTCTCGTCCTGCGGCCGTCGAGAGGGTTCAGGGTCACTCCTTCTTCTCCTCCAGCGTGGGGGGGTTCCCCCTCGGCGGCTAGGTCAGCGGTGGTGGCGGCAGCTCTCCCGAGTGCCGCCTTTTCCTGCTCCGCTGGGCCGCTTTTCAAGCGGCCCGGGTGATGACGTCAGGGACGCTCGGGCCGTCCCCCCGGCGCCCTGGCGTCCGTCGACGTCACGGCCGGGGCGTCCCAGCCTGACGCCAGTCCCGTGCGGCTCTGGCCGGGCGGAACGCCGGGCGGACTCCTCGCCCCCCTCAGGGGATTGTCCCTGACCCCTCCTTCCACGCCGGGGTTTTAGCCGCCCCTCCCCCTGCGGGGTTTCTTCCCCGGCGCGCTCTCCCCTGCCCTCCCGGCTGCCTGCCGGTCCGTCCGGCAGGCTCCATGGGGCGCCGGCGGCCCTGGCCCTAGTGCGGACCGGCGGGGGTCCGTCACAGCCTTAAAATAGGTGATTATATTAAGAAAACAAAAAGGTATTCATTTGTAAAGCTGACTTGGCTGCTAGGAGTTATAGCGCAACTGAGAAAAGAACAGATTAAAACACAGACAATTGCATCCCTGGGATTCAGTTTAAAGTTATAGTGGGGAGAGGAGGGGATATGGATTTAGCACAGAGGAGTTTAACCAAACAACAAAACAAAAAAATAACCTGATCGCATCTAAATAAACATTCTCTATCTACTCAAGTATCCACACTTCCAAGGTCCAGTCCAATTCTAGGCCCAGGTATTCTTTTTTTTAGGCATGATGTCCCTGCCCAGTTCAATTCATCCCCCCCCCTCATCCCCTTCCACAGCTCCAGGATTAAACTCACAAAGAAAAACAGCAGACAGATTCCCTTTTAATGCAGATCTGAACTCTTTCTTCTCACTGGTGCTCCTGGCTCCCTGCCAACACTTTCTAGCTAGCTAGGTTTAACCCTTTAGTCACTGAATACTGGGATGTTCAGAAAAGAACAGTGGGCCTCCCATCCATCACAGAAGCGAGACAACCTCTTTACTCCTGCTCAAGCGTTTCCTGTTTATACATCCCAGAATTACAATAGCTTTTTAAGCCCCAACGCCACAATGGGAGCTCATGTTCTGCTGATTACCCACCATGATCTCTACATCTCTTTTCCCCGCCCTGCAAGTCTGGCCCACAGAACCATGGGAAGTGGCATAGGCTAGCCTGGGCCAGGGCAAAGGAACACGTGGGCCTTTCTCTTCTCCATCTCTCCCTCTGCATTGCACAGCAGGGCGCAGGAGTGCCAGGGGGCTCTGTGGACGCTGTTTGGCTTAATGCCAGCGAAAGCAGGGTCTACAGGAGTACTTACGGGCTCCTAGTGTTAAGAGCTGTGATGTGGTTGCCTCAGCAGCGTGGCTCAGTGCTTCTGTTCTTGGAGCTCTGGTGTTATCAGTGGTCAGTGCAGGTAACGCAGCCTGCTCCTGCTGCAGATCTCGCTGTTATGCACAAAGACCGACCACAGGCACCGTCTGGTGACAGAGGCACTTGGCCAGGTTTATAGCCGTGTAGTCACAGATCTAGTGCCCTGGATTTGCGGTTACGCGTGCACCAACTCAAGTGCTCCAGGATGAGGAGCAATTCAGTCAGTAAGTCTCTGTTGTCCCTTCGGCCATGCAAAGGGGGTAAGGCCAGGCACCCCAATATTTATAGCCTAAAATAAACTTGTCTGGTTTCGGACATTTGTTTGCTCCCTCCCCTTGTTCCTAGTACCTTGAACCGAAAAATATTAGAGGAGACACTGTTGAGCATCCACTGCGGATGCGCTCGGTGAGGCTAATCTTCGTGTTTTACCTCATCCCCGTTGCAGGGTTCCAGACCAAGGAGGATATCTACTGCCTCGCTTTAGCGAAGGCCCTGTACACTGTGCCCACGCCAGTGACTGCTGGGTTTTATGCACCATGGGGACATTGCAAAAACCTGCTCTTACACAAAATCAAGGGTGAGTACTGCCCCGGGGCACGTAAGACGGGGAAGGAACCTTGTGGGGATGGGGATTAGTGGATGACAACTATCTCCAAAGAGCCAGAGCCACCCGTACTCATTTGCCGATTATGCAATCGCATAGGGGACCTGAAAATTTGGAGCAGCACTGGGTTTTCATGTCCACTCCACCCACCTGCCTCTTCCTATCCATGGTCTGTGGCTCTGCTTCCTCCAGCAGCAGAAGTTCTAGAAGATCTAGTTAATTTACAAGTGACAAAGTCTGCTCGAGCTACTGGCAGAACATCGACGACATGGTAATGAAGCCATTTAACAGGCATTTGCCAACCTCTGCTAAATGTTTGCTGAATTTACTGTGAGAGTCGACAGGACCTTAGTTTAAAATGTGTTTGTTTATTAGTGTGTGGATGAGGGTTATAAAATCACATCGCTAAAAATTCAACATCCATCTGGGCTGCTGTTGGGCAGATGGGCACCAGTTTAATAGAACGGTGTAGGATCCCATCAATCCTAAGGATGGCTTTGCCAAGAGCTACCCATTCTTGATTGCTTCCCAGAAGGGAGGGATTGTGAAGCTGGAAGACCCTTCAGGAGGAGAGATTTAAGGCACTGCCAGGTACCTAACATATCTTCCTCTTTTATCTCAGAGAACATGGAAAACGAATCGAAGAAGAAAGACCAGGAGGAATTTCAGCGGACGCAGAAGATGCAGCGTGACAACACTGGCCGGGATCTACTCAAGCTCCTGTTACTCATGATCTTCTACCGGCCGGTCCTGACGGAGCAGCAGAAGTGGAGAAGGAACGTGAAACACGTCTTCATCCATTTCAGCGCCTGGGAGTACGCGGGCTGCGACCAGCTCTGGGCAGGCCTCATTACCACACTGTGCGACGGCATCGAAAGCCACTTTGGTCTCCTACCCATGAGCATTTACAGGACCATAGACAGGAAATGTAGCATCATCGAAAGACCAGGGGATCAGGAATGGGTTAGCAAGAAGTTCCTCTTCCTCCCGCTGTGGGCGGCTGTGATCCTTTTGATCATGGTAGCTATTGGGGTGGGTGGTCTCCTCCTAGTGTTTGGGATCCCCATCGGGGATGCCTCGGGAGACGCCATAGCTGTCGTGGAAGGCATTGGGGTGACGGCTGTCAGCGTCTCTGCAGCAGCTGCCATACGGCTCACTATCACAGTGGTACGAAACATTATCGTCACCCAGAAGAGCCAGCTGGAGAGACAGATGAACCAGACGGCTCTCAGCGCACAGCTGGGCTTCATGAGCTGCGTGAAAAGCGAAGTCAGGACAATCACTGGGGGTACGTCTACACTACAGCGCTAGTTCGAACTAACTTAGTTCGAATTAGTTAATTCGAACTAAGCTAGTTCGAACTAGCGCATCTAGAACTAAAAACTAGTTCGAACTAGCGTTTTGCTAGTTCGAACTAGCGCGTCCACACTGATTGGACGCAGGGGGGCATTTAAGGGCAGCTGAAACCGGTTCTGGCAGGGCATCAGGTCAGCAGTTGCTTTGTGTGGCTGCTGTCTGAGGCTATCTGAGGCTCGTGCTTAAAGGGACCCCCCTGGACAGCCGGTTCTCAGCTTTTCCTGCTTGCTTGCCAACCTCGCCGAGGGACAGCAAAGCGTCGGTCTCTGTGCCCGTCTGTGTCGGTGCTTCCCTTCGGGGGGGACCGCCGCAGGTGGCAACATGGAGCCACGGCTCGCCCTGCACCATCTGGTGCACTTTCTGGACTTGCTGCTGCAAGCCTGCCAGCAATGGCTCGAGGCTGCCTGGCACCACCTGGGGAACGTCAGCCCCCTGCCTCTCCGCCTGGCCGCCCTGGGGGCCGTGGAGGAGCCGCGGCGGCGCCCCGGCACCGGCGTGCCCCGCCGCATCTGGCGTCTGGACACCAGCAGCGACTGATGGGACCGCATCCTCCTGGAGCGCTGGGACGACCGACAGTGGACCCAGAACTTTAGGATGAGGAGGGACACCTTCCTGGAGCTCTGCGAGTGGCTCGCCCCTGCCCTGCAAAGAAGGGACACTCGCATGAGGCCCGCCATCCCCCTCCAGAAGCGGGTGGCCATCGCCCTCTGGAAGCTCTCCACGCCGGACAGCTACCGATCCGTCGGGAACCAGTTCGGCGTGGGGAGATCCACTGTCGGAGCAGTGCTCATGCAGGTACGGCGCTCGTCGGCCACCGAGCCGGGGGGAGGGGGGCTGCGAGGAGGGGATGGGCCGCCCCAGGGACAAAGGGGGGGGTGGGAGGAGGCGAAAGCGCCCCGCACCGGAGGGGTCGGGCTGTCCCGGCCGTACTACACGCCGCCAGGGGGGTTGCTTCCGGGAGTGGGGCCCGGGGCACTGCCAGGGCACGCACGCTCCCAGCCACCCGGGCGCCCCACTGATTGACGCTTTGCTGTGTCTCTCTCCGCAGGTGGTCAAGGCCATCAACCGGGTGCTGCTCCGCAGGGTGGTCCGCCTCGCCGACCCGGATGCCGTCATCCGGGGATTCGGCGCCCTCGGCTTCCCCAACTGCGGGGGGGCCATCGACGGGACGCACATCCCCATCCGTGCCCCGGAACACCAGGCGTCCCGGTACGTGAACCGCAAGGGGTACTTCTCCGTCATCCTGCAGGCCGTGTGTGACCACCGGGGACAGTTCACGGACATAAATGTGGGCTGGTCCGGCAAAGCACACGACGCACGGGTGTACCGGAACTCCTCCGTGTGCCAGCGGCTGCAGGACGGGACCTTCTTCCCCGACCGCCACATCAGGGTCGGGGACGTGGACATGCCCGTCTGCCTGGTGGGGGATGCCGCCTACCCACTGCAGCCGTGGCTCATGAAGCCCTACACGGGGCACCTCAATCCCTCCCGCCAGGCCTTCAATAACAGGCTGAGCAGGGCCCGCATCGTGGTGGAGGGGGCCTTCGGGCGACTGAAAGCCCGCTTTCGATGCCTCCTCACCCGTCTGGACCTGGCCGAGCACAACATCCCTCCCGTGGTGGCGGCATGTTGTGTGCTCCACAATTTGTGTGAGCGGAAGGGGGAGGCTTTCCTGCCAGCCTGGATGGCTGAGGCTGACCGCATGGCTGGACACTACGGTCAGCCCCGCACCGCCGCCGTCCGGGAAGCCCAGCGGGGGGCCATCCGGATCCGGGAAGCCCTGCGGGAGAGCTTCCAGGTGGAGGAGGAGGAGGACTGACCTCTCCCTGCATGCTCCACCGGGGCCTTCTTCCACCCTACCCCCCCTTCCTCTTTCCCCTCCCTACCTACTGTCAAATAAAGACACCTGTTTTTCCAACAAAAACGTCTATTTATTTCACAGAACTGGGGTGGGGGAGGGAGGAATGAAGGTGGGAGAAGGGAGGGGGAAACCTGGGACGAGGGAGCTGGAAGGGGAGGGGAGGGAAGGGAGGAAGGGAAAGGAAAGCTCAGGGGTGGGAGTCCGGCTGCCTCTCCCGTCTCGCCACACTGCGGGTCCGGGGGCGTCGGTGGGGAATGGTTGTGGAGGGGGGGGCAGAGAGGACAGGGGGTGTGGAGGAAGCAGGAGCGGAAGCAGGAGGAGCAGGGGGAGCAGGGGGAGCAAGAGGGGGAGAAAGAGGGGGAGCAGGGGGAGCAAGAGGGGGAGCAAGAGGGGGAGCAGGGGGAGGAGGAAACGGGAAGCGGTCCAGCAGGCTCTGGAGGTGGCCTCGCAGGGCACGGCCCTGCTCCTCCAGGGCCTCCAGACTCCTCTGGCGCAGCCTGAGGTCCTCCTGGACCCAGTGGTCCTGGAGACGGAGCTGTCGGTCCAGGAACCGGAGATGCCGCCTCTGGTAGTCCTCCTGGTTCCTGGCTGACCTGCTTGCCCGGGCGCGGGCGGCTGCTGCAGGCGGTGTGGTGCGCCCTGCAGGCCCCGGTGCTGCAGCTGTGGTGGAAGAAGACCAGCGGTCAATGACCCCAGGGGCCCAGGTGTGTGAAACCCAGCTCCCCTCTGCAAGGCCAGGGCCCCTGCAGGATCCCCAGCTGCTGCTCCGTGGTGGGCAAGGCCCAGGCGCACGGTCCCGGGGCTCCCTCTCGCCCCAGCCCCCCGTACACATAAGGGGAACACGAGGGTACTCACAGGTGGACGCCTCCCCGGCCTCAGACGATGCAGGCGAGCGGGTCTGTGGGGTGCCTCGGGGGTCCCGGGTCCTGGGAAGGCTGGCGGCAGGCTCCTGGCTCTCAGAGCCCTCTTCCTCCTCCTCGGTGTCCAGGAGCGGTCCCTCTGCCCCGGGGTCAATCACGTCCCGGGGGGCAGGGACGGCATGAGGCCCCAGGATGCGGTCCAGGGCATGGAAGTGGGGGCAGGCCTCCGGGTCAGCCCCTGGCAGGCAGGCCCGGGAGTAGGACTGCCGCAAGTCCTTTATTTTGCAGCGCACCTGCTCCCGGCTGCGCTGGTGGCCCCTGGCGGCCAGACTGGCAGCCATGCGTCCGTAGACGGCCGCGTTCCTGTGGCTAGTGCGGAGATCGTGGACATTGGAGGCTTCCCCCCAAACCTCGATGAGGTCCACGATCTCCGCACTTGACCAGGTGGGCGCCCGCCTTTTGCGCCCCCGGGCAGGCTCCCGGGAGCCGCCAGGCTGGTCGTGGGGAGCAGTGGAGGGCTGGGAACCCTCGGATGGCTGGCTCATGTTGTGGCAGGTGCAGGCTGTGCAGGCACAGGTGCTTGCAGCCTTGCAACTGGCACAAAGTGAGTAGCCAGCCCGTGGCCCTTTAAGGGCTCCGGGGCCGGGAGGGGGGCAATAGAGTTTCCCTGGTGTTGGCCAGAGTGGCCACCAGGGAAACCTGGGAAGCCTTAGCCTCCCACTAGTTCGAACTAAAGGGCTACACAGCCCTTAGTTCGAACTAGCTAGTTCGAACTAGGCGTTAGTCCTCGTAAAATGAGGTTTACCTAGTTCGAACTAAGCGCTCCGCTAGTTCGAATTAAGTTCGAACTAACGGAGCGCTAGTGTAGCGCCTAGGAAAGTTAGTTCGAACTAACATCCGTTAGTTCGAACTAACTTTCTAGTGTAGACATACCCTAGGTTACCTCCTTCATCCAGTAGGGGCCGCACACCCTGTCTGATCACTTTCTTATTATTAACATGCCTGTAGAAACCTTTCTTGTTATCCTTCACATCCGTAGCCAATCGCAATTCCATTTCCGCTTTCGCCTTCCTGATAACCCCCCCGGCATTCTTGAGCTATACATTTATAGCTCTCCCTGGTCATTTGTCCAAGTTTCCACTTTTTGTAAGCTTCCTTTTTGTGCTTAAGTTTACCAAGGATTTCCCCTGTAAGCCAATCCGGTCTCCTACCATGTTTGCCTCTCTTGCTACGTGTCGGGATGGTTACTTTCTGTGCCTTCAATAAGGCTTCTTTAAAATACTGCCAGCTGTCCTGGACTCCTTTCCCCTTCATGTTAGCATCCCAGGGGATTCTGCCCATCCGGTCTCTGAGGGAGTCAAAATCTGCTTTTTTGAAGTCCAAGGTGTGTATTTGACTACTCTCTTTTCTTCCTTTGGTCAGGATCCTGAAATCTACCATCTCATTATCACTGCCTCCAAGGTTGTCACCCACCTCTACTTCCCCTATTAGTTCCTCCCTGTTTGTGAGCAGACGGTCAAGCTGCGCATGGCCCCTGGTTGGATCCTTCAGCACTTGTGTCAAGAAGTTATCCCCAATATTGTCCAAAAACTTCCTGAATTGCCTGTGTACTGCCATATTGGTTTCCCAACAGATGTCAGGGTGATTAAAGTCCCCCACAAGGACCAGGGCCTGAGATCTGGAAGCTTCTCTCAGGTGTCCGAAGAAAGCCTCATCTACCTCATCCACCTGATTCGGTGGCTTGTAGCAGACACCAACCACAACATCACTGCTGTTGTTTGCTCCTCTAAACTTAACCCATAGACTCTCAACAGGTTTTTCTCCCTCTTTATACTGGAGTTCAGAGCAGTCCTAGTGCTCTCTTACATATAGTGCAACTCCTCCTTTTCTTCCCTGGATAGGGCCAAGGAGGAGGGGGACTCAGGGCTGGGAGTGGTCCGTGGTGCAGCTGGAAGTGCCACCTCAGGTCTCAGGACCTCGGCAACCTCGGGAGGTGGGTGGGGCCTGGGACAACAGGAGAAGCAGGAGCAGGGAGGGCAGTGGGAGCAGCGGGGACAGGGACAGGGACAGGAGCTGGGTGTGCCATCATTTCATATATGGTAGCACACATGTTTTGGCTCTGCTGCACCATCTGAGCCCATATTTGGGTCCCATCTAGACTGCAAGCCTCTTTCGAAAGAGCATCTAGACTACAACCGGTACTTTTGAAAAAGCAAGCCACTTTTTCAAAAGAGAGCACCGAGACAGTCTGGATGCTCGCTTTCGAAAAAGCACAGTTTGCAATACATAGTGCCTTTTTTTGAAAGAGCACTTTTGAAAAAAGGCGTTATTCCTCGTACAACGAGGTTTTCCATAGTTAAAAAACCAGCCATGGTCTTTCGATTTACTTTCAAAAGAACATGGCAGCAGTTTAGATGCAGGGGAAGTTTTTTCAAAAAAAGGCCACTTTTTTGGAAAAAACCCTGTAGTCTAGACACACCCTGGCTACATCTACATTGGCAAGATTTTGCACAAATACTTTTAACGCAAGAGTTTTTGCATTAAAGTATTTGTGCAAGAGAGCGTCTACACTGGCATGTACTTCTGTGCAAGAGATGTGCTTTTGCGCAAAAGCATCCGTGCCGGTGTAGACGCTCTCTTGCGCAAGAAAGCTCCGATGGCCATTTTAGCCATCGAGATTTCTTGCACAAGAAATTCATGTTGCCTGTCTACACTGGCCTCTTGCGCAAGAACACTTCTTCAAGAGGGCTTATTCCTGAGCGGGCGCATCATAGTTCTTGCGCAAGAACTCGCGGCCAGTGTAGACAGGCGGCAAGTTTTTGCGCAAAATCTCGCAAATGTAGACACGGCCCCTGAGCGTCCTCCTGGTCCTTCTGGGCCAGGATCCGTTGCATGCCTTGGAGGATGACCACGTGCTGTCTCATCAGGTCCCCCTGGACCCTCCTGCACTTGTTGCTCCCCCAGGGTCAGGCGGCTGCCTCAGCTGGCGGTGATCGCCCATTAGTGATGCTAGTCCGGCTGTGGAGAATAAAGAGGAAGAGGCGGTCAGTCATCCATGCAGACACTGTCCCTGAGTCCGTGCCCTCCTCTGTGAGCTGAGAACAAGAGTCCTCAGGCTAGAGGGCAGGGATGTTCCAGGAGCAAGGCTATGTGTGGCCTGGACATCGGCCCTGCCTCACAGAGGCCCTGAGGTGCCCAGGGGACCATGCTTCTTGCTCCCCCCCATCCTCATCCCACAGACAGGCAGGGCAAGGGAAGTGGTCGGCCACAGTGGGATGCCATGGGCAGGAGAGGGGCCTGGAGCAGTCTGCTCTTCCATGGGGGCTGCACGCACACCTGCCAGCGCTGTCCGTGGAAGTGGGTGGTGCCTCAAGTGTGCAGGCATTCCCGTGTGTCGTGTGCGGCACTCCTAAGTCTGTGTGCAGCCATGTGTGTGCCCTTGTCCCCAGCCTGCTTCCAGCAGTGGTTAGTGGTGGGAGGGCATCTCCCACAGGGGTCAGATGTGTGTGTGGCCCCCCCAGAGCCCGTGAACAGGACCCTGGGGACAGGGCCGGATGGAGGCATGGGTGAGCCGGGCAGCTTCCCAAGGCGCCAGCCGATGAGGGGCGCCTAATGGCAGCTGTAAGGGGTGCATGGCGTCCCTTACAGCTGCCATCAGGAGCCACGTGCCCGGATCCCGCAGCGCCGGCCCCGCGGCGCTGGCCAACAGCACCCTTCCACCCATGGCTGCGGGGCCCTGCACGGCCCAGCGTGCGTGCCAGCAGCGCTGGCCGGACCAGGCTGGGCAGCTCATGTGCTGTGCACCCTGGGGGCGGCCCCGGGCTGCGCGCCAGTGGCCGTGACCAGCTCGCGCATGCGCCGAGCGCCCTGGGGGGCAGGCCCACGCATGCACCCTGCAGACCTGGGGGTGGCGCCGCATGCCTGGGCCCAGGGTGCCAAAGGGCTCGGGCTGGCCCTGCCTGGAGGTGCTTTGGGGCTGCCTCCTGGGGCTGCATGTTGCAGACTGGCACTGCATGTAGTTCCACGTGCACGGAGTGTAGCACAATATCCAGGCCAAGATGACCAAGCGACGATTGCATCCCATCCCCTCTGCGCCCGCCTTCCCTGCCCTGTGTGTGTGAAAAACAGAGCACTCACCTGATGATTCCTCCCCGTCCTCAGAGAATGCGTGTAAGACATCCAGGCCCTGGGGTACGGGCTTGAGGGTGAGGGTGACTGTGCTGGCTGTCTCCTCCTCCTCCTCCAGCTCGTCGTCGGATTCTTCCTCCTCCTGGCCTGGGAGCCCTGGGTTGGCAAAGATGAGCATCTCCAGCCCCAAGTCCACCACCAGGGGGGAGGAAGGGTCTGAACCACCCCCCAGGATGTGGTGGAGCTCAGTGTAGTAGGGCTAGGAGTGGGGTCCTGCCCCAGAGAGAGAGCTGTGCTCCCTTGCCCTCGCATAGCCCTGGCAGAGCTCCTTCACTTTGCTCCATACTTGTATGAGGTTCTGGAAGTGGTGGCCTCTTGTGGCCCGAGCCTCGGCCATCCGACCGTATATGTCGGCGTTGTGCCACTGGGAGCCGAGATCCTGCAGGGTCTCCTGCTCACCCCACACCTACAGGAAGGCCAGGATCTCTGCCCCGGACCACAATGGCACAAACCTCTTCGGGCCTCTGGCTGAGTCCTGGGAGCCCTGGTCATGCTCCCTGTGAGGGCCAGAGAGGTCTCAGGAGGCTTGTGGCTGGGCCATGGGTCCCAGTTAGTGTGGCAGTCACAGCCACGCAGTGAGGTGCAGCTCTCTGGGCCAGCCCCCTGCCACAAGTGTTGTCCCAGGTGCCTGCAGCTTTAAGAGCTGGCCGGAGACAGGGACTATAGAGATCTGATTAGTTTGGACGGAGTGGCCACCAGGGCACCTGTGCTATTTCCTGGAGGCCTCTTCTTTCAAAAGAACTCCCTCTTCTGCTCTTTCAGACAAAGACGTCTTCCTCGTGAAAGAACCCCTTGGTTCTTTCAACTTTTTGTCAAAAGAATGCAATAGCAGTATGGACGCAAGTATTTTTTTCTGGACTAACGGCAGTTATAATGGAAAAACACTGCAGTGTAGACATACCCTAAGAGCCGAAATACCTCTGAGGTTCTGGGCATAAGGCCTTTAGACTTGGTGTCTGCCCTTTAGGTCTGAATAGGGTTTCCTGCCCCGCAGGTATACTAAGAAAGACATGACACTCCCTCACTCCCACCTAATTCTCCACTTGAGTCATTTTCTCCTGTTTTTTGTCTTGTTGCTGAAACTTTCAATTTTCTCTTTTTTTTAAAAAAATATTGTTTTGAGTTTCCCCTGCCACTCTTTTGTGCTACTGTTCTGTCACCTGACGTTGCTACCATTGCATTGAGTCAGCTTAGGGTTATCATCTTTCCTGACCAGAGGGATGGGACACCATTGCTGTAAATGGCGTCCAGTCCATCCAGTTGGGAAAAATGGTAAGCCTAATTGTCAGCTCTTCCTAGTCTTGCCTGTGTACAAGAGATGCTTCATTAAATGATGCAACACAGGAGGCAGTTTGTATTGGCCCATGAGAGACACGGTTATATAGGCCTCTCCGAGCTGTCCAGGCCCCACAGTGGATGCCTCAACCATCAGATGGATGTGACCCATGGTGCCCAGGTAATTATCTGGGAAAATCTAGCACAGGGCAGTCAGAGGGGGTCATGCCCCAAGCACACACCACAGTGGTGGGACCTGGAACAACCAACAGCCTACTGTGCTCCACCATCTCCCAGCTGGGTTGCTCTACTTCACTATGGTGGTGGCTGGGAAGCAGAGTGTCCTGGCCCTAGTCTCAGTACCCAGTGGGGTGAAGCAGGAGTGGGATTTGGGGGAAGGGATAGAGAGGGCTTGGGGCTCTCAAGTTTTCCAATAAGGGCTGCTGCTAATGCAGCAGCAGCCAGAGCCCAAGACCCTATAAATTGCTGCTGGAGCACCACGCACTTTGGGTAGCTCGGAGGGAGGAAATGCCACACCCCTTATGCGCGAAGCCATGTCCCTTCACCTCACCCGGGGTCCACAAAGGACATCATATGCAGAGACACAACTGGTTTTAATGAAGGAACAAGCCATGAACAGGAACTAATGACAATATTGGACTGCTCTCTGTAACAGAGCAGCATTCACCTCTCTTGAGTACCCCTTCTGGCTAAGCACATGTGCCTGCACTCTCTTGTCTGACTTCGGTGACACAGTCTCTGGCCGAGTCTCACTCATTGTGTGTGCTCATCAAAACCCCTTCCAGGGTACACATCTAATCGGAGCCTATCTTGGTTAGCTCTCTTATGTCCTTTCAAGTTTGTTCCCCACTCAAAGAGAGTGGTGTCCCCAGAGCTACCCCACCAAAATACAGCATTTTTGCCCTTACCTCAGGGCTTTATTTCAAAGTCCCATCACAGTCCAGCACTCGCCAATAGCTCTTCACAAGAGCTGTGTCCAGACTCAGGGGTTTTTTCGAAAAAAGTAGCCTTTTTTTGAAAGAACTTCCCCTGCGTCCAGACTCAAGCCGCGTTCTTTCGAAAGTAAATCGAAAGAATGCGGCTTTTCTTTCGACGGCGGTACACCTAATTCTACGAGGAAGAACGCCTTTTTCGAGGGAGATCCGTCGAAAGTAAGTGAGTGTGGACGGGGGGAGCCCTTTTTTTCGAAAGTATTGGCCTCCAGGAAGAAGCCCTGGTGGACAATCTGGGCCATGGGTTGCATGTCTGTGGTTCCTGGCTGCAGCCATTCCTTAAAGGACAGGCACCCTCACAGCCACTTGTTGCAGAGAAGGAGCCAGAGCACATGGCTACTTTGCTGCAGCATGTCCCAGCCCCAAGACCGTCCTGGCCCTTCCACAGAGCCTTCTGGGGACCCAGCCAAGGGCTCCAAGCGCCGGGCACCATCCTGGTCTGGCGCAGAGATCAAGAGCCTGCTGGAGCTCTGGGGAGAGGAGGAGGCCTTACAGGCCCTCAAAAGCCGGCGGCGAAACGCAGATATTTATGGCCGCATGGCTGAAGCCCTGGCCCAGAAGGGCCACTACCCCCGCACCCAGGACCAGGTGCGCTCCAAAGTAAAAGAGCTGCGCCAGGGGTACGTCAAAGCCAGGGAGGAGAGCTCCCGTTCTGGGGCAGCCCCCCACTACTGCCCCTACTACCCCGAGCTGAACCAGATCCTGGGTGGCAGTGGAGAAGCACGCACACCACGGCGGTTCGTACAGTCTGGATTGGCAGACCCCATGGTGGACGCTCCCGAGCAGGACCCAGAGCATTCTGGAGACGGGGACATGGTCCCAGAGGAGGAGGACAGTGAGGAGACGGCGACCCTCACCATGGAGCCAGTCACCCAGACCCCAGAGGCCTCCCAGGCATCATCTGGCGCAGGAGAGGAAGCAGCAGGTGAGTGCAGTGAGGTTGTGTAACACCCGGGGGGGGAGGTAGGTGGGTGCACAGTGCGTGATGCACAAGGGAAACCTGTCATGCTCAGGCTGATGCCCAGGTCACACACACACAGTGTAACCTTCAGAATGTCTGATTCCCCTGTCTCAAGGGAGAGGGCATGCCCTTTTGGACAGCTGTTGCACACATGACTGATTGTGATAGAAATGTAGCCGTGTTACTCTGATCTGAGGAAGTGGGTCTGGCCCAGGAAAGCTCATCCCCTAATAAACCATCCTGTTAGTATTTTAAGTGCTACAGAGTCCAGTTTTTAGGACTGATTGTGTGTTCTTCTTTTCCTCCACAGCCGGACCAGCCCTGGAAGAGGGCCGCAGCACCCCAGCCCCACCTCCATCTCCATCTCGGGGACATGGGAGCCGCAGACACAGGCGTGTCTATGCGGCCATCCTCAGGCAGCACGTGGAGGCCGTGCAGGAGCTGAACTCCATCCTCAGAGAGAGGGCGGAGGCAGAGGATCGCTGGCGTGACCGGCTCATGGACGAGTTGGTCCTGCAGCGCACGTCCCTGTGTGCCAACCTCAGGGAGGTCTGCGGCTTGCCTGCTCCTGTGCCTGGTCCTGCTCCTCCAGCACCCCATGACCCCACCCCACCAAACCCCCCTTCCACAACAGCATCCCTTTCCCTCCTTGGACCTCCCTCTCCCCCAGCCCCCCCAGTTCCCCAGCCCCTCTCTCCCCCTGGCCCTCCTCTCCCCCAGGCTTCCACATCCCAAGAGCACCCCAGCCAGCCAACCGACAGGTGCACCACCCGATCCCGTAGCCGTGGAGCACCCCAAACACGAGGCCCAGGCAGGAGAGGGAAATCTGGCAAGCACCGTGCAACCTGATCCCCTTCCCCCCTCCAGGTTTCCAGTCCCCTTCCCCCCTCCAGGTTTCCAGTCCCCTTCCCCCCTCCAGGTTTCAAGCACCCCCATCACCCCAGTTAAAGCACAAACAAAGGGTTCAACAAAATGTTTCTTTATTGTAAATAGTGTTTTCAACAACAAAAATGAAAAAAATGTGTTATGTTTGCTACATTTATACTATTGTTTGAGAATATGTACAAAAATTAAACAGAACATTTTATTTTGCAACACACCCTGGTGTTACTGATGTGTCCAAACAGGGTCAGGAGATGGGTTGTGGAGGGAAGCTTCTATTGGGCCAGGGCCCAGTCCCCAGGCAGAAGCCCCTAAGTAGAGTCAGTGGCCTCCACTGGAGAATTGCTCCCGGAGGGCCTCCCGGATGCCAACAGCAGACCGGTGAGCCTGGCGGATGGCAGCTGTCCGGGGCTGGGCAAAGTGCCTCTCCTGGCCATCAGCACCTCTACCCCACCCTGGTAGGAAGGCATCCCCTTTCCTCTCCACCAGGTTATGGAGAACGCAACACGCGGCCACCACCTCAGGGATGTTGCTCTCCCCCATGTCGAGGCGTGTGAGCAAGCACCGGAATCTGCCTTTTAAACGTCTGAACGCACATTCCACCTGGTTGCGAACCCGGTTAAGGTGAGCATTAAACTGCTCCTTGCTCGCATCCAGGTGGCCGGTGTAGGGCTTCATCAGCCACGGCATCAGGGGATAGGCGGCATCAGCCACTATGCACACCGGCATGTGCACATCCCCAACCGCAAACTCACGATGTGGGAAAAATGTTCCTGCCTGAAGCCTCCAGTAGAGGTACGAGTTCCTGAAGATGCGGGCATCGTGTGCCCGCCCTGACCACCCAACACAAATGTCCGAAAACTGGCCACGATGGTCGACCAGGGCCTAGAGGACCATAGAAAAGTAGCCCTTTCTGTTGATGAATTGGGCTGCTCGATGGGGCGGTGCACGGATTGCAATGTGTGTCCCATCGAGCGCTCCTCCGCAATTCGGGAAGCCGAGGGCAGCAAAGCCAGCCATGACGCTGTCCAGATCTGGTAGACAGATGAGCCTGTTGAGCAGCTCTGAATTGATGGCCCTCACCACCTACAGAACGAGACAGACAACAAAATGTTAGAAGGGGTGCCTTATCTCTTAGGAGGAGAACCCACCGCCCACCTTCCCTCTCAAACACCCCGGGAATCCCCTCCTCAGAACCCCCCCCCCAACAATTCAGGGTGAGTGGAGGAGCTCCCTCCCACTCCCACTCCACTTGGCCCTTCCTGACAATCTCCCTTCCCCCCACCCCAAACTGTGACTGTCCCCAGACAATGACTTACCTCCATCAGGATGGATCCTACGGTAGACCTGCCCACGCCAAATTGGTGTCCCACGGAGCGGTAGCTGTCGGGGGTTGCCAGCTTCCAGAGGGCAATGGCGATCCTCTTTTCCAGGGGGATGGCGGGCCGCAGGTGGGTGTCTTGCCGTTGCAGAGCAGGGGCGAGCCAGGTACACAGCTCCTGGAAAGTGGTCTTTCGCATCCGGAAGTTGCGTAGCCAGTCTCGGTCATCCCAGATCTCCATCACGAGCCGGTCCCACCAGTCAGAGCTGGTGTCAAACCTCCAAACACGCCTGTCCACGAAAAAGTTTGGAGGCAAGGGCAGTGCGGCTGCTTGACGGAGGAGCCCCTCGTACCTCTGGTCTGGGAGCAGCTCGGGAAGTAGCCTCATGACAGTGTCATGCAGATGCAGCAACAGCTGCAGTATGGTGGTGTGGGGCCATCGCCTGCCCAGGGGCAGCTCTGGCTCCATGCCAAAAAAAAGGGTCTCAAAGCGAAAAACCTCAAAAGAAAAAAGCTGCTGGGGTGTCCCAGGAAGCTGAGCACTCCAAACCAGCACTGCAATGCCTTGCTTACTTCCTCGAGGGACAGCAAAGGCAGCTGCAGGAGCAGAGCAACGGGTGTTCAGGAGTGTCCCTCTCACCACGCGTCTCTGCAAAGGGCAGGCAGGCAGCACCCGGAAGGAAATGCTGCCCCCATGCCCTGGCAGAAGCAGTTCCGGGTGGCTTTCAATTTCAAAAGAGCGTCCAGCAGTCTGAATTCTCTTTTTCGAAAAAGCGGATCGATTTTTCGATCCGCGTATTGTAGTCTAGACGCGCTCTTTCGAAAGAAGCCTGCAGTCTAGACATAGCCAAGGAGCTGTCTGCAGTGCTGCCACTCTCTCAGGCAGCCTGTCTCCTGGTTCTGCATACCTTGTGGCCTCCAGAGACACTGACTGATACTGGTCTTTCCGCTGCTTTTATAGGACTTTCCTGGCCCTGATTGGTTGCTTCTCCCACAGCCACTCCAGTCTGTCTGGAGGACTTTTTTATTGTGTCTCTAGGGTATGGTCAGACCATAGGGCCTCCAGGAGGGGATCCCAAGGCCAGGTCAATTGCATCACGTTTCCTTTGTCTGTAAAAATGTTTATGGACGAAAAGAATCATAGAATCGTAGAATACTAGGACTGGAAGGGACCGCGAGAGGTCATCGAATCCAGGCCCCTACCCTCATGGAAAGACCAAATACTGTCTAGACCATCCCTGATAGACATTCATTTAACCTACTCTTAAATATCTCCAGAGATGGGGATTCCACAACCTCCCTGGGCAATTTCTTCCAGGCTGTGTCTAGACTGCATCCTTTTTCTGTAAAAGGGATGCAAATTAGACACATCGCAATTGCAAATGAAGCGAGGATTTAAATACCCCCGCTTCATTTGCATAAACATGGCTGCCGCTTTTTTCTGGCTTGGAGCTTTGCCGGAAAAAGCGCCAGTCTAGACGGGGATCTTTCGGAAAATAAAGCCTTTTCCGAAAGATCCCTTATTCCTTTTTTTAAGAGGTATAAGGGATCTTTTGGAAAGGGCTTTATTTTCCGAAAGATCCCCGTCTAGACTGGCGCTTTTTTCCGGCAAAGCTCCGAGCCGGAAAAAAGCAGCAGCCATGTTTGTGCAAATGAAGCAGGGGGGATTTAAATCCCCACCTCATTTGCGATTGCGATGTGTCTAATTTGCATCCCTTTTACGGAAAAAGGATGCATTCTAGACACAGCCCTAGTGTTTGACTACCCTGATAGTTAGGAACTTTTTCCTAATGTCCAACCTAAATCTCCCTTGCTGCAGTTTAAGCCCATTGCTTCTTGTTCTATCCTCAGAGGCCAAGATGAACAAGTTTTCTCCCTCCTCCTTATGACACCCTTTTAGATACCTGAAAACGGCTATCATGTTCCCCCTCAGTCTTCTCTTTTCTAAACTAAACAAACCCAATTCTTTCAGCTTTCCTTCATAGGTCATGTTCTCTAGACCTTTAATCATTCTTGTTGCTCTTCTCTGGACCCTCTCCAGTTTCTCCACATCTTTCTTGAAATGTGGTGCCCAGAACTGGACACAATACTCCAACTGAGGCCTAACCAGCGCAGAGTAGAGTGGAAGAATGACTTCTCATGTCTTGCTGACAACAAGCAGTATAAGAACCTCTATAGAGTAGTGAAGGAAAAAAGAGCCTCTTCCCAGGATTATCCCTGTCCCTGTCCCTACAGATAGAATCATAGAATCATGCGGAGTATAATTTGATGTATTTCTACAACAGGGAATATAAATAACAAACCCACACCACTAGGTGGAGGCAGATATTTTGAGGAGTTTGTGAGAAAACTTTCAAAAAAGAGAAGTAATATTGGAATTCTGCTTTAAGTCATTTGGCTCACATCTCAGCAGAGTGATCTGTACAATGCTGGATCTTTAATTTTTTTCCATGAAAGAACCTGGTTAAAATCTTTTAAATAAATCAGGTTATTTCCACTCTCCTATTTGTCTGTGCTCTAATAGGGATAGAAAAAATATAATTATTGGCTAATAATGGCTTATATTTGAATCAGAGAGTTAGTAAAATTATTTAAAAAGGAAAATCTCTCTAGAAATGCATATTGTTGTTGCATCAAATTCTGCCGTCCTTGCTCAGATCCTCCCAGGTATTGAGATTCCTGGCTCCCATTGGTTTCAATGGAAATTAGTCTAAATACCTTTGAAGATCTGGGCCTCATACCCTACTCTGACAAAACTTAGGTTGAATTAGAGTCAGTCAAACGCTGAGCGGGATTAAGGTGTGCATCTTACTGCACATTGTACAAAAGCTTCTTTCTATCAGTCTATTTTTTGCAGTACAGCTGCTCCCCGAGTGGTCGAGTTACGACCGTTCGCACTTACGACCAAAGCTCCCATGGAGCAGTCGTAAAGGCGGTCCCCGTGTTACGAATGTGACCCGCGCTTACAAACAGCGTGGTCACGTGTAACTCAATGGGGTCCAAGTTACAAACTGATCGAGTTACAGCCAAGTGTTTGGTCTGTAACTCGGAGAGAGGCTGTAATGTTTTTTCTGTATTCACCAGTTTTGTTTTCTTGCCTCCTTGGACATGTTGGACTTTGTACATAATGGTGAATAAATGGTATATTTATCATCCTCTCTGACTGTAATGTGTTTTGAGTGATGGCAAATTGTCAAGCCATATTCAGTACAGGCTGATCAATTGATACCTATTAGTGAGATAAGCATGTGAATTGTAAGCCCAGGACTTGCTAAGGGCAGGATCCCACTACTACTTGCTGCAGGACAGTGTGCGTTGCTGCAGAACTCTTAGTTGTGTATGTGCACATGACTTGTTTTTGTAAAAATCTGGCCCTGGGGCAAATAAACTAACATTCAACCAACGATTCAGCTTTTTATCTTGTAAAATACAACCAACTGATAAGTAAAATACAACCAAGTAATAAGTAAAGTTTCCTTTTGAGGATATACTATTGCACCAAGATCGGAATGAAGGTTATATGCTAACTTATGAGTTCCCTGACGTCTGCACGGTGTTTGTGATGACTTTGCTACACACATTGGTGTCCTTAATCTGTTCTGTGGTCCTGGGGTTATTTGTCACATGCACAAACATTATTCCTATTGCTGATCCACCCATAGTGGACTGATATTGGATGCCTTGCTCTCATGTGAACAGATACAACGAACAAGCATTGTTACAGTTACCTGTACATGATGCTGTGTTTTTGAAAGGCCTGAACTTATGGAGCAGGCGTAGACAGTGAGGGATGCATAAAACTAGCAGAGACAGGAAGTGTCTCTGTGATGACCATGCCCTTAGCTTCTTGTGGAAGTGACCTCCTGTGCATGTATTAAATATGGAGTACTCTTGAACTGTACTGCTGTACACTTTCTATCTAGCGCAGTTGTATAAGACCCCAGTTTGCACAATGGTATGGAACTGGGGCTTAGCCACAACAGACCCTGAATCAGGGAGAAAGTTTCCTAAATATGTAGTATTATTACACTAGTTTCATGTTGGTACCTGGTCAAAGTAGGCTTATCTTCTTGCTTAATTATCTTCTCTGTTGTGCTGTGAATAAATATTACTTAATGACAGTTAAGGACCATCTTATTCTGAGTTTGTACAGGTCCTAAGGCAATGAGATTCTGGCCTATGACTGGGACTATGAGGCAGTACCGCAATACAAATAATCACATGCTGATCTACAGAAATATTTTTCTGCCTTGGACATCCCCACTAGCTTGAGAGATCCAGATGTATCAGTTAGTGAAAATGGAAGCATGTGAACTTGACAGCTTCAGTTTCAGTCCCCTTGTTTCCTGCACTGAGTGTTTTTTCTGCTTTTTACACTAAATGGTAAGCATGTCCACATAATAGTGTGATGAAGATGGATGGATGGGAGGTTTTGACTTCCTTAGTCATGGCGTACTGTTGCAGGAAGGAGGTTTGCTGGGAAGAGATGGGGTCGATCTGACCACAAAAGGGAAGGACATCTTAATGCAGTGACTCACCAATCTTATTAGAAGGGCTTTAAACTAAGTTGAGTAGGGGCAGGTGACAAAAGGCAACTAGGTTCAAAAGGTATCTTTAATAGAGGACTAGTTCTTTGGGGAGAATCAGATATGGAAAATTAGAGTAGAATTACAGGAGCAACAAGAGGGAAATTCCTGGGGGGAATTTGATCAATCCCTTAGATCAGTGTTTCTCAAAGTGATCCGTGCAACCACTTTGAGAAAGTTGCTAACTGGCCGCGCCGGTGTGTTTATTTATGTTGGAAATAAGCCAGGACACTCTGGATGCAGGTGAAAACAAGCAGAGGATTTATTATACATCAGCTGATGGAGTGACACGCAGGGGTTACCCTGGTGAACACTGGTTAATTAACACAATACAATAGATTATATAGTCAGCAGGAGGACGGAGGAAAAATGATTTGATAGGTCTAGCAGCAAGACGAAATGAGCACATAAGCCAATAGAACTACTCAAGATTACATAATATCTCCGCCCATTGCAAAGTAACAGCTCGTTAATTAATATACAGGTGGTTATTGTTCAAATGCCAAAACATGTCAGCAAAACAGTAATAACATTTTAGTCTCCATAGATGATGATGTTGCTATAGGAGGCGGGTATGGCCTTGAGTTGGTGCAGCACTTGGTTCTCAGGCTTATTATCTAGGAGTGAAGCAAGACAGTTTAAGCAAATTTTATGAATGTTATCTCAAGCAAAATGTGTTACGTTACCAACTGAGACCCAGTTCGAGTGTTTTAGAACGTGGTTGCTATGGTGCCCAGGGTCTTTTACTGTCTGCAGTTCTTATCCTGACTGTGGTGTTCCCAGGCCTTAATCCTAGAATGGAGTTATGCTGTTTAGAGGCCTACTAGCACATTTAGGGCTGCCTCAGTTTACCCTACAATTTACCAGCACTGAGGTCACGGAGCCTTGCAGGTCCCTTTGGCTCTGGTTAGCCAGTCATAGCAAAAGGAGCTGTGGCTGCTGCTTCCCATGGCTCCCTTTGGCTGCAAACAGCAAATCGGATCCAATGGGAGCCACGAGGCTTTGTGGCTGCGGCACCAGTAAATAAACACACCAGTGTAGCCAGTTAGCAGTTTTCTCAAAGTGGTTTCATGGACCATTTTGAGTGTCACTGCTTTAGACGTCTACTCACAAATTCAAGGAATAACAGGAATAAGCAGTCAGAATTGGGAGTACTAATAGACAAGTCATAACTGAGCTTAAGTGGCATCTCAGATACTTGATGGGATAAATCTCATAACTGCAGTATTGGCATAGAGGGGTACATCTTGTTCAGGAAGAGCATGTAGGAATAAAAGGGAGGTGGTGTTGTATTGTACACTTGTTCTGAGTTCCAGAAAGAGGCAAGAGGCAGACCAGCTGAAAGTCTCTGGGTAAAGACGAAGTGGGGAAAACACATCCAAACCAGGAGGAGGAGGGAGATGAGGCATTTCTAGAACAAATAAAACAAATATCCAGACCCTTATAGTAATGAGGGACTTTACCTACCTAGGCACCAGTGGGAAAAGTAATATGATAAAACACAAAATATCCACTAAGTTCTTGGAATGTCATGGGGACAATGCTTTGTTTCAGAAACTGAAGGAAGTAACCCAGGGCATAGGCATTTAAGAATTGATTCTGACCAACAGGGAGGAGATGGTTGTGAACCTGTAGGTAGAGGCCTATTTGGGAGAAAGTGATTATGAATAAGGCTGTGAATCATTCATGGAGGTCACAGAAATCATGAAACAAAAAACAGGACTATGTAGAACTTTAAAGACTAACAAGATGGTTTATTAGGTGATGAGCTTCCGTGGGCCAGACCCACTTCCTCAGATCAAATAGTGGAAGAAAATTGACACAACCATATATACCAAAGGATACCATCAAAAAAATGAACACATATGAAAAGGACAAATCAAATTTCATGTGTTCATTTTTTTGATTGTATCCCTTTGGTATATACGGTTGTGCCAATTTTCTTCCACTATTTGATCTGAGGAAGTGGGTCTGGCCCACGAAAGCTCATCACCTAATAAACCATCTTGTTAGTCTTTAAAGTTCTACATAGTCCTGGTTTTTGTTTCAGCTACACGAGACTAACACGGCTACATTTCTATCACAGAAATCATGGATTCTGTGACTTTCTGGGACCTTTGTGACTTCCACAGTAGTTGGCGTGGTACATCTCAGGGCATCCCTGGGGCCAGATGCTGTGCTGGAGCATTGGTTGGAGAGCAGTCAGGGTACCCTGGGCAGTTCACCCACCGGGAGTGGAAGTAGTAGTGGCACCCTAGCCTGCTCTCAGAGCGGTGGAGTCTGCTGGAGTGCTGCCTTTCCCCAGCACCTAAAATTTATTTAGGGCAATTTTTAGTAAAAGTCATAGACAGGTGACAGGTCATCTTAACCATAGTTCTCTCCAGCAAAGTGACAGAGTCCCTGTGTGCCTACCTGGTCATCAACAGTTTATGGAATTTGCTTTGGTCACAAGGATGTCACAATAGTGCTTGTGTAAGTTTAACTGGAAGTTCTGGTTGACAGACTGAGAGGCCATCTATCTCTCAGTACTGGAGCTAGTTGGAGAAAGGATTGAGAGAAGGTGTTGAGGAAAGACTAAACCATGAATACATTTGTGAGTGAACAGGAGGTAATTGATAGAGGTAAGGGTCACTATTGTATTTTTTATATCCAACCTGTAGCCACACATACACATTCAAGAGCATGGGTGCATAGAAACGTGTAATATTCTCCATTTCTATGACCAGATCATTAGCTGCTGTAAATCCTGTGAGCCTCTACTGACTTCCCTTTTAATTGACTTGAGTTGAAGGACTGGCCTACAGCCTCTGAACCTGGAAACTTTCCTGACAACCTGTGTCACTATTGGATGTTATGGGGAAGGTCTTCTTTCCTTTCTCCAGTTGTTTTATGTTGTTAATATGGGTCCTTATTTTATGACTTCTGCATCCTTGGAGCCAAAATCCAGTGGTGCAAAGCATCAGAGATGGGAGAAATTAGAAGAGAAAACACAGAAGGACTTCTCTTCTAGCTGACTGTGTCTAGACTACAAAGTTCTATCACTTTTCTTTTGAAAGAGGCTTTTCTGACAGTTGGCCCGTCTACACTGGGCCAAATGTCAGAAAAAAAAGCCTCTTTCAGAACATCCCTTCTTCCTCGTAGAACGAGGTTTACTGAGATGCTGAAAAAACATGTCTGCTTTTCCAATATTTTTTTGGAAAAGCAGACGCATTCCTTGGACGTGGCAGAGCTTTTCTGGGATATCTCTGGTATCCTGGAAAAACTCTGCAGTCTAGATGTACCTGCTGTCTACTTAAGATATTAAGTGGATAGCTAGCATATTAAATGGAGGATAACAAAGCGTTTCTTAGCAACACTAGTGCTCTTAATCCTTCACCATTACTATTGCAACTGTATGGGCAATGTAAGTTACAGTTCTGATTCCATCTGCATCTGGGTGTTGGAATCGAAGGGTAAGGATGGGTAATCGCCTAATCTTGAGCAATCTTTCATGGGAAGGGTAAATTCTGATCAATTCCTCCTCCATGCCTTGGAATGCTGTTACAATGGAGACAGATAAATATGGCATTTCAGATTTCTTGTTAAATATTAAGTCTCTAGGAGAATTTCTGCTGAGAGACACATGGGAGATAAAATCCTGATTTTATTAATACATCAACTATTTCACAGTTTCATAGAGTTTAAGGCTGGTAGGTCATTAGATCATGTACTTTAATCTTCTGTATGTCACAAACCATTACGTTTCACCTAGCAACCCTATGCTGAAACCAAAACTTGTCTTGGACTAAAAATTGTCACTCTTGAAGGGTATGTCAACACAGCAGTGTTAATTTGGAATAACTGATGTTATTGCAAAATAACATAGTCCGCATCTACACAGCAAGCCATTTTTTCAACATAATGTCAAATAATGTCAAGCTGGAGGACTTCTTTCTCCGACTCCTATAACCCACATTTTATGGGGAGTAAGGGAAGTAGGAGGAAGAGTGCTCTTTCCCCGACTTCCTGCTGTGTAGACAGCGCCAAAAGCCGAAATAAACTATTTCAACTTAAGCTGCACAATTGATAGCTCAAGTTGTGTAGCTTATTTCTGCTTTAGCCCTGCTGTGTAGATGTGCCCAAGGCCTAGGAGACCAAGATGCTGTGTGCTGCAGACAGAGGATAGGAGAAACTGAAATGCTACCAATGCCTGAGGCCTTTGCAATGGTAGAGAAATGATTAGGTCAGAAATGCCCTGATGATCCTGGTGGTTGATCAGTGCCCCATACTCCCGAAGAAGACAAATTCCCAACCTCCCAAACAATAATCCCTGCTAGTCTGATCCAGGGAAAATTCCTCCCCACCCTCAAATCTGGAGATCAATTGCATCCTGACCAATGTTCTCTCCAATTCTACGTGTAGAATACATTTGATGTGCATTGAGGCATGTACGGATGTGTACAACCATTAGAAACACATGTCTGCCACCCAAGTGCTCAGTTTACGGGTAACACTGATCCTGACTATGTGAGCAAGACTTACCAAGACTTAATCTCTGAGGCTTCACATAAAGGTATGGGGCAATCACCCTACCCATGGAAAACACCTAGCTAGATAATTTCATGGAGGTTAGGTCCATAAAAGGCTATTAGCCAGGGGATAAAATGGTGTCCTTGGCCTGTGTTTGTCAGAGGCTGGAGAGGGATGGCAGGAGATAAATCGCTTGATAATTGTCTTCTGTCCACCCTCTCTGGGGCACCTGGTGCTGGCCACTGTCGGCAGACAGGATACTGGGCTAGATGGACCTTTGGTCTGACCCAGTACGGCCGTTCTTATGTTCTTATGTTGTGCATTGGGGGAAAATCTTTTAGGGTCTCTAGAGGCAACTGGACAAATACCTATTCCATGTGTCTTCTCTGCAAGTATTTAAATTACCATAAAATAAAACTGAAGCCTTTTTTCAAAACAGAGTGCATAAAGTTTGACTTCTAAATTCATACAGTGGGGTCTTTAAAAAGTGGCTTGATTTTCAAGAGATACTGAACCCCTAGAAGTTCTTTGCACCATCCATAGGTAATTCTGGGTGCTCAGCACTTTTGGAAATGACACCCTGACTAAGCAAAACACTTCAGCATGTGTTTAACTTTAGATTTATTTGTTGGCATTGAGTTAGGCATGTGATTAATTTGTTGAATCAGGATGTAGGCGTGTTAATATGGATTTAGGAGTTTTAGTTTAGGCACCCAGTTTTAAAAATCTTGGCTATAAATTATTCTGTGTGCTATCAAAATGCCTAAATTAATAGTAAAGGTGGAAAAGATTATTTTATGTGGGGATCTTATTTAAAAGGAGCAGCTTTTCCTTATTATAATCCGTCCTCCCACAATAGCTCTGCAAACAGACATGGTCACCATGAGGGAAGAAAAGGATTTGCATGATTCCCAGGTCCACTTATCACCATGTCTGGTCTCCTACAGAGTCTTTACTAGATAGTGAATTAAAGACACAAGCCCTGAATCCCAACATCAATGATAACCAGCAGAATCCTTTCCTTTAATTTCAGCTGTTTACAGCGAGGTTGTTTTCCTCCTGGACCATATGGACGATCAAGATAAGGCCTCTATTGCCCTTCAGATTGTCAAGATAGCTGAGACCAAACTGGCTGTCGTTGTGACTGTTCTGCTAGAAAAACTTCAGCAGGATGAGGTAGGGCAGTTTCATCAAATCACATCTGTTTTCCATGTTTCCACTCCAAATTCTGTTTGACTTCATGGAAGTAATTCAATACAGAACTTGGCTCAGCCCACCTTCAGTGTAAGCAGTATTTACCCTTCTGTCTTCATGCAAAACTCATCATGCAAAATTCTGTTACAGATCAGGATGATATAATAAAGAGACACTCAGAGGAGCACTGTCCTTTTGTACACACTGGAGTACATGGGCTGTAGATTATAAAAGTGCACTGTAGGGGTATCTATAATCTCTTATAGCAGTAGTTTGTCCTCCTTTAGCATCTTCATCCAAAAACCTCAAAGCACTTACCTACTTACGCATGAATTAGGTTTTACAGCACCTTTGGGAGAGTGATAAACATCCCCATTTACTGATGGGCTGTGTCATGGGGAATTAAATAACTTGCTCAACACCACATAGTGAGTTAGTAGAAGAATGGGGAATAAAACCCATGTGAACTGACTCTCTGCTCTAAACCCAAGACAACACTTCTTAATTATAATGACATATGATTGGGATATAGCTCTGAAGGGTTCTTAAATAATCCAACCCCCTTTTTCTTTTATTAATACTCGCATCCAGCAAAGTCCATTTCTCTATTAAGGGTCAACACAGAAGGCATTTTAGTTTCAAGTACCAGGAAGCCAAGACAAGCAGTTCATTTCTGGCTCGCTTGAATAGTGTGGGGCTCTTGTATTCATAAGTTATCAATTATGATTTTCAATTAAAAATCCTCCTTACATTTAAAAATGAATGGAAAGAGGCAGAGCCTCTCCCCACTAGAGCAGTAATAATAGCAGTTTGCAGCAGCATCCTTTAAAAGCACAACCACTGGAATGTGTAGCCAACCATTGGCTTTGAACATTCCAAAGTGCTTTATGACCTTAGCAGGCAGTTCACACCTTCAGCTGCCTGAATTCAGAGTTATAGACTCACAGGAGACAGATGTGAAAGGCTTGTTGGATCATCCAATTTCCCAGCAGTGCCTTTTTCATTTTTTTGGGCCAAACCAATTTTAAAAGCTCCTAGTGACTGGGTTTCCACCACTTTCCAATGAAGACGATGTAATAACCTGATAGATGTCTTATAGCTGGGGCATTTTTCCTGATGTTAAAGTCTAAATTTTAGGTCTCTGATACTGCCCCCTGCTGTGCAATGTACGTGCTGCAGGGTAAGAAACACTGACTCCTAAGCATCCTCACTCCACAGTGCATGCTATGCAGCAAGGAGGTGGTGGCTGGCTGGAGTAGGCAGTCACGGTTGTGCTGACTCTGTGGAGGAGAGCTGACCTGATCTGAGCCCAGGGGAGTCCAGTTGTTTTCCCACTGTGATGTGATACGATTTATTTTAGATCCAAGAGAAACCAGGACACTCCAGGGATACTTAACCACTTTCTTATTTATTGCAAGCTTTAAGCAGTTATGACAGTTGTTTAAGTTTTACAAGCCTTAAAAACAATTACTACACAATTTAAACCTTAAATGCCATACATTCTAAAGCAAGAATATAGTGCAAAGCAATGCAAAAGCAATTAATAAAAGAGCTACTATAATACAATAATAAAGACTAGTTCACTTACACTTCACCCGTATGCTACCTACAGTAGCAGGCAGGAGGTCAGGGTTCCTTTTCTTCCCATGCATTGGAACACCATGCACTGGATCACCGGTGTGAAGGGCCTATTTACTTCTAGTTACATCGAGCAGTACCTGTGGGTCAATCCTGCTCATTCCCTCCCACTGATTGTTCTTACTAAGCCCATTTTATAGCAAAGCGAGACTTGGTTGTTCTAATAATATTTACCAATTGATTACGTATTGTGTAGGATATGGAACATGCCCAATACCCTATCTGGAGTACATCCTGTCACTCAGGATGTTGCTGCTATGTGCATAGTTGACAGTTGTATGGCTGCATCTGTAATTTGTGGTTATCAGAAACAGAAGTACCTGTACAAGATTGCTTGCCATGTGTTCTTGACATAGTCTCACGTACCATGCTTCATCTGCATTGTTATGCAAAACATTCCTTCCTCTCACAGCTTCTCCCATGACCTTGCCTGCATGCTTATGTGCACCAGACTTGAGACAGGCCTGGGTTTTGCTTGTTAGAGATCCGCACGTGTTAAAGGGAGACGTGGCCATTTATTGTCAAGGCAGGCTCCCCTACACCCACCCAACCTCACCCTGATGCATGAGGTCAGATCCCATAGAGGTTGCAGGTCTCTATTGAAAAGTCAGTTCTGCTGGCCTCCCTGCACTTTTTAAAATTTTCTCCTGAATTACTTCCAAGCTGTTGATCTTTTCTGGGGAATGTGGTGCCAAAAAAGTGAAATAAGCCAGAAGCAGTCACACCTCAGATGAACAATGAGAAACTGTTGTCTTCCTGCTTTATGACAAGATTCCTGTATGTAACAAACCCAACCCAGATGGCTGACTTTTTTTTTCACTGTCACTCCAGGTCACTTGTTGTTTCCCACTTTTCTCCCTCTCATTATGTCAGTTATATTGACCCCCTCTCTAGGTGCGCTAGTTTGCAGTTCTCTGAAATCAGTCTTGTTCTGCTCAGGTTTCTAATTTCTCTGTGCCCCTCTTTATTATTTCTCTGTCACAACTCATACCTTCAACTCCTCCATATTTAGTATCATCTGTGAATTTGAACTTTGATGGACCCCATAAAAGAGACCTTCAAGTGTGCTACTGTCAATGTAGAGGTAACTCCTGAGCTAATTTTCCCTAAAAGCTGCAGAAGATTTACTGCAGGAGTTGGGTATTTTATCATTGTATTTACAAATTCTGTCTGGAGTGGATAAAAAAAGGCATGATGCTAATAATAACAATAACAACAATAACAATAATAATAATAATAATAACAACAACAATAATAATAAACGAAATTGGATAAGGGGGCAGTGCAGGGCCCTTATTCTGATTAAAAAATGTGTAAATTGCTCAGCTTCTTCTGAAATGCTGCTAGCTGGGGTGATTGTGGAGGGCATAGCAAGTTTTATACAAATGAAGACTAGGGGTTACTTGAGTGAGTATGCAGACTGTGGAATCAGTGTGGTCTAGTGGAGAGGACTCCAGATAGTGAATCAGAAGACCTGAATTATTTTCCTGGCTATTGATCTGCTCTTTTAGCCTGGGCTAGTTGTTTCATGTTTAGATTGTAAACTCTTTTGGGCAGAAGCTTATTAGCGTAAGTGTTACTATATTGCGTTACTATATTAGCTTATAGCATTACTATATTGTCATCAAGGAAACATTTTCCCCAATTGTTCTTTTATGTTTTGTCCCCAGAAAAACAGAGTAGACATTTACTGTATCCTGGAGAAAGTATTACAGCAGGATGCCCAGGTCCTAAAGAGAAGGCTACTGAGCAAAATAATAACACTTGCCTCAAAGCACATGAGAGAGACTCAGGTAAGTTAGATTAACGGAAGTGTTGGAGCATAAGCTTTTGTGGTCAAAGACCCACTTCACTGCTTTTGCAGATTCAGACTAACACGGCTACCCCTCTGATACTCAGGTAAGTTAGTTTTCCCTATATGCTAATGACAGGAATGAAAGCTTAAACTAATTAAAACATTGTTTGTAAACTATATACTGAAACTCCAGGATTAATGACTGCTAGGGGCCCACAGATCCCCACACCGTCCTCCAGAAATCCCAGGTCCTAAGCAGCATGTGACTAGTTTCATCTTGTTCAAGTTACACATGTGCTTAAGTGCTTTGTAAGGTCAGGATATTGTGACATATATCAGATGCAGAGAGGCCTACCGCTTCTTAACAAGCAAGTATTTTGTGAAGTCTCCTAGGGATTTCATTATTGATACTGATTTTGTGTGGAAGGTGCTCTGATACTATGGTGTTAAGCAGCAGGATGAAACCTTTAAACAGAATCGGAGCTGTTTCCAAAAGAAGCAGTATTTGGATTTAGGGTATAGTTTATTCAGGAAAATTCTCTGAATATCTTGAAGCTGCCCACCTCCTCTGAGGGAAAAATATCATGTCACTATGATAGCCAATCATCCACCACAAATAGCTAATAGCGAATAGTCTAAGCAGCTTGCAAACAACTGAAAGGCTGACAAGTGTTTAGCCAAACGATTCAATGATTATTTATGACTCATGATTCTGTTCTCAGAAAGTTGGGTGGAAAACAGAAATAAGAACTTGATTCATTTGAGCAGCATTGGCTGGTGTAGTTGGCTTTAATCACTTCAGTCTCTCTCTTTTTGTATTTTTTAAGGACGCAACAAATGAACTAAAAGTGGCAGCGAGCAACACATTAGTGGCTCTGGCACGCTGCTATTTCAGTGAGGTGATGTATGAGCTTCAATGTCATCTGAATCCACTGAAGCTGTCTGACGTGTTCACTTTGATTACGCTGGGCAACCTATCATCAGCTTATCGTATGTCAACTTCCATCTTTTGTTTCAAAGTTATTGTCTTCCATTTAAGGACAGAGGTTCACACTCTGTACAGCTACACAGAGTGCTATTTGGGGGGCATGAGATGAACTGCTGTGGCTGGTTCCAGTTGCTAGACCATGAGCTATCCACACCAAGGTGCAAGCTCTTATGCCCCATTTGAAGTTCTTAAAGGACAGGATTGAGGAAAATCAGGTCTAGTGGAGCTCTTCTCCATTCCATTTCTCATCCCTTCCCAGTGCTCTCTCTCCTACTCTGGGAGAGGATTGGGCATCTGGCACAGCTGCACATTGGTGGAGAATGCTCCTCCTCAGGGTAAATCCCCCACTGATTTTTTACTTCTGCCTTATCATTTGTGTACGCAGCACAAAATGACCTAGGAGCCCATAGCATCCGACCCAGCGGTGTTTCTAAATGCGATAGTAAGAAGGCAGATAACAGTCAATTGTCTCTCTTCCTTTTCTTCTGGTCCTTCTTTTCAGCACTCAAGTGCATTCCTTTTGTGGGAATGACCCTGTACGGCATGAGCTCCATGCGGATGTTAGACGACGAGAGCAGGCTAAGGCAAGCATTTTGTGGTGGTAAGTGCCAGCACTTATTGTAGATGTCCAAAATGGATATTTAGGGGCCTTGGTACAGAGTTAAGTGACTGATCGTTACAAACAGGCTCTGAACTGGATTGTACCAGGGGCTGAGTCCTCATGCTCCTGTGGCACTCAGTGGAGTTGAGAGTGCTCCTTACTTTGCTGGAGGTGCTGAGCATTTGTAAGTTCAGGCCCTTTATGACTTGTGGCTATTTTAAAAATAAACAAAAGCTGATGCTGCCCATGTGCCAGGAAACTCCTGGGGGAGAATGTGCAGGCAACAGACTGAATTACATTTAAAAATTTCCCGTTTTCCACCCCTCCACCCATTCCTCCTCTTTAGTTGCTTAATTATCATCTCCTTTCACCCTCTTTCTCTGTCCTCTGGTCTTCTCCACTTCTCTCTTCCTTTGCTTTTTAGTTGATGCTCAAGTAAGGCCACGTCTACACTATGCAGAAGATCAATGCTGCTGCAGTTGATCACCAGGGTCCAAATTAGCAGGTCTAGTGAAGACCCACTAATTCGAACTGAGTGGGTGCTCCCGTTGGCACCGGTAGTCCTGCTTCTCATGAGGAATAACACTCCTGTCAACCTTCCACTGTGTGGACAGTCTGAAAACACGATTTAAGATACGTCAACTCCAGCTACATAATTAACATAGCTGGAGTTGCGTACCTTAAGTCAACTTTCCCCTTTAGTGTAGATCAGGCCTAAGGGATTAATCCTGCACCTTTGAGATCAATGGGAATTTTGCCATCAGCTTCATAGAACATAGGATTGAGCCTTAATTTTCCTTTCAAAGGCAGCGGGTGCATCTAATTTTAGGGCAAAATGCTGTCAAATCTCAGTATAGCTAATAGGAGTTAGGGGCACTGAACATCTTTCAGACAAACTGTAACCCAACAGGAAATCATACAGTTTTAGGGCTAAATAAGCAATAACTGCAGAGGACATGAATCATTCAGAAAACAGCTGGTCAAAATATTTTGTTTTTGTATTACATTTTTCATATTTTTTTCCAAGTTGATGGAATATTAAACTGAAAAAATGTCAATGACAGTTTTAATCAGGATGTGTTCAGTGTTTTTGTGCAGCTAAAAAGGTGGCTGAAATTTGTTGATTTTTGAAACATGTGAATGATCTTTGTAATTTGAAATTTTGAAAAAAAACAAGAGTAAACACTTTTAATTTAATTTCAACTACCTTTACAATCATCTCTAATTAAGAGGTAACAAGGGAGAAAAAAATATGTTTTCAAATGATGGGAATTAAAAAGAGATGGAGAGAGACAAAAGAGAAGAAAGCCTTTTGAGAAACAAGAAACGGAAAGGAGGGAAGAGAAATAATTCAAAACTGTTATTGGATTTCATCAGCTGTTCCTGAATTGGGCATGGAAGTGTAATAAACTACAAGCCTGGGTGTCTTCACTGATAAAACAACGTATCCTTATTACTAGTGCATCCTTTTCATATTGCCTGTCTTTTTTCCTTCCATGCAGTTCTGGAAAAATGGTCAAGGGCAGTAAATGTATATTTTAGTAACTGGGAAAGGTGGCCATTTCCCAAAATGGGTAAATCTCAATTCTGTGATGAAATTCTTCCCCTCTATCGTCATGTGACAAGCAAATGGACCACATGTGAAGATTTGGAGGTGAGAATTGTAGGCTTTCTAAACCTTTATGAGAAATTGTATTGTTAAATTCTCTGTGTATGGCACTCTTTGTGATGATGGAGTTCAATGGCAGGTTCTTTGGGATAGAACGGAGTATGATGTAAAACATTTAAAAAAGATTATAATGTCACAATCTCATGGAAATTCTGTCTGTACATAGTGTACATAGATTCCAGTTTTGTCACCTGACATGCAGATGAATATAGGAGAATGGGCTAAATTCATTCCTGGCAGATGTCTATTCAGTTCCAGTAGAGTTACAGCAGGAATGAGTTGGTTTAGTGTGCATACTAATCTGGGGAAATATCCCACTTGGGAAAGTTGTGAGGTGCAGTAGAATATAATTCTGAAACCAACACCATAGCTGTGTCTAGACTGGAAAAACTTGCCAGCTGTCTACACTGGCTGCTTGAATTTCCGGAAAAGCACTGACGATCTCATGTAAGATCGTCAATGCTTTTCCGGAAATACTATGCTGCTCCTGTTCAGGCAAAAGTCCTTTTCCGAAAGACTTTTGCGCAAAAGGGCCAGTGTAGGCAGCACAGTAGTGTTTTCTGCAAAAAAGCCCCGATCGCGAAAATGGCAATTGGGGCTTTTTTGCGGAAAAGCGTGTCTAGATTGGCCACGGACGCTTTTCCGCAAAAAGTGCTTTTGCGGAAAAGCATCCTGCCAATCTAGACGTGCTTTTCCGAAAATGCTTTTAACGGAAAACTTTTCCGTTAAAAGCATTTTCGGAAAATCATGCCAGTGTAGACGAAGCCCATGAGTCTTAACTCTTTACCAGGAAATATTGAGATAGGGCTGTTTCAACAGTGGAAAAGGGAAATTGCACTCGTCAGAAGTAGAAAAGATGGGCCCATTGCATGATATTGAATGAATTTGTAGGAACTTAAATTCTGTGTCTCTATGTAGCTTATGCAGGCCATTATCAAAGCCCTTGGTACTATGATGAGCCTCCTCCTGCATAAAGAAGAGCATCAAGATAAGGTGTTCGAACAGATCCCATGGCTCCTTGAGCAATATAAAGAGGATGTTAATGTTTTTCATGTCACCAAGGTGAGATACTTATTAAAATAACTATCAATGTGTGCGCATAGGTGAACTGCACTAGCTGCTACCAGTGGCGTTTCCTGGTCTACATAGTGACTTGTTAGATAATAGATAAACACACAAGTCTTGATTTTATAGACATGGTGACCCAGGTGACAAGTTTTGTAGGTAAAAGCCTCTCATGAAAAGTATCTTCTGTTTCTGGAGTTGATAAGGAGGTAAGAAACAAAACACCTGTTCCCTTCCCCCTCCCCAATAAGATACTCCCTCCTTGTGATTTACTGGAACATCCTATCAACTCTGTGTCTCTCTTTTAGATTATAAATAAACTCCTCAGAGCAGGGGCTGCTGTGTGTTGTCTCTGGGCAGTATTAAGTAAACTGCCAGTAGCTGAAAATTAATACTAAGAAGGCCTGAATTGCATTGCTTTAGATTCTATAACTAGATAGATATAAAATCACTGTCTATTTCATCTACCGTTGTGTACAGGGCTGTTGTAGCTGTGTTGGTTCAAGGACATTAGAGAGACAAGGTGGGTGAGATAATATAATTAAAGATATTATTTCACCCACCTTGTCTCTCTTATTTCATCTACCCTCAGTATCACATGACCAAGGTAACTCTTGTCTGCTGATAGTGAGAGGATGGAGTGAGGGCAGTTGGCTTCAGTAGTATGATTGAGCATGCTCAGTCTATGTGAGCTGGCTCAGTACAAGCCAAGCAGCAAATCCAGGGCCACAACCCTGCTGCCCTTCCCCCCTCCCCACTTCCTCCATGGTTTACTCCCAATCTATGTTGGCTTTCTGGTCCAGAATATGTGGTTGCTTTTGGGATTGGAATGCCCATGACTTTGAGGGAATCAATGTCTCATGGACTTGACTAAAAGTATCAGAGGACTACACAAGAGCCTAAATGTAGTAAAATATGTAGATTTCATCAGAGATATCCTGGAAGCTTCAAGCAGCAAAGAAGAAAAGTGTGTAGGTACAGGAAGGAGTTAGACTGTCATCTCATTATCAATAGCCTGGAAGAGAACATAAAATCATCATTGATAAAATTGGCAGATGAAATAAACATTGGGGAGTGGTAAATAATGGAAAGGACAACTCACTGATTCAGAGTGATATAGATCATTTGGTAAACTGGGTGCTAACAATAAATGTGCATTTAAATATGGCTGAATGTAAATAGATGCATCTAGGAACAAAACAATGTAGGTGATACATACATCTTGAGGGATGCTTCCTGAGAAACAGTAACTCTGAAAAATATTTTGGGAAACTTGGTGAATACTCAGCTGAACATGACCTACAAATGCGATGCTGTGGCCAAAAAAGCTGAAGTGATACTGGGATGCATACATGGGGAAATCTCAAGGAGGAATATAATGGGAAATGCAAAGTTCATTTCCACACTAGAACTGGCCAACAGATATTGGTAGATACCCCTGATACCGGCTTCCTGTGAGAAGAGTGCCTTCCACACCCTGCTTGGCTTATAGCAATTCAGCAGGATGCCATTTGGGCTGCACAGAGCCTCAGCCACTTTTCAGCAGCTCACGAACCAAATATTGCAAACATATATGCAATATACAGCCGTGTGCATTAAGAATATTGTCATCCACAGCACCAGCTGGGGGAAACACCTCTGACATCTTAGCAAGGTATTGTAAGCCCCAATAGATGCAGGACTCACTGTGAATCCAGCCAAGTGCCATCTTAGTGAACACAGTAGGAAGGGGAAAACTATAGCTCCTTGATAAATAAGGTCTAAGGCTTGTGTGACTGCCCCACCTCCATGACAAAGAAACACGTGCCACAATACTTCAGACACAGTGGCTGCTTAGTACTCAACTTCATCACACTGGGCACCCTATTATTGGACCTGATGAAGAACACCCAATCACAGAAAGTCCAGTAATCAGAAGACTGTGAGGAAGCCTTCCAGGCCCTGTGAAAACAGCTGAACCAAGAGCTGGTCCTATCCCATCCAACTTCACAAAGCCTTCTATCCTTCAAATGGAGGTCTCGGAGGTAGGACCAGGAGTGGTACTATCTCAAGAAATAGGTGGGAAGGAGCACCAGATCCTTTATCTCAGCTGCAAGCTGTTCTCCTGAGAGACCTGCCGCCCTACTATAGCAAGGGAGGCCCTGGCCATCAAGTGGGTGATTTACACCCTGGGGGTATGTTTACACTACAAAGTTAATTCGAACTAACGGATGTTAGTTCGAATTAACTTTGATAGGTGCTACACTAGCGCTCCGCTAGTTCGAACTTAATTCGAACTAGTGGTGTGCTTAGTTCGAACTAGGTAAACCTCATTGAACGAGGACTAAGCCTAGTTCGAACTTACTAGTTCGAATTAAGGGGTGTGTAGCCCCTTAATTCAAACTAGTGGGAGGCTAGCCCTCCCCAGCTTTCCCTGGTGGCCACTCTGGCCAACACCAGAGAAACTCGTCTGCCCCCCTTCCGGCCCCGGACCTCTTAAAGGGGCACAGGCTGGCCAGCACCCAGCTAACAGACCCTGCACCTGGCACGGCTCGAGCCAGCCACCCGCTGCCACCCAGCCATCCCCCTCTTCCCGGGACCAGGCTGGCGGCTCTCGGGAGCCTGCCCAGGACCGCACCCGCCTGGTTTAGTGCGGACATCATGGACCTCGTCCACGACCTCCGCACTAGGCACAGGAAAGTGGCCGTCTAGGGCAGGAGAGCTGCCAGCCTGGCCACCTAGGAGCAGGTGTGCATGAAAATGAAGGTGGTCCACTGAGACCCCCAACCCTGAGCCCTGAGCTTACAATGGGCGTATTGGGTCATACCAAAGGTCCATCTAGCCCAGTAGCCTGTCTGCCGACAGTGGCCAACCCTAGGGACCCTGGAGGGGGTGGACCGAAGACAGTGATCAAGCCATTTGTCTCGTGCCATCCCTCTCCAGTCTTCCACAAACTTTGGGCAGGGACACCACTCCTACCCCCTGGCTAATAGCACTCCATGGACCCAACTTCCATCACTTTATCTCACTTCTCTTTAAACTCTGTTCTAGTTCTAGCCGTCACAACCTCCTGCAGCAAGGAGTTCCACAGGTTGAATCTTTGCTTTGTGAAGAGCACCTTTCTGTTAGTAGTTTGAAGCCTGCTACCCATCCTTTTCCTTTGGTGTCCTCTAGTCCTTCTATTATGGGGACTAATGGAGAACTTTTCTTAATGCACCCTCTCCACCCCACTCATGCTTTTATGGACTTCTATCCTATCCCCCCTCAGTCTCCTCTTTTCTAAGCTGAGAAGTCCCAGTCTCTTTAGCCTCTCTTTATATGGGACCTGTTCCAAACCTCTGATCATTGTAGTTGCCCTCCCCTCTCCCACCCTCTCTCTTCCCCTCTCCCACCTCCTTTTCCCAGTCTCCCCGAGTTTTGTTCAATAAAGAGAGATTCTATTTTTGACCACACGTTTTCTTTATTTTGTACATCAGGAAGGGGGGCTAGGGAAGGGTAAGTGGAAGGAGGTGAGGGAGGAATGGGGTACGAGCCCCCGATGGGGAGGACTGGGCTGGCTCTGCGTGCTTCTGGGGGTGGAAGCTCTCCTGCAGCCCCCCAATTGCTCCTTCTCCCCAGATGGCAGCCTGCGGCAAGTACAGCCAGGCTGATGGCCGAGTGCTGTGATGTGCCCAGTGTGGGCACTCAGAGCACTCCAAGCCAGGACTGCTTTGCAAGAGGGGCACCCCTGAGAACTGTCTGTCCGGGGTGGGGGTCGGGTCCCTTTAAGCACAGCCCTCGGCTAGCCTGAGGCAGCAGCTCCACGCTCTAAGTCCTCATCTGATGCCCTGCCGGCACTGCTTCCGGCTATCCTTAAGCCCGGTTCAGGGTCCACTTAATGTGGACATGCTTGTTCGAATTAGCAAAACGCTAATTCGAACTAGTTTTTTTAGTCTGGATGCATTAGTTCGAATTAGCTTAGTTCAAATTAACTAATTCGAACTAAGTTAGTTCGAATTAGCACTGTAGTGTAGACATACCCTGGGATATTCTGTACTGGGGAAGCCCTTTCAACTGGTCACCAACCATGCACCCCTCAGATGGATTAATAACATGAAGGACACCAGTGCCTGAATCATGAGGTAGTACTTCCCGCTCCAACCCTATGACTTCTGTATGTTACGCTGGGCCAGGGAAGGCTCATGCAAACACAGACTTCTCCCAAATGGAAGGAGACGATGAAGAGGAAGGTCCACCAATGGACACCCTCTTAAGGGGGAGTGTTTGTGACAGAGGATACCCCCCATGCATGGTTCAGCGGGGGCTAATCATGATCTGTGGGCTATGCCCCTTCATACTTGCTGGGAATGCTCCAACTGGAACCAGGATATAAAAGGGAGCAGCTCAGTTCTGTCTAGGCTGACAGCTGAAGGGAGCAGAGGTGCTTTGCAGGCTTTTGTGGAGGGACTGCCAGTGCCCTAGGATGCAGAAACCAGCCAGCCTGTGGTTCCAGTTGACCCCCCCCCCCCCCCCCACAACCATCCAATGCCACAGATGGAGGAGAGACCACAGAATTACTGAGATGACCTGCTGCAGAAGAATGGTGGGAAGTAATCTATGTGAACTAAGCATTATTGAGTTGAGGTATTAGTCTTTGACTCTGCATGTTTTGGAAGAAACCCCATTGAGCTGCAAGACAAGGCCCTGGGCTGGGACCCTGTGGAGTAGGTAGAGCCTGGTGGAGAAGGGCTGGCCACTAGGCAACACTGGTTTGCCCCAAAGGGTGGTTGAGCACTAGGTTGCACGGTCGTACCTAGAAGGGCTTGGGTCGTTGAGCTGAAGAGCCTCATTAAAGGGCTGCTGCACTGACCCTGACTATTAGGCAATGCTGCTCTAAGAACCAGGCCTGCTATGGTGGTTGGGGAGACTAGGTCACTTGGGCTGCCTTAGTTCTTTAACTCCTCCACAACCTGATACCATCCAAACAGGGTGGACCTACCCTGTGACAGGTGACTTACTTACAGTCTATAATAGCTGCATGGGGAAATATATGTAATGACCTAGCAGAGAAAGGCATGACATGATCCAGTGGCTACAAACTGAAACAGGAGACATTCAGATGGGAAATAAGGTCTACCTTTTCAGTGGTGGGATATTAGCCATTCAAACCATTTACCAAGAGTCAAGGTGATCATTTTAAAATCAAGATTGGATTTTTTTCTGAAAGTTCTGCTTTAGGAATTATTTTGGCAATTTCTAAGGCCTGTGTCATACAGAAGGCCTGACTAGTTGATGACAATCATCCCTTTTGGCCTTGGAATCTATGAATTCCATGAACCTGCTTCAGTCATTGCATATTGCTCCTTTGTATGCCCACCTTCTAACTTTCACCCTCTCTTGTAGAGTCTGAGGCAGCTCTTGGAAGTCTCTGGTGAATATAAGATCCTTCTACCTGAAGGGAAATTTCAAGCCATCTGCAGTGCTCTGCACGACCGGGTGAGGGGAACTTGTTCTTGTATCACTTGAGCTTAAGCACAGCAGATCTGAAGCATATTAAGAATAAACATCTTTTGAATGCTAGTGAAGAGCCCGGAGACCTTCTCATGCCTTATTGGTTTCTGCTGGCTTAAGAATAAGCAGATAGTGGTCTCATTTTATTAGCTAAAATCCAGCTCAGTTTGTAAAGCAATTTTAGCATAAGCCAGTTATTAGAGGGAGTTAGAGTTATATAGTAAAAACTGATTCCATCCAAATGGGGAGGACCTATCCTGTGACAGGGTGACTTAATTGCAGTCTATAATATCTATGTGGGGAAACATATGTAATAATCTAGCAGAGAAAGGCATAACGTGAGCCAATAACTAGAAAATGAAGCTGGACAAATTCAGACTGCAAATAAGGCCTACATTTTTATGGTGGAATAATTAACCATTTGAACCAGTTACCAAGGGTCAAGTCTTGATTCAATTAGCTCTGCTGCTAAAAACACTTTGAAAGCATGAACTTCTGTTATCCAGTGTATCGGTCATTGTTTCTGATTCTTGTTGTGCAGTCAGTACCATTTATTTTGGGTTCAGAGCTCTATTTGGAAAGGTAGGAAGTGAGTGCTTAGAAATGAATTGAGCATCTTCTTTTCAGTTGCTTGTTCTGATTAGTTTTCCTTTGATCACTTCTCTTCTTCCCACAGATCTGTTCTCCAACTCAGCAGCTCATCATGGAAAATCAAATGGAGCTGTGCTATTGTATCCTACTGCTAGGTAGGGGAAGAGACTCCAAATTACACAGTAGTTTCCTTGTAACTTCCTTCTTTTGTAGGTGTGGTAAGAATGAGCTTTCAGTTGTTAGTGAGGATGTGATTTCTTCCTTTGCAGCCCGTTCTTCTCCTGATGACCTCATAGCATTTCTGCACTCGCAGCTGAAGATTGAGAATGAGACTGTTCGTGTGGCAACCCTGAATCTGCTCACAGCTATTATTGGTGCTGACTGTAAGTAACACAGGAGTAACTGTGACTGCTGCGATCATCGCCATCGTGCTGGGGGTTGAGTTGGGGACATCCAGAGCTAAAAGCATGAGCTGCTATAGGTTGATCTAAAGAACCAAGGCTTTGCAGGCATGGTAGGGCTATAACATACTCATCATCTCTGCAAATGGGGCACAGAGGATCTGTAACACAGGGGCGGATATAGGGCAGGGCGAGCGGGGTGGCCGCCCCGGGTCCCGCGCTTCAAAAAGCCCCGCGCACGCGCCGTGGTGCCACCGCGCATGAGCATGGCATCACTGTGCATGCGCCGTGGCAAAGGGGGGGCCCCGCGGAATTATGCTGCCCGGGGCCCCGCAAAACGGTCATCTGCCCCTGCTGCAACACATAGAGTCATATAGTCATAGATTATTAGAACTGGAAGGGACCTTGAGAGGTCATCAAGTCCAGTCCCCTGCCCTCATGGCAGGACCAAGCACTGTCTAGATCATCCCTGATAGGTGTCTATCCAATCTGCTCTTAAATATCTCCAGTGGTGGAGATTCCACAACTTCCCTGGGCAATTTTTCACAGTGTTTAACCAACCTAACAGTTGGGACGTTTTTCCTAATGTCCAACCTAAACCTCCCTTGCTGCAATTTAAGCCCATTGTTTCTTGTCCTATCATCAGAGGCCAAAGAGAACAATTTTTCTCCCTTCTCCTTGCGACACCCTTTTAGATGCATGCTCACCAGAGGGTTGGAAATTCACTAAAGGGACCCAGTGCTGCTCTAAGTTACTCCCATGTGGTCACACAGAAATCAACAGGGTTAATTAAGTGCTGAATGTAGCCTAAAATATTTTCAAGGTACAAATACAAATGTAATCTTGTGGCGGATGCATGTTAATAATAATGAGATAAAAACAAAATAGTACTCCTGACTGAATAAGTATTAGACACTCTAGAATAGATTCCGAATTCTGCTATACTGGTGGTAAACACAGACTAACTTCACTGACCTCCATTTGTCTAACTCTCTTACAATATTTCCATCAGGATAGTATGATGGTGCTATTTACAGAAGTGGAAATACTTCAGACTTAGACTGGTGTAACTGAGATCAGAGTCTGGTCCTATATTTTCCCCGCTGATTCTGTATATGAGTGAAGCTTGGTAGTACTCTTAAATAGGGCACAGGACACATTCTAATGTGGAGCATGAGTGTTTGGAACAAAGATATACTATATTGCACACTTCTCCTTATCTTTCAGTGCCTGAGACAAGAGTTAGAAAGTTTCTGATTGTGAAGGCAGTGAAATCTGCTCTCAGTGATCAGAGTGCTAAGGTAAGATTGTGTGTGGAATAGTGGTATTGCTGTTAATATCTGGGAAGTATTTCACTCAGTGGAGAGTCTGGCAACGAGACACATTTTTAGGCTGAGATTATTAATAGGGTTTCAATTAATCACAGTTAACTAAAAATTAATGCGATTAAAAATTGAAATTTATTAAATATTTTTGTGGTTTTTTACATTTTCAAATATATTGATTTCAATTACAACACAATGACAAGTGTGTACTATGCACTTTATATTATTTTTATAACAAACATTTGCATTGTAAAAATGACAAAAGAAATAATATTTTTCAATTCATCTCATAGAAGTGATGTAGAGCAATCTCTTTAGCGTGAAAATGCAACTTACAAATGTAGATATTTTTTGTTAACTGTAATGAAAGAATGTAAAACTTTAGAGTCTACAAGTCCATTCAGACCTACTTCTTGTTCAGCCAGACACTAAGACAAACAAGTTTGTTTCCATTTATAGGAGAAAATGCTGCCTTTTTCCTAATTACAGTGTCACCTGAAAGTGAAAACTGGCATTTGCATGGTACTTCTGTAGCCAGTGTTGCAAGGAATTTACATAACAGATGTGTTAATCATTTGTACTTCAGCCACTATTCCAAAGAGATAAAAGAAAAAGCAAAAGGACTCTCATATCCTGTCTCATATTGCATGCAGAAGAGATAATAATAACTCGTGCATAATCTCTACCCTTGCAGGTGAGGATGGCAGCTCTCCATTTTGTCCTGAAGCTGCTCAGTTCAGGAAGTGTGGAGAATTGTGCAGCAGGGGATATGGTCGCCTATGTATTCGGAGAGTTCGATGTGTCCACCAGAAATCTGGTAAGGAGAGTTCTTAACACTTAGGACTCAGTTCTGCCATTCTGGCATGCTGATTGTTCCCCTTGACTTCAGTGGGAGCTTTGGATGCTCAAGGATGCAGCTGGACTGAAGGATTAGAGCTAGAATCTGATCAGTGATATTCGTGTAAAACCAGGGTAATGCCCCTGACTTCAGTGGCATTATTTTGGATTTACACAAGTGTAACAGAGACCAGAATCTGATTCTGGATATTTATATCTGACAGTGCGACCTACATTACTTAGACCTCGGGCAAGTCAGTGAAAATTCTGACAACACAATCTTTCAGTGAAATGCTCTTGTATAAGGAAGCACATCTTTTTTATAAATAGACTCTCCAAAGAACACAATGGTGCCCAATCCTGTGGCTGCTGAAGCATACATAAACTATTAGCAAAACACTGAAGTTATGCAGCCTACATCAAGATGTCTAGAACCTGGAAAAGTTTGCTGCACACTTCATTCTCTGTTCTATGTGTACTAGTTCAAAATCTTTTCAATGGGTATTTCCAGCTATGGGCAGAGTCATGGACTCCAGACACAGAGTTCCATGATGGGATCCATGATATACATTAACTTTACAGTAAGTTGTTGAGGATCTTAGCTCTGCCTGGCCCTTTAGCTACCAAGTGGGAGCTTATGGCAGTACTCACCAACTGCCTCTTTTTCATCCTACCCATCTCAAAGAAAGTAGGAGGCAACTCTTTCTCATCAGGCCACATTTGCTCTTATTTAAACTGAAATCAGTAGAGCTGATCAATATTTAGTTTGGTGTAAGGAAGAACAGAATTTAGCCTATAGATAGACTCACATTCACTATGCACAGAATGATCAAGCTGCTTGGGGCATCAGAACAAACAGAATGGCTCCCTCTAGGTTCTGCATATTTATTTCCACTGGGCAGAGTCTGAGTGGCTCTCCTCAGAGATAAAAAGAAGAAATGTTCTTTTTTGAAAATTTTTTTGAAAAGAGTTCAGGGAACTCTTTTATAGAATCATAGAACGATAGGGCTTGAAGAGAATTCAGGAAGTCATCGAGTCCAACCCCCTGCTAAAAGCAGAACCAATTCCAACTAAATCATCTCAGCCAGGGCTTTGTCAAGCTGGGACTGAAAAACCTCTAGGGATGGAGATCTCACCACCTCCCTCAGTAACCCATTCCAGTGCTTCACCACCCTCCTCGTGAAATCGTTTTTCCTAAGATCCACCCCCCCACACACAACTTGAGACCACTGCTTCTTGTTCTGTCATCTGTCACTACTGAGAACAGCCTCTCTCCATCTTCTTTGTGTCCCCTTGTGCTGGGGTTTTCCTAAGCCTGGGTTCTGACCCACCAGTTAGGTGTTTCTGTTATTCTCTTCCCTTAAGAATCTCCATCATTCGAGGTTTTTAATGCCAGGCTTGGCAAAGCCATGGCTGGAATAATTTAGTTGGGGCTGGCCCTGCTTTGAGCAGGGGGTTGGACTATATGACCTCCTGAGCTCCCTTCCATCCTTAATCCATGATTTTATGATTTGTGCACTCCTAATGCAATGGAAAAGCTCTCCTAGGTCAATATTCAGAAAGGCTTTGTAAGAAATAGACACCGATTCTACAGCCAGTGTTTTCCCACTAGCTAGTAAATGCTATGTATCTATCTCATAGCAGGGGACATTTTATGCCAGTGGTGGACTGAGATCTAGTTTTTCCAGTATAGTTAACACTACATGGACAGGAAAGAAAATCATCAGCGCAGTAACCAAATTCAAGAGGACCAGTGAGAACTGATCACCTCTCGTAAAAGGAATGAATTAGTATTGAGTTAAGCTCTGTGTATGGAAACTCATTCACCAAAGACTTCCTGCTCTTCAGACATAAACAGAATAGTTTGAAGAGCTGAGGGGAGGGGAGTTAGGTGCAACGTTGGTATGAAAATAAAGTTATAAAAGGAGCTGGGCTGGGGAGACTTCTCTGCTCTAAATAAAAAGAAATGCTCCTCTCTGTCATTTGCCACTCAGCATGGGAGAAGCTGTCCAGGAAAGAGAACACAGCACCGGACCCCAAACTGCATGCAATGTGCTAGACAGCTGCCATCAGACAGTCTACAGAAGCCCTCACATACACAGAGCCAGACTCATCTCTCATGTAACTCCTTTGGCTTTGATGGAGTTACGTACACCAGAGGTGAATCTGGTCCCTGGGACTTGTATAGACAAGGGTCTCTTTTTGGAGACATATAAATCTTTTGCTATATGGAAGTTAAATGCTTTGGAGAGGGATTTGAGTGACAATCAAACCTATTTAAAAGAAACGTTTGGGAGGGATTTTCTGGTACTAACTTTGTCCATTCTCCTGCTTTGCCAACAGCTACTAGAGACCTGGCTCAGTTCAGGGCAGGAGTGGGAGAGAGAAAGGGCCTTGCAGGCCAGTGTCTGGCTGCTAACTGCCTATCAGGAGATAGTTAATAGCACAGTGAGTATAGTTCTACTCTTCCTTGAGCTGACTTCCCAACTTCTATCAAATCTGACATTCAACGTGAATGCATGAGAAATTCTACTAGGCCTGCAGCTGGGGCCTCAAAGTGAGTAAGATCCCTCTGCTTCCATAAGAGAAAGGTTTCCATAATAGTGCTGTGACAGCACTCAGGCCAGACTGTAAGAAACAGGGCAGGCAGTTCCCCAGACTAGTGATTTTATAATTAGATTCACCAAACCAGTAAGAAAAGAGCTTCTACTCTGGTTAACAAAATACCAAACAATAGTACCCTTTAGGCATTCCAGACCTTGGTTCCCATCTAGACAACTAAGTCTAATATAATCACCAATCACAAAGGACTAGACACTTATCCTTAGGTTAATATGAATCACAGGTCTTCCCTAAATATCAGCCAATCCTTAATAACGGAATATCAGATTTGTTGTTAAAAGGAAAAAGAAGAGAGTTACAAATGGTTAAGTGATAGATAGTTGTTAAAATGACTTTCACTTTTCATAGTTCAGGATCACAACCATGGTGGAATAAACAGCTGGCTTGTAAAAGTCTCTCTGGAATCATGCTAACCGGTCAACATCCAAAGCCAGTTTAGATGCAAAGGCTGTTAGTTTTTCCATGCATTTCCCAGACTATTCCAAATAATTATTTGGAAGATCTATGTCCTATGGCTTACACGTCCCCTGTTCAAAGTTTAAGCAGACTGGAGAGAGAAGATCAGTCCCATAACTTGTCTTTTATAGCTATTCTAGCCGGTTGGCAAGCCTCCTCACAGAAATTGTCAAAGCAGGATCTCTCCCTGAGAAAGAATAGGTCATGCAGATCTCCTGTCGTACTTTGTTTTGAAGTTAATTTTCTATTTCCTACGCATACACTGGTAAATGGGTGATAGTCATTCACATAAAGTAATTAGCCGATCGTAGTCTTCCATTACAACACAGATAGTTAAGCTGAAGGCAATGTACAAACTATTTTCTTGTACTATCTTATATCTTTGATCTTAAGGTTAACTGAAGACAGTTGCATATAATTAAGGCAATTAAGACATGAAAAGGAATTGGAATCTACAAGCTAATTTGGTTATGTTAAACTTCTAGCAAGATATAAATACAGACAATAATACATAACATCTACCTTTCATATCTATTACCAAAATGCATAATGTTGGTGATCGCTAGTCTAGGACTTTTCTTTAAAGGGTACGTCTAGACTACAGGGTTTTGTCGACAGAAGTATCTGTCGACAAAACTTCTGTCGACAAAGAGCGTCTAGACACATTCAGTTCTGTCGACTAAACAAGCTGCTTTGTCGACAAAACCCTGTAGTCTAGACACAACCCTACATGCAATAACACCTTCTGTCGACAGAACTCTGTCGACAGAAGGTGTTATGCCTCGTAAAATGAGGTTTACCAGCATCGACAAAACTGCTGACTTCTGTCGACGTTATGTTGACAGAACTCAGCGGTAGTGTAGACGCAGGTATAGTTTTGTCGACAAAAGTCCACTTTTGTCGACAAAACTCAGTAGTCTAGACACACCCTTTGAAATAACATAGAAGTGACTTGTCTTGATACAATTGCAGTGCCGCTTGTTAAGTTATTGTGGTCACACATAGGTTGGCTGTGTCAGTGTCATAGATGCATTCCTATACTCTCAGGCTGTTAAAGTTGAAGCAAAATGCAGGACAATGTAGCACTTTAAAGACTAACAAGATGGTTTATTAGATGATGAGCTTTCGTGGGCCAGACCCACTTCCTGATCTGAGGACGTGGGTCTGGCCCACGAAAGCTCATCATCTACTAAACCATCTTAAAAAATAAATAAATAAATAAATAAATCTTGTTAGTCTTTAAAGTGCTACATTGTCCTGCATTTGCTTCAGCTACTCCAGACTAACACAGCTACATTTCTATCGCTGTTAAAGTTGAATTTCTATTTCTATTTAATCGGATAAGAACATAAAACATGAATGGCCATTCTGGATCCCCCAGACAAATGGTTCATGTAGCCTGTCTTCTGACAGTGGTGGGTGTTATATGCATCAGAGGGAACAAACAGAACAAGGCAATTGTTGAGTGATCTCTCCCCTGTTGTCCAGTCCCAGCCCCAGGCAGTCAGAGATATAGGGACACCCATATCATGCATCTCTGATCATCTTATATGGCTCTATCAAACCCCCCTGTAAGCATCTCTTTTCTAAGATGAATGGTCCCAGTCCTTTTAACTTCTCCTTGTATGACTTGTCCCATATCCCATATCATTTTTGTTGCTTTTCTCTGAACTTTTTCCAATTATAACCTAACTTTATTTAAGTTGGAGGACTACAATTGCTTGCAATATTCAAGGTGTGGGTGTACCATGGATTTGAAACAGTGGCATGATGATATTTATCATATTATTATTCATCCCTTTTCCTAGTGGTTCCTAACATACCATTAGCATTTTTAACTGCAGCTGCATGTTGAACAGATGTTTTTAGAGGACTATCCACAATGACTCTGAGATTTTTCTTGAGTGCTACAGCTAATTTAGACCCCATCAATTTGCATGTACAACAAGGATTATGTTTTCCAATGTGCCGTACCCAGGTACAGTAATGGAGTTCACAATAAGGAAGGCAAATAATGTCCAGTTTAGCCGGAGAACTTTCATTCTTCATTCTTTTAAAATTAGCCTCAGGAAACTTTTGATCAGTTTGGATCGCTGATTGGGCTGTTAGCACCATATACCTGTGCTTCACTTACGACATCGCGTCAGTGGGTGGTTGACTGTATCAACTGTCTTCTCAATATACAAGGTGAGGAGACCATGAGCAGGTGTAAGTAACTCTTCACTTTCTTTCATTGTTGTAATGACCATTTTTTCCATCTGTAATTCTTTCTGTCTTGTTAGCGACACTTATATAACAGAACGATTGGGGCCTTGTAAGTACATTGCTGGAAGAGAACTGCACAAATAATAAATAATCTGCAAATATTAGAGGGTGGACAAAATATAGCACACAGGCCAGATCTGCCCTTCTCCCCAGAATTTCTGTCTGGAGCGCTCAGCTGATTAGCAAGCATGCCAGCAGCATGTGTTCAGCTGCCCCTCTCCGACCTTGCTCCATCCTATCTGCTGCTAGTGGTGTGTGGAGGGGAGGTGAGCAGGGAGACATGCAGAAGTCAGGGTGACCCTTTTGCCCCTGTCATCATCTCTGCAGAGCAGAGTTTGGGGAGAGGGACACATACAATAGTGCTGCTCCAGTCTGAAGTATGGTGAGTAACGGAGTGCCTATCTAAAGAGGCACTGTTTCTAAGATTTCTCTGGCAGCCAGCATGTCCCTCTCTCTCTCTCTCTCTCTCTCTCTCTCTCTCTCTCTCTCACACACACACACACACACACACACATTGTCTCACACACACTCTCTCCCCCGCCATATGCCCATATGCCCCCGCTCTGCAGAGTGGGGTGGGGAGAGGGAGATGACAGAGCAGGACAGCTTTCCCTTAAAGAGACAGTTCATGATTTAGAAGTGAGCGAAGAGCCTGGGTTTCCTACCTAAGCTTTTGGTCAGCCCCATCTCTTTTACAATGAGAGTTCAGTGGAGGGATTCTCCTCCAAATCAGAACCTCAGATCAATCTACATGAGTTGTGCTTGACTATGAGATTAGATTTAAATACTGAGAGCAGAGTGGCTACTGAAACCAGATATACAGAGAAAGATGCTCCACACAGAATACAGTGCCTGTTTAATCCTGTATGAATCACAATGAATCACATGCCATTACCGTTAACTTTCAGACATAGGGGCTACGTCTAGACTACATCCCTTTTTCGGAGGGATAAGGGATCTTTCGGAAAAGGCTTAATTTTCCGCAAGATCAGCATCTAGACTGGCGCTTTTCTCCGGCAAAGCTCCGTGCCGAAAAAAGCTGCAGCCATTTTTATGCTAATGAAGCAGGGGAGATTTAAATCCCCGCTTCATTAGCAATTGCGATACGTCTAATTTACATCCCTTTTCCGAAAAAGGGATGTAGTCTAGACATAGCCTGACGGTAAAATTCTGACTCCGTTAAAGTCAACAAGAATTTCGTCATTGGCTTTAGTGGGGCCAAAATTTCACACACAGCTGGTAATAACATACCCCATAGATCCTCCTTTATGATTATCTCTGGATCAGAGGTTCAGTTTTATTAAATGTTGCCATACTTTTTCTCCTTTTCTCTATCCTAGGTCAGTGCACTAACCTGGGGTCAGCAGAGGAGGAGCTGAGTTGTCTCCGTGAGGCACTAACAACTCCAGACCCTGAGGCTCTGTTTCAAGCATCTTCCAAAATGGCTAAGGTAACAAACACTAGGTGACTGTCCTAGTGGCTGTGCACCATTCATTTTCCCTTGTCCAGAGGACTGGAAAAGGGCAAATCTAGTGCCCATCTATAAAAAGGGAAATAAGAACAACCCAGGAAACTACAGACCAGTTAGTTTAACTTCTGTGCCTGGGAAGATAATGGAGCAAGTAATTAAGGAAATCGTCTGTAAACACTTGGAAAGTGGCAAGGTGATAGGGAACAGCCAGCCTGGATTTGTAAAGAACAAATCATGTCAAACCAATCTGATAGTTTTCTTTGATAGGCTAACGAGTCTTGTGGATAAGGGAGAAGGGGTAGATGTGGTATACCTAGACTTTAGTAAGGCATTTGATACAGTCTCGCATGATATTCTTATCAATAAACCAGGTAAATACAACTTAGATGGGGCTACTATAAGGTGGGTGCATAACTGGCTGGATAACCATACTCAGAGAGTAGTTATTAATGGTTCACAATCCTGCTGGAAAGGCATAACAAGTGGGGTTCCACAGGGGTCTGTTTTGGAACCGGCTTTGTTCAATATCTTCATCAACGATTTAGATATTGATATAGAAAGTACGCTTATTAAGTTTGCAGATGATACCAAGCTGGGAGGGGTTGCGACTAATCTGCAGGATAGGGTCACTAATTCAAAATGACTTGGACAAATTGGAGAAATGGTCTGAGGTAAATAGGATGAAGTTTAAGACAAATGCCAAGTTCTCCACTTAGGAAGGAACAATCAGTTTCATACATACAGAATGGGAAGCGACTGTCTGGGAAGGAGTACGGCAGAAAGGGATTTAGGGGTTATAGTGGACCACAAGTTGAATATGAGTCAGCAGTGTGATGCCGTTGCAAAGAAAGCAAACATAATTCTGAGATGCATTAACGGGTGTTGTGAGCAAGACACGAGAAGTCATTCTTCCGCTCTACTCTGCGCTGGTTAGGCCTCAATTGGAGTATTGTGTTCAGTTCTGAGCACCGCATTTCAAGAAAGATGTGGAGAAATTGGAGAGGGTCCAGAGAAGAGCAACGAGAATGATGAAAGGTCTAGAGAACATGACCTATGAGGGAAGGCTGAAGGAATTAGGTTTGTTTAGTTTAGAAAAGAGAAGATCGAGGGGGAACATGATAGCAGTTTTCAGATATCTAAAAGGGTGCCATAAGGAGGAGGGAGAAAACTTGTTCATCTTGGCCTATGGGGATAGAACAAGAAGCAATGGGCTTAAACTGCAGCAAGGGAGATTTAGGTTGGACATTAGGAAAAAGTTCCTAATTGTCAGGGTAGTCAAACACTGGAATAAATTGCCCAGGGAGGTTGTGGAATCTCCATTTCTGGAGATATTTAAGAGTAGGTTAGATAAATGTCTATCAGGGATGGTCTAGACAGTATTTGATCCTGCCATGAGGGCAGGGGATTGGACTCGATGAACTCTCAAGGTCCCTTCCAGTCCTAGTATTCTATGATTCTATGATTGTTTTATGCTTTTGTGATGTCTTTCCACACTTGGAGCGAGCTATGGGAGTGAGGCATTCATGGGTAATCAGTAACATGCTTTTCATAGGCATATGCTATGAATGCCATGTAAAAAACAAACAGATTCCAGACAGTTGCATGAACATGCCCATGCATGTGCGCGCGCACACATCCATCCATCCATCCATCCATCCATCCAGGGGGAAAATATGTGAGCGGGACATCAAGCTGAGAAACCAGTCTTGGCACCTTGTGTGTTTACCTGAACCTATATTTGTGTGCATGCATCTCTTTGCATATTTTTATATTTTGTGAAAAGATGTCATGTACATAATAGAATATAAACTGGAAATTTACATCCTGTTTGTCCCATACAATGTTGTGCTAACTGTACAACCTAAGATCTAACCTGATATTATTAGTGTAGAATAGAGATGTGGTAGCTAGAAAGATTACAGAGAAAATTTTAATTGCAACTGCCTTGCCAGATATGAGCCCAATTAGCAATTTGCTGATGAATACATTATTTTCCAATACAGCTCTTAGGCCTCCTTTCTTAAAAGTACTGGAGCCGACTATCATTGCAATCTTTCCTGTTTTTGATCTGTCCACAGGTGGTTAGTAAGTACTTTCCCTCTGAACAAGCCACAGATTTTATTGAGGCCATACTGGATGGTATGCGGTCTGCTAGCCCCTCCTGTGCCACAGCAGCTGGTCTGTGGATGAAGATCATCCTGAAGGAGTGTGGAGGTGCCATGCTGGATGAGGTAAAATAGAAGCTGGAGAGGTTTTTCTGGCTAACCTGCAGGCTTTCAGGTCTTTGCCATCATTTGCAGTGAACACAAGTCTTGCTGTTTCTCCCCCTGGGATTGGAAGTTAATTCCATCTGTGTTCCTATCCTGAGTCAGGCAATGGGGGAATCAACAGCAGAAGACAGAGATAATCTAACGGTACATCTGCACTAGCTCGTTAGTTCGAGCTCGGTAGGGTAATGAGGGCAAGCGGAGTTGCAAATGAAGCCCGAGATTTAAATATCCCGGGCTTCATTTGCATGTTCCCTGGCGCCACCATTTTTAAATCCCCCTTACTCCAAACTCCGTGCCCGCGGCTACATGCGGCATGGACTAGGTAGTTCAAATTAAAGATCCTAATTCGAACTACCGTTACTCCTCATGGAATTAGGATCTTTAATTAGAACTACCTACTCCGTGCCGCGTGTAGCCGCGGGCACGGAGTTCAGATTAAGGAGGATTTTAAAATGGCAGCACCCGGGAACATGCAAATGAAGCCTGGGATATTTAAATCCTGGGCTTCATTTGCAACTCTGCTTGCCCTCATTACCCTACCTAGCTCGAACTAACGAGCTAGTGTAGCCGTACCCCAAGGGAAAAGGAAGATGCTTGATTAGTTGTCTATCTTGTTGTCACAGTTTCCAGCCATGAAAGGCTTGGAAAAATTAGACTCCGAGTAAAATGCAAAAAGAGAATATCCGGCCCCAAGAGACAAGCTAAGTGAACTACATCTTCGGGCCTCAGATAATGAGGGGTCTCTAAAAATACCCCCAAATTACTAGTTTTTACTTGCCTCTTTGCCTATGTATAGATAGATAGATAGATAGATAGATAGATAGATAGATAGATAGATAGATAGATAGATAGATAACTTTATTATTTCTCTTTTCATTGTCCTTTCTGTTAGAATAATACATGTTTTTTTGGAAATGCAATGAGGCCTCTTTAACTTGACATAGCTTAGGGCCTCAGCATGTCTTAACCCGGTGTTGCAGCCAGGTATGGGCAGAGATATGCATAATTTTTGTGGATTAAATCTATGCAGCCATGTCTAAATACTTGTTTTTTGAAGGGAGGAATTTCTACAAGAACAGCAAATTGCTAAACGACTAAATAAAGGTTTTGGCTCTGCAGAATGAATGCAGAGAATGGAAAAGGGACATTTTTTCTGGTTTTATTCTGTCCAGGTGCCAGCTATCCTGAGGAGAATATACATTCATATGCCTACCATCAAGCAGGGTAGCTTGAGGCAGTTCCTGGTGGAGGCAGTGTCCATTCTAGCCCACCATCACCTAGAGGCAGTGATCTTCAGCCTCCTCACCAAACGTCTGCCGATGGACAGGTATATACTGCTCCTTACAGTGTTCATTTTGGTAACCATGGATCCCACAGCTTCACTGGAAGATGTAAGGCTTCATTTAAGCCACAGACAGGTTGAGATAATTCCTAAAGGTTAATAGCTTGGGTCTTTCTGCAGAAAGGTCCAAGACCATGTCAAGGTGGGTGCAGGGAGAAATTAAGTTTCATTCTGTTTCCATTAATTAATAGTTGCTTTGGCATCCTAAAGACTTCCCTTTACTGGCATCACTGGAGTGGACTTTTGCCTCTCCAGACCCCTGAACTAACATCACCCTGGAAATTGCCAGTGACTGTTCGTTTTCTGGTAGCATGAAAGCTTCAAATCCAAATTCCTGGCTGATTAGCAAGGATAGGGCACCAGGCTTTTGGTATCAGGAAGGGTATGGCTGCTGGAATGGAGTTGTCATTCTTGGTACTTAAAGACAGGGCGGTAAGCATATCTATCATTTCATTCAAACATCCCTAGCTGAATTATCAGTCATCTGTGCTGGAATCTAAGAACATAAGAACGGCTGTAGTGGGTCAGACCAAATGTCCATCTAGCCCAGGATCCTGTCTTCAGACAGTGGCCAATGCCAGGTGCCCCATAGGGAGTGAACAGAACATGCCCATTCTGGCAAATAGAGGCCAGGGAATGCCATTTGTGAAGAGGTCATGGGCTAGCCACAAATATTTGTTCTCATAGTTGTACATCCAGTTAGTAGGAAGATCATTTTTCTTTCTTCAACTTGTCTCCCAGGCCCTAGATCTTTGGGCATCATATGCTCATGATTCCATATCTACTGAGAAGTAGGAAAACAGGAACTGTGATTAGAGCTCTGTGTCCTTTCCTTCTGAAGTCTAGCATTAATGGTTATGGTGCAGTAAGGCTAGGGTTGTGTCTATACAGCACCCTAAACTTGAAATAAGATGCACAATTTGCACTCCGCAAATTGCGTATCATATTTTGCATAGCCTATTTTGAAATGTGGCGCTTCTACACAGCACCAAATGTCGAAATAATGTGCTATTTCAAGCCATCCCTTATCCCTCATGCAACAAAGTTTATTGGGATGGCAAAATAGTGTGCCCATTATTTTGAAAAATATTTCAAAATAACGGGCTGCTTCTGTAAATGTGGGGTAGGTATTTCGGGATACCTCCAGGATCCCAAAATAGTCATGCACTGTAGAAATGTAACCTGAAATGTAACTTAACTTAGTTCTGTAACTAGAAACTCAATATGTAAAACATGAGGACCATATAAGGAGGACAGCACTCTGAACTTGCTCATCATAGGCAGGGCTTGACAAATAATACAATCTACTCATCCATGGCGTGTAGATTGTAACCTGGAAGAGCCGGGTTCGGGCGATCTGTGCATGCGCAGATCGCCGGACAGCGCGGCTGGTGAGCCCTGATCATAGTCAAGGAGAAAATGTGTTCTTTACTTGAATATGATGCATATAGTCAGAGCCACAAAAGTCTCCAGGGGTCACATATAACCTATGTTAAATTGCAGTAACACCACTGAGCTGTGGAGATCTCTGGGGACAGATCCCTTGCTCGCCCCTCAAGTCCTGAAGGTCCTAATAGAAAGAATAAAGACTCCAACAAGCCAAGAAGGAAGCATGACCTCAGAGACAGAAACTGACCTGCATTTAGCAGCTGCTGCACCTCTCACAGTAAGTTAGACGACAGACATGTATTTCTCTGCTTTGTGACAAACATGCTGATGGAAAGCTAGATGAGTGGTATAATATTGTCATCTGGGCACTTCTTTTCTGAAGTACTGTTTCCTGGATTCCAGCTGTGCTTTCTGTGGCAGATTTAGAGTATGTGGCTGATTCACTTAATAATATCTGGCAATTAGAAAGTCTTTGAATCAGATTTCTTACAGTGCTTTGCAAATGTTTTGTGCAACTCATAACATGCCTTGATAGGTCCTACACATTTTTACAGCTATGGGACGCTAAGGCACACATGGAGTGAATTGCTCTCGGTCATTCATCAAGTTAGTGACAGGAGTGAGAATTTAGTCCAGCAGGTATCAGAAGGGGAGAGCGTGTGATAGTGTTAGGAAGAGACCTCTTCTTTTACCATGCTCTCCTTTCAGGCAACATGTGCCATCTTCGAAGTGGTGTCAGCATTGCAGTTGAGCAAAACTGTGCAGGAGCTGTTCCCGGAGTTGTTCACTGTTCTTCTGCAGCAGATCAGCCAAACCCTAGGACAAAAGATGCCTTTGCCCAGGATGAGACGCCGAAGGAGGTTATTTAGAAAAGGACAACAACTATGTGAGGGCAACCCTTGCAGGTAATTAGAAGAAAGGGAGCAAAACAAAGAGAATCCCAGTACATTTGTGTGACACTCCCCAGGAGTTCTCAGGGTTATGAGGCACCTTACCATCACCTGCTTTTAATATGAGAAAGTCTTGTTTGTGCTTGCTATAGGTCAGTTCCCTGAAACCACCAAGCTCTGGCAACACAAACACTACTATCTAGGCCTCCTCAGGCCTCAGTCTCTTTGTCCTCTCTTTCTGACTACAGCTTAGAGAATCTCTATCAACAGATTCTCCTCTAAGAGAAGTCTCCCTGCGATTTACGTGCATCTCCCCACCAATCGGCTTTCCCCCATCTCTTAGTTTAAAAACTGCTCTACAGCCTTTTAAATGTTTAGTGCCAGTAGTCTGGTTCCACCCTGGTTTAGGTGGAGCCCATCCTTCCTGTATAGGCTCCCCCTCTCCCAAAAGTGTCCCCAGTTCTTGATAAATCCAAACCCCTCTTCCCTACACCATCGTCTCATCCACGCATTGAGACTCTGAAGCTTTGCCTGCCTACCTGGTCCTGCGCATGGAACTGGAAGCATTTCCAAGAATGCCACCATAGAGGTCCTGGATTTCAGGCTCTTTCCTAGCAACCTAAATTTGGCCTCCAGGACATCTCTCCTACCCTTCCCTATGTCATTGAGACCTACATGTACCACGACCACCGGCTCCTCCCCAGCACTACACATAAGTCTATCTAGATGCCTCTAGCATTTTGTCTCTTTTGCTCTCTGTTTCCCTCAAACACTCCTGTGGATGTCCCTTTAGGCAGATTCCTTATTCATGGGAGAATAGGTTTGTTGATTCTATAGCCCCACTCTAGCCAGGCAATCAGGTACATTTCTATCCAATTAGGCTTTCTCTGGGGAAGCTAATTAGTACTAGTAGTTACCAGAGTGCTGACCCCAAGTACAAGCTCTCAGCACCCTGTCACATCTCACTGGACATAGGGCCCCAAAATATCCATTAGTGATCACTAATCTCTCTGTGTCCCAGCTTTTGGGGTCTGATTGTGAATTTTTTCCATATTACTGTACTGTGCTAGTGCCCATACACCTTGCAGATAGGAGAAAGTGACTGCAAAATGTTGTCCATAGCAACACTAGTAATATGAGATGTATGAGACTGAAATACCTCCTGGGAATTAAGTCCTTCCAAAAACAGTGGTCCCCAGGATACTGTCAATGGATGAACTGTCAATGAACAACAGACCTGACAAGTAACTGGGGTTTCCTGACTGCTTAGGCTGTGCCTTTCTATTGGTTACTACAGTTCTGTGCCTCTTTTCCCCCAGGCTTTCTATTGAAGCATTAGAGGCTGTGCTTCTCAAGGCTATGAATGAGAAGCTGATACGAACTCTCTGGAAGCAGAAAACTTGGATGCTTCTTGAAAATCCGCAGACTCACCACGAGGGGGTGTGTTTGCTGGTGAGGTAAGAGATCTAGGAGACAGCACTTCATCCTCAGGGATCGGCAACAAATAGAGTGACTGACAGGGAACTTTCAGGTATAGCTTTGTGCGGGGTGCCCTGGGTGAGAAACACAGAGCTTCCATGCGTAGGTTTTAGAGTTGTATGGTCATAGCAGCTAAGCTTTTGAAGTGCACAGTCTGCCCCATAAGTGGTTCCTTTTGTCTTCCAGGGTTCTGCAAAGATCTGGACTAATAACAGTGGAGATCATACAGAGCCTCCTTCCCTGGGTAAATTCCCCATCAGAAAAGCAGCGAGTCACCAGCACAGCTTTCTTTGCTCAGGTATGAGCAGTTCCACCATTAGGCTGTTATCTGTTGTTTACCTTTCTCTGAGGAATTGTACAGTTCAGTTCATAGGAATTCATTGTAGATAGTAGAATGTGTCCTTTATAAGGAAATCTCATAAGGAACTTCATTACACCTTTCTTAATCATTTTCTCTTTGTTATTTTTGGGGCCTATACTAGCCTAGCCTAGCTGCCTATTCTAGTTGCTGGTTAAGAGAGAGTGAGCAAGATATAGATAGGCTACGTCTACATTGGCAAGATTTTGCGCAAATAGGGTATGTCTACACTACAGCACTAATTCGAATTAACTTAATTCAAATTAGTTAATTTGAAATAAGCTAATTCGAATGAGTGCATTTAGACCTAAAAACTAATTCGAATGAGCATTTTGCTAATTCGAAATAGCATGTCCACATTGAGTGGACCCTGAACCGAAGTTAAGGCTGGCCAGAACCAGTGCCGTCAGGGCATCAGGTTAGGACTTAAGGTGTGGAGCTGCTTCCTCAGGCTAGCCGAGGGCTGTGCTTAAAAAGACCTGACCCCCACCCCGGACAGACAGTTCTCAGGATTCCCCGCTTGCATGTCTAACTCGATGGGGACATCAAAGCAGTCCTGTCTTGGAGTGCCCTGAATGCCCACACTCGGCACATTTCAGCACTCGACCATCAGCCCGGCTGCACTTGCCGCAGGCTGCCATCTGGGGGAGGTCAATCAGGGGGCTATCAGGATCCAGGAGGCCCTACAGGAAAGCTTCCACCCCGAGGAGCCCGCAGAGCCACCCCAGTCCTCCCCATCGGGGGCTCGTGCCCCATTCCTCCCTCACCTCCTTCCACTTACCCTTCCCGAGCCCCCTCTTCCTGATGTAAAAAATAAAGGACATGTGTTCAAAAATAGAAACTCTCTTTATTTAACAAAACTGGGGGCGGAGGGGATTAACCTCTGGGGGACTGGGAAAAGGAGGTGGGAGAGGGGAAGAAAGAGGGTGGGAGAGGGGAGGTGGAAACCTGGGAGGAGGGAGCTGGAAGGGGGAAGCCAGGGGAAGAAGGAGGAGGGGAAGTATAAAACTATGGTACGCCATATCTTCAGAACTGTGTACAGATGTGGTCTTCTCACCTCAAAAACGATATGGCCTTGGAAAGGGTTCAGAAAAGGGCAAGTACAATGATTAGGGGTTTGGAACAGGTCCCATATGAAGAGAGGCTAAAGAGATTGCGACTTTTCAGCTTAGAAAAGAGGAGACTGAGGGGGGATATGATAGAGGTCTATAAAATCATGAGTGGTGTGGAGAGGGTGCATAAAGAAAAGTTCTTCATTAGTTCCCATAATAGAAGGACTAGAGGACACCAAATGAAATGAATGGACATCAGGTTTAAAACTAATAAAAGAAAGTTCTTCTTCACACAAAGTTCTTCTTATAGTCAACCTGTGGAACTCCTTGCCACAGGAGGCTTTGAAGCCTAGAACTATAACAGAGTTTAAAGAGAAGTTAGATAAATTCATGGAGGTTGGGTCCGTGGAGTGCTATTAGCCAGGGGGTAGGAATGGTGTCTCTGGCCTCTGTTTGTGGAAGGCTGAAGATGGATGGCACGAGACAAATGGCTTGGTCATTGTCTTCAGTCCATCCCCTCTGGGGTACCTGGTGTTGGCCGCTGTCGGCAGACAGGCTACTGGACTAGATGGACCTTTGGTCTGACCCAGTACGGCCATTCTTATGTTCTCATGTACTAAGCGCAGGGCTCAGGGTCGGGGGTCTCACTGGAACAACTTGATTTTCATGCAAATCTGCTCCTGGGTTTGGATGTGGCCTTTGGTGGCCAGGCTGGCAGCTATCCTGCCCTAGACGGCTGCATTCCTGTGCCTAGTGTGGAGGTCGTGGACGCTGGAGGCCTCCCCCCAAACCTCGATAATGTCCACGATCTCTGCACTAGACCAGGCAGGCGCCTGCCTCTTGTGGCCCTGGGCAGGCTCCTAGGAGCCGCCAGCCTGGTCCTGGGAAGAGGCGGAGGGCTGGGTGGCAGCAGGTGGCTGGCTCATGCCATGCCAGGTGCAGGGTCTGCTGGCTGGGTGCTGGCAGGCTTGCCGCTGGCACAGGCACTGTAGCCAGACCATGCCCCTTTAAGGGCTCTGGGGCTGGGAGAGGGGCAGAAAAGTTTCCCTGGTTTGGCCCAGAGTGGCCATCAGGGCAACCTGATTAGGGTTAGCCTCCAACTAGTTCCAATTAAGTGGCTACACAGCCCTTAATTTGAACTACACAATTCGAACGAGGCGTTACTCCTCGTAGAATGAGGTTTACCTAGTTCGAATTAAGCGCTCCGCTAGTTCGATTTAAATTCGAACTAGCAGTTTGTATGTATAGCCGCTATTAAAGTTCATTCGAACTAACGGCTGTTAGTTTGAATTAACTTTGTACTGTAGACATACCCATACTTTTAACGCAAGAGTTTTTGCGTTAGAATATTTGCGCAAGAGAGCGTCTACACTGGCATGTGCTGTTGCGCTAAGAGGCGCTTTTCTGCAAACTCATCCGTACCAGAATAGACGCTCTCTTGCGAAAGAAAGCTCCGATGGCCATTTTAGCCATTGGGCTTTCTTGCACAAGAAATTAATGTGGCCTGTCTACACTGGCCTCTTGCGCAAGAACAGTTGCACAGGAGGGCTTTTTCCTGAGCGGGAGCATCATAGGTTTTGCGCAAGAAGCACTGATTTTAGACATTAGAATGTCAGTGTTCTTGTGCAAGAACTCCCCACCAGTGTAGACAGGCAGCTGCTTTTGCGCAAAATCATGCCAATGTAGATGTAGTCATAGAATTTGAATTACTAGACCTTTTCTGACAATTCCTAGGGCTAATACTGACCAACAGCTCCTGATTTTGGTCTAGCTCAGCAAATCTTCTAAATGAATCTAGTGTCCTAATACTATAAAATAAGCAACATACAAATACATTAACATCTATCTTAGATTCTCATGAATGTAGAATAATAGATTCATAGATCATTAGAACTGGAAGGGATCTTGAGAGGTCTTCGAGTCCAATCCCCAGCCATCACGGCAGGACCAAGCACAGTCTAGATCATCCCTGACAGGTGTTTGTCTAACCTGCTCTTAAATATTTCTAGTGATGCAAATTCCACAACCTCCTGAGGCAATTTATTGCAGGGTTTAACCACCCTGACAGGCGGGACGTTTTTCCTGCTGTCCAACCTAAACTTCCCCTGATGTAATTTAAGCTCATGGCTTCTTATCCTATCCTTAGAGGCCAAGGAGAACAATTTTTCTCCATCTTCCTTAAAACATCCTTTTAGAAACTTGTATTATCTGAGTACTTCAAAATGAGAATGTAGTATCTGAGTGCCTCAAAACTCTTTAAAAGTATGTATCCCTACAACACCCCTGTGAGGCAGGGAAACACTATTAGTCCCATTTTGCAAACAGGAAACTGATGCACAGAAGGCCTAAGTGACTTGCCCAACATCATCTAGGAAGTCTTTGAGGGTGCAGGAAATTGAACTGGAACCTCCTAAGTCCTAGGCTGCTGACCACTGGAGCATCCTCCCTCTCCACAGCCTTGCTATAACGTCTGTGTCATATTTCACATTTACGCTAAGTCGCTATTTTAGAGGCTCATCTGGTGGTTCTAGGAATCTGTTTGTGCCCCAAAATCTTTCTACACCCCACCTAGGAAAGGAGTCACAAACGTGGGTTTTCAAGGTCTGCCTAGAGAGGCCTCATGAAAGCTGCCAATCAGAGCCCAGCTGGCTCAGATCTATGGAGCTACAGGGCTTTATTAGGTCAGTTCCTTTCAGGAAGTGGAGGGCCAAGAAAGGATGCTATTCTCTGGCCAAACCAATTCACAGGGGTTTATTTCAGGCAGCATTTTCTGAAGCTGAATTTGCAGAGAGAGAGTCCTTACGAGCCTTCAACATATAATTAGAGGGAGAAACTGAAAGTGGCCCCATAGGAAGAACCCAAGGAAAAAGTAGCAATAAACTTATGGAGAGGTTGAACAAAGAACAGAATATAAAGGGTCCAGAGTTGGGGCTGAAGACCCTAGTGAGGGCAACAGGACCTAAAAGGCATTTGTTTGGACTTTGGGACTTGGCCAGAGGGCTGAGCCATGGAAGACTCACTAAGATCGACTGGCAGGATGCACCTGGGCGAGAAAAGGACTGTGGTATCAAATGCAGTCACTGAGAGGCTTTCAAGGGATGAGCAATCCCCCATTATAGTGCCTAAAAGGAAAAAATCCATGTTTTTAACACAGTACTCATTCATATAGAATAATAAATTACAGTGTATTACGTGTCTCCTCAAATTATATTCGCTATCTTAATGAACAGATTAGAGCTAATGGACATGTTGATTTTATTTCAGCTAATGACTGATCCCATACTCAGGGAGAAGAAGATCCTTAAGTCTGTGTTACATATATTAGAAGAAAGGTCACGGGACAATAACAGCATTGTCCGTCAAATGGCTGTAAGAGGCCTAGGCAATTTAGTCTATGGGGCACCTGAGAAGGTAAGATAGAATACTGAATACAATGCAGCATAACTAGAGAAACTAAAGGAAACAATTGCTCAGGATTTACAGAGGCCATGCACAATGCACTAGGCCAACTTCTGCTCTCTCATACCCCTGTAACCTCTTTGCAGTCAATACACAGCAGGTTTGTTCCCTTGGTAAGCTGGGCATAAGGAAACAATATGGACTTAATATGATCATATGTAAATGTATACTCCCAGGAATGAAGAGTGTAGGCTTTATTTCCAAGATGAGAGATTCTATTCCAGGAAACAGAGACACTAAAAAACTCAAATCATGATAGATAATCAGCTGAACGTAAGCGCCCAGTACAAAGCTGTGACCAAAAGAGCTGAGGTGATCCTCGGAGGCATAGACAGAGGGATTCTGAATAAGAATAAAGAAGTTATTTTACCTCTGCTTATGGCACTGGTGTGAGAACTGCTAGAATACTATGTCAGGATCATGCCTGCAATTCAAGAAGGATGCTGATAAATTGGAGAAGAGTCACAAGAATTTTCAAAGGGCTAGAAAATGTGCCTTTAGATTCAATGGGGGGGGGGGGGGGGGGCGGGGAATGAAGCTAAACTAATTCAGACTGCTAGTAAGGCATACATTTTAATGGTAATTTTAATCATTGGAACCATTTACCAAGGGTTGTGGTGGGGTCTCTATCAGTAGCAACTTTAAAAACAAGATGGGCTGTTTTTCTAAAAGAGGTGCTCTAGTCAAACAGACATTATTTTGGGGAGGTTCTGTGTTGTGAAGGAGGTCAGACTGAATGATCACAATGGTCCCTTTTGGCCTTCAAATCTAAGTAATTAGAAATCTAATAGGATTACATAGGCGTAATATGGCACAGAGTTTGGCTTATTGTAGCTAGTACCTGATGTAAAATATAGCTATAGGTCACTAGGGGGCAGATGAAATTCCCACTGCTTCATAATTGCTAAAAAAAACATATTAGAAATGTGGTTAGTGGAAAGTGTTTTTTAATGTCATACGTCTGAACAGGTGAAAAAGTACAAGAAGTTTCTTCTGGAGGCACTGATCAGGACTTTAGAAGACACTTTCAGTTCTGAAGTCGTCGAAAGCATGAAGGCACTGGCCAAAGTCCTTAAGGAGCTGAAAGGGAAGGACATAGGTTCTTCCTTCAGAGACCTCACCACACAGATCCGGAAGTACTTCGATAATGTACGTGAACAGAAGCCTTCAACCCCAGTTCAGCTGACATTGATGAGGCTCCATTTACAATGCATGATGTGTCCTCACTGGGCATTGTTCATGTCAGAATGAAGTGATTTTAGGCCTTAGGGAAGAGATGTGTTTTATGGAGGAGCAGAGAATTAAGAAAATGAGGATGCCATCCCTGCTCCTTCAGTCTCACCCTTCTGTTCATCTTTATTTCCAATGAGAATGGCAAAGGAAGTATGAATACTAGATTAGGTAGCTGCATAACAAGGAAAATGGGCATACAGGGTGTAATAGACTGTTTTGGGCCTGCTCCATACGATTTTTACGTCAGATGGTTGAAATTATTCCATTTTGCAGAGAAGTTTGAGATTTCAAATTTTGGTTTTGTTCCTATTTGGGGGACACACCCCCCAGCCCAAATTTCAAAACTCTTTGTGAAACAGTAATACTATTCTCAACCCAGCTCTACTGGGAGCCTTGCCTGAGGGCAGTCTACTGGCAGACTATGCTGGAGACAGGGAACCTGGAAACACTGGGAATTAGAGGTGCCAGGGTGCACATTTCCTGGCTCCTTGTCAGCCTGCCAGACAGGCTGTTCTGAAGGTGAGGGCCAGGAAGCCCAAGATCCCAGTCAGCCTGCTAGATGGGTCACCAAGAAGCTGACCAAGTACCCCTACTTGGCTTCTGGAAGAATTTTGTCAAAATTGAACTGTCTTCAAAGTATTTTGATGAATCAACACATTTGGCCCAAACTTGATTAATTCCAGTTCTTCTAAACTTCTGTCGTTGGAATCACTCTACCCTAATGTAGAAGAGACAGCTGTGCTAGATACATGATGTGGTTATTTCTTCGTTACCAACCTGTGTGGCTTTCTTGGCTATAGGAGGACAACACTCTTCGTGCATTGGCCTTTGTCCTGTTTGGTATCCTGGCCGGCTCTGCAAAGAGAAAATGGAAGGACTATTTTGCCAAGCAGGTTAGACAGAGCTGGGTCACGCTTCTTATGCACCTGCAAGATCCAAGCCCTGAGGTTTCAATGGTAAGAATGACAGTGACTTAATTACTAAGCAAAAAGAATCTTCCTCCTGATGCCAGGGGAGCTCTGCTATTCCTTCCCGCAGTGGAGACCTAAATTCTTCCCTCAGTTCATTGCCCTCCTTTTGAGTTAATCCCAGACAGGCTGGTCCTTAGCAGCCAGGGTTGTCTCACTGGAGTTCAGGATAGGTCATGGGTCTGATCCCAAGAGTTCATTCCTGCCTATCTCTGCACCCCACGTTCCTGCCTCCCCACAACAGAGGAAAGGCCACAGCTATGCCTAGTGAAGCAGCTTTCATAGCTACATCCGTTCTGAAAAAACATTGCTGCTATCTCCAGTTTTCAGTATTATAAAATCATAGAACCATAGGTTTGGAGGAGACCTCAGGAGGTCACTGAGTCCAACCTCCTGCCCAAAACAGGACCAGCCTCAACTAAACAATCCCAGCCAGGGCTTTGTCAAGCTAGGACTTGAAAACTCTAGATTTAGAGGTTCCGTTGCCTCCCTAGGTAACCCATTCCAGTGCTTCACCACCTTCCTAGTAAAATAGTTTTTCCGACTATCCAACCTAGACCTCCCCCACTGTAACTTGAGACCATTGCTCCTCATTCAGTCATCTAGTACCACTGAGAACAGCCTCTCTCCATCCTCTTTGAAATCCCCCTTCAGGTAGTTAAAGCCTTCTATCAAAGCTCCCCTCACTCTTCTCTTCTGAAGACTAAATAATCCCAAATCCCTCAGCCTCTCCTTGTAAATCATGTGTTCCAGCCTCCTAATCATTTTTGTTGCCCTCCGTTGGACTTTCTCCAATGTATCAACATTTTTTAAGTAATGGGGTGCCCAGAATTGGATGCAATACTCCAGAAGTAGAATCCCTTTCCCCCTATTAAAGTCATGCTGGCATATTTTCTGTCTATTACTTCAGGGGAATCCCTTTTATTCTTGGGGTAGATGAGCAGTCAAGGACATGAGTTCCATTTGAATGAGCACAATACGTGTTATGGAACAATTCAATGGTGCAACCCTCTTTTTCAGGAGTGCAGAGCTACATTTCATCTCTGTGCCCCATTTTTGGGACTGAAGAGGCTCCAAACTATACTTAATGAGCATCTTAGTTGGAGAACCGAGCTGAACCCTGAGGAGCTCCAGATGGATATCTGCAGACACCTTGTGAGTGACCTATAGAATTATATGAGATTATTGACAGCATAGGCTTGTGGTGTAGAAGCAGGGGGAATGTGTGATGGGCAATGGAAGTATCTATGGGTATGTCTACGCTACAAAGTTAGTTTGAACTAACGGACGTTAGTTCGAACTAACTTTCATAGGCGCTACACTAGCGCTCCGTTAGTTTGAATTTAATTCGAACTAACGGAGCGCTTAGTTCGAACTAGGTAATCCTCATTCCACGAGGATTAAGCCTAGTTCAAACTTACTAGTTCGAATTAAGGGCTGTGTAGCCCCTTAATGCGAACTAGTGGGAGGCTAGCCCCCCCCAGGTTTCCCTGGTGGCCACTCCGGCCAACACCAGGGAAACTCGTATGCCCCCCTCCCGGCCCCGGACCCCTTAAAGGGGCACGGGATGGCTACGGTGCCCATGCCAGGTGCAAGCCTGCCAGCACCCAGCAGGCAGACCCTGCACCTGGTGCGGATCGAGCCACCCACCCGATGCCCCCCAGCCCTCCCCCTCTTCCCGGGACCAGGCTGGCGGGTCCTGGGAGCTTGCCCGGGACCGCAAAAGGCGGGCTCCCTCCTGGGCTAGTGCGGACATCGTGGACCTCGTCCACGATCTCCGCACTAGGCACAGGAAGGTGGCCGGCTAGGGCAGGAGAGCTGCCAGCCTGGCCACCCAGGAGCAGGAGTGCATGAAAATCAAGGTGGTCCACTGAGACCCCCGACCCTGAGCCCTGAGCTTACAATGGCCATCCTGGGTCAGAACAAAGGTTCATCTATCCCAGTAGCCTGTCTGCCGACAGCGGCCAACCCTAGGGACCCTGGAGGGGATGGACCGAAGACAGTGACCAAGCCATTTGTCTCGTGCCATCCCTCTCCAGCCTTCCACAAACTTTGGGCAGGGACACCACTCCTACCCCCTGGCTAATACCACTCCATGGACCCAACCTCCATGGCTTGATCTCACTTCCTTTTAAACTCTGTTCTAGTTGTAGCCTTCACAGCCTCCTGCAGCAAGGAGTTCCACAGGTTGACTCTGTGCTTTGTGAAGAACAACTTTCTGTTACTAGTTTGAAGCCTGTTACCCATTCCTTTCCTTTGGTGTCCTCTAGTCCTTCTTTATGGGAACTAATGAAGAACTTTTCTGTATGCACCCTCTCCACCCAACTCCTGGTTTTAGAGACCTCTATCCTGTCCCCCCTCCGTCTCCTCTTTTCTAAGCTGAAAAGTCCCAGTCTCTTTAGCCTCTCTTCATATGAGACCTGTTCCCAACCCCTGATCATTTTAGTTGCCCTCCCCTCTGCCACCCTCTCTCTTCCCCTCTCCCACCCCCTTTTCCCAGTCTCCCCCAGTTTTGTTCAATAAAGACAGATTCCATTTTTGAACACAATTGTCCTTTATTTTGTACATCAAGAAGAGGGGCTAGGGAAGGGTAAGTGGAAGGAGTTGAGGGCGGAATGGGGTACGCGCCCCCGATGGGGAGGACTGGGCTGGCTCTGCGGGCTTTTGTGGTGGAAGCTCTCCTGCAGCCCCCCAATTGCCCCATCTCCCCAGATGGCAGGCTGCGGCAAGTGCAGCCGGTCTGATGGCCAAGTGCTGTGATGTGCCCAGTGTGGGCACTCCGGGCACTCCAAGCCAAGACTGCTTTGCAAGCGGGGCACCCCTGAGAACTGTCTGTCCGGCGTGGGGGTTGGGACCCTTTAAGCACAGCCCTCGGCTAGCCTGAGACAGCACCTCCACGCTCTTAGTCCTCCTCTGATGTCCTGCCGGCACTGCTTCCGGCCATCCTTAAGCCCGGTTCAGGGTCCACTTAATGTGGACATGCTAGTTCGAATTAGTAAAACGCTAATTCGAACTAGTTTTTTAGGCTAGATCCGTTAGTTTTAATTAGCTTAGTTCGAATTAAGTAATTCGAACTAAGTTAGTTCGAATTAACGTTGTAGTGTAGACGTACCCTATTAGAGTGGGATACAGGACTGAGGGTGAGAGGAATGTAAATCTGCCATAGATTCCCACTTTCCCCACTTCTACACAGCCTCCTGTCCTTTCTTTTATTTACTTGTTTAAATTAAAAAAAAAGTCTGAGTGAGTCCAATAACTGACAGCAGTGGCAAGAGGAACACAGACTGTTTACTTGTGGTTTGTAAAGGCATGTGTTGGCAGTCAAAGGGCATTTCTAGCCAGAGAGAGCTCATGTGTCCCTGATTTTCTCTAGGCCAAAGAGAAGGCTGAGCTACTGGAGAACTTTTACAAAAGCACCATCACATACTTCTGCAGCAGCTGGGAAGAGATCCGGGCAGTTGCAGCCAAGTTAGCTGGTGAGAGAAAGTGTGCCGTGTCCCTTTTGGTATTCCCTTTGAGGTAGACAGAAAAAGTCCCTGTGTGCAGCACTGAGCTACTATTAATCTCTCCGTGCTGTGACTTCTCATGCATAAATGGAGATGTTAATGTTCTCCTACTTCTCCAGTGTGGTGTTAGGAGGAATTTGTAATTTGCAATAGAATGCTTTGAGATGGCGCAGTCATTTAGTAGCAGAGGCTGGCACACTGTCACGTAGGGTATGTTTATTCTCCGATCAAACTAGTGTGCTAAAAATAGAGTAGCTGTGGCAGGAGTAGCAGGAGGGGTTAACTATTCCAAGGATGATCCCATCCAAACCCAAAAGTCTGTTCTCAAGGTGGCTAGCTCCTCCGACTGCTTCTGTCATCTGACCTGCACTCTATTTTTAGTAGTCCGAGTTAGTGTGGACTCAAACTATAGACCTAAGCTCAGTGTTGTTGACTGTTCCTTACTGGTGCTTCATCACTGGGAGGTAGGCAGGCCACCGCCACACAGTGCCTGCTGTTGCAGGTTCCTGATTGCCTTGCCCAGGAAGCACTAGATTCCTCCCCTTTGGCCCTGTGCCATCCTTTCCTTAGCACACCCATGCAAGCCAGGCAAGCATTGTGGCCTAATTAATTTATCCATGTGAGATCCTTGCTTAGTACGCACTTATTCCTGGCCCCAGCCCTTTGTTCACACCACTAGATTAATACACTATCCTAGTATATCTCCACTAACTGACAGCAGTGGCAAGAGGAACATAGATTGTTTAAAGCAAATGAGGTTTTATGTAAACATTCTTAATTTTTTTCTCTTCAGTGTGGACGCTAAACTTTTCTAGTATTTTCTTGCCTACAGCTCACCTTAGACCCACAATAGAAGCCAAAGGGCCAATGTTATCACCTTGCACTTAACAAGAGAAGGTTTTTTATTGATGTTTATTTTACACTGCTTATTTAGGCATCATCCTGGAACATACGGACACCAAGAATATGAAATGGCTGGACATGGAACATCTGTTGACCTGTAAGTAACAAATACAGGTGAAATCCTATTCATTAGTGAGTTATAAAGAAATTTAGCTGACAAGCAAGCAGTAACTGATACCACAGGTGTGAAGTGCATCAGCCACACATCAAAGGACAGATTCAGCTTTAGTCTGCTCTGAAAGAGGTACGTCTACACTATAGCGTTAATTCAAGTTAACTTAATTCGAAATAGTTAATTTGAATTAAGCTAATTCGAATTATGCATCTATACACAAAACCTATTTCAAAATAGCATTTTGTTATTTTGAAATAGCGCGTCCACACTGAGTGGACCCTGAACCGAAGTTCAGGCTGGCCGGAACCAGTGCTGGCAGGGCATCAGGTTAGGACATAGTGTGTGGGGCTGCTGCCTCAGGCTAACTGAGCTCCGTGCTTCACGGGACCCTACCCCCACCCCGAACAGACAGTTCTCAGGGTTCCCCGCTCGCTTGTCTACCCCGATGAGGGACAGCAAAGCAGTCCTGTCTTGGAGTGCCCTGAGTGCCTGCACTCGGGACACCACAGCACTCGGCCACATGGAGCCAGAGCTGCCCCTGGGCACACCGGTGCGTCTCGTAGGGTTGTTGCCATCAGCCCAGCTGCACTTGCTGCAGGCTACCGTCCGGGGAGTCCATCGGGGGGCTGTCAGGATCCAGGAGGCCCTGCAGGAGAGTGTCCACCCCGAGGAGCCCTCAGAGCCACCCCGGTCCTCCCCACCGGGGGCTCGTGCCCCATTCCTCCCTCACGTCCATCTACTTACTCCTCCCTAGCCTCCCTTCCTGATGTCAAATAAAAGACATGTATGTTCAAAAATAGAAACTGGGTTTATTGAACAACAGGGTGAACCTCTGGGGAGACTGGGAAAAGGAGGTGGGAGAGAGGAATAGAGTGGGTGGGAGAGGGGAGGGTGAAACCTGGGAGGAGGAAGTTGGAAGGGAGAAGCAAAGGGAAGAAGGGGGAAGGGAAGATCAGGGCCCAAGGTTGTGGGTCTCACCGCACCAACTTGATTGTCATGCAAACCTGCTCCTGGGTTCGCATGTGGCCTTTGGTGGCCAGGCTGGCAGCTATCCTGCCATTGACGGCCGTGTTCCTCTGTCTAGTGCGGAGATCATGGATGCTGGGGCATCCCTCCCAAACCTGAATAAGGTCCATGATCTCCACCCTGGACCAGGAAGGCACCCGCCTTCTCCAGCCCCTGTCAGGCTCCTGGGTGCTGGCAGACTGCTCCTGAGGAGCAGTGGAGGGTTGGCTGCCAGTGCCTTGCTGGCTCACGTTTTGTGGCTACTGGCTCAGGGGCCCCGGTGGCCACTGCTGGCTCTTGGCTGGTAGGCTTGGATCTGGCACGGGCCAGGGTCTATCCCTTTAATGGCTCTGGGGCCAGGGGGAGAGGAGAGGAAGTTTTCCTGGTTGTGCCCAGAGTGGCCACCAGGGCTCCCTGGGAAGGGCTGGAGGCCCCCTATTTTGAATTAATTGTCTACACAGCACTTAATTTGAAATAGCTATTTCAAATTTGGTGTTACTCCTCGTAGAATGAGGTTTACCAAATTTGAATTAAGCGCTCTGCTATTTCGAATTAATTTCGAAATAGCGGTTTGCATGTATAGATGCTATTAAAGTGAATTCAAAATAACAGCTGTTATTTTGAATTAACTTTGCGGTGTAGACGTACCTGGAGGAAACTGCAGCCAGTGTGATATAAGTCAGTGCATCTCCTGGCTACCCTGGCAATGCCTCTTCCCAACCTGTGTGATCCACTCTTTGGGCTCCATCGGCTCCCTGGGAGCCACTTTTTGCTACCCCAAACTCCACACCATCAGATTTATTTCTGTCAGGAGATGTAAAATAACTTAAAAGCAGAAGCTATTGAGTCAATGGAGCACCTTCCAATTGGATGAGTTTCTGGTAGGGTCAGGGTCTCCCCTCTCCCCCCTCCTCCATCTCAGTTTGGAGCTTGGAAGGATCCCAATGGAGGAACCTAAAGCTTTGTTTGTACAGAGAGCTTCTGTAGCTTGGTACTCACTGGTACTAAATCTCCAGCTACTGCAGGCATAGGTGACTATATGAAAAGTGAGTCATATTCTCTGTAATTTCAGCTCTCCAGGTCCTACAGAATGACCCAAGTCCCATTGTCCAGCTGGTGGCAACTCAGGTCCTAAGAGACATCTGACCTGGATGAGTGCTCGGGGAATGAAGCACAGACAAATAGAAGAAAGAGCTCCTGCTTCTGTTTCCAGCTTGCACATCATATACTTGGGTGGGAAGCTAGACTGAACGCTATATCTGCTAGCTGTCTATGGGGTAGGGGAGTAGTATAAGGGCCCTACCATCAATCAAACATTAGCCCCGCCCCCTGACCCTGGAAGTCCCCCCCCCCCGACTCCCCGGAAGTCCCTTCTCCCTTGTCACTGGCAGTCCCGCCCCTGGAGGGTAGTACATCCGGGTCGAGAGGGACAGGTGACCGGAAGTAAAAAAGGATGTCATGTGACCCCGGTTAGGCCCGTCCCCTGTCACCGGAAGTCCCGCCCTTGGGGGTAATACATCCGGGGTCAAGAGGGGCAGGTGACCGGAAGTAAGGGGTGTCATGTGACCCCTCTAAGGACTTGCCCCTCCTCCCTCTACCAATCAGGAAGGGCTTTCCCCGTAGGAACGCCCCGCGAACCGCTTTGACCAATCGGGGGGCAGTTCCGGGAACGGATGACCCGCCCAGAAGTGGGTCGTGTGACCCCTCTAAGAACTCAACCCGCCTCCCTCCACCAATCAGGAGGAGTTTTTTCCCTGTAGGACCGCCTCGTGAACTGCTTTGACCAATCGGGGGGCAGTTCCGGGAACGGATGACCCGCCCAGAAGTGGGTCGTGTGACCCCTCTAAGAACTCACCCTGCCTCCCTCTACCAATCAGGAGGGTTTTTTTCCCTGTAGGACCGCCCCACAAATCGCTTTGACCATTCGGGGGGTGCAGTTCTGGGACCCGTTGACCAGACCGGAAGCTGGTCGTGTGACCCCTCTAAGAGCTTCCCGTGACACCCTCTGTCAATCAGAGCATAGCACTTCCCCATAAGTTCTAGCGCCACACAAAAGAGGCCATCTTGTTCCAAGATACAGCTAGGACACCGCAGCGGCACGCCCACGCTGTCTGAGCACGTTCCGCTCAAGCAGAGGCGGCAACAATACCTGCAAGAGTGGTCATGACTGTATACTGTGTGGCAAAACTCACAATAATTTTTCGCTCCGAACAACTTTTTCACATCCAGAACCCCATAGTAATGCTCATCTCCGCCAAGCGCCGCGCGCCCGGGGCCGGCGCTCCCCCCGCAAGCGCAACGCACCCGGGGCCGGGGCCGGCGCTCCCCCCGCCAAGCGCCGCGTGCCCGAGGCCGGCACTCCCCCTGCCAAGCGCCGCGCGCCCGGGGCCGGCGCGCCCCCCCGTGCAAGCGCCACGCGCTATGTGCCCAGGGCCAGGTCAGCCCCGAGCACCTGGCGGGTGCATGCAAATGCCCCTGCGGGCGCCATAGCGCCCGTGGGCACCGTGTTGGGGACCACGGACCTACGGCAATAACAGTATTTAATAAGATTTCCAAACACAGTTCAGCACATAGGCCCTGGAGCTTGCAGTTTATACCCTCTGGAGTCCAAGTCAAACAGTCATGGTACCGCTGGGCTGGCGCATTTATGACACAACCCTCACAGTCCTCAAAAAGCTTTTCCCTAAGACAGTGACTAAGGACGGTATAAACACCAACGCGTACAATAGAGCGCATAACTTTTTTATGCTTATGATGTGGCACTGGCTCAACTAGGTCAATGCACAGCCACCTCCTGAATTCTTCATGGCCGTCATCCTAGGCGTTCTCTTCAATGCTTTGTATCGGTGTTGAGCAAAAACAAGGTGGGCCCGGTTCGTCTTCCTCGTCCGATGCAATGCTGTCCTGGGTCTGACGGTCAGCTAGAAAGGCATAGTCAAGCTGTCAAAAGATTGCCAGAAAGAAATAATGTAAGACGCTCTGGTCATTTTTTTTTTAAAGTTTACAAAATCCCGGATTCCTAACCCCATGATGCCCCAACTTCGATCTTTCATTTACCTATTTGGCTTCTTTTCCATGCGTCTTGTCCGACTCCTGGGAGCCATGGGCACCTTCTTCCTCCAGGCTATCTAGCTTGTCTGGCTGCATCGTGAGCGGTTGGGTTTCGGTGTCAGATATTGGTGTATCCATCAGCGGGTGGGTCAAAGGGCTCCCTTCAACTTCTCCTTCCTCCTCGGAACTGTCGCTGATGTAGCGCTTTCTTCTCGGCACCAAAACAAAGTTGGTGAAAGAAGCCATGTTTCCGCGCAGCGTTTGCACGCTCTCTGAAACACGCGCTCTTGGAACAAGATGGCCTCTTTTGTGTGGTGCTAGAACTTACGGGGAAGTGCTATGCTCTGATTGGCAAAGGGTGTCACGGGAAGCTCTTAGAGGGGTCACACGACCCGTCTCCGGTCTGGTCAACGGGTCCCGGAACTGCACTCCCCGGATTGGTCAAAGCGATTTGTGGGGCGGTCCTACAGGGAAAAAAACCCCTCCTGATTGGTAGAGGGAGGCAGGGCGAGTTCTTAGAGGGGTCACACAACCCACTGCTGGGTGGGTCATCCGGTCCCAAAACTGCCCCCCGATTGGTCAAAGGGGTTCGCGGGGCGGTCCTACAGGGAAAAACCCCCTCCTGATTGGTGGAGGGAGGCGGGGCAAGTTCTTAGAGGGGTCACACAACCCACTGCTGGGCGGGTCATCCGGTCCCAGAACTGCCCACTCGCTTGGTTAAAGCGGTTCGCGGGGCGGTCCTACAGGGGAAAAACCCTTCCTGATTGGTTGAGGGAGGCGGGGCGAGTCCTTAGAGGGGTCACATGACACTCCTTACTTCCGGTCACCTGCCCCTCTTGACCCCGGATGTATTACCCCCAAAGGCAGGACTTCCGGTGACAGGGGACGGGCCTAACGGGGGTCACATGACACCCGGTCAGCTGTCCCTCTTGACCCGGATGTACTACCATCCAGTGGCCGGACTTCTGGTGACAGGGGAGAAGGGAATTCTGGCGGTCAGGGGGCGGGACTTCCGGGATCAGGGGGCAGGGCTAACGTTTGATTGATGGTAGGGCCCTTATACTACTTAGGGGATTCCACATGCCGGGGGAATTCACTAAGGGTGGCTTTAATTGGCATTTAAGCATCTAACTGTGGATTTTGGTGATTTCCTTTAGATATCCAGGGCCTTTAACTGTGCTTGTATTGTCCAGTCTCATAAGTTGCTGAGTGTCCTCAAACTCCCTCTGATGATATTGGGAGTTCAGAACACTCTGCCCTTCAAAGAAGGTACTCAGCAGATATCATTCGTCCTCCAAATTTAGAGGCTATGATCCTCCACCTCATAGAAAAAGTTTCCTGAATAGTTAGGTTTCTAGTCTCTCTCAGCACTTTACTCTTGCCCTCCTGGGTTCTGGGCCTATGAGGAGTCACCAGACAACAAAGGAGGGTAAAAGGCTGAGGGGGTCTGGGATATCATTGTCTGTGGTTCTCAATGGGGAGAGAATCTTCCTGTAATGGCTGAATATGGGAAGGGGATCAGTGTTTTCCCCTGTTGAATTGACACTTTCTGATAATTCACTATATTAGGTAATAGGAGTTCCCCTAATCTTGTGGTGTTTCCTGTTTTGGAGATTGTTTTCCATTCCATATCCAGCAGCTTAATCCCAACCCATATTATTATATTTATTAAGGGGCATTGTACAAATGCTGATGACTCTTTAAGTTTATTTCTCAGGTGCTGGCCATGCTGTGTCTCACAAACAGTCACCTGTAAATAACCCTCCCCTGTAAATAATATAGTGTTTGTATTTACTGGGCACATGTTTCCAATTAAACTCTTTGAAGTATCTGTTTCAATTACTCAGGGGCCTGATTTCTTCTTTCAGAGTATGTCTACACTACAGCATTATTTCAAAATATCTTATTTCGAAATAGCGCGTCTACACACAAAATGCATTTTGATATAGCGTTTTGCTATTTCGAAATAGCGCGTCCACACTGAGTGGACGGTGAATCGCATTTAAGGCCGGACAGAACCAGGTCCGGCAGGGCATCAGGTCAGGAGTTACCCCCCCATGAGGGACAGGAAACCATTTTGTCTCTGTGTGCTCTGGTTGCCTTCACTCGGGACATCACAGCACTCTGCAACATGAAGCCAGAGCTGCCCCTGGACACTCTGGTGCTTTTCGTGGATGCGTTGCTGCGGACCTGTCTGAACCTTCTGCAGGCTGCCATCTGAGAGGTCCATCAGGGGGCTGTCAGTGTCCAGGAGGCCCTGCGGGAGAGCTTCCATCCTGAGGAGCCTTCAGAGCCTCTCTGGTCTGCCCCACTGGGGGCTTGTGCCTCATTCCTCCCTCACGTCCTTCCACTTACCTCTCCCTCAGCCCCCTTCCTGATGTCAAATAAAATACACGTATTTTCATGAACACAAACTATCTTTATTTAACAAAACCCCGGGGGAGAGGGGGGAGAATGAAACTCTGGTGAGACTGGGGAAAGGAGGCGGGAGAGGGGAGAAGAGAGGCGGGGAGAGGAGAGGGGGAAAACTTGGGGGGAGGAAGCAAGGGGAAGAAAGGGGAGGGGAAGGTCAAGGCTCAGGGTTGGGGGGCTCTCCAGACCAACTTGATTTTCATGCAAACTTGCTCCTGGGTTCACATGTGGCCTTTAGTGCCACGCTGGCAGCTATCCTGCCATTGACGGCCGCATTCCTCTCTCTAGTGCAGAGATCATGGACATTGGGGGCAATCCCCCCAAACCTGAATAAGGTCCATGATCTCCACCCTGGACCAGGAAGGCGCCCGCCTTCTCCAGCCCCTGTCAGGCTCCTGGGAGCTGGCAGACTGCTCCTGGCGAGTGGTGGAGGGCTGGCTGCCAGTCTTTGCTGGCTCATGTTTGGGGGCCACTGGGTCAGGGGTAGTAACTGCTGGCTCTGGCCTGGCAGGCTTGGAACTGGCACAGACACTGTGGCCAGAGTCAACCCCTAAAGGCTCCGGGGAGGGAGGAAGGAGAGGAGTGATCTTGGTTGAGGCTGGAGTGGCCACCAGGGCACCCTGGGAAGTGTCAAAGTCAGACAGGACTCACAGATTTGGCAGACTGCTCTGTTTATTTCAGCAAAGCTTTGCTAAAATGCATTCAGAAAATGTGAGTACCATACAAGGTTCAAACCCCTTGATTTTATACAGTCAAAAGGCCAAGTTAACAAGATCAAAGGGTGTGGCAAAACTTCACATTATTAGTGTGGTTAAGTATCTTCATTTCAATATCAAGCACACAGCAATCTCCTGGCTATATCTCCCTGATTATCTAGAATTGCTTTCTGTCTAACACCTAATGTTTCTCTTCCTGTTAAACTCAGGCCCAAATTGGCTAGCACCTTGATCTGCATACCTACAATCAACATTAACATACTTTTCTTCTTCCTCTTAAAAGACAAACAGAATTCCTTCAACTTATTCAATTATTACAGTACAATTCATCTTTCTCCTACAGTATAATTCTTTCTACTTTCACAATCCCTCCTTTTGGTCAAGCCTCGCCTATGACCAACAATTACTGGGTTCCTTGCATTAACCGTTCTTTGTCTTTTTGTTCATTAGTGATATTTAAAAGCATCAGATTAGCACTCTGGTGAGGGGACATGTCTGTGACATGTCTTGCACAGTTTTGGATACAACAGGAGATTAACTGAAAACATACAAAAATTATTAAGATTCCAAATAGGATAGTCAGGGCTTCCTGAAACAACCAGTTTCCTATGCCAGAGAAATTGGACAAGTTACTTAGCCATTTTCACAGGGAACTTGGCTCTTCGTTGGAAAGGTATGCAATCTTTTTTAAGTAGCTAGCGCGATCTATTCTATCATTGGTGTTGTCTGGTATATATACACAACATTCTTTGCCAATGAGAGCACAGGTCCCTCCTTTTGCTGCCAGCACTATATCCAATGCCTGACGGTTTTGGAGGACCACTTGTCTGATCGCTCCTGTTTCTTTGGCCAGGGCCCTTAAACTTTTTCCAGTTTCATTTTCCATGATTTTAACTACTGTTTGTAACCTCAGAAGCCTTTTTGCATGATGTATTACTCCCCCAAGTGGGTCAAAGGAACCACCAATAGCCTCTTCCCAAGTTAAAGGGCTTATGTGATTCACATACCATTGGGCATCCGACAAGTCCCTTCTTTTTCGCCTAAAATTACGGAGGCGTTCTCATGGGAAGGACTCTAACACTCGGAATTGTGGGAAGAGTTGGGCGGGATAACAGATACCTGACCAGTTAACTGGTAATGTGGTATAGGCCTTTGTTCCACAGACCCAATGATGCCCTATCAAAGCCGGGAAGGGTCGGTTGCACCCCTTTGCCATATAGGTGTCTACAAAGGAGGAGTAATATCCCCCGAAGGGCACACGGTGATTCTCCTTACGGGGAGTGGTGTTATTTGCATGGCATTAAAGATTGTACTGATGTTACAATATGCTGGAGACAACTGCTCCTCCCCAGATTCAGCCCCGTCCCATTACACACCAAACACCAGTGACCTTTTTTCTCCTCCACACTTATCCGTTTAGATACATTTATTCCCACAATTATTCCCACTGCTTCCCAAGTGTCATTACTGTTCCATGTCTTGTTAAACGGGTGAGGCCTGGGGAATTAAGTGGGATTGCCAAGACAGGAACCAGCTTGTGAGTGGGATGGAATGTGGCTGCAGACCCAGCAATTAGAGATATTAAGGGTCTGAGCGATCCATACTTGCTGGTGGATAAAAGAATTGTCATTGTCATTGTGGATTCCCCAGATCTTAAGACACCAGTGGCCGAGGAACAGGCCCCACCAGAGGCACATGTTGGAGGCAAGACCCTTTTGGTTCTGACAACCTCCACTGAGGGACCCGCAGTTACGGTTTTATGTCCACCAGGCAGCAGGCGCTAGGCTCACTACTGCTTCTTCTTGGGCCTTGCTTTTGGTCCTCATCTGCTTCAGGCAATCCTTACGCGAACGTAGGTTGTAAGGTATTGCAGGCTGTTCCTCTACGTCTTCTTCTGGAGTCAAAATTGACTCTGCATGGTCCTGAGGTGATGATTGGTCCGCTGGGGAAGGTGCCTTCTTACACTGCGAAGCCTGTATCCATGCTGCGATGCCGGATAACTTAACAGCCGTCTGGGCAGTGAGCAGCACCTGATGCAGGCCCTTCCACCGGGGTTCCATGGCGTGTTTTCATTGGTGGTGTCGTACGTAGACCCAATCACCTGTCTCGAGAGTGTGGCAGGCATCCGAGGTGGGTTCCGTCGGCCAGGCGGCTCGAACCTGTGAATGGAAGTGACTTACAGCTTGCATTAGTCCCTTGCAGTACTGAAGGAGTGTACTGTGAGTCAAGTTCAAGTCTGAGACTGGAGTAATGGTAGCCATTGTTCACATAAACAATTTCAAAAGGACTTAGTTTATGTCTTTGGGATGGTAGGGACAGTGCAGCAGGTGTGTGACATGTAACACACGATCCAGGTGCTGAACAAGTTGTTCAGTAAAACGTGTACCCCGGTCACTGGACAGAGTGGCAGGAGTTTCTTTGGCAGGCATAATATGATTTAACAAACATTTGGCAACAGACAGCGAATCAGCTTTGCAACAAGGAAAGACTTCAATCCAACCCGAAAATAAGCATACCATAACCCAAATAAATTCATATAGTTGACACACAGGCATTTGTACAAAATCAAGCTGCCAATGCAAGAACAGTGCTTGGGGCAGGCCCCAGAACCCTTGAGCTACCTTTACAGGTTTGCCAACATTGTAGCTTTGGCAAGTGGTACAGGCGGCACAGTGGTGAGCTGCAAAAGAGCTGAAATGTGGGGCCCACCATTCTGCCTTAGTTACAGCAGAGATCATACCCTCCTTTCCGACATGCGAAACGCCGTGTAGCAGGGCGGCCAGAGCTGGGTAGAGCGAAAAGGGGGCCACAAAGGCACCAATAAGGGGGCGCCAAAGGGAATCAGGGTGTAGAGAGCAACCCTGGGTGACCCAGGAGTCTTTTTCTGTTTCTGAGGCAGAGTCTTGGAGCAGGGTGACTTTAGAAAGGGACTGCGGTGGTACAGAAACAGAAAGGGAACCAAGAAACGCACCTGGGGAAGGTTCTATGGCAGCATTACCCTTAGCAACATCAGTATCTGCTGTGGAGTGACCAGGGCACTTAACAATAGCTAATGCAGATGGGAGTGCATACAGGAGAGCAGCAATGTAGGGGCCATTCTTGATAGGGGTACCAGCAGAGGTAAGGAAACCCCGAGCTTGCCAGAGGGTGCCAAAGTCATGTACAACCCCAAAAGCATATCGAGAATCAGTATAAATGGTGGCGGAGCGTCCCTCAGTCAGAAAGCAAGCGCGGGTTAGGGCAACTAGTTCAGCGACTTGTGCTGAGGTCACAGAAGGTAAAGGCGCAGCTCCTAGGGTTTCAGAGAGTGATACCACTAAAGCAGGAACCTTCAGTGAATAACACAAGGTCGGAGTTAGAGAGAGGGACATCAGAAAGGTCGGGGCATGAGACGGTGACAGCAGAGACACTTGCAAGGCAGTCGTGGGGTTCACCGTCAATAGACAGAGGAAGGAGAGTGGCAGGGTTCAACTGAGAACAGCACTTTATGGTGATATGCGAAGCCGAAAGCAGTAAAAGTGAGGCGGGCAGAGGAAAGGTGAGCTGTATTACATTGTAGCAGGAGAGTATCTATAGAGTGAGGGACCATGAGAGAAACAGGAGAGCGGAGGACAAGGGACTCAGACATTTCAATTAGGCGTGCCGCGGCAGCCACAGCACGCAGACAGGGGGGTAGACCTTGGGCAACAGGATCCAAGGTGGCAGAGAAATAAGCTACTGGACGATTTTTGCCACCATGCTCCTGAGTAAGAACCCCAAGTGCACAACCAGATTGCTCGTGGCAGAAAAGGGTAAAGGCTTACAGTAGTCAGGTAACCCTAAGGTGGCTGGGGGGGCAGTGAGAAGCACTAAAGAGTCAGTTTCTGAGGCAGATAATGAAGGGGAACAGAGGAGTAGATCATTTACACATTGGACCAATGTGGACCCAGAGGGGAAGACCAGGTCAACAAGGTCTTTGGCTAATGCTTGGGAAAAGTAAGACGGGCTTTCTGTGTACCCCTTGGGAAGCATACTGCTGCTCCTTGTAAGAAAAGGCAAAAAGATACTGGGACTTAGGGTGAACCGGGACAGAAAAGAAAGCAGAACACAGATCAACATCAGTAAAATGAGTTGCATCTGGCAGGATAGAAGCCAGATTAGTTGCTGGGTTAGGGATTACAGGAAAGGTGGGTACAACAATTCAGTTAATAGCTTGAAGATCCTGAACAAACCACCATGATTTACCATCAGCTTTTCGAACTGGGAGGAGGATAGGGGTGTTACAGGGGCTGGAACAGGGGACAATAATGCCTTGTTCCCACAGGGTGGATATGACCGGAGCTGAAACCTTTAAATCCCAAAAACCCGGTGCCACGACCCCTTCTCTGACCTTATCCCCATTCTTGGTACCCTCCCCATTCCCAGTACTGTCTGCCCTGCCCTGAATAATGCTGTATTTGCAGAGCTATCAACTTTTGTGAGGACTGCTTCTCTTTCTTTTTAGAGTGCAGTGGCAATGCTCTGCCACTGCTTGCAATTTGTCCATGGTCTTGGCCTCCCATCCAACACTTATTTGCTTTAACGTACTGCTAATAGCAGATAAGAGGCTATTAACAAACGCATGCGCCAGGGCGCCCTGTCCATTTTTACCTGGTTGCTGTATCCCAAAAAAACCCAAAAAACCCAACCAAACAAACAAAAAAACCATCAGTCAGTCTGTGTGATAGTTGCCCGGGTTTTTTTCTTTGTTGCTGTTTACGGGGTTATAAGTAGTTTACACAGTTGCAGGAGGTCTGCTTCAGAGGGTTCATAGGCATTGCACACTAGCAAAATTCCTCTGCAAATTTGGTAGGGTTTTCCTGGGGCTTTGGAAAACCTTTTAAAATCGAGTGGAGCTCCGTGTGGGTCCAGGGTTTATAGCTTCAAGTGGGACCGGTCTGAGTCTTCTTGGAGGACGGGGTAAAGGGAAGCGCTCGGTCTGGTGGTGGGAGAGGAGGTTTCCAATAAAGCTTTTTCTTATAATTAGAATTTTTAAGGGAGGCGAGCTTCGATTCAGTTCATTTAAGATTTGCCTCGTCCCACCACTGCATGAAGCTATCTACCTCTCCTCTAGCCAATTTAGTTTTGGGAAGGCCAAGTTTGTCTTTTAAGACGTCCACTTGGTCTTTGTTCCAAGATCCTAACAGTGGCCACTGAGTTTTGGGATCCCCCCAGAGTTAATCTAGATCATTTTTCCAGAAATTTACAGGAGTCCGGACCCTTTCTAAAATATATAAACTGAGCCAGGGTCCCTTTAGGGAACTATCCCTGCTTAGATGTCTAGTTACCCATACAGGAGGACTTCATACACCAATCACACAAGGAGGAAATTCGGGTTCGTCAGAGCGGTGCCCAGTGCAACACACAAAAGAAGCCCACAGGCTACTGCCTCAATCGCCCTTGCGTTCACTCCAAGGATTTTATCCAAGGTGCGGTGCGGCTGCGATTGTGCAGATTCCAGTCACACAGACCGTGGGGACAGGAGCCCCTTGGTCGGCCAGTCCCCGGACAGGGATGGCTCCCAGACTCACTCACACCACAGGGAAGATGGATAGACACAGAGACAAGACAGTCCTCAGTCCGGACAAAATAATTACCTGACCAGAGTCCTGATGTTAGATCCCGGGATCCCTACCAGAACAGAGCAGGAACCAACAGGTTCGATGGCGTAGACTTCGCTATGGTTGTGCACCTTTCCGTTCTGGTGGAGGACCGCTCGGGCCAAATGCCCAGGTGCCGGCTACCACGGTCATCCTGCCAGACAGTCAGGGATCACACAGCCTCAGCGAAGACGGTTGCCATCTCGGTGGGACCTCCAAATTGTCAAAGTCAGACAGGACTCACAGATTTGGCAGACTGCTCTGTTTATTTCAGCAAAGCTTTGCTAAAATGCATGGAGAAAATGTGAGTGCCATACAAGGTTCAAACCCCTTGATTTTATACAGTCAAAAGGCCAAGTTAACAAGATCAAAGGATGTGGCAAAACTTCACATTATTAGTGTGGTTAAGTATCTTCATTTCAATATTAAGCACACAGCAATCTCCTGGCTATATCTCCCTGATTATCTGGAATTGTTTCCTGTCTAACACTTAATGTTCCTTTTCCTGTTAAACTCAGGCCCAAATTGGCTAGCACCTTGATCTGCATACCTACAATCAACATTAACATACTTTTCTTCTTCCTCTTAAAAGACAAACAGAATTCCTTCAACTTATTCAGTTATTACAGCACAATTCATCTTTTTCTTACAGTATAATTCTTTCTACTTTCACAACTTTGACCACCAGGGTCTGAAGCCCCACAGACAGGGGCCACGGATGGGGAGGGGGAGAGGCAAAGGGGGCAGTTGTCTCGGGAGCTGATGATTTAAAAGGGTCCAGGCCTCTGGGTCACTGTATCGACTATTATGGCAGCCGCCACTGCCAGAGACCCGGGCAAATGAAATCAATCCTAGAGCTCTGTCTGGTGCAAGGTGGGTGGCGCTAAGGCCTGATTGGCCCTCGCCTTGCCCCTCCTACCTTTAGCTTTGCCCCTTTGAGGGGGTCTAGAGCCTTGCCCCTTTGAGGGGGTCTTGAGCCGACCCCCTCCCATACATTACCCAGGGCCCGACAACGTCTGTCACCAGCCCCGTTGACATGAATGTGCCCCAAATCCCTCAGACCCAGTACAGTCCCCCCTCCTTCCCCCCCCGGATCCTTAATTCTTCTCTTGTCATCTGATTGCTTCAAGCATTGTTACAGGCTGGGGACCGACTGGCTAAGCAGCAGTTCAGCAGAAAAGGACCTGGGTATTCCAGTGGATGAGAAGCCGGAGATGAGTCAACAGGGTGGCCTTGTAGCCAAGAAGGTTAATGGCATATTAGGGGGCATTAGGAGGAGCATTGCCTGCAGATCCAAAGAAGTGATTATTCCCCTTTATTCGGCTCTGGTGAGGCCACATCTGGAGTATTGTGTCCAGTTCTGGGCCCCCAACTACAGGAAGGATGGGGACGCATTGGAGGGGGTCCAGGGGAGCTTGACCAAAATGATTCGGGGTCTGGAGCACATGACCTATGAGGAGAAACTGGGGGATTTGGGTTTGTTTAGCCTGCAGAAGCAAAGAGTGAGGGGGGATTTGATAGCAGCCTTCAACTTCCTGAAGGGAGGTTCCAAAGAGGATGGAGAGAGGCTGTTCTCAGTAGTGAGGGATGGCAGAACACGGAACAGTGGTCTCAGGTTACAGCGGGGGAGGTCTAGGTTGGACATTAGGAAAAACTATTTCCCTAGGAGGGTGGGGAAGCGCTGGGCTGGGTTCCCTAGGGAGGTGGTGGAATCTCCATCCCTAGAGGTTTTTAAGTCTCGGTTTGACAAAGCCCTGGCTGGGATGATTGAGTTGGGATTGGTCCTGCCTTGGGCAGGGGGCTGGACTTGATGACTCCTGAGGTCTTTTCCAACTCTAGGATTCTATGATTCATCCGTGCGATGTCACTGGAGACGCAGGGAGGTACATTGTGGGCGAAAGCCCCGATCTTGCTTCTGGTTTTGTACAGGCGGCCGTGAAAGTAACTTTACAGTTTCTCACAGGTACTGTCCTGTTGCAGCCCAGGTCTCTGCAGTTCTTGCTGGAGCTGCGCACCAGGGCACTTTCACCTCTGTGTTCAGGATTCAGAGTTATCTCTTTTCCCAAAGATCTTCCCTGGAGCTGTTCAGAGAGAGCTTGCTCCCTCTCGCCACAGTCTCTCTTAAGGCAACCATGTTCTTCAGAGCCTCTGGCCTGACGTGGAACGGGACGGGGGACACCACAGAAGAGGCCAAATTCGCCGGGGGAAACACTCCAAGGAAATGGATGCTAAAGAGGGTCCATTCGCCAAGACTCATGTGCAGGGCCTCTTTGATTTCAGTGTTGTCACTGTAGACCAGCGCGCGCCCGTTGAGATTATGGTCCCTGAGCCTCTGTTTGTACAGCGGGACGTTTTCCTCCTTCAAGCCGATTGTGTCCATCTGGAAGAGAAGTGGGAGCACCCGTTAGTGCCGTGCATCTACTGAACAGGTCGCCAAACACGTTTTTAGGAAGTGTCCGCTATAGCTCCCAAGAGGAACCTGTCTGGGCTTGCTCAGATTCTAGCAAACAAGGCGGGCCGGCCGGCTGTGGGGCCAGGTATGGTACCCTGCACACCCCACTGCCGTGTGCTTGGATTCTGCTAGGGGCACCGCTGAGCAAGTTGGCACGGCAGGGGAAATAGCATGCTCTCTGCAGGCAAAAGCTAGCAATGCAGGGACCACTGGAGGGGTGTGTTGAAATGAAGAGGGAAGGTTTCCTGACCCTGCTTGTAGGCTGGAGGGAAGCATGCAGTCAGCCTGACGGGGGTGGAGTTGGGCCTCTCGACCTAAGGCTATATCTACACTGCGGGCCTTTGCAGGCAGAGAGTATGCTAATGAAGCACTCGTTAGCAACTTCTTGTGCTTCATTAGGGGTGTGTCTGGACTACATGCCTCCGTCGACGGAGGCATGTAGATTAGACAGATCAGCAGAGGGAAATAAAGCCACGATTAAAATAATCGCGGCTTCATTTAAATTTAAATGGCTGCCCTGCTCTGCCGATCAGCTGTTTGTCGGCAGATCGGGGCAGTCTGGATGTTCCCCTGTCGACAGAAAACCCTTTTGTCGACCGCCCCGGTAAACCTCATCCCACGAGGCATAACGGGGCGGTCGACAAAAGGGTTTTCTGTCGACAGGGGAACGTCCAGACTGCCCCGATCTGCCGACAAACAGCTGATCGGCAGAGCAGGGCAGCCATTTAAATTTAAATGAAGCCGCGATTATTTTAATCGCGGCTTCATTTCCCTCTGCCGATCTGTCTAATCTACATGGCTCCGTCGACGGAGGCATGTAGTCTAGACACACCCTAGCATGCTCTCTGCAGGCAAAAGCTAGCAGTGTAGACATAGCCTCAGGGTTCTTGTGTGTTATTCTGGATAAGGGGTATTACACTGCAGGCCTCCAGCAAGAGTATTTATGTTTTTGCCTCTCTTCTCTCTGGAGTGCATAACAGACAGCTACGGGTCTCCCAGTCTTAAAACTGACCAAAGTCATTTCAGAGCGTAAAGGATGAACCCGGGGAGAGCCAGCCAATGGCTTCGGGGTTGGAGGAAAGAGCTCCAAGGAACCGAGTTGTTCCAAGAAGAAATGTTTTGTGCAAACCAAGAGTCAGGAGCAGCAGAAAGTGGGGGAACTAGCAGAGCCCGGACTGTGGCCTTGCCCCCTACATCACCCTTTCCCCCTCATCCTCACTCTGCCCATTCCCTCTCATGTGCCCCCCCTACTCCTGAGGCCTCAAACCCACACTGTGCCTTCCCCGAAAGCCCCCATCCCACACCGCCTGTTCCCCTCAACATCCTACCCCCACTAGTTCTCGCTCCTCTCCCTCCAGTTATGCACCAGTTATGTGGGACAGTTTTCTCCCAGCTCTGGGGCCCGTAGTCAGGGCTGTCCCTAGGCCCATGGGAAATATGTAGCTGCATAGGGCACCGGAAAATTTGGGCACCAAATTTTTGAGTTCCCCAATGCAGCAGCCATGTGTTCTTGTATGTCTGAGGATATGCCTCTGCCGGTTCGTCTCTGGGGACGCTCTGTCCTGTCTGCTGCAGGGCTTTTCCCTTCGCCCTCCCCCACGTGCTCCTCTCAGCTGGCAGTGTAATCCACACACCTAGTGTGTGTGGTTCACTGTCCCTTCGTGTGGCAATTGGACCTCTTACAGCCAGAGATAAGAACAAGGGAGCTCTACATCCTAAGCTGGGAGCCAGCTGCCTTCATGGCTCCAGCTGTCGAGGCCTCTAGGGGTGTGTCTAAACTACATGGCTCCATCGATGGAGCCATGTAGATGAGGCTGATCGGCAGAGGGAAATGAAGCCGCGATTTAAATAATCGCGGCTTCATTTAAATTTAAATGGCTGCCGCGCTCTGCCGACCAGCTGATGATCAGCTGTTTGTCGGCAGATCGGGGCAGTGTGGACGCTCCCGTCGACATGAAAGCCCTTTGTCGACCTCCCCCTGATGCCTCGTGGGATGAGGCTTACTGGAGAGGTCGACAAAGGGCTTTCACGTCGACGGGGAAGCGTCCACACTGCCCCGATCTGCCGACAAACAGCTGATCATCAGCTGGTCGGCAGAGCGCGGCAGCCATTTAAATTTAAATGAAGCCACGATTATTTAAATCGCGGCTTCATTTCCCTCTGCCGATCAGCCTCATCTACATGGCTCCGTCGACGGAGCCATGTAGTTTAGACACACTCCTAGAGGGCCTAGGTTCAAATCTGCTACGGGGTTCAAATCAGCAGCAGCAGCAAGCTAGCAAACAGAGAGGATCTGCAACTCTGCTCTAGTTCCTGAGCCCTGCTTGGGGTAGGGAGGTAGTAGGAACGACCAGACCTCCAGCAGAAGCTGCATGAGGGGAAAAGGCCCAGGCAATCCTGCAGAAGGGCCCTCAATTATTCAGGGCCCCACGATTTGCAAAGATGGCTCTGCCTGTAGCCATCATCTGTGGGCAGCTGCTGTCACATGAATGACATGCTTCTTGCGATGAAGAGGCATGGACATTCTATCGACAGCTGGCCCTGCTCGAAGGAAGGAAACCCAAGGGTGACCCACCTCTCGGCAGACATCCTCCACCGTCATACCCAGCAGAGTGCAGGCGCTGAGCTTGTCGAATTTCTTTGTCCGTTTCAGTCTGTGGCTGCCACGTTGCAGCTCCATCTGTCTTTTCAGGGATGGGTCCAAATTGACCGTGAAGGGGAGGTAGAAGAGGGCCTCCTCCACCCGAAACCTGCCGCACAGGAAAGTGTGGAACAGCTCGGGATCCTGGTCCAGTTCCAGCAGCTTTTCCATCTGGCCTTTCAGCATGTCCAGCTCTTCCATGTACTTCTCGTAGACCTCCCACAGAGACATGTCGGGGCGGAGCGGGCTTCCATGGCAGCTGCCCATTCGGCTCCTCTGCTCCTCATCCTCAATGCACTGCAAGAGCCAGATCAGACGGCACGGCCACTGGTTGGCAAGGAGCACCCATTCCACCACCTTCTTCGGACACACTTCATCCTTGGGGATGTTACTCGCCAGCAGCCTGATGGTGATGGTGACGGTGTTCACGATGCGCCGCATCTGCACCACGTTGTCTGTCATGAATTCCTTCAAGGCGTCATCCAGGAGGTAGTCGAAAGCATCTTGAATGAGGTCTTTGGCTCGGATACCTTTCCCGCAGCTGCCGGTTCCCAGCGCTGGGGTTCCAACCATGAGAGGTATCTGGCTGTCCTCTGCAACTGGATTCTGGGCATCGTGGTTGGCCGAATGGTAGCGAGAGATGTTGAGGAAGTCAGAGCTGGCTTCCATCTTGCCATCCTGCCGGAAGCCGACCTCTGCCTCTAGCTGCTCCTTGCGCGCAATGATATTCCTGATCAGCCTCCGCTTGGTGTCGCAGTCCATCCGAGGGACAGAGAATGGCAGGATGACGATGCGGTTTAAGAACTCGTAGCCGTTGTTGGCCATACCTCTCATATACTTGGAGCTTTCCACGCAGTCGACAATGATGCTGGAGTCAACAGCCAGGATGGAGATGAAAGGGGCGTCATCGTCTGAGAGGAGGATGTTCATGGCATCAAGGACGCCCACCACCTTGTCAGGGCTGCATGTATCCAAGTGGGTGATCTCCAGCACCACCCGCAGCTTCCGCCGCTGGAAGATCTCCATGTACTGCAGGAACCCAGTGATTGTCCTGACTTCGCTTTTCACGCAGCTCATGAAGCCCAGCTGTGCGCTGAGAGCCGTCTGGTTCATCTGTCTCTCCAGCTGGCTCTTCTGGGTGACGATAATGTTTCGTACCACTGTGATAGTGAGCCGTATGGCAGCTGCTGCAGAGACGCTGACAGCCGTCACCCCAATGCCTTCCACGACAGCTATGGCGTCTCCCGAGGCATCCCCGATGGGGATCCCAAACACTAGGAGGAGACCACCCACCCCAATAGCTACCATGATCAAAAGGATCACAGCCACCCACAGCGGGAGGAAGAGGAACTTCTTGCTAACCCATTCCTGATCCCCTGGTCTTTCGATGATGCTACATTTCCTGTCTATGGTCCTGTAAATGCTCATGGGTAGGAGACCAAAGTGGCTTTCGATGCCGTCGCACAGTGTGGTAATGAGGCCTGCCCAGAGCTGGTCGCAGCCCGCGTACTCCCAGGCGCTGAAATGGATGAAGACGTGTTTCACGTTCCTTCTCCACTTCTGCTGCTCCGTCAGGACCGGCCGGTAGAAGATCATGAGTAACAGGAGCTTGAGTAGATCCCGGCCAGTGTTGTCACGCTGCATCTTCTGCGTCCGCTGAAATTCCTCCTGGTCTTTCTTCTTCGATTCGTTTTCCATGTTCTCTGAGATAAAAGAGGAAGATATGTTAGGTACCTGGCAGTGCCTTAAATCTCTCCTCCTGAAGGGTCTTCCAGCTTCACAATCCCTCCCTTCTGGGAAGCAATCAAGAATGGGTAGCTCTTGGCAAAGCCATCCTTAGGATTGATGGGATCCTACACCGTTCTATTAAACTGGTGCCCATCTGCCCAACAGCAGCCCAGATGGATGTTGAATTTTTAGCGATGTGATTTTATAACCCTCATCCACACACTAATAAACAAACACATTTTAAACTAAGGTCCTGTCGACTCTCACAGTAAATTCAGCAAACATTTAGCAGAGGTTGGCAAATGCCTGTTAAATGGCTTCATTACTATGTCGTCGATGTTCTGCCAGTAGCTCGAGCAGACTTTGTCACTTGTAAATTAACTAGATCTTCTAGAACTTCTGCTGCTGGAGGAAGCAGAGCCACAGACCATGGATAGGAAGAGGCAGGTGGGTGGAGTGGACATGAAAACCCAGTGCTGCTCCAAATTTTCAGGTCCCCTATGCGATTGCATAATCGGCAAATGAGTACGGGTGGCTCTGGCTCTTTGGAGATAGTTGTCATCCACTAATCCCCATCCCCACAAGGTTCCTTCCCCGTCTTACGTTCCCCGGGGCAGTACTCACCCTTGATTTTGTGTAAGAGCAGGTTTTTGCAATGTCCCCATGGTGCATAAAACCCAGCAGTCACTGGCGTGGGCACAGTATACAGGGCCTTCGCTAAAGCGAGGCAGTAGATATCCTCCTTGGTCTGGAACCCTGCAACGGGGATGAGGTAAAACACGAAGATTAGCCTCACCGAGCGCATCCACAGTGGATGCTCAACAGTGTCTCCTCTAATATTTTTCGGTTCAAGGTACTAGGTAAAAGGGGAGGGAGCAAACAAATGTCCGAAACCAGACAAGTTTATTTTAGGCTATAAATATTGGGGTGCCTGGCCTTACCCCCTTTGCATGGCCGAAGGGACAACAGAGACTTACTGACTGAATTGCTCCTCATCCTGGAGCACTTGAGTTGGTGCACGCGTAACCGCAAATCCAGGGCACTATATCTGTGACTACACAGCTATAAACCTGGCCAAGTGCCTCTGTCACCAGACGGTGTCTGTGGTCGGTCTTTGTGCATAACAGCGAGATCTGCAGCAGGAGCAGGCTGCGTTACCTGCACTGACCACTGATAACACCAGAGCTCCAAGAACAGAAGCACTGAGCCACGCTGCTGAGGCAACCACATCACAGCTCTTAACACTAGGAGCCCGTAAGTACTCCTGTAGACCCTGCTTTCGCTGGCATTAAGCCAAACAGCGTCCACAGAGCCCCCTGGCACTCCTGCGCCCTGCTGTGCAATGCAGAGGGAGAGATGGAGAAGAGAAAGGCCCACGTGTTCCTTTGCCCTGGCCCAGGCTAGCCTATGCCACTTCCCATGGTTCTGTGGGCCAGACTTGCAGGGCGGGGAAAAGAGATGTAGAGGTCATGGTGGGTAATCAGCAGAACATGAGCTCCCATTGTGGCGTTGGGGCTTAAAAAGCTATTGTAATTCTGGGATGTATAAACAGGAAACGCTTGAGCAGGAGTAAAGAGGTTGTCTCGCTTCTGTGATGGATGGGAGGCCCACTGTTCTTTTCTGAACATCCCAGTATTCAGTGACTAAAGGGTTAAACCTAGCTAGCTAGAAAGTGTTGGCAGGGAGCCAGGAGCACCAGTGAGAAGAAAGAGTTCAGATCTGCATTAAAAGGGAATCTGTCTGCTGTTTTTCTTTGTGAGTTTAATCCTGGAGCTGTGGAAGGGGGTGAGGGGGGGGGGGATGAATTGAACTGGGCAGGGACATCATGCCTAAAAAAAAGAATACCTGGGCCTAGAATTGGACTGGACCTTGGAAGTGTGGATACTTGAGTAGATAGAGAATGTTTATTTAGATGCGATCAGGTTATTTTTTTGTTTTGTTGTTTGGTTAAACTCCTCTGTGCTAAATCCATATCCCCTCCTCTCCCCACTATAACTTTAAACTGAATCCCAGGGATGCAATTGTCTGTGTTTTAATCTGTTCTTTTCTCAGTTGCGCTATAACTCCTAGCAGCCAAGTCAGCTTTACAAATGAATACCTTTTTGTTTTCTTAATATAATCACCTATTTTAAGGCTATGATCTGATTTTGTATCCTGGAAAGTAATAGGAGGTCTGTGTATACCTGCCTAAGACTAAGAGGACAGCTATCAGAAATTACAGTTTGTTTTCATTTTTCTTTTTTTCTTTCCAAGTGCTAAATAAAGGGGAATAATCACATCTCTGGATCTGCTGGCAGTGCTCCTCCTAATGCCCCCTAATATGCCATTAGCCTTCTTGGCTACAAGGGCACACTGTTGACTCATATCCAGCTTCTCATCCACTGTAACCCCCAGGTCCTTTTCTGCAGAACTACTACTTAGCTGGTTGGTCCCAGGCCTGTAACAATGCTTGGGATTCTTTTGTCCCAAGTGCAGGACTCCGCACTTGACCTTGTTGAACCTCATCAGATTTCTTTTGGCTCTTGTGTAAAAGAGTTTGGGGTACCCTTCTGGAATACGTTCCCAATTGACTTCTTCCTGCGTTCAAGAAGAAAAAGATTTTTTCCACTTGGGTAGAGGCAGCAACCCTCCTAAGCTCAGGGAATCTGTGACCTTGGGGAGTTTTGAAGCAGAAGCCCATAGAGACACGGTATTTTAAGGTCTCTTTTGGGCCCACACCTTCTGCACTCCAAGTGCCAGAGTGGGGAACCGACTTAGCCTCTTTATTCGGCACTTGAACTTCTGCTGCTGGAGTTCTGTGCCCAGCTCTGGTGACCAGAATTCCAGATGGATGTTGATAAATTGGAGAGGGGTCATGTCAAGGCTGTTTCCCACTCTGGCACTCCAAGTGCAGAAGGTGGGGGCCCACAAGAGACTTTAAAATACCCTGCCACTGGAGGCTTGTGTTGGTGTTGCTGCCATCATCCAAATGCACAAACCCCTTTGAGAACCAGACAGGCGCATTTCAGAATTCCCTCCTGTGGGGTACCTTCCTTGTCCTTGACACTCCCTCCAGAGAGAGCTTGAAAACCTGTAATTTCTCCTAGAAGTATGGCTTGCTGTCTTAGGCACGTGCATACAGAACCTTCCGCCCTCTAGGATGCAGGAATCAGATCATGGTTTTAAAAATGTGACGTCTATTAACAAAACAAATACACTTGGTGAAACATTACTTAGAATCATAGAACCATAGAGCTGGAAGAGACCTCAGGAGTCATCAAGTCCAGCCCCTGCCCAAGGCAGGACCTATCCCAACTAAATCAACCCATCCAGGGCTTTGTCAAGCCAAGACTTAAAAACCTCTAGGGATGCAGATTCCACCACCTCCCTAGGGAACCCATCTCAGTGTTTCCCTACCCTCCTAGTGAAATAGTTTTTCCTAATATCCAACCTAGACCTTCCCCATTGTAACTTGAGACCATTTCTCCTTGTTCTGCCATCCGTCACTACTGTGAACAGCCTCTCTCCATCCTCTTTGGAACCTCCCTTCAGGAAGTTGAAGGCTGCTATCAAACCCCCCTCGCTCTTCTCTTCTGCAGACTAAACAAACCCAAATCCCTCAGTCTCTCCTCATAGGTCATGCGCTCCAGCCCCCTAATCATTTTGGTCGCCCTCCGCTGGACCCTCTCCAATGCATCCACATCCTTTCTATAGTGGGGGCCCCAGAACTGCACACAATACGCCAGATGTGGCCTCACCAGAGCCGAATGAAGGGGAATAATCACTTCTCTGGATCTGCTGGCAATGCTCCTCCTAATGCACCCTAATATGCCATTAGGTTTCTTGGCTACAAGGTCACACTGTTGACTCATATCCAGCTTCTCATCCACTGTAACCCCCAGGTCCTTTTCTGCTGAACTGCTACTTAGCCAGTCGGTCCCCAGCCTGAACTATGCTCGGGATTCTTCCATCCCAAGTGCAGGACTCTGCACTTGTCCTTGTTGAACCTCATCCGATTTCTTTTGGCCCAATCCTCTAATCTGTCTAGGTCACTCTATACCCTATCCCTGCCCTCCAGCATATCTACTGCCCTCCAGCGTATCTACGTGGTTGCTAGGTGTTACAAAGAAACTGAAAAAAGAAAGATTAAAACACAGAAAATCGCTTCCCTGGGATTCAGTTTGAAGAGTTCTAGGGTAAAGGGGGATAGTTACATGTGCTTAGCAAAAAGAAGTCCAACAAACTAAAAAAATAAAGAAAATAACCTAGTAGCGTCTGACTAAAAATTCCCTGTTCTACTCACATCTCTCTTGTTCCAAGATTTAGTCTTTCCCTAGCCAAGAAAGTCGCTGGATTCTGCTTGCCCAGGTTCCTGGCTTAATTCACATCTTCCAGGCATGATCACACAACAGGCACATCACTGCTTCCAATTCAAAACCCCAAATTCTGTTTCCATTTTCTTTCCTAGCCTCCTGTCAACTCGCTTCCTGCTTCTCTAGCATTCCTGGAGACTTTCTAGGACCTTTTGTCTATGGTTTCAACCTTTCCAGGCAAGACAGTTAGGGTTAAGTCCCAAGACTTTCAGGCAACCGTCTGCTTTTGACACGACCTGCCTGTTTCTCTTCAGCTAACTCTTGCTTACTTTGGTTCAGGCCTCAGGCCTTACACCAGGCCCATGCTTCAGGCCCATCCTTTCTAGTACAGGATGTAGCCTGGTAACAAAGCCCTGACTGTGGTATCAGGAAACCTGGGTTCTATTCCTGCCTCTCCCACAGGTTGGAGAGGTTATTCCCTGTCTGTAAAATAAGACTAATGATACTAACCTTCACTTTTTAGACCTACACACAGCAACTAGGGATTTTTATTAACTACTCAAATATCGGCAAGCCTGGCTCGCTAGATGAACCATCCGGTTCCTCTTGGAATCATGTTAAATGCTTGATCCCCATGACCAAAGTCTCAGATACCGGGAAAAGTGACACGGGGGAATAAAAGCTGCTGTCTGAGGTAAACTACCTGGCAGGAATCCCCTGGAATGGGAGCCATCGCTACCAGGAGCCCAGGAATAACAAGACTCCAAAAGTCCAGCTGCCAGGCAGTTTGACCATCTCCTTCAGGCCAGTGGCCCAGAATTCCAGGACATCTTTGGGCCTGGGTTTAAAAAGAGGCAGTACCGTGTGCTCAGCCCCTTTTTATCCATCCCCTTTCCCTCCATTGGCACGCAACCCTCAAATGGCCAAAGGTTTCCCTTTCCCTCCCTCCTTGGTTAAACAAGCTGGTTAAACAGCTCGAGGTGATGGAGTGATAAGCACCCACTGACAGAGTCGCTCGGGTTGCAGGGCCAGCGTAAGTCCGCTTTTAAAACTGCCGGCCATAGCTGCAGCTACGGGAGGGGACTCTAGCAAGGGCCTGGAACAAGGAACAGGGCTCCACTCCTGCATGGGATTCGGGCTTCCCCCAGGCAGATGCTCTGTTGCTGCTTTCCTGTCTCTCCCTTCTCCAGGTGGAAGGGGACGGTTAGCCAGTGTTCCCTGCAAGCTGAGCTCTTGGGCGGCCAGCCAGGAGACATTCAAATGCTGCCCAGTTTGCTAGCCGGTAGCATGTGTTTCTAGTGGTGGTGCATGTGGTGTACTGGGTGTAGACATAGATCTTGTTGTTATAGTAACTGCGTTAGGTCACTGGGGGTCAGCCCAGCTGGTTTGGGTTTTTTCTAGCTAGCTCCGTGCTATGCAATAAAATGGACACTTGCAACTACTCAAGCTCTCTGTATTTCCACTGATTTCTTCCCATGCTGTGAAACTCCACGTGACGTAACAGTGCACATCCGTGCATGCCTTGGTGCACATAACAAAATGTATTCCGCACAGGAGTGGGGGAAAAAGTAGAGGCATTATTGCCGCTAGCTCCTTACTGAAACTCAGTGAAAGGCAGGGGAAATGAGAGATCAAGATCCTGAGACTGACAGTCCCCAGGAACAACGGGGAGAGGCTAAAGTCCCAGTTCAGCCTGACTGGCAGAGCAGGGAGCCAGGAGGGAGCCAGGGTCGGCAGAGTGGGACTGAGCTAAGGAGAGAGCAGGGGCCCGCACTGAGCTGGGGAGCAGGGCTGGCCTCGGGGAGGGAGAAGGGGAGGCCGGGGTCAGGATCGGGGGCAGTGCGACTGGCCTCAGGGAGGAAGGGGGTCAGAGGCAGCATGACTGGCCTCGGGGAGGGAGAAGGGGAGGCCGGGGTCAGGATCGGGGGCAGTGCGACTGGCCTCAGGGAGGAAGGGGGGGTCAGGGGCAGCATGACTGGCCTCGGGGAGGGAGAAGGGGGGGCCAGGGTCAGGATCTGGCCCTTCCCCCCCAGAGCTGCTTCCCATCCCCTCTTCCTTCTAGCCAGTTCCTGCCCCCCCCCCCCCAGCCAGTCCCTCTTCCTCCCTCCCCCCTGCCCAGGATCAAGTGTGTCCGTTTTTTGGGGGGAGGGTCTACCTCGCAACCCTACGAGTCAGACCCAGCGCAGGCACCAAGTGATGGGGACTGCCAGAACTTTGGGAACCTGAGTCTGTGGGGTGGGGGTTTGTGGCAGGTCAGGAGATGAAAGGGGAAGGCACTAAGGGTCAGGGTGTAGGAGACAGACAAATGCCAGGGGGCCAAGTGGACACAATGAGGAAAAGGACAGGAGGGGAGGTGTCAGTGGGGGGGGGGGGGGACAGGATGATGCTAGGAGAGGAGAGGGGAAGGGCTTTGGGGGCTAGAGGGGAGAAGGGGAGGTGCTGGGAGAAGGCTTGAAAGAAGGGGTGGGCATGAGGAAGGCGGAGATGGAGCAAGGCACGTGTAAAGGCACAGGGGCATGAGGGGAACGGGGGCAGAGGGTGGTGAGGGAGTGGGCAAAGTGGGTAGGGGCAGTGAGGGAAGGGGGAGGCACCAAGAGGGTGCAGGGGTAAGGGAAGGTGCAGGTGCCAGAGGAGTCCGGGGGGTGAAGCAGAAGGGCAGACACCTGCAGGGGAGGGACCAGCAGCAGAGGAGAGAGGCAGGACAGGTGTGTAGAGGGAGGTGTTAGAAGAGGGGATGAGGAGGGGTAGCTCACATGGTCAGAGTGGGGCTACTGGAGGAGTGGGCACAGGTGGAGAGAGAAAGGCTGCGGGAGGGGGCAGGTCTCGGGAAGGCCGAGGGCAGTGAGAAGGGCAGGAGTCAGGGCAGCAGAGGTGGGTGAGGGATTGGGGGACAGCAGGCACCAGGGGAGCTGATGGAGGAAGGGAAGGAGACAGGGCAGCAGAGGGGAAAGGTAAGTGGTTCATAAGATATTTATGAATAACTTGGGTGCCACCATGACACATCCAAACAAGCCACACTCAGTACTGGTGCACAACACAAAATGTATTGTGCTCATGGGAGGAAACTCTTAGAGGGAACACTTCCCCCAGCCTCTCCACCCCCCGAGTTAATGTCACACACATTGGGTTAATGCAATTGCAGGATCGTTGCATGAGGGGGTTTGGTGAGGGCCAAACTAATCCCTATTGGTAAGTGGATGGTGGGAAAAGTCCTTGGGGGGGGGGAGGTCACATGACACCTTTTATTTCTGGTCATGTGTCCATATTGCCCTGAAAGTGTTACCTCCAGAGGCGTGGCTAATGGGGGTCAAAGAGTACATTTAAAAACATTTTTTGGGTGCACACCCTAATGAAATGTGCTGCGCATGCCAATGGGCAGAGAGCAGATCCAGTCCTGGGAGCAGGGCTGCAGCCACAGAGTTGTAGACGCCACCCAGAAAGCAGATCCGCATGCTGGGAGCAGGGCTGCAGCCACAGAGTTATAGACGCCGCCCAGAGAGCAGATCCGCATGCTGGGAGTAGGCCTGCAGCTGTAACCCACCCACCTGATGTGGGTCACTATCCTATGGAGTGGCACTGAGACCACTTCCAGCAAGCAATTATTACAAGGGAGCTCTTCAGCCTATGCTGAGAGGCAACTGACTTATAACTCAAGCTGTAGCAGCTCCTGCCCTAAGCTCCAAAAGTCCCAGGTTCTAATCCACCTGGTGGCAGTTGCACAGCCATGGAAGCAGAGGGGCCAGGGAACCCTCTGTACAGGACTCCCCCCCCCCCCCCCCACACACACACCCTTGCTTCCTGGAATCAGCCACCTAGGTGAATAAAGCTGGAAACCCCCATGCCTATAGCTGTGCGCCTTTGCTTTCAATAGCTACAGCCATTCTAAAGTGCCCAGATCTCACAACAGAAAGGAGACGTCCCAATGAGCTGCTAAGCTGTGCTGCCTGCCACGGACAAGTAGCTCCAAGAGGAGCAAGTGCTGTTGACTCTGGAGCCTAATGATGGTGGTGTCTTCCAGCCATTTTCAGATTAGTACAGCTGTGAACCAGGTGCCAGCTGGCCATAGGGTCCCATAGACCTGGCTTGTGCAGCCTAACCTGATAACCAAGCAGTCCATCCATTACTAGCCAGCCGATTACCTTGGGCATGGGAGACCATCGCACTCGTAATTCCTGGGGCCTTCACGCACTGACAGGGCTTGACTTGATCGGCCAGCTAGGGAGAAAGAAATAAACAGAAGGCAGAGGAGTCACCAAGAGATCAGAAGACCAGCACGATGCCTTATAGGCCGTTCAGCTGTGAAGAGTCACCAAGACAGGGCAGGTGATGCTAACCTGAGTTAGTCCATTAGCTGCGGCTAGGCTGGGCCACGAGAGGAGAGACAGGCAGTAAATCTGCAGCTGTCAGACCATAAGGAGGACACGGAGGTTTCAAAACCAGCTCAGAGAACAGGGCTGGGTAAGATGCTGTCACGTTGCTGAATTGGAGGAAAGCAGCCAGGTGGCTGCTGCACCCCTAGGTGGGGGTGTTGGCCCCAGAAATTGGTGTGGGGGGAGCCATGTGGGGTATTGAATGGGAGCTTGTTGTTTTCTGATCCTGTGTACACTGTTTATGTGAGTACATAATGTCTGTGTGTGTAGATCTGTAATCTGTGTGGAAACTGAAGATTTCCCTGCATGTGGTTAAGCATTGGGCAGGGCTGAGCCTGTGGACATGCTAATTACCTGTGGGACAATGGTTCTCAATGGGCCAAAGACACACCCAAAGAATGGGGGCTGTCCTGAGAGCAGCCAGCAGGGAACACAGAGAGGCTGAGGACCAGGTGACCTGCTACATACTAGAAGAGGCCAGGAAGGAGTATAAAGAGGCGATGTGGTCGCTGCCATTTTGTTCTCAGCTCAGCACTTCATCCCAGAGGCAGCACTGCAGGGATTGAAGAGCCCGGAAGACCTGGGAACCCATCCTGATCGTAGGATGTGCAATAAGGACTTGTAACCAGCAGCTGCAACATCTCTGCTAGAGCCTGCATCGAGAACTGGGAGATTCGGTGCATGTAACGTACTGTACTTTAATAACCTTACTCTCAAGCTTTTCTTTCTTGTAATAATAAACCTTTAGATATAGATTCTAAAGGATTGGCCCAGCGTGATTTGTGGTAAGGTCCAGAGGGTAAATTGACCAGGGATCTGTGGCTGGTTTCTTGGAACCGGACAGAACTTGTTCGGGGTAGGTGGGATTGGGTGCTAGGACCCCCCACCTGTGTATGAGGCCCGGGGCCATCTGGGGCACGGATACTGCTGGGGTGTCGGAGGGGTTTTGCTCGGGAGGCTTCAGGCAGGCTGCTGAAGCGCTCTGTGGGACTGGTTTGTGGCCTGTGTGGAGAGGTCGCCAGTCGGGGGCTGTAAGTAGCCCCGGATTTGAGCAATTCGCCCTGAGTGGACGCCCTTAGCTGTGCCCAGACACGGCCTGGTCCGTCACAGATGCAACCTACCAAACACTGTGATCTGGCTGCTTTCTGTTTAGATTCTGCTGCCCATGCCGCCGAATTCTAAGTGGGGACTCAGGCAGCAGGATCCAATTTTAAATGATTCACGGCTCATGGTTACAGCAGGGGCAGGAGCCACGAGCCCTTTAAAAAGCTGTAGCCACGCTGGACAGCTGCCAGTAGTGGCAAAGCTGTGAGCTCTTTTCTGTGCTTTTAATTGAAAGCCTCAGCCACGGAGAACTCTGAGGGTGGGCTAGTCCACAACACCGCCCCTTCTGCCTCAGGCTCCGCCCCTTCTGTGGGTGGAGCCGGCCTATGACCCCATACCAAAATCCATTAAGTGGCCCCCTTCTGAAAATTATCGCCCAGCCCTGTCACAGAATCATAGAAAAGTCTGAGTGGAAGGGACCATGATAGGTCCAGTGTTTCGCAAACTTTTTTTATAATGTACCCCCTTTAAAAAAAAATGTGTAAGTACCCCCAGTACCTACAGTTTTCAGACACACACAATTTTTTTCTACCGTTGCAACACATTTGTTTAAACAACTGCATCGTAGCCGGGTGGGCGATGGCATTTTTGGGTGTAAAAGGTACAAAAAGAATAAAGCGCTGTCAAACTGAAAACTAAAATTCAGTTTTCTCCAAATTTCAGTTGTGTTGACGTGTCCCCCAGACATCTCTTGAGTACCTTTAAGGGGACTCGTACCACTGGTCGAGAAGCACTGATCTAGTCCACCCCTGCACCGAGACAGGACCAAGCATGTTTGTCTCACCTCTTGGCTCCTAGGACACGGCTTGAACTAACGCACTTGGAAAGACATTATCGTATATACGCCCAAAGTGCTTCGTCTCAGTGTATTACCATAAAATCTAACTGACCAAACTCTGACCTTTCATTTCCCTGTCACTTGGCCAGCCACAGCCTCACACGCCTTCGGCATCGATCTCAAAGCCTTTGTCACGCTTTTACACACCTGTGCTGACACGCTTGTGAGCCAGGCACACTTGTGCGACACGTCCCAAAGCACTTGCTCCAGGGCATTACATCGCACTTGCCTGCCTTTGATGGACAGGGAAAGGGAGACCTGAAAGGCCTCTCCAAGGTCACCAGCGCGAGAGTGAGCGCAGAATTGAGGAGCAAGGGTCTAACACACAACTCTGTGCCTTAGTCACTAGGTGGCATTAGATTAGAACCCGGGAGTTCTTACACCCAACCCCCTGCCCCCTCCACTAGGCCATGCTGCTGGCCTCCCGCCTCTCCCCCAGGGCTTGGAGACAGACGGGAGGCTGGAGCCAGCCTGCGCAGAAGGGGCTGTAACGCTTACAGCTCGTTCATGACACTGCCCCTGCACAGCCCCTCTCAGATCCACACTCGGAACCCACAAGAAACACCCCAAGAGCGGAGATGAAACCGCCACTCACCTGCAGCCCAGCTTCCAGGAAGGGCAAAGCAAAAGCGGAGCTCGCGGATTCCAGCCCAGCCTGGCACCTGCTTCCTGAACTTTGGCCCCTTTCCTCCAAGATAGCAGGAGGCTGCTCTGGGCCTTTTGTGCCCACGACGGGGCAGAAAAGCAAACTCAGCTGTTGGTTCCATCTTGCGGGCAGAGCCCCGGCAGACAGTGGCAGGCGGGGGTATCGACTGACCCTCCAACCCAGGATATTCCCCCCACACCTGGATTCGCTTCCTAGTCATCCCCATCTCCCTGCACGATCCTTGTTTCTCATCCCGCCGGTCCGAGAAATTGTCAGAGCAGGTTGATCCCGACCTTGCCAAGGGCTTAGGTTACATCACAAGGCTTTGCCGTCACAGCTGGCTTGGCTTGGGTGTGTGGCAAAAGCCCCCCCCCCGCTGGCACAGCTATTCTGGCAAAGCCGCCAGGGCAAATGGCAACTCTGCCGAAAAGCATCTGCTGGCTTTAAGCTTCCTGCGAGCTGTTCTCATCGCTCAGCCATCACCACCACTGCCCTGCCTCTGTCCTGCTCCTCATCCCCGCCCCCACTCCTATCCCCTGCTCTCCTCCATCTCCTCCCCCTTCCCTTCTCCTGCCCCTCCCCATTTCCACCTGCCCTGCCCATCCCTGTCCTCTCCCTCCCCCCGTCTGTCCCCCTCTTATGTGAGGGCTTTGCTGGAAACGCCCCCCCCCCCCAAGCCAGGGAGATCTCCCCTCCGGGAACAATTCAGCCCCCCCCATCTCGCTCCCTCCACTCCACAGTATTTCCTCCATTCCCCACAGTTGAAAATTGAGCTCCCCCATCCCCTCAGGTGACAGTCGGGCTCCCCCATACGCAGCTGCCTAGGTAGGCACCTCCGCAGCCAGAGCCTGCCCCTGGCGCCCACGTCCCCTCCCCGACTGCCTGTCCCAGGCGACCACCTGAACCTGCGTCCCCCATTCCCTCAGATCACAGCTCCCTCCCTGACCCTGCACCCCCCGACACCCCTCCCCCAGGCCAGACTCCTCTCTGGCACCCGCACCCCCTCCCCCAAACCCTCTGCTCCCCCTTCACCCAGGTCACAGCTCCCTCCCTGACCCTGCACCCCCCCGACACCCCTCCCCCAGGCCAGACTCCTCTCTGGCACCCGCACCCCCTCCCCCAAACCTTCTGCTCCCACTTCACCCAGGTCACAGCTCCCTCCCTGACCCTGCACCCCTCTAGAGCCCCTCCCCCAGGCCAGAGTCCTCTCCTGCGCCCATACCCCCTCCTGGACCCTGCACCCCTATCCACCGCCCCAGATCATACCCCCCCCCTGCACCCAGGCTCCACCCCTAAGCTCCCTTCTGCACCCAACCACCCCGTCCCAGACCCCAAAGCCCTCGGTAGAAATGTGGCCCTTGATCAGTTGCCAAAATGGCCCCCCCATTACAAATTATTGACCAAGCCTGATCCAAATGTTTTTTGAAACATTGTTTAATGAGAATGTAAATACAATTCAATACAATTGGGAGGGTTGGGGGGAGGGGGATGCAGCTGCTGGCTCCTCAGCTCTTGCTGCTCTCACTGGGTGTCTTCCTGCTGCAAGGGAAGCAGAATCCGTCACATTCATCCCTGGGGACTCAGGGGAACTGGCCCCCCAGCATTTCCACCCTCCTCCCCCTGCTCTCTGGTCACCCCCCGTCAGGCCCGCAGGGTGAGCTCCTGACCCCCCCCCCCCCCCAGAGCTCCTGACACCTCGGCCCCCTCCCGCCTCCTAGGACAGTTTCTGTGTTCAGAGCCTCCCCCACCCCCAGGGACGCTCGCAGGGGCAGGAGGGATTCTGCCAGCAGGGACGTGGGGTGGGGGCAGCCTGAGGAAAGGGGCGGGGGACTCCCTGAGGGGATGGGAAGGAGACCCTGGCCCTGCCCCACTCTCCTGATCTGCTCCGGCTGCTCACCATGTATTCCAGGAGCTGATGGGCCTGCCCATGCAGGGCGTGGGCCAGGACCAGCCCGGCCTGGCTGGGGCGCCGCAGGGGGGAGCAGGCAGCGAGCAGAGCCTTGTCCAAAAAGCAGTTCTCCTGCTCTGGTTTAAAGAGCTGCCCAAAGACCTGGAATCAAGAGCACAGGAGGTTTCAGCTGACGGCCCAGAGCCCGGCCCCAACTCCTGGGGCTAAAACAGCTTCCTCCTCCCCCAAACTCCCTTCCAGACCCTGCACCCAGACGCTCTCCTCACCCGGCACCCCAACCCCTGCCCCAGGTCACAGCTTCCTCCTGCCCCCAAGACCCTCCTACCCCCACGAGGGCCCCAGCCAGCCCCACCCCCGAGCCCTGCCCTGCCCTGGCAGCGCGTCCTTACCTCTCCCACCCTCACGCTGTTGCTGTGAGCCAGGACCCATCTTTCTTTGTAGTAGTGTCTGCACCACAGGTCCTCTGCCTGGTGGATGTTGAGGCCTGCAAGAGACACAACAGGGTCATTCTGCTGGCAGGTCTGAGCCCTTCCCCTCCCACGGGTCCCTGCAGGCATCCCTGGGCAAATGGAGGGGCACAGGGGGCAGAAGGGGAACACAGAGGGACGCATCCCCCCTTGGGCCAGTCTGGGGGAAAAGGGCTGGGTCCCCTCCCCCCGCCGCCGGCACCCTCAGGGTGTCCCTGGGGCCCAGGTCCCGGCTGGGTTCCTTACCCCTGTGGTGCAGGAGGAGTCGATACAGGCTGTGCACCCCCTCCCGGGCCAGCCGGCTGACGTCTTCGGATGGGTCCGAAATAAAAAGGCCCAGCTGGGCCACGTGGTGACCCATCCTCGGCCAGTCGGCGGAGTTCTGAGGGGAGAGAAGAGGGGGGGTCCCTCAGCATCCTGGGGCTGCACGTCCCATGCAAACGGCCGCCGAGGCGGGTCTGAGCTCGGGGGACGGACAGAGACACCTCCCGGGGCGGGGCGGGGCCGGCCTTGCGAGGAGACAACCCTGAGCAATGGCCCCGACTGAAGGGTCACTCCGGGGGTGGAACAAGGGGATCCACTGACGGCCACTCCCCATTCCCCAGGCCCAGTCCCTCAAGAGCCCCCCTGAAGGGCCCAGGGTCGCCCCTCCCCGGGGAAAGGAGAACGCGGCCCATTCCCGGCCCATTCCCGGCCCTGCCTCTGCCTCCCGGGGACGCTCCCAGCCCCGCGCCCTGCAGCCCCAGACCCCCCGGCTCCGAGGTCACTTACGTCAAACCCCGGGAGGGTGGTGGCGACTCCCAGCAGGGCCGTGGTGCTGCCAAGGGCCCTGGCTCGCTCCTGGGGCAGGCGGGACTCCAGCCACGGGCTCAGGTGCTGGGGGGGAAAGAGACAGGTCAGGACCCGTAGGGAGGTGCCGGTTCTGGGCAGAGCCTGGGGCTCCTCTCGGACTGTGCCCCCGCCAGCCACTGACACTGCTCCTCTCTCGGCCCCCCGAGGAAGCAGGGACAATGGCCCCGTCCCCCCCACGGGGCTCACCTCCATTATGAGCTGCAGCCGGGCGGTGTCTGGGGACTCGGCGAGGAGGCTCGCCAGTAGGGCCTGGAGGTCGTAGGGAAGGGCCCGGATGAACTGCTGCAAGACAAGGGGGAGCCCTGGGTCAGAGGGGGGTTGGGGAATCCAGGCCACCCGCTGGCTCCGGGGTGCAGCCTAGAGCAGGGTCTGAGCCGCCTCGCAGAGCAGGGAGGAGCCCAGGCTGGGCATGGAAGGGACGGGCCCCCCGGGAGAGCAACGGGAACCCTGGAGGGAAGGATCCAAACCTGCAGCTTCTTCCCTCCCTCTGCCCCCCCCCCCCTCCTCTCTGGAGCTCCAGCCCAGCCCGGGAGCAGGGCCCGGAGGGACGTACCTGAGTGTGGATGGGCTCCTGCTGCCAGTCCCCAGACACTGTCTGTCCCACGGCCGCCGTCAGCAGGGGGCTCAGGAGCTGGGCCCGCAGGGGAGGCTGCAAGGTGCTGGCAGGAGAGAGGGGCAGAGGCTGTTAATTCAGCAGCAGGAGACAGAGACTTTCCCACTCCCTGGCCAGGGGATCTGCTCTGGGGGAGTCGGCGGGGGGGGGGGTCGGTACCTGAGGCTGCAGGCGGCGTTGAGGCAGTCGGCCAAGACCAGCGGGGGGGGCGAGTCCTCCATGATCTCCTGGGAGACCCAAGGAGACAAAGGGGCGTGTGAGGCTGGGCCCCCAAGAGACGCTTACGCAGCCAGCGCCCCCACCCAGCAGGATCCAACCCCACTGCCTCCCGCTGCCCTGTAGCCCCCCTGCCCGGCACAGGGCCCCTCCCAGCACCCCCCTCCCAAACCGGGACCAGCTCAATCCTTGTCCCCAGGCCGTCTCCTGCCCCTCCCTGCCCTGGTGACCAGCCTCTGAACCTCCTCATCCCTGCTCCCCAGGCGCATCCCCAGCAGCCCGCTCGGCTCCCTTCCAGCCCCCCATGGCCCGGGGAGACCCCTCCCTGTTCCGAATCCCCCTTCCTGTCCGGCACCCCAGACCTGCCCCATTTCTGTGTCCCTCCCTCCTCCAGCATCCCCACCCGCCCTCCCCATGTCCACCTCCAGCCCTCCTGGCTCCACCCATCCCGTTTCCAGCACCCCCACCCGCCGCCATGGCCCAGGCAGACCCGCGTCCACCCCACGTATCCCCTCCCCTCCTCCCGGCTGCAGCGACTCGCTTACAACGATCCTGGCCATCATGGTGTCCTTGCAGCAGCGCGGCGCCAGGGTGTCCTCGCCCCTTTGGAGGGCGGCGAGGCAGGCGAGGGGGATGGCAAAGAGGAACCGCTGCAGGGCGGCTGGGCTCTGCACCCCAGAGAGAGTCTGTGAGCCTGGGGCCTGCCTGCCCCCCACGGACAGCTGCAGGGCTCAGGTCTCCCAGGAGTGGAGGTGGGAGCTGCCGGTTGTCCAAGCACCCACACTCCCCCCCCAACTGCTGCCTCAGGCTTGTGGGGGCCCAGCTGGTGCATGACAAGAGCCCCCAGCTTGGGGGGCCCAGGTCATGCAGGAGAAGGGGCCCCAGGGGGATCCCCAGGGACAAGCCCCTCCCGGAGGGGGGGGGACGTGCTGGGAAGAGGCCGGACAATCTCGGCTCCCCCCCGTGTGGAGAAGGTTCCTACCGTGTCCCGGGTGTGGAGCTGCTCTTCGATGTCGTAGATGGCCCCTTCCTCCACCCGGGAGTCCACCCGCTCCTGGCAGAGCTCCGCCGAGGCGCAGGGGGGCTCTGTGCGGGAGGGAAGGGACCAGGGTGACTCCAGCGCCCAGCAGGGGTCACGCGCCCCCATGTCAGGGACCCAGGGCAGGTTGGGCCCCACACGCCCCTCGCAGGGACCCATCCCCCTGCCACCCTCACATCTACCAACGCCCTCAGCAGAGCCCCCACCAGGAAGAAGAGAGCCAAGCAGCCCCCCCCCATCCATTGCCCTGGCTGCGGGGCAGACACTGGGGCTGCCCCCCCGGGGTACTGGGTGAGCCCCTGGGCCCAGCGTGTTCACGGCCCCTCACCTGGGTCTGAGCGGCTGCAGGAGGTGGCCCGGCTGCAGCTGGAGGCCCAGGCGCTGCTGCTGACGGACCTGGACCCACAGCTGCAGGGGCTGGTGCGGGGAGCGACGGGCTGGGGGCTCCCGGAGACTGGCAGGTCCCCGGAGGCCGGGCAGGGCGATGCCCCCTGGTGGTAATGGGGGCTGGGCTCCCGGGGCAGGTGTTTCTCTCCACAGAGGAGGCCCCGGAGCCACCCTACCCGGCTCCCCCGCTGGGCTGGGTCCCGCCTGCCCAGCCGCCTCTGGAGCCAGGTCCGGGGGGGCCTGGCCGGTGGACGAGTCGCCCCGAGCTGGTGGGATCCAGCTTCCCCGCCCGCGGGGACGGAGAAGCTGCTCCCCACCGGCCCTGGGGCCATCTTCAGGGCTTTCTTGAACCACAGCCAAAAACGTTTGGCCATGCTGCAAATGAGGGGAGCAAAGGGGAGCTTGGGGCGCAGCCTGCAGAGCGAAATCCAGGGGTTCCAGCTCCCCAGAGCGACTGCCCCCAGCCCCCAAATGGCCCCTTGCTTATCGGTTCGGTCTTGCACAGGCACTGCAAGGACCTGAGGGTATGTCTACACTACCCCGCTAGTTCGAACTAGGAGGGTAATGTAGGCATACCGCACTTGCAAATGAAGCCCGGGATTTGAATTTCCCGGGCTTCATTTGCATAAGCGGGGAGCCGCCATTTTTAAAACCCCGCTCGTTCGAACCCCGTGCAGCGCGGCTACACGGGGCACGAACTAGGTAGTTCGAACTAGGCTTCCTAGTTCAAACTACCGTTACTCCTCATTCCACGAGTCTCCTGCCCATCAACAGCCCCTTCTTGGCCAATCAGGGGAGAATCTAAGGTGTGGGGGGTGGAGCGTTCTCCCCAAAGACACCGGCATAGACTTGTTCCAGCCCCACCTCCCCAGTCCCCACAATGGGGGCTGCATCCCCCACCCCACGGCTCCTGCAAACCACCCCCCGTCCTTCAGCTAGTCTGTTGGGTCCCAAGCTGGGGGAGGCAGCAAGGGAAGGTCACAGAGGAGGCAAGAACAGAGCAGAAATGTGGGGGGATGGAGGAAAAGGGAAACCAACCAGGAGAAAGCCCCAGTGGCGCTAAGGACGCAGCCCAGGTGAGGAATCACCTTCTGGCCCTTGACCGAGGGCTGGGCCTGCCTGGAACCCAGCCGGCCCCGGGCGGGATCCAACCCCTGGGGGCTCTTACCTTCGTCACAAAGGTGTCGGGATGTGGAACTCACAGAACGCGAACGAACCGTGAGGAGGAGACGCACCAGAGCTAAAGCAACCGGGGGTCTCCAAAGTCCCCTGGGCCCGCCCCCCGCTTTTATCAGCCTGAGATGTGGGTCCCTCTGTGAGGTCACCACCTCCCCACCTGCCCTTTGCCTTATATGCTGAGGGCTGCCCAAAGCCCCTGTGAGGTCACCGCCCCCCCCTCACCCTGCCAGGCAAATGTCCTGCCTCTGGCCACCCCCCTGGGAAGTTTGAGCCATTACTAGGGGTCCCTCCCCCTCCCTCATAGGCTGCTCCCTGCCCTACACTGCAGGCTTCTTGCACGAGAGCTGTTTCACGCCGGAGTTCTTGCGCAAAAGGTCTCGTGCAAGAGTGCCTCCACCCTGCCATAGGCTTTTGCACAAGAGCGTCCATGGCAGTGTGAACGCTCTCTTGTGCAAGAAAGCTCTGATGGTCATTTTAGCCATAAAAGTGTCTTGCTCAAGAAGCCCCTGGTGCCCGTCCACGCTGCCTTCTTGCACAACAGCTCTTGCACAAAGGGGGCTTAGTCATCGTCGGGAGAGGAATAACTCCTGTGCAAGGAGCCCTGTTCTCTGATGCTTTACTGCAAATTTACTTCTGCAAGAACACACGTAGAGTGTAGATGCGCCACAAGTTTTTTCGCAAGAACACACAAAAACAAGCCATGTGGATGTTTTCTTTTTAGGCAAAAGCCCCTTTTTGCACAAGATCGGTCGGCCTTTTTGCAGAAATAGGGATCTTGTGGGAAAAGGGGGTTTTTTGCACAAAAAGTAAACATCCACACGGCTTGGTTTTGCACACAAACCCCGAGCACAAAAACGGATCGGCAGAAAATATGCAAATGACATTGCGTGTCATAGAGTCCCTCGTTAGCATATTTGTTGCCAAAAAAACTCGTTGTGTAGACGTAGACGTTGTGTACACTTTATGGAAGCCGTGGCAATGTCCTAACACCCACTGAGCACCATCCAGTGCCCCCACACAGTCAGCTGGTGAACACCATTTGAGGTGAACTTTTATACATTCCTGATGTATCAGGTTGCTACCCCCTGTTACCTGGTTACCGTCCCTTACCTTGCAGAAGGAGGCTTACTTCCTAGTCTTCATACTGTCAACTTACTATCTGTTATGCTGTCAACTTTGACCTGGTCCTGAACATAGGTCGGTATGTACTTTCTTTGTGGGAGGTAAATGGTACCAAGATGTTCCTTAGGACAATCCACAGAACTACAGACCGGTCAGCCTTACCTCACTCCCCGGAAAAATCATGGAGGGGATCCTCAAGGAATCCATTTTGAAGCACTTAGAATAAGGAAAGGGATCAGGAGCAGTCAGCATGGATTCACCAAGGGCAAGTCATGCTTGACCAACCTGATTGCTTTCTATGACGAGGTAACTGGCTCTGTGGACATGGGGAATTCAGTGGATGTGATATACCTGGACTTATTCTTGCCAGCAAGTTAAGGAAGTATGGATTGGATTAATGGACTGTAAGATGGATAGAAATCGGGCTAGACTGTTGGGCTCAATGGGTAGTGATCAACAGCTCGATGTCGGACTGGCGGTCAGTTTCAAGCAGAGTACCTCAAAGACCGGTTCTACGGTCGGTTTTGTTCAACATCTTTATTAATGACTGGATGAGGGGATGGATTGCACCCTCAGCAAGTTTGCCTATGTCACTAAGCTAGGGGGAAAGGTAGATACATTGGACGGTAGGGTATATGGTGCAGAGTGTCCAAGACATATTGGAGGATTGGGCCAAAAGAAATCTGATGAGGTTCAACAAGGACAAGTGCAGAGTCCTGCACTTGAATGGAAGAATCCCAAGAATTGTTATAGGCTGGGACCGACTGGCTAAGTAGCAGTTCTGCAGAAAAGGACCTGGGGGTTACAGTGGATGAGAAGCTGGATATGAGTCCACAGGGTGCCCTTGTAGCCAAGAAGGCTAATGGCATATTAGGGTGCATTAGGAGGAACATTGCCAGCAGATCTAGGGAAGTGATTATTCCCCTTTATTGGGATGTGGTGAGGCCACGTCTGGAGTATTGTGTCCAGTTCTGGGCCCCCCACTACAGGAAGGATGTGGACGCATTGGAGAGGGTCCAGTGGAGGGCAACAAAAATTATTAGGAGGCTGGAGCACATGACTTAGGAGAGGCTGAGGGAGTTGGGCTTGTTTAGTCTGCAGAAGAATGACGGGGGATTTGATAGCAGCCTTTAACTATCTGAAGGGAGGTTCCAAAGAGGATGGAGAGAGGCTGTTCACAGTGGTGACGATGGCAGAACGAGGAGTGATGGTCTCAAGGTGCAGTGGGGGAGGTGTAGGTTGGATATTAGGAAAAACTCTTTCCCTAAGAGAATGGGGAAGCACTGGAATGGGCTAACTAGGGAGATGGTGGAATCTCCATCCCTAGAGGTTTTTAAGTCCTGGTTTGACACAGACCTGGTTGGGATGATTGAGTTGGGATTGGTCCTGCTTTTGGGCAGGGGGCTGCACTCGATGACTCCTGAGGTCTCTTCCAGCCCTGGGATTCTATGATTCTAAGGCAAGGGACTTCTTTTATTTGAGAGCCCCAATTCCTTCAACAGCAGTATAGGTCTAATCCATGGAGCTCCTGAAGAGCAGCTCTGCATCCCTTTCTATGGCAGCCCAACTGTCCTTGGAACTGGTCAGACCAGTGTGACATCCCCCTGTGTAGGCATAATGAGCTAACGTGTCCTTCACTCCCATGCACCAACTTTGCCACTTATCAACTATGTTTTTAATTTGTTCGAAGGGAAAGCTGAATGAAGCCAAAATTAATGAGTGTTTTAACTTGTAACAAAATACAGGACTGTGTAGCACTTTAAAGACTAACAAGATGATTTATTAGATGATGAGCTTTCGTGGGCCAGACCCACTTCCTCAGATCCACTATTTGATCTGAGGAAGTGGGTCTGGCCCACGAAAGCTCATCATCTAATAAACCATCTTGTTAGTCTTTAAAGTGCTACATAGTCCTGTATTTCGTTTCAGCTACACCAGACTAACACGGCTACATTTCTATCACTGTTCTAACTTGTGTTTCTGTTCCCAGGAAATGTTGAAACGGTAGATTCCTAGGGACTGTCAAGTAGAAAGATTGACCCAAATTAGTTACTTGTTTACTTTCTTTGGCTCCACTGGAATCTTACAACAGGGATTAACTAGCTCCATTCATATCAATGTAAGCAGGGGCTGAACTGCTGCTTGCTGTCAGCCAGCTGAAAGGAGGGGTGGGTGTGCCCACTACAGTTGTTTAGCTCTACAAGGTAATTAACTGTTAACTGTTGACATGTAAATACTGCTCAGGAGAGAATCCAAGGTGTGGCTATGGAAATCCCATTCAGCCAGGGCTGATGGAGGGTCAGTGTTGGAATGGAATGTGGAGAATTGTATATAATTTGGGACTGTTGTGGGGGTCACTAATCATGCTACCCCTAAATGTGGGAACTGTCAAACATGCCACCAGTGCTTGCAGGAGAGACACCACCATCATGGTAAGAGGTCTCGGAAGAACAAGCCCCCCCCCCTTCCAGAGTTGAGTGAACAGAGCTGGGGGAAAGGGTTAAAGGACTTGAGTTAGCCTGCTTCACACCTACCAGGTGTGAGCTGTAAGACTGGCCCAGCCTGCACCTTTCCCCCTTTGTTTTAAGGACAGACCTAAAGCAGACTCCCTGAGGAGTCTTTTTGTTTGCTAGTCCAGTGAAAGCTGGATTCAGTTGAGAGCTGAAATCACTGGTTTGGCTGAGAGTTGAAATCGCTGAGCTGAAATCACTGGTTTGGCTGACAGCCAGACCTACTGTAGCCAGTAGAGTGGCAGCAGGTGAGGAGCGGCGACTAGCGGCGTGGCGCGGCGGCATGTGAAGAGCAGCCATCAGCGGTGTGGTGTGGTGTGACGGTGGACGAGGAGCGGCCATTAGCGGCATGGCGTGGAGCGGCGGCAGGCGAGGAGCGGCCATTAGCGGTGTGGCATGGAGCGGTGGCAGGCGAGGAGCGGCGACCAGTGGTGTGGAGCGGCAGCAGGCGAGAAGCGGCGACAGGTGCCCAGCGGAGCGTCCAGAGGTGTGGGACGAGACAGCGGGTGAAGCATAGCGGAGTTTCGTATAAGGTGCCCCCTATCTATCTCCCCACCCCTATCTCTACCCAGGTTGGGAGGTGAAACCCTGCGGGTGAACTTTGGGACTCTGGGTGGCACAGAGACTTGTGGGGACAGAGACTTTTGGGGAGTCGGTGGACTTCGGGCGAATCTTGGCCGGGGTGGGGGCTCATGTTTGGGTTATGAACTCTATTTGTGGTGTTTTCCCCAAGCTAATGCCGTATGAAGTCTTCCTCTGTTTCATTAAATGTTCTTTACCTACACTCAGACTCAGTGCTTGCGAGTGGGGAAGCATTGCCTCTCAGAGGCGCCCAGGGGTGCGTGAATTTCCCAGATCACTGGGTGGGGGCTCGAGCCGGTTCTTTGTGAGATTGACCCCAAGATATTGAACCCAGCCCTGGTTCCTGCCAGGCCTACCCGGCAGAAGGGCTACATATTATATTATATTATATTATATTATATTATATTATATTATATTATATTATATTATATTATATTATATTATATTATATTATATTATATTATATTATATTATTTCTTTAAGGTAGAGGTGGGGAATCTCAGGCCTTTGGGCTGAATACGGACCCCTGGCTTGCCTGGATCTGGCCCCTAAGGCTAAGGGGGCTCCCCCATCCCGAGTATTAGAAAGCTCATGCCTGCTGTGGAACTGGAGCAATAGGAATATCTACTGCAACAGGTCCAGAGAGCCAGATTCGATCCCTGGGGACTCATTCAGGGGCACAAATCTGCCTTCCTCAAGGCCTAATGTGAGACCCCCAACACCACCACATCATGCCTGAGGAGATGGTGAAAATCTAATGGAACAGGCAATGCTCCATTCCTGGGTGGATCTTAGTTCTCCTCTCTGGCCACTTCGCTTCTGCCTAACCAAAGTGACTGGATCATCCACCATGAATTAGCCCCACAATATTTAACTTAATTAGTGAACCACAGAAACTGAATAATGGCCTGAATGGAGTCAAATAGGACTCAGCCTTACTCTCCAGAGTCCTGGGACTTTCCATGATGTAACATAGGGTGGGGGACAAATGGCTTGGTCATTGTTTCGGTCCATCCCCTCCAGGGTCCCTAGGGTTGGCCACTGTCGGCAGACAGTCTATTGGGCTAGATGGACCTTTGGTCTGACCCAGTACAGACATTGTAAGCTCAGGGCTCAGGGTCAGGGGTCTCAGTGGACCACCTTGATTTTCATGCACTCCTGCTCCTGGGTGGCCAGGCTGGCAGCTCTCCTGACCTAGGCGGCCACTTTCCTGTGCCTAGTGCGGAGATCGTGGACAAGGTTCACGATGTCCGCACTAGCCCAGGTGGGTGCCCGCCTCTTGCGGTCCCGGGCAAGCTCCCGGGAGCCGCCAGCCTGGTCCCGGGAAGAGGCGGAGGGCTGGGGGACATCGGGTGGGTGGCTCGAGCCGTGCCAGGTGCAGGGTCTGCTGGCTGGGTGCTGGCAGGCTTGCACCTGGCACGGGCACCGTAGCCAGCCCGTGCCCCTTTAAGGGCTCCGGGGCTGGGTGGGGGGCAGACGAGTTTCCCTGGTGTTGGCCAGAGTGGCCACCAGGGAAACATGGGGAGGGCTAGCCTCCCACTAGTTCGAATTAAGGGGCTACACACCCCTTAATTCGAACTAGCTAGTTCGAACTCGGCTTAATCCTCGTAAAATGAGGGTTTCCTTGTTCGAACTAAGCGCTCCGATAGTTCGATTTAAATTCGAACTAACGGAGCGCTAGTGTAGCGCCTATGAAAGTTAGTTCGAACTAACGTTGGTTAGTTCGAACTAACTTTGTAGTGTAGACATACCCTTATTTCTTGGCAATTTTCCTTGTTATGTGTGTGAATGTTTTTTTAATTAAGATAATTGTAAAATCAGAGGACATTTCTTTCTAATTCCTCTCTAGAAACTGTTCTTGACTGTGAATCCCAGGGATGAGAAATCTTATTCGAAAAAAAATGTTTTACGGATGTTTTTGTTTTAAGAACATAAATACAGTCCAGATATGGCAAATATGTGTAACTCATATGCTTGTGTGGCCCATGGCCTAGAAAGAGTTAAGCTTACCTGAGTCCTTCTGTACTGCTGATTGGGAGCCACTTGTGGTAAGTACCTCCCAGCCACAGCCTGCACGCCTGCTCCCTGTGCCAGCCCTGAGCCCACCCAAACTCCCTCCCACAGCCCACACTCTTCATCCCATCTTGTACCCAACACTCTGCCCCAGCCTGAAGCCCCCTCCTACATCCAAACTTGCTCCTAGAACTGACACTCATCATTCCCTCCTGCACCCCAACCCTGTGTCCTAGACAGATGAAAGTGTGTGTGGGAAAGCAACCAAGGGAGGGGGTGGAGTCAGTGGGGCTTTGGGGGAAGGATGGGGTCTTGGGGTAGGGGTAGATTCTGTGTTGCCCTTAAATGCAGAAAGTATTCTTGGACATAAAAAGGTTTGAGACCACTGCTCTAGAGAATGCCCATACATTGAGGCCACATTACAGAGACTTGGAAGTCATCTCAGAGAAGATCGGAGAGGACTGAGTGTCTGTGTGTTAAAGGATAAGTGTGCTTTTCTGCACGTGAACCATTGCGCTGCAACAAATGTGACTGAAGCTAGGTGAGGAAATCTGCATAGGAAACAACAATAGATTTATTGCCTGGCAGTTTTATTAAAAAAGTTATTTAAAAGTTATGCCAAGTACCCTTGCACTTGTGTGCATTACAGGCTGGTCTGTAGGAATTTCTCTAGAGGGGTACTTTTTTTGGACATGTGGACAACAATTCTTTTAAATGATAAAGGAGTTCAAAATAGTCATGCAATGGAGAATTTGAGTGGAAACAGTAATTGGTAAAATGATTTTGTTATACCTTCTGGGATCATGGCAGACCATGGCCCTCCTGCTCCCTCGGCTGCCTCTGTCTGTTGCTGCTCTATCTGCTTGGCAAATGTGGGTGGGGCTTCCAGCCAGTTGGGGCTGGACCTGGGCCTGGGCCATACCTCATAGGTGGAGGCACTGTTCTCCTAGCCCTGCCGCCCTGCCACTAGCCTTGCCCCACTGCAACCCTGCATTCTCCCATCTCTCTAACACAATGGTTCCCAAATTCTCTTGGCCCGTGACCCACCTGGCTCAACACAAACCTTTCCAAGGGCCACCAGTTGCTAATGGAAACTTGCTGTTAATTACATAATTATGTCCAAGCCATTTTGCTAGTGCTGCAGCAAGGGAGAACAGTGTAATTTAACGAGTAAAAAGGAACTATTCGTTTCAATTATTAAACTGATTAAGCACTGCAATTTTCTTAAGTTAGTTTATCAAGCTTCATTTTAAAGAAAGTAACCTATTCATTTATGTCCAACACAAAAGATTCCCATGTTTTCTTTATTTATGGCAGGGGTGGGGAACCTTTTTTTGGGTTGGGGTCCACTGACCCACAGAAAAATCAACTGGGAACTACACAAGTGAAAAGCAAAAAACCCCAAAACAACCCCAAATAAACAAAACCCCCCCCCACTGATGCAGCCCCCAACTGAGAGGCTTCACTTCTTTGGTGCTCCAGCCCCAATGCACGGGGAGGGGGCGGAGGAGGACAGTGAGGACTGAGGTTCAGGGCTTCCCATAACCCAGATTTACTCCTTTGGGGTTCCAGAGTTAGTGGATTTTGTGACCCCCCCCCCCTCAGCCCCTGGGTTTAGGACAAAAATGGGGAGTCAGTGTGTGGGACAGGGCTTCCAGTGAGAGGAATGGTGGTTCAAGGTCTGGGTGGGAGGTGAGGTGCCTGAGCAGGCTGAGAGTAGGGTGCCTGGCTGGGGGAGGGGTCAAGAACAAGGAACGTTGCAGTGTGTGGCCAGGAAGGAGGGTTCAGTAGCAGGGGAGGGTGCAGGAGCCAGCTGGGGGAAGGTGTCTGGCTAGGGGAAGGGTGCTGGAGCAAGGCGGAGGAATGCAAATGCAGATGAACAAAATTGCAAATGAAGCATGGATTTGAATTTCCCTCATTTCATTTGCATAATTGCATCTGGCCACTTTTTCGAAATACCCTATTTCAAAAAAAGAAACGCTGTCTAGAAACGGTTATTTCAAAAGAAAACCCTTCTTTCAAAATAACTGTTAAACCTCATTTTTTTAGGAGTAAGGATTATTTCGAAAGAAGGGTTTTCTTGTAAAATAACCACGTTTAGACAGCATTTCTTTTTTTGAAATAGGGTATTTTGAAAAAGCAGCCAGGTGCGATTATGCAAATGAAGTGCAGGAAATTCAAATACGTGCTTCATTTGCAATTTCATTAGTCTGCATTTGCATTCCTCTCTCGAAAGAGGAATGCAATGTAGACATTCCCTAAATTGGAAACCAACTGGCTAAGCAGAAGTTATGCAGGGAAACACCTTAGGATTACAGTGGATAAGAAGCTGATACTAGTCAAGAATGTGCCCATGGTGCCAAGCAGGATAATTGGGATGCATTAGGAGGAGCATTTCCAGTAGATCTAGGGAAGTGTTTCTTCCCCTTTATTCAGCACTGGTGAGGCCACATCTGGAGTATTGTGTCCAATTCTGGGCCCACCATTACAGACAGGATTTACATGCAATTGATAAAGTCCATCAAATGGCAACAAAATGACTTATGACTTAGGAGGAGAGGCTGAGGAATCTGGCTTTATTTAGTCTACAGAAGAATGAGGGGGTAGGGAGGAATTTGATAGCAGCCTTCAAATACCTGCAGGAGGATTCGAAAGAGGATGGAATGTGTCCGTTCTCAATGGTGACAGATGACAGAATGAGGAGCAATGGTCTCAAGTTGCAGTGGGGACTGTCTAGGTTGGATATTAGAAAATACTATTTCACTAGAGGTGCATTTACACTGCACCCTACCCTCAAAATAAGGGTACATTTTGAAATAACAGGCACATTTAAAGACACGGAATAACTATTTTGGGATACTTCCAGTATCCCGAAATAATGTCGCTGTCTACACGTGGCCTAGGAGGGCAGTGAAGCATGGGAATCAGTTACCTAGGGAGGTGGTGGAAGACTTCGTCCCTAGAGATTTTTTAGTCCTGCTCTGATAAAGCCCTGATTTGGATGATTTAGTTGGGGTTGGTCCTGCTTTTAGCAGGGAATTGGACTTGATGACCTCCTGAGCTCTCTTCCAACTCTAGGATTCCATGATTCTATGAAGATTGACCTCCGGAGCCTTGATCTTCTGGTAAGTAGAGATGTGCCCTAACTGCCTGAGGTTAGGAAGAAGTTCATTTATGTGCAACTTATTCCTTAAACGAGACCATGTACTAGATTCCATGAATCACTAGTTTGATTTAGCACAGTGATTCCTACATGTTTTCCGTGTATAAGCAGAGTTGGTGGAATACTGCAAAAAAAGTACGGCTATGTCTACATTGGCATGATCTTGCGCAAATACTCTTTAACGCAAGAGTTCTTGCGTTAAAGTATTTACGCAAGAGAGCGTCTACACTGGCATGTGCCTTTGCACAAGAGCATCCGTGCCAGTGTAGACGCTCTCTTGCGCAAGAAAGCTCCGATGGCCATTTTAGCCATCGAGCTTTCTTGCGCAAGAAATTCATGTTGCCTGTCTACACTGGCCTCTTGCGCAAGAACAGTTGCACAGGAGGGCTTATTCCTGAGCAGGAGCATCACATTTCTTGCACAAGAAGCACTGATTTCACACATTAGAACGTCAGTGTTCTTGCGCAAGAACTCCCCTCCAGTGTAGACAGGCAGCACGTTTTTGCGCAAAAGCGGCCACTTTGGCGCAAGATCGTGCCAATGCAGACACAGCCTACATGTTCCCTCAAATGTTGAATGGCTATTCATTTTCACTAGGGCAGGTCAAAAACTTCTCTCTAATCTAATTATTAATGGAAAGCTGGACTCTCAATTACATCACATTTTTCACAAAAAGTGATTTTTCACAGAAAATGTCTTTTGTCTACAAATTCATAAGGGTTTCACTCCTATTCAGGAGATGTGGCTATTCTTTAGATCGGGGTGGACAAAAGTCTCTCAGCGGGCTGGATCCAGCTCGCTTTGGGCTTTGATCCGGCCCGCGAGGCAATTACAGACCCCTCCTCCTAATGACAGGACTCATGATGGGGAGGAGCTCAGCTGAGCCCCTACATGCCCCACACTGCCACTGGAGAGGAGGCAGCGCCAGGACTCAAGCACCTCTCTAGGGCCAGCCTGGAAGCATGGCTACCGCAGCCAGGCAGCCAGGGGCCAGCCCAGGAGACACTGCTTCTGCGGCCACACAGTCTGGGGTTGGCTCCGGAGGATGGAGACGCTGATACCACGGCACCTCCAGGGCTGGACCCGGACGGCCTGGCTGCAGTAGTGGTGCCTCCAGGCCAGCCCTAAGACACAGTAGCAGCACCTTCAGGGCCAGCCCTGGGTCACATAATTGTGGTAGCAGTGACTCCAGGGCGAGCCCCAGGCCATGTATCCGCAGTAGTGGCACCTCTGGGGCTGGCCCCGGGCCATGTGACTGCAGTGCCTCTGGGGCAGCCTGTAGGGCCTGCTGTGTAGCCATGACAGTGGCACCTCCTGGGCCAGCCCCAGGCCATGGTGCCTCTGTGGCAGGTGGTACCTGGGGTCCGGCCGCGTGGCTGCGGCAGTGGCACCTCCAGCCTCTGGGGTGGCCTGTGGCTGCAGTGCCTCGGGGTCAGCCCTGGATCGCATGGCCACAGCCGCAGTGTCTCCGGCCTTCGGAACCACGTGGCCCGCAGAAGCAGGGCCTCCCTCTGGGGCAGCAAGGACAGCGTGGCTGCAGCCATTGCTGCAAGGGAGCACGAAGCCAGGTAAGGTTCCCCCGCATGTCCAGACCCCCTCACTTACACCCTAATCCTGTCATTTACCTCCCCACCAACACCCAGCATCCCCAGCTTATTCCGACACCCTCCTTTGTTCTTTAACCCTCTCTCCTGGCCACACACTGCACCCTCCCTCGTTCTTGCTCCCTCCAACTGGCCAGAAACCCTACTCCCAGCCTGCTTCTGCACCCCAGCTACCTCCCAGATCCTGCACCCTGTCCCTATCCTACTTGCTGGGAGTCTTGTCTCACACACTGTCCCCTTGGGGACAGCCACCACCAGTGTCACAGAGAACCAACCTGGCACCCTTGAACACAGGAAGGATAAAGGGGGCCCTGAAGGTAGGGAGGTTGGAGGGCTCCTTCAGTGTCACAGTGGATAAGGTACCTACCTCTGAAGCCTCATTTTTATCCCTACGCCAGAGTCTAATCCACTAACTCCAGAACTCCAGAAAAATAAGTCTGGTCTATGGGAAGCCTGGAACCTCAGTTTCCCCCTTCACTTTCCCTCACTCTGTGGGGGAAGTTGTGGCCACGAGGAGTAACGGTAATTCGGACTAGGAAGCCTAGTCCGAACTACCTAGTCCGTGCCGCGCGGCACGGGGTTCGAACGAGCCGGGATTTTAAAATGGCGGCGCCCGGCTTATGCAAATGAAGCCCGGGAAATTCAGAACTCTTGGTTCCAGCCTGGAGCCTGCACCCCCTGTCCCAGCCTAATGAAAGTGTGTGTGTGGGGAGAGCAAGTGATGGAGAGAGCGGGGAATGAAGTCTGTGGAGCCTCAGGGGTAGGGTGGGAGTTGCCCTAATACTTAAAAAATGTTCTTGTGCATAAAAAGGTTGGAGGCCACTGGTGAAGACATTAGGGATGTAGGCAGTTCCCAGGGATGTAGCTTCACTGTGGCAGGGAAACCACTTCCCTGGGAGCCAGGCCAGCAGGGGCTGACAGGCCTGCTCTCAGGGAGGCATCGCTGTGGGCTCAGCAATATAATGCTTATTTAAGAGCATGCAGCATGTTGCCCGTGAGATTTTCAGTGGTCACATAGTTACCTATTTAATCAACTTTTAACATCCCTAGTAGACATACCCTGTCTGCTCCATTCACATTCTCACTCAGCATGGGTGCTTGATACGAACAAAGGAATGGCCAGACTGGGTCAGACCAAAGGTGCATCTAACCCAGTATCTTGTCTGCCAACAGTGGCCAACACCAGATACCCCAGAGGGAGGGAATACAAGTAATCCTCACGTGATCCCACAGATCCTCTCCCCTGTTCAGTTGGAAAACAGTACTTCTCCTGGGATAGCACTCATCAGGCTTTCTAATGCACTGCAAGAGCCCAGCATATAAATTACTTCTAACATGTTATTAATATTTCTAAACCCAAGCATAACAAATATCTCAGGTCAGGCCTGAAAAAAGTCATTCATTTGGCTTAAAAATCATGAGGTTTTTTAAAAATATATTATTTTTGGACTGTTTTCTGGATTCTGAGTCATTTGGGTGAACTCATATCATATTTTAAACTTCTCTGTAATCATGACGGATAGAAACTTACTTTTTGAAGGCAAAAACTGAGTTGTACATAATCATGAATCCAAGAGCTAGGGCTTGGAGGAAAAACAAAACTAAACAAAACAAAATCCTGCTAAAGTTGGCCACACACATAGATAATCATACTGTGCTGAGAAGCTCTCAGTATCTGTAGCTCCCACTGACATCTGTGGAAGTTGATGACACTAAGACTTTTGCTCATTGCTTTGGATCTGACATGCCAGCCTTGGAGTTTATGGATGTAGACTGTCGCTCTCCATAGACAGCTCAGCAAGTGTGTGGATACATTTCAAAGTGCTTGCTATTCCCTGCCTACATGTGCTCTGCATGTTAGGAAATAAAACGGGTTTAAGTTGTATTTCCTAATGATTATAGTTGTACAAGTTGACAGGCATATATCACTACACGTTTTTATGAGTCCCTGCCTTTGAGTCAGCCTTATGTGTGTCACATCATTTCTTTAAAAGAACAAACTAACTGTTGGGCTACTGTGTATGCAGGCATGTATGTGCGTGTCTGAAGAGATATATCCCAAATAAATATCCTTTACTCCTTAATCTTTCATTGTGTCTGTGTAGAGTACCATTGACATGAATGCAGACACACAGATCTATCTGTGTGGATCATTTTGTAGGAGTAGGGCCCAGATCCATAAAGGTATTTAGCCTTCTAACATCCATTGAAAGCAATGGACTTTAGGGCTACGTCTAGACTGCAAGCTTCTTTTGGAATAAGCTTTTCTGGAAGGGTATGTCTACACTAGCCCCCTAGTTCGATCTAGGGAGGCTAATGAGGGTGACCGAAATTGCAAATGAAGCGCAGGATTTAAATATCCCGCGTTTCATTAGCATGTTCCCGTCCAGTCGCCATTTTAGAAATTGACTAGGCCGAAGTAACTGCCCGCGTCTACACGCGGCAGTGAAACGGGATTCCAGATTAAAGCCCTACATTGAATTAGCTGTTATTCCTCCTGCAATGAGGTTTACCAGTAGTTGCTTCTGGGTGCTGTTGCCTAAGGCTAGCTGAGACATGTGCTTAAAGGGACCCCGCTGCTTGCTTGCTTACCTCTCCGAGGGACAGCAAAGCTTTTGCAGTGTGTGCTCTGGTTGCCCGGCTTTTGGACACCACAGCATACTCTTTGCCATGGAGCCGAAGCTGCCTGTGGGCATGCGATGGCCCCACACTGCTGCAGCTTCTGTTTGTGCAGGCTGCTTCCTGGCCCTGCACGAGCTCGACACCGAGCTCATCATTGAGACCCTCTCCCTGTGTGCGGAGCAAGGCCCTGGCAACTGCATCCCACAGTGAAGAGACGGTTTTGGAGGCTGGACACCAGTTCCGACTGGTGCGACCAGCTGGTCATGGAGTGGTGGGACAACCAGCAATGGCTCCATAACTTTCATATGAGGAAGGCCACCTTCATGGAGCTGTGTGCCTGGCTTGCCCCTGCCCTCCATTGACGGGATACCCAGATACGACCCGCCATCCCCCTGGACAAGTGGGTCACCATCGCTGTCTGGAAGCTCGCCACCCCAGACAGTTAGTGGTCTATGGGCAAGTAGTTTGGCATGGGAAAGTCCACTGTCCGGGCCCTCCTCATGGAAGTAAGGTGTTCTCAGAATCTCTGGGGGGGGGGGAAGTCTTGGAATAGGGGACCCTAGGGAAAGGGGTGCGAGGCTGTGGGGGGTGGGCTGGGAGTGGAGGGAAAGTCCCATCCCTGGGGGGGATGTGCCATCCCGCCCTCACACAGCCCTGCAGGGGGTGGGGGACGACTCATAGGGGGTGGCTCCTGCGGTGTTTGAGGGGGAAAGGAGGAAGAGGGACTCCGGAACCTCCCAAGGGCTCAGGCACCCCCTCTCATTCTCTGTTTTCTGTATTTCTTTGTCTCCTTCTGCAGGTGGTGAAGGCCTAACTCCATCCTGCTATACAGGGTCATCTGCTTGGGAGACCTGGACCCCATCATGGCCAGATTTGCCACCCTGGGCTTCCCCACCTGCCGTGGGGCCATAGATAGAACCCATATTCCCATGCATGCACCACAGCATCGAGCCACCCAATACATCAACTGCAAGAGCTATTTCTGCATGGTGCTGCAGGCCCTGGTCTACCACCATGGACAGTTCATGGACATTTTTGTTGGGTGGTTGGGCAGAGCTCACGATGCACACATTTTCAGGAATTCCAGCCTCTACCACTAGCTGGAGGTTGGCACATTCTTCCCCCAGCGTGACTGTCAGGTTGGGGATGTGCAGATGTAGGGATAACATATTAATATATTGAAAATGATTCCCCCAAATGAAAGTGACTCCCCATAATTTGTTCCCCACAACTTAAAGTGTTTAGATTTATTATTAATTCTTATTATTATTATTATTATTATTATTTGTTAAGATTGTTAAATGTTTAGATTTATCATTATTATTGCCCCTTTAGAATATAATGTATTAGGTTATGTAATTTAGAACTGTTAAGAATATAATCGTATGTAGCCAGAAACAGCCCCCCCTCTGTGCTCCAGGGCATGCTCAAGCTTGTGCAAGGGGCTGCTTGAAATTGACATTGCCGAGATACATTGTAACAATGCATTGTCAATCCACTAACTCTGCTATGGGAGCCAAGCCCTGTAATTGACTAAGGGCATTATTACTTACTTAACGCCTGTTCTCTTTAAAACATTGTAACTTTATTCAGCACTCAGAGAATGTTTTAAGCAATACCATCCAGAAACTTTTTGTAACTACAACTCTGAGATATGTAAAGTTATTATTATACAAAAATATTGTGTGGGAAACATTAATTAAGGAATGTATGTAAGAGAGAGAGTGCTTGGATGATGAGTGAATGGTTCTGAGAGGTGCCAGCCTGAGAATACAGCAACAAAGGGCTGAAAAAGGCGTCAGGTGCCAGTGCAACCAAAAGGTGTCAAATACTGAAGGTCCACCCGATGAGATCACTGTCAAGCACCTGGCAGCCACCCTGGAGACATCAGCATGATGCAGCAATTTCCATAGACTGGCATAGGAAAAAATTCCTATAAGAACTGGACTAAAAAACTATGGAATCAGAGTCCAAGGTTCTGCTGCCAGCCTACCAGGAGCTTCAGATGCACATCTGATCAGGACTTTGCTCCCCACTACCATCACTTATGTACAGAATACCTGGCCATTTTTCTGTCACAAGCAACTTCCAGGCTGGTAACTATAACAAATACACAGAACCTGAATAAATGGATGAATGAATGTTTATATGTATAAGGGTTAAGTAGTTAAACAACATTGTTTGCTTCTATCTTTTCTTTATTTTTTATTATTATCTTTACAATAAACGTGGCTTTTTGCCTTATCCCCCTCATAAGATCCTGCTTGCTTTTATTTGGTATAACATAGATGCCACTGTGCATCATGGGGGATGTGGCCTACTCCTCATGCCATGGCTGATGAAGCTATACACCTGCCACCTGGACCTCAGCAGGGACCAATTTAATACCCACCTAAACAGGGCCTGTATCCATGTGGAATGCGCCGTGCACAGCTGCCATCCATCAGGCCCATCAAATGAGGGTGCACATCTGGGAAGCTCTGAGGGAGAGTTTCTTTGAAAGACCCCACCAACTCTCCCCATGACTCCCCTCCCCCTAGAGGCCTGTGCGTTGCCCCTCTCTGCCTTTCCCACAACAATCTTTCCCTTCCCCCCTTCCTTGGTATCAGTACAGATACCTGTTTTGTGTTGAAAACCAAGAACTTTGTATTTTGTCCATAATAAAAGTAACTAGGGAGGAGCAGGATTCAGAACCTAGAATCATAGAATCATAGAACCATAGAGCTGGAAAAGACCTCAGGAGGTCATCAAGTCCAGCCCTCTGCTCTAGGCAGGACCAATCCCAACTAAATCAACCCGGCCAGGGCTTTGTCAAGCCAAGACTTAAACACCTCTAGGGATGGAGACTCCACTACTTCCCTAGATAACCCATTCCAGTGCTTCACTGCCCTCCTAGTGAAATAGTTTTTCCTAATATCCAACCTGGACCTCTCCCACCACAACTTGAGACCATTGCTCCTTGTTCTGCCATCTGTCACTACTGAGAACAGCCTCTCTCCAGCCTCTTTGGAACCTCCCTTCAGGAAGTTGAAGGCTGCTATCAAATCCCCCCTCACTCCTATCTTCTGCAGACTAAACAGACCCAACTCCCTCAGCCTCTCCTCATAAGTCATATGCTCCAGCCCCCTAATCATTTTGGTTGCCCTCTGCTGGACTCTCTCCAATGCGTCCACATCCTTTTTGTAGTGGGGGGCCCAGAATTGGACACAATACTCCAGATGTGGCTTCACTAAAGCCGAATAAAGGGGAATAATGACATCTCTGGATCTGCTGGCAATGCTCCTCTTAATGCAACCTAATATGCCATTAGCCTTTTTGGCTACAAGGGAACACTGTTGACTCATATCCAGCTTCTTATCCACTGTAACCCCCAGGTCCTTTTCTGCAGAACTACTACTTAGCTGGTTGGTCCCCAGCTTGTAACTATGCTTTGGATTCTTCCGTCTTGTTGAACCTCATCAGATTTCTTGTGGCCCAATCCTCCAATTTGTCTAAGTCACTCTGGACGCTATCTCTGCCCTCAAGCATATCTTCTTCTCCCCCTAGCTTAGTATCATCTGCAAACTTGCTGAGGGTGCAATCCATCCCCTCATCCAGGTCATTAATAAAGATATTGAACAAAACCGGTCCTAGAACCAAACCTTGGGGCACTCCGCTAGAAACCAACCACCATCCTGGCATTGAGCCATTGATCACAACCTGCTGGGCCCGGCCTTCTAGCCATCTTTCTATCCATCTTACCGTCCATTTATCCAATCCACATTCCCTTAACTTGCTGGCAAGAATATTGTGGCAGACGGTATCAAAAGCCTTGCTAAAGTCAAGTATATCACATCCACTGACTTTCCCACGTCCACAGAGCCAGTTACCTCATCATAGAAGCTAATCAGATTGGTCAGGCATGACTTGCCCTTTGTGAATCCATGCTGACTATTCCTAATCAGTTTCCTCTCTTCCAAGTACCTCAAAATGGATTCCTTAGGGATCGCTTCCATGATTTTTCCAGGAACCGAGGTAAGACTGACCAGCCTATAGTTCCCTGGATCGTCCTTCTTCCCTTTTTTGAAGATGGGCACTACATTTGCCTTTTTCCAATCATCCGGGATTTCTCCCGACCTCCATGACTTTTCAAAGATAATGGCCAAAGACTCCTCAATGACATTTGCCAACTCCTTCGGTACCCTCGGATGCATTAAGTCTGGACCCATGGATTTGTGTACGTTTAGCTTTTCTAAATAGTTCCTAACCTGTTCTTTACCCACCAAGGGCTGTCCATCTTCATCCCATCTTGTGTCATTTAGCGCATTAGTGCGGGAGCCCACCTTGTCCGTGAATACAGAGGCAAAGAAAGCATTGAGTACTTCAGCTTTCCCCACATCATCTGTCACTAGGTTACCTCCTTCATCCAGTAGGGGCCGCACACCCTGTCTGATCACTTTCTTATTATTAACATGCCTGTAGAAACCTTTCTTGTTATCCTTCACATCCGTAGCCAATCGCAATTCCATTTCCGCTTTCGCCTTCCTGATAACCCCCCGGCATTCTTGAGCTATACATTTATAGCTCTCCCTGGTCATTTGTCCAAGTGTCCACTTTTTGTAAGCTTCCTTTTTGTGCTTAAGTTTAGCAAGGATTTCCCCTGTAAGCCAATCCGGTCTCCTACCATGTTTGCCTCTCTTGCTACGTGTCGGGATGGTTACTTTCTGTGCCTTCAATAAGGCTTCTTTAAAATACTGCCAGCTGTCCTGGACTCCTTTCCCCTTCATGTTAGCATCCCAGGGGATTCTGCCCATCCGGTCTCTGAGGGAGTCAAAATCTGCTTTTTTGAAGTCCAAGGTGTGTATTTGACTACTCTCTTTTCTTCCTTTGGTCAGGATCCTGAAATCTACCATCTCATTATCACTGCCTCCAAGGTTGTCACCCACCTCTACTTCCCCTATTAGTTCCTCCCTGTTTGTGAGCAGACGGTCAAGCTGCGCATGGCCCCTGGTTGGATCCTTTAGCACTTGTGTCAAGAAGTTATCCCCAATATTGTCCAAAAACTTCCTGAATTGCCTGTGTACTGCCATATTGGTTTCCCAACAGATGTCAGGGTGATTAAAGTCCCCCACAAGAACCAGGGCCTGAGATCTGGAAGCTTCTCTCAGGTGTCCGAAGAAAGCCTCATCTACCTCATCCACCTGATTCGGTGGCTTGTAGCAGACACCAACCACAACATCACTGCTGTTGTTTGCTCCTCTAAACTTAACCCATAGACTCTCAACAGGTTTTTCTCCCTCTTTATACTGGAGTTCAGAGCAGTCCTAGTGCTCTCTTACATATAGTGCAACTCCTCCTTTTCTTCCCTGGATAGGGCCAAGGAGGAGGGGGACTCAGGGCTGGGAGTGGTGCGTGGTGCAGCTGGAAGTGCCACCTCAGGTCTCAGGACCTCGGCAACCTCGGGAGGTGGGTGGGGCCTGGGACAACAGGAGAAGCAGGAGCAGGGAGGGCAGTGGGAGCAGCGGGGACAGGGACAGGGACAGGAGCTGGGTGTGCCATCATTTCATATATGGTAGCACACATGTTTTGGCTCTGCTGCACCATCTGAGCCCATATTTGGGTCCCATCTAGACTGCAAGCCTCTTTCGAAAGAGCATCTAGACTACAACCGGTACTTTTGAAAAAGCAAGCCACTTTTTCAAAAGAGAGCACCGAGACAGTCTGGATGCTCGCTTTCGAAAAAGCACAGTTTGCAATACATAGTGCCTTTTTTTGAAAGAGCACTTTTGAAAAAAGGCGTTATTCCTCGTACAACGAGGTTTTCCATAGTTAAAAAACCAGCCATGGTCTTTCGATTTACTTTCAAAAGAACATGGCAGCAGTTTAGATGCAGGGGAAGTTTTTTCAAAAAAAGGCCACTTTTTTGGAAAAAACCCTGTAGTCTAGACACACCCTGGCTACATCTACATTGGCAAGATTTTGCACAAATACTTTTAACGCAAGAGTTTTTGCATTAAAGTATTTGTGCAAGAGAGCGTCTACACTGGCATGTACTTCTGTGCAAGAGATGTGCTTTTGCGCAAAAGCATCCGTGCCGGTGTAGACGCTCTCTTGCGCAAGAAAGCTCCGATGGTCATTTTAGCCATCGAGATTTCTTGCACAAGAAATTCATGTTGCCTGTCTACACTGGCCTCTTGCGCAAGAACACTTCTTCAAGAGGGCTTATTCCTGAGCGGGCGCATCATAGTTCTTGCGCAAGAACTCGCGGCCAGTGTAGACAGGCGGCAAGTTTTTGCGCAAAATCTCGCAAATGTAGACACGGCCCCTGAGCGTCCTCCTGGTCCTTCTGGGCCAGGATCCGTTGCATGCCTTGGAGGATGACCACGTGCTGTCTCATCAGGTCCCCCTGGACCCTCCTGCACTTGTAGCTCCCCCAGGGTCAGGCGGCTGCCTCAGCTGGCGGTGATCGCCCATTAGTGATGCTAGTCCGGCTGTGGAGAATAAAGAGGAAGAGGCGGTCAGTCATCCATGCAGACACTGTCCCTGAGTCCGTGCCCTCCTCTGTGAGCTGAGAACAAGAGTCCTCAGGCTAGAGGGCAGGGATGTTCCAGGAGCAAGGCTATGTGTGGCCTGGACATCGGCCCTGCCTCACAGAGGCCCTGAGGTGCCCAGGGGACCATGCTTCTTGCTCCCCCCCATCCTCATCCCACAGACAGGCAGGGCAAGGGAAGTGGTCGGCCACAGTGGGATGCCATGGGCAGGAGAGGGGCCTGGAGCAGTCTGCTCTTCCATGGGGGCGGCACGCACACCTGCCAGCGCTGTCCGTGGAAGTGGGTGGTGCCTCAAGTGTGCAGGCATTCCCGGGTGTCGTGTGCGGCACTCCTAAGTCTGTGTGCAGCCACGTGTGTGCCCTTGTCCCCAGCCTGCTTCCAGCAGTGGTTAGTGGTGGGAGGGCATCTCCCACAGGGGTCAGATGTGTGTGTGGCCTCCCCAGAGCCCGTGAACAGGACCCTGGGGACAGGGCCGGATGGAGGCATGGGTGAGCCGGGCAGCTTCCCAAGGCGCCAGCCGATGAGGGGCGCCTAATGGCAGCTGTAAGGGGTGCATGGCGTCCCTTACAGCTGCCATCAGGAGCCACGTGCCCGGATCCCGCAGCGCCGGCCCCGCGGCGCTGGCTAACAGCACCCTTCCACCCATGGCTGCGGGGCCCTGCACGGCCCAGCGTGCGTGCCAGCAGCGCTGGCCGGACCAGGCTGGGCAGCGCATGTGCTGTGCACCCTGGGGGCGGCCCCGGGCTGCGCGCCAGTGGCCGTGACCAGCTCGCGCATGCGCTGAGCGCCCTGGGGGGCAGGCCCACGCATGCACCCTGCGCCTGGGGGTGGCGCCGCATGCCTGGGCCCAGGGTGCCAAAGGGCTCGGGCTGGCCCTGCCTGGAGGTGCTTTGGGGCTGCCTCCTGGGGCTGCATGTTGCAGACTGGCACTGCATGTAGTTCCACGTGCACGGAGTGTAGCACAATATCCAGGCCAAGATGACCAAGCGACGATTGCATCCCATCCCCTCTGCGCCCGCCTTCCCTGCCCTGTGTGTGTGAAAAACAGAGCACTCACCTGATGATTCCTCCCCGTCCTCAGAGAATGCGTGTAAGACATCCAGGCCCTGGGGTATGGGCTTGAGGGTGAGGGTGACTGTGCTGGCTGTCTCCTCCTCCTCCTCCAGCTCGTCGTCGGATTCTTCCTCCTCCTGGCCTGGGAGCCCTGGGTTGGCAAAGATGAGCATCTCCAGCCCCAAGTCCACCACCAGGGGTGAGGAAGGGGCTGAACCACCCCCCAGGATGTGGTGGAGCTCAGCGTAGTAGGGCTAGGAGTGGGGTCCTGCCCCAGAGAGAGAGCTGTGCTCCCTTGCCCTCGCATAGCCCTGGCAGAGCTCCTTCACTTTGCTCCATACTTGTATGAGGTTCTGGAAGTGGTGGCCTCTTGTGGCCCGAGCCTCGGCCATCCGACCGTATATGTCGGCGTTGTGCCACTGGGAGCCGAGATCCTGCAGGATCTCCTGCTCACCCCACACCTACAGGAAGGCCAGGATCTCTGCCCCGGACCACTATGGCACAAACCTCTTCGGGCCTCTGGCTGAGTACTGGGAGCCCTGGTCATGCTCCCTGTGAGGGCCAGAGAGGTCTCAGGAGGCTTGTGGCTGGGCCATGGGTCCCAATTAGTGTGGCAATCAAAGCCACGCAGTGAGGTGCAGCTCTCTGGGCCAGCCCCCTGCCACAAGTGTTGTCCCAGGTGCCTACAGCTTTAAGAGCTGGCCGGAGACAGGGACTACAGAGATCTGATTAGTTTGGACGGAGTGGCCACCAGGGCACCTGTGCTATTTCCTGGAGGCCTCTTCTTTCAAAAGAACTCCCTCTTCTGCTCTTTCAGACAAAGACGTCTTCCTCGTGAAAGAACCCCTTGGTTCTTTCAACTTTTTGTCAAAAGAATGCAATAGCAGTATGGACGCAAGTATTTTTTTCTGGACTAACGGCAGTTATAAAGGAAAAACACTGCAGTGTAGACATACCCTAAGAGCCGAAATACCTCTGAGGTTCTGGGCATAAGGCCCTTAGACTTGGTGTCTGCCCTTTAGGTCTGAATAGGGTTTCCTGCCCCGCAGGTATACTAAGAAAGACATGACACTCCCTCACTCCCGCCTAATTCTCCACTTGAGTCATTTTCTCCTGTTTTTTGTCTTGTTGCTGAAACTTTCAATTTTCTCTTTTTTTAAAAAAAAATATTGTTTTGAGTTTCCCCTGCCACTCTTTTGTGCTACTGTTCTGTCACCTGACGTGGCTACCATTGCATTGAGTCAGCTTAGGGTTATCATCTTTCCTGACCAGAGGGATGGGACACCATTGCTGTAAATGGCGTCCAGTCCATCCAGTTGGGAAAAATGGTAAGCCTAATTGTCAGCTCTTCCTAGTCTTGCCTGTGTACAAGAGATGCTTCATTAAATGATGCAACACAGGAGGCAGTTTGTATTGGCCCATGAGAGACACGGTTATATAGGCCTCTCCGAGCTGTCCTGGCCCCACAGTGGATGCCTCAACCATCAGATGGATGGGACCCATGGTGCCCAGGTAATTATCTGGGAAAATCTAGCACAGGGCAGTCAGAGGGGGTCATGCCCCCAAGCACACACCACAGTGGTGGGACCTGGAACAACCAACAGCCTACTGTGCTCCACCATCTCCCAGCTGGGTTGCTCTACTTCACTATGGTGGTGGCCGGGAAGCAGAGTGTCCTGGCCCTAGTCTCAGTACCCAGTGGGGTGAAGCAGGAGTGGGATTTGGGGGAAGGGATAGAGAGGGCTTGGGGCTCTCAAGTTTTCCAATAAGGGCTGCTGCTAATGCAGCAGCAGCCAGAGCCCAAGACCCTATCAATTGCTGCTGGAGCACCACACACTTTGGGTAGCTCGGAGGGAGGAAGTGCCACACCCCTTATGCGCGAAGCCATGTCCCTTCACCTCACCCGGGGTCCACAAAGGACATCATATGCAGAGACGCAACTGGTTTTAATGAAGGAACAAGCCATGAACAGGAATTAATGACAATATTGGACTGCTCTCTGTAACAGAGCAGCATTCACCTCTCTTGAGTACCCCTTCTGGCTAAGCACATGTGCCTGCACTCTCTTGTCTGACTTCGGTGACACAGTCTCTGGCCGAGTCTCACTCATTGTGTGTGCTCATCAAAACCCCTTCCAGGGTACACATCTAATCGGAGCCTATCTTGGTTAGCTCTCTTATGTCCTTTCAAGTTTGTTCCCCACTCAAAGAGAGTGGTGTCCCCAGAGCTACCCCACCAAAATACAGCATTTTTGCCCTTACCTCAGGGCTTTATTTCAAAGTCCCATCACAGTCCAGCACTCGCCAATAGCTCTCCACAAGAGCTGTGTCCAGACTCAGGGGTTTTTTCGAAAAAAGTAGCCTTTTTTCGAAAGAACTTCCCCTGCGTCCAGACTCAAGCCGCGTTCTTTCGAAAGTAAATCGAAAGAATGCGGCTTTTCTTTCGACGGCGGTACACCTAATTCTACGAGGAAGAACACCTTTTTCGAGGGAGATCCGTCGAAAGTAAGTGAGTGTGGACGGGGGGAGCCCTTTTTTTCGAAAGTATTGGCCTCCAGGAAGAAGCCCTGGAGGACAATCTGGGCCATGGGTTGCATGTCTGTGGTTCCTGGCTGCAGCCATTCCTTAAAGGACAGGCACCCTCACAGCCACTTGTTGCAGAGAAGGAGCCAGAGCACACGGCTACTTTGCTGCAGCATGTCCCAGCCCCAAGACCGTCCTGGCCCTTCCAGAGAGCCTTCTGGGGACCCAGCCAAGGGCTCCAAACGCCGGGCACCATCCTGGTCTGGCGCAGAGATCAAGAGCCTGCTGGAGCTCTGGGGAGAGGAGGAGGCCTTACAGGCCCTCAAAAGCCGGCGGCGAAACGCAGATATTTATGGCCGCATGGCTGAAGCCCTGGCCCAGAAGGGCCACTACCCCCGCACCCAGGACCAGGTGCGCTCCAAAGTAAAAGAGCTGCGCCAGGGGTACGTCAAAGCCAGGGAGGAGAGCTCCCGTTCTGGGGCAGCCCCCCACTACTGCCCCTACTACCCCGAGCTGAACCAGATCCTGGGTGGCAGTGGAGAAGCACGCACACCACGGCGGTTCGTACAGTCTGGATTGGCAGACACCATGGTGGACGCTCCCGAGCAGGACCCAGAGCAGTCTGGAGACGGGGACATGGTCCTAGAGGAGGAGGACAGTGAGGAGACGGCGACCCTCACCCTGGAGCCAGTCACCCAGACCCCAGAGGCCTCCCAGGCATCATCTGGCGCAGGAGAGGAAGCAGCAGGTGAGTGCAGTGAGGTTGTGTAACACCCGGGGGGGGAGGTAGGTGGGTGCACAGTGCGTGATGCACAAGGGAAACCTGTCATGCTCAGGCTGATGCCCAGGTCACACACACACAGTGTAACCTTCAGAATGTCTGATTCCCCTGTCTCAAGGGAGAGGGCATGCCCTTTTGGACAGCTGTTGCACACATGACTGATTGTGATAGAAATGTAGCCGTGTTACTCTGATCTGAGGAAGTGGGTCTGGCCCAGGAAAGCTCATCCCCTAATAAACCATCCTGTTAGTATTTTAAGTGCTACAGAGTCCAGTTTTTAGGACTGATTGTGTGTTCTTCTTTTCCTCCACAGCCGGACCAGCCGTGGAAGAGGGCCGCAGCACCCCAGCCCCACCTCCATCTCCATCTCGGGGACATGGGAGCCGCAGACACAGGCGTGTCTATGCGGACATCCTCAGGCAGCACGTGGAGGCCGTGCAGGAGCTGAACTCCATCCTCAGAGAGAGGGCGGAGGCAGAGGATCGCTGGCGTGACCGGCTCATGGACGAGCTGGTCCTGCAGCGCACGTCCCTGTGTGCCACTCTCAGGGAGGTCTGCGGCTTGCCTGCTCCTGTGCCTGGTCCTGCTCCTCCAGCACCCCATGACCCCACCCCACCAAACCCCCCTTCCACAACAGCATCCCTTTCCCTCCTTGGACCTCCCTCTCCCCCAGCCCCCCCAGTTCCCCAGCCCCTCTCTCCCCCTGGCCCTCCTCTCCCCCAGGCTTCCACATCCCAAGAGCACCCCAGCCAGCCAACCGACAGGTGCACCACCCGATCCCGTAGCCGTGGAGCACCCCAAACACGAGGCCCAGGCAGGAGAGGGAAATCTGGCAAGCACCATGCAACCTGATCCCCTTCCCCCCTCCAGGTTTCCAGTCCCCTTCCCCCCTCCAGGTTTCCAGTCCCCTTCCCCCCTCCAGGTTTCAAGCACCCCCATCACCCCAGTTAAAGCACAAACAAAGGGTTCAACAAAATGTTTCTTTATTGTAAATAGTGTTTTCAACAACAAAAATGAAAAAAAAATGTGTTATGTTTGCTACATTTATACTATTGTTTGAGAATATGTACAAACATTAAACATAACATTTTATTTTGCAACACACCCTGGTGTTACTGATGTGTCCAAACAGGGTCAGGAGATGGGTTGTGGAGGGAAGCTTCTATTGGGCCAGGGCCCAGTCCCCAGGCAGAAGCCCCTAAGTAGAGTCAGTGGCCTCCACTGGAGAATTGCTCCCGGAGGGCCTCCCGGATGCCAACAGCAGACCGGTGAGCCTGGCGGATGGCAGCTGTCCGGGGCTGGGCAAAGTGCCTCTCCTGGCCATCAGCACCTCTACCCCACCCTGGTAGGAAGGCATCCCCTTTCCTCTCCACCAGGTTATGGAAAACGCAACACGCGGCCACCACCTCAGGGATGTTGGTCTCCCCCATGTCGAGGCGTGTGAGCAAGCACCGGAATCTGCCTTTTAAACGTCCGAACGCACATTCCACCTGGTTGCGAACCCGGTTAAGGTGAGCATTAAACTGCTCCTTGCTCGCATCCAGGTGGCCGGTGTAGGGCTTCATCAGCCACGGCATCAGGGGATAGGCGGCATCAGCCACTATGCACACCGGCATGTGCACATCCCCAACCGCAAACTCACGATGCGGGAAAAATGTTCCTGCCTGAAGCCTCCGGTAGAGGTACGAGTTCCTGAAGATGCGGGCATCGTGTGCCCGCCCTGACCACCCAACACAAATGTCCGAAAACTGGCCACGATGGTCGACCAGGGCCTGGAGGACCATAGAAAAGTAGCCCTTTCTGTTGATGAATTGGGCTGCTCGATGGGGCGGTGCACGGATTGCAATGTGTGTCCCATCGAGCGCTCCTCCGCAATTCGGGAAGCCGAGGGCAGCAAAGCCGGCCATGACGCTGTCCAGATCTGGTAGACAGATGAGCCTGTTGAGCAGCTCTGAATTGATGGCCCTCACCACCTGCAGAACGAGACAGACAACAAAATGTTAGAAGGGGTGCCTTATCTCTTAGGAGGAGAACCCACCGCCCACCTTCCCTCTCAAACACCCCGGGAATCCCCTCCTCAGAACCCCCCCCCAACAATTCAGGGTGAGTGGAGGAGCTCCCTCCCACTCCCACTCCACTTGGCCCTTCCTGACAGTCTCCCTTCCCCCCACCCCAAACTGTGACTGTCCCCAGACAATGACTTACCTCCATCAGGATGGATCCTACGGTAGACCTGCCCACGCCAAATTGGTGTCCCACGGAGCGGTAGCTGTCGGGGGTTGCCAGCTTCCAGAGGGCAATGGCGATCCTCTTTTCCAGGGGGATGGCGGGCCGCAGGTGGGTGTCTTGCCGTTGCAGAGCAGGGGCGAGCCAGGTACACAGCTCCTGGAAAGTGGTCTTTCGCATCCGGAAGTTGCGTAGCCAGTCTCGGTCATCCCAGATCTCCATCACGAGCCGGTCCCACCAGTCAGAGCTGGTGTCAAACCTCCAAACACGCCTGTCCACGAAAAAGTTTGGAGGCAAGGGCAGTGCGGCTGCTTGACGGAGGAGCCCCTCGTACCTCTGGTCTGGGTCCAGCTCGGGAAGTAGCCTCATGACAGTGTCATGCAGATGCAGCAACAGCTGCAGTATGGTGGTGTGGGGCTATCGCCTGCCCAGGGGCAGCTCTGGCTCCATGCCAAAAAAAAGGGTCTCAAAGCGAAAAACCTCAAAAGAAAAAAGCTGCTGGGGTGTCCCAGGAAGCTGAGCACTCCAAAGCAGCACTGCAATGCCTTGCTTACTTCCTCGAGGGACAGCAAAGGCAGCTGCAGGAGCAGAGCAACGGGTGTTCAGGAGTGTCCCTCTCACCACGCGTCTCTGCACAGGGCAGGCAGGCAGCACCAGGAAGGAAATGCTGCCCCCATGCCCTGGCAGAAGCAGTTCCGGGTGGCTTTCAATTTTGAAAGAGCGTCCAGCAGTCTGGATGCTCTTTTTCGAAAAAGCGGATCGATTTTTCGATCCGCGTATTGTAGTCTAGACGTGCTCTTTCGAAAGAGGCTCTTTCGAAAGAAACCTGCAGTCTAGACATAGCCAAGGAGCTGTCTGCAGAGCTGCCACTCTCTCAGGCAGCCTGTCTCCTGGTTCTGCATACCTTGTGGCCTCCAGAGACACTGACTGAGACTGGTCTTTCCGCTGCTTTTATAGGACTTTCCTGGCCCTGATTGGTTGCTTCTCCCACAGCCACTCCAGTCTGTCTGGAGGACTTTTCTATTGTGTCTCTAGGGTATGGTCAGACCATAGGGCCTCCAGGAGGGGATCCCAAGGCCAGGTCAATTGCATCACGTTCCCTTTGTCTGTAAAAATGTTTATGGACGAAAAGAATCATAGAATCGTAGAATACTAGGACTGCAAGGGACCGCGAGAGGTCATCGAATCCAGGCCCCTACCCTCATGGAAAGACCAAATACTGTCTAGACCATCCCTGATAGACATTCATTTAACCTACTCTTAAATATCTCCAGAGATGGGGATTCCACAACCTCCCTGGGCAATTTCTTCCAGGCTGTGTCTAGACTGCATCCTTTTTCTGTAAAAGGGATGCAAATTAGACACATCGCAATTGCAAATGAAGTGAGGATTTAAATACCCCCGCTTCATTTGCATAAACATGGCTGCCGCTTTTTTCTGGCTCGGAGCTTTGCCGGAAAAAGCGCCAGTCTAGACAGGGATCTTTCGGAAAATAAAGCCTTTTCCGAAAGATCCCTTATTCCTTTTTTTAAGAGGTATAAGGGATCTTTTGGAAAAGGCTTTATTTTCCGAAAGATCCCCGTCTAGACTGGCGCTTTTTTCCGGCAAAGCTCCGAGCCGGAAAAAAGCAGCAGCCATGTTTATGCAAATGAAGCAGGGGGGATTTAAATCCCCACCTCATTTGCAATTGCGATGTGTCTAATTTGCATCCCTTTTACGGAAAAAGGATGCATTCTAGACACAGCCCTAGTGTTTGACTACCCTGATAGTTAGGAACTTTTTCCTAATGTCCAACCTAAATCTCCCTTGCTGCAGTTTAAGCCCATTGCTTCTTGTTCTATCCTCAGAGGCCAAGATGAACAAGTTTTCTCCCTCCTCCTTATGACACCCTTTTAGATACCTGAAAACAGCTATCATGTTCCCCCTCAGTCTTCTCTTTTCTAAACTAAACAAACCCAATTCTTTCAGCTTTCCTTCATAGGTCATGTTCTCTAGACCTTTAATCATTCTTGTTGCTCTTCTCTGGACCCTCTCCAGTTTCTCCACATCTTTCTTGAAATGTGGTGCCCAGAACTGGACACAATACTCCAACTGAGGCCTAACCAGCGCAGAGTAGAGTGGAAGAATGACTTCTCATGTCTTGCTGACAACAAGCAGTATAAGAACCTCTATAGAGTAGTGAAGGAAAAAAGAGCCTCTTCCCAGGATTATCCCTGTCCCTGTCCCTACAGATAGAATCATAGAATCATGCGGAGTATAATTTGATGTATTTCTACAACAGGGAATATAAATAACAAACCCACACCACTAGGTGGAGGCAGATATTTTGAGGAGTTTGTGAGAAAACTTTCAAAAAAGAGAAGTAATATTGGAATTCTGCTTTAAGTCATTTGGCTCACATCTCAGCAGAGTGATCTGTACAATGCTGGATCTTTAATTTTTTTCCATGAAAGAACCTGGTTAAAATCTTTTAAATAAATCAGGTTATTTCCACTCTCCTATTTGTCTGTGCTCTAATAGGGATAGAAAAAATATAATTATTGGCTAATAATGGCTTATATTTGAATCAGAGAGTTAGTAAAATTATTTAAAAAGGAAAATCTCTCTAGAAATGCATATTGTTGTTGCATCAAATTCTGCCGTCCTTGCTCAGATCCTCCCAGGTATTGAGATTCCTGGCTCCCATTGGTTTCAATGGAAATTAGTCTAAATACCTTTGAAGATCTGGGCCTCATACCCTACTCTGACAAAACTTAGGTTGAATTAGAGTCAGTCAAACGCTGAGCGGGATTAAGGTGTGCATCTTACTGCACATTGTACAAAAGCTTCTTGCTATCAGTCTATTTTTTGCAGTACAGCTGCTCCCCGAGTTGCAAATGGTCGAGTTACGACCGTTCGCACTTACGACCAAAGCTCCCATGGAGCAGTCGTAAAGGCTGTCCCCGTGTTACGAATGTGACCCGCGCTTACAAACAGCGTGGTCACGTGTAACTCAATGGGGTCCAAGTTACAAACTGATCGAGTTACAGCCAAGTGTTTGGTCTGTAACTCGGAGAGAGGCTGTAATGTTTTTTCTGTATTCACCAGTTTTGTTTTCTTGCCTCCTTGGACATGTTGGACTTTGTACATAATGGTGAATAAATGGTATATTTATCATCCTCTCTGACTGTAATGTGTTTTGAGTGATGGCAAATTGTCAAGCCATATTCAGTACAGGCTGATCAATTGATACCTATTAGTGAGATAAGCATGTGAATTGTAAGCCCAGGACTTGCTAAGGGCAGGATCCCACTACTACTTGCTGCAGGACAGTGTGCGTTGCTGCAGAACTCTTAGTTGTGTATGTGCACATGACTTGTTTTTGTAAAAATCTGGCCCTGGGGCAAATAAACTAACATTCAACCAACGATTCAGCTTTTTATCTTGTAAAATACAACCAACTGATAAGTAAAATACAACCAAGTAATAAGTAAAGTTTCCTTTTGAGGATATACTATTGCACCAAGATCGGAATGAAGGTTATATGCTAACTTATGAGTTCCCTGACGTCTGCACGGTGTTTGTGATGACTTTGCTACACACATTGGTGTCCTTAATCTGTTCTGTGGTCCTGGGGTTATTTGTCACATGCACAAACATTATTCCTATTGCTGATCCACCCATAGTGGACTGATATTGGATGCCTTGCTCTCATGTGAACAGATACAACGAAGAAGCATTGTTACAGTTACCTGTACATGATGCTGTGTTTTTGAAAGGCCTGAACTTATGGAGCAGGCGTAGACAGTGAGGGATGCATAAAACTAGCAGAGACAGGAAGTCTCTCTGTGATGACCATGCCCTTAGCTTCTTGTGGAAGTGACCTCCTGTGCATGTATTAAATATGGAGTACTCTTGAACTGTACTGCTGTACACTTTCTATCTAGCGCAGTTGTATAAGACCCCAGTTTGCACAATGGTATGGAACTGGGGCTTAGCCACAACAGACCCTGAATCAGGGAGAAAGTTTCCTAAATATGTAGTATTATTACACTAGTTTCATGTTGGTACCTGGTCAAAGTAGGCTTATCTTCTTGCTTAATTATCTTCTCTGTTGTGCTGTGAATAAATATTACTTAATGACAGTTAAGGACCATCTTATTCTGAGTTTGTACAGGTCGTAAGGCAATGAGATTCTGGCCTATGACTGGGACTATGAGGCAGTACCGCAATACAAATAATCACATGCTGATCTACAGAAATATTTTTCTGCCTTGGACATCCCCACTAGCTTGAGAGATCCAGATGTATCAGTTAGTGAAAATGGAAGCATGTGAACTTGACAGCTTCAGTTTCAGTCCCCTTGTTTCCTGCACTGAGTGTTTTTTCTGCTTTTTACACTAAATGGTAAGCATGTCCACATAATAGTGTGATGAAGATGGATGGATGGGAGGTTTTGACTTCCTTAGTCATGGCGTACTGTTGCAGGAAGGAGGTTTGCTGGGAAGAGATGGGGTCGATCTGACCACAAAAGGGAAGGACATCTTAATGCAGTGACTCACCAATCGTATTAGAAGGGCTTTAAACTAAGTTGAGTAGGGGCAGGTGACAAAAGGCAACTAGGTTCAAAAGGTATCTTTAATAGAGGACTAGTTCTTTGGGGAGAATCAGATATGGAAAATTAGAGTAGAATTACAGGAGCAACAAGAGGGAAATCCCTGGGGGGAATTTGATCAATCCCTTAGATCAGTGTTTCTCAAAGTGATCCGTGAAACCACTTTGAGAAAGTTGCTAACTGGCCGCGCCGGTGTGTTTATTTATGTTGGAAATAAGCCAGGACACTCTGGATGCAGGTGAAAACAAGCAGAGGATTTATTATACATCAGCTGATGGAGTGACACGCAGGGGTTACCCTGGTGAACACTGGTTAATTAACACAATACAATAGATTATATAGTCAGCAGGTGGACGGAGGAAAAATGATTTGATAGGTCTAGCAGCAAGACGAAATGAGCACATAAGCCAATAGAACTACTCAAGATTACATAATATCTCCGCCCATTGCAAAGTAACAGCTCGTTAATTAATATACAGGTGGTTATTGTTCAAATGCCAAAACATGTCAGCAAAACAGTAATAACATTTTAGTCTCCATAGATGATGATGTTGCTATAGGAGGCGGGTATGGCCTTGATGTGGTGCAGCACTTGGTTCTCAGGCTTATTATCTAGGAGTGAAGCAAGACAGTTTAAGCAAATTTTATGAATGTTATCTCAAGCAAAATGTGTTACGTTACCAACTGAGACCCAGTTCGAGTGTTTTAGAACGTGGTTGCTATGGTGCCCAGGGTCTTTTACTGTCTGCAGTTCTTATCCTGACTGTGGTGTTCCCAGGCCTTAATCCTAGAATGGAGTTATGCTGTTTAGAGGCCTACTAGCACATTTAGGGCTGCCTCAGTTTACCCTACAATTTACCAGCACTGAGGCCACGGAGCCTTGCAGGTCCCTTTGGCTCTGGTTAGCCAGTCATAGCAAAAGGAGCTGTGGCTGCTGCTTCCCATGGCTCCCTTTGGCTGCAAACAGCAAATCGGATCCAATGGGAGCCACGAGGCTTTGTGGCTGCGGCACCAGTAAATAAACACACCAGTGTAGCCAGTTAGCAGTTTTCTCAAAGTGGTTTCATGGACCATTTTGAGTATCACTGCTTTAGACGTCTACTCACAAATTCAAGGAATAACAGGAATAAGCAGTCAGAATTGGGAGTACTAATAGACAAGTCATAACTGAGCTTAAGTGGCATCTCAGATACTTGATGGGATAAATCTCATAACTGCAGTATTGGCATAGAGGGGTACATCTTGTTCAGGAAGAGCATGTAGGAATAAAAGGGAGGTGGTGTTGTATTGTACACTTGTTCTGAGTTCCAGAAAGAGGCAAGAGGCAGACCAGCTGAAAGTCTCTGGGTAAAGACGAAGTGGGGAAAACACATCCAAACCAGGAGGAGGAGGGAGATGAGGCATTTCTAGAACAAATAAAACAAATATCCAGACCCTTATAGTAATGAGGGACTTTACCTACCTAGACATCAGTGGGAAAAGTAATATGATAAAACACAAAATATCCAATAAGTTCTTGGAATGTCATGGGGACAATGCTTTGTTTCAGAAACTGAAGGAAGTAACCCAGGGCATAGGCATTTAAGAATTGATTCTGACCAACAGGGAGGAGATGGTTGTGAACCTGTAGGTAGAGGCCTATTTGGGAGAACGTGATTATGAATAAGGCTGTGAATCATTCATGGAGGTCACAGAAATCATGAAACAAAAAACAGGACTATGTAGCACTTTAAAGACTAACAAGATGGTTTATTAGGTGATGAGCTTCCGTGGGCCAGACCCACTTGCTCAGATCAAATAGTGGAAGAAATTTGACACAACCATATATACCAAAGGATACCATCAAAAAAATGAACACATATGAAAAGGACAAATCAAATTTCATGTGTTCCTTTTTTTGATTGTATCCTTTGGTATATATGGTTGTGCCAATTTTCTTCCACTATTTGATCTGAGGAAGTGGGTCTGGCCCACGAAAGCTCATCACCTAATAAACCATCTTGTTAGTCTTTAAAGTTCTACATAGTCCTGTTTTTTGTTTCAGCTACACGAGACTAACACGGCTACATTTCTATCACAGAAATCATGGATTCTGTGACTTTCTGGGACCTTTGTGACTTCCACAGTAGTTGGCGTGGTACATCTCAGGGCATCCCTGGGGCCAGATGCTGTGCTGGAGCATTGGTTGGAGAGCAGTCAGGGTACCCTGGGCAGTTCACCCACCTGGAGTGGAAGTAGTAGTGGCACCCTAGCCTGCTCTCAGAGCAGTGGAGTCTGCTGGAGTGCTGCCTTTCCCCAGCACCTAAAATTTATTTAGGGCAATTTTTAGTAAAAGTCATAGACAGGTGACAGGTCATCTTAACCATAGTTCTCTCCAGCAAAGTGACAGAGTCCCTGTGTGCCTACCTGGTCATCAACAGTTTATGGAATTTGCTTAGGTCACAAGGATGTCACAATAGTGCTTGTGTAAGTTTAACTGGAAGTTCTGGTTGACAGACTGAGAGGCCATCTATCTCTCAGTACTGGAGCTAGTTGGAGAAAGGATTGAGAGAAGGTGTTGAGGAAAGACTAAACCATGAATACATTTGTGAGTGAACAGGAGGTAATTGATAGAGGTAAGGGTCACTATTGTATTTTTTATATCCAACCTGTATCCACACATACACATTCAAGAGCATGGGTGCATAGAAACGTGTAATATTCTCCATTTATATGACCAGATCATTAGCTGCTGTAAATCCAGTGAGCCTCTACTGACTTCCCTTTTAATTGACTTGAGTTGAAAGACTGGCCTACAGCCTCTGAACCTGGAAACTTTCCTGACAACCTGTGTCACTATTGGATGTTATGGGGAAGGTCTTCTTTCCTTTCTCCAGTTGTTTTATGTTGTTAATATGGGTCCTTATTTTATGACTTCTGCATCCTTGGAGCCAAAATCTAGTGGTGCAAAGCATCAGAGATGGGAGAAATTAGAAGAGAAAACACAGAAGGACTTCTCTTCTAGCTGACTGTGTCTAGACTACAAAGTTCTATCACTTTTCTTTTGAAAGAGGCTTTTTTCTGACAGTTGGCCCGTCTACACTGGGCCAAATGTCAGAAAAAAAGCCTCTTTCAGAACATCCCTTCTTCCTCGTAGAATGAGGTTTACTGAGATGCTGAAAAAACATGTCTGCTTTTCCAATATTTTTTTGGAAAAGCAGACGCATTCCTTGGACGTGGCAGAGCTTTTCTGGGATATCTCTGGTATCCTGGAAAAACTCTGCAGTCTAGATGTACCTGCTGTCTACTTAAGATATTAAGTGGATAGCTAGCATATTAAATGGAGGATAACAAAGCGTTTCTTAGCAACACTAGTGCTCTTAATCCTTCACCATTACTATTGCAACTGTATGGGCAATGTAAGTTACAGTTCTGATTCCATCTGCATCTGGGTGTTGGAATCGAAGGGTAAGGATGGGTAATCGCCTAATCTTGAGCAATCTTTCATGGGAAGGGTAAATTCTGATCAATTCCTCCTCCATGCCTTGGAATGCTGTTACAATGGAGACAGATAAATATGGCATTTCAGATTTCTTGTTAAATATTAAGTCTCCAGGAGAATTTCTGCTGAGAGACACATGGGAGATAAAATCCTGATTTTATTAATACATCAACTATGTCACAGTTTCATAGAGTTTAAGGGTGGTAGGTCATTCGATCATGTACTTTAATCTTCTGTATGTCACAAACCATTACGTTTCACCTAGCAACCCTATGCTGAAACCAAAACTTGTCTTGGACTAAAAATTGTCACTCTTGAAGGGTATGTCAACACAGCAGTGTTAATTTGGAATAACTGATGTTATTGCAAAATAACATAGTCCGCATCTACACAGCAAGCCATTATTTCAACATAATGTCAAATAATGTCAAGCTGGAGGACTTCTTTCTCCAACTCCTAATACCCGCATTTTATGGGGAGTAAGGGAAGTAGGAGGAAGAGTGCTCTTTCCCCGACTTCCTGCTGTGTAGACAGCGCCAAAAGCCGAAATAAACTATTTCAACTTAAGCTGCACAATTGGTAGCTCAAGTTGTGTAGCTTATTTCTGCTTTAGCCCTGCTGTGTAGATGTGCCCAAGACCTAGGAGACTAAGATGCTGTGTGCTGCAGACAGAGGATAGGAGAAACTGAAATGCTACCAATACCTGAGGCCTTTGCAATGGTAGAGAAATGATTAGGTCAGAAATGCCCTGATGATCCTGGTGGTTGATCAGTGCCCCATACTCCCGAAGAAGACAAATTCCCAACCTCCCAAACAATAATCCCTGCTAGTCTGACCCAGGGAAAATTCCTCCCCACCCTCAAATCTGGAGATCAATTGCATCCTGACCAATGTTCTCTCCAATTCTACGTGTAGAATACATTTTATGTGCATTGAGGCATGTACGGATGTGTACAACCATTAGAAACACATGTCTGCCACCCAAGTGCTCAGTTTACGGGTAATACTGATCCTGGCTATGTGAGCAAGACTTACCAAGACTTAATCTCTGAGGCTTCACATAAAGGTATGGGGCAATCACCCTACCCATGGAAAACACCTAGCTAGATAATTTCATGGAGGTTAGGTCCATAAAAGGCTATTAGCCAGGGGATAAAATGGTGTCCTTGGCCTGTGTTTGTCAGAGGCTGGAGAGGGATGGCAGGAGATAAATCGCTTGATTGTTGTCTTCTGTCCACCCTCTCTGGGGCACCTGGTGCTGGCCACTCTCGGCAGACAGGATACTGGGCTAGATGGACCTTTGGTCTGACCCAGTACGGCCGTTCTTATGTTCTTATGTTGTGCATTGGGGGAAAATCTTTTAGGGTCTCTAGAGGCAACTGGACAAATACCTATTCCATGTGTCTTCTCTGCAAGTATTTAAATTACCATAAAATAAAACTGAAGCCTTTTTTCAAAATAGAGTGCATAAAGTTTGACTTCTAAATTCATACAGTGGGGTCTTTAAAAAGTGGCTTGATTTTCAAGAGATACTGAACCCCTAGAAGTTCTTTGCACCATCCATAGGTAATTCTGGGTGCTCAGCACTTTTGGAAATGACACCCTGACTAAGCAAAACACTTCAGCATGTGTTTAACTTTAGATTTATTTGTTGGCATTGAGTTAGGCATGTGATTAATTTGTTGAATCAGGATGTAGGCGTGTTAATATGGATTTAGGAGTTTTAGTTTAGGCACCCAGTTTTAAAAATCTTGGCTCTAAATTATTCTGTGTGCTATCAAAATGCCTAAATTAATAGTAAAGGTGGAAAAGATTATTTTATGTGGGGATCTTATTTAAAAGGAGCAGCTTTTCCTTATTATAATCCGTCCCCCCACAATAGCTCTGCAAACAGACATGGTCACCATGAGGGAAGAAAAGGATTTGCATGATTCCCAGGTCCACTTATCACCATGTCTGGTCTCCTACAGAGTCTTTACTAGATAGTGAATTAAAGACACAAGCCCTGAATCCCAACATCAATGATAACCAGCAGAATCCTTTCCTTTAATTTCAGCTGTTTACAGCGAGGTTGTTTTCCTCCTGGACCATATGGACGATCAAGATAAGGCCTCTATTGCCCTTCAGATTGTCAAGATAGCTGAGACCAAACTGGCTGTCTTTGTGACTGTTCTGCTAGAAAAGCTTCAGCAGGATGAGGTAGGGCAGTTTCATCAAATCACATCTGTTTTCCATGTTTCCACTCCAAATTCTGTTTGACTTCATGGAAGTAATTCAATACAGAACTTGGCTCAGCCCACCTTCAGTGTAATCAGTATTTACCCTTCTGTCTTCATGCAAAACTCATCATGCAAAATTCTGTTACAGATCAGGATGATATAATAAAGAGACACTCAGAGGAGCACTGTCCTTTTGTACACACTGGAGTACATGGGCTGTATATTATAAAAGTGCACTGTAGGGGTATCTATAATCTCTTATAGCAGTAGTTTGTCCTCCTTTAGCATCTTCATCCAAAAACCTCAAAGCACTTACCTACTTACTCATGAATTCGGTTTTACAGCCCCTTTGGGAGAGTGATAAACATCCCCATTTACTGATGGGCTGTGTCATGGGGAATTAAATAACTTGCTCAACACCACATAGTGAGTTAGTAGAAGAATGGTGAATAAAACCCATGTGAACTGACTCTCTGCTCTAAACCCAAGACAACACTTCTTAATTATAATGACATATGATTGGGATATAGCTCTGAAGGGTTCTTAAATAATCCAACCCCCTTTTTCTTTTATTAATACTCGCATCCAGCAAAGTCCATTTCTCTATTAAGGGTCAACACAGAAGGCATTTTAGTTTCAAGTACCAGGAAGCCAAGACAAGCAGTTCATTTCTGGCTTGCTTGAATAGTGTGGGGCGCTTGTATTCATAAGTTATCAATTATGATTTTCAATTAAAAATCCTCCTTACATTTAAAAATGAATGGAAAGAGGCAGAGCCTCTCCCCACTAGAGCAGTAATAATAGCAGTTTGCAGCAGCATCCTTTAAAAGCACAACCACTGGAATGTGTAGCCAACCATTGGCTTTGAACATTCCAAAGTGCTTTATGACCTTAGCAGGCAGTTCACACCTTCAGCTGCCTGAATTCAGAGTTATAGACTCACAGGAGACAGATGTGAAAGGCTTGTTGGATCATCCAATTTCCCAGCAGTGCCTTTTTCATTTTTGGGGCCAAACCAATTTTAAAAGCTCCTAGTGACTGGGTTTCCACCACTTTCCAATGAAGACGATGTAATAACCTGATAGATGTCTTATAGCTGGGGCATTTTTCCTGATGTTAAAGTCTAAATTTTAGGTCTCTGATACTGCCCCCTGCTGTGCAATGTACGTGCTGCAGGGTAAGAAACACTGACTCCTAAGCATCCTCACTCCACAGTGCATGCTATGCAGCAAGGAGGTGGTGGCTGGCTGGAGTAGGCAGTCACGGTTGTGCTGACTCTGTGGAGGAGAGCTGACCTGATCTGAGCCCAGGGGAGTCCAGTTGTTTTCCCACTGTGATGTGATACGATTTATTTTAGATCCAAGAGAAACCAGGACACTCCAGGGATACTTAACCACTTTCTTATTTATTGCAAGCTTTAAGCAGTTATGACAGTTGTTTAAGTTTTACAAGCCTTAAAAACAATTACTACACAATTTAAACCTTAAATGCCATACATTCTAAAGCAAGAACATAGTGCAAAGCAATGCAAAAGCAATTAATAAAAGAGCTACTATAATACAATAATAAAGACTAGTTCACTTACACTTCACCCGTATGCTACCTACAGTAGCAGGCAGGAGGTCAGGGTTCCTTTTCTTCCCATGCATTGGAACACCATGCACTGGATCACCGGTGTGAAGGGCCTATTTACTTCTAGTTACATCGAGCAGTACCTGTGGGTCAATCCTGCTCATTCCCTCCCACGGATTGTTCTTACTAAGCCCATTTGATAGCAAAGCGAGACTTGGTTGTTCTAATAATATTTACCAATTGATTACGTATTGTGTAGGATATGGAACATGCCCAATACCCTATCTGGAGTACATCCTGTCACTCAGGATGTTGCTGCTATGTGCATAGTTGACAGCTGTATGGCTGCATCTGTAATTTGTGGTTATCAGAAACAGAAGTACCTGTACAAGATTGCTTGCCATGTGTTCTTGACATAGTCTCACGTACCATGCTTCATCTGCATTGTTATGCAAAACATTCCTTCCTCTCACAGCTTCTCCCATGACCTTGCCTGCATGCTTATGTGCACCAGACTTGAGACAGGCCTGGGTTTTGCTTTTTAGAGATCCGCACGTGTTAAAGGGAGACGTGGCCATTTATTGTCAAGGCAGGCTCCCCTACACCCACCCAACCTCACCCTGATGCATGAGGTAAGATCCCATAGAGGTTGCAGGTCTCTATTTAAAAGTCAGTTCTGCTGGCCTCCCTGCACTTTTTAAATTTTTCTCCTGAATTACTTCCAAGCTGTTGATCTTTTCTGGGGAATGTGGTGCCAAAAAAGTGAAATAAGCCAGAAGCAGTCACACCTCAGATGAATAATGAGAAACTGTTGTCTTCCTGCTTTATGACAAGATTCCTGTATGTAACAAACCCAACCCAGATGGCTGACTTTTTTTTTCACTGTCACTCCAGGTCACTTGTTGTTTCCCACTTTTCTCCCTCTCATTATGTCAGTTATATTGACCCCCTCTCTAGGTGCGGTAGTTTGCAGTTCTCTGAAATCAGTCTTGTTCTGCTCAGGTTTCTAATTTCTCTGTGCCCCGCTTTATTATTTCTCTGTCACAACTCATACCTTCAACTCCTCCATATTTAGTATCATCTGTGAATTTGAACTTTGATGGACCCCATAAAAGAGACCTTCAAGTGTGCTACTGTCAATGTAGAGGTAACTCCTGAGCTAATTTTCCCTAAAAGCTGCAGAAGATTTACTGCAGGAGTTGGGTATTTTATCATTGTATTTACAAATTCTGTCTGGAGTGGATAAAAAAAGGCATGATGCTAATAATAACAATAACAACAATAACAATAATAATAATAATAACAACAATAATAATAATAAACGAAATTAGATAAGGGGGCAGTGCAGGGCCCTTATTCTGATTAAAAATTTGTAAATTGCTCAGCTTCTTCTGAAATGCTGCTAGCTGGGGTGATTGTGGAGGGCATAGCAAGTTTTATACAAATGAAGACTAGGGGTTACTTGAGTGAGTATGCAGGCTGAGAATCAGTGTGGTCTAGTGGAGAGGACTCCAGATAGTGAATCAGAAGACCTGAATTATTTTCCTGGCTATTGATCTGCTCTTTTAGCCTGGGCTAGTTGTTTCATGTTTAGATTGTAAACTCTTTTGGGCAGAAGCTTATTAGCGTAAGTGTTACTATATTGCGTTACTATATTAGCTTATAGCATTACTATATTGTCATCAAGGAAACATTTCCCCCAATTGTTCTTTTATGTTTTGTCCCCAGAAAAACAGAGTAGACATTTACTGTATCCTGGAGAAAGTATTACAGCAGGATGCCCAGGTCCTAAAGAGAAGGCTACTGAGCAAAATAATAACACTTGCCTCAAAGCACATGCGAGAGACTCAGGTAAGTTAGATTAACGGAAGTGTTGGAGCATAAGCTTTTGTGGTCAAAGACCCACTTCACTGCTTTTGCAGATTCAGACTAACACGGCTACCCCTCTGATACTCAGGTAAGTTAGTTTTCCCTATATGCTAATGACAGGAATGAAAGCTTAAACTAATTAAAACATTGTTTGTAAACTATATACTGAAACTCCAGGATTAATGACTGCTAGGGGCCCACAGATCCCCACACCGTCCTCCAGAAATCCCAGGTCCTAAGCAGCATGTGACTAGTTTCATCTTGTTCAAGTTACACGTGTGCTTAAGTGCTTTGTAAGGTCAGGATATTGTGACATATATCAGATGCAGAGAGGCCTACCGTTTCTTAACAAGCAAGTATTTTGTGAAGTCTCCTAGGGATTTCATTATTGATACTGATTTTGTGTGGAAGGTGCTCTGATACTATGGTGTTAAGCAGCAGGATGAAACCTTTAAACAGAATCGGAGCTGTTTCCAAAAGAAGCAGTATTTGGATTTAGGGTATAGTTTATTCAGGAAAATTCTCTGAATATCTTGAAGCTGCCCACCTCCTCTGAGGGAAAAATATCATGTCACTATGATAGCCAATCATCCACCACAAATAGCTAATAGCGAATAGTCTAAGCAGCTTGCAAACAACTGAAAGGCTGACAAGTGTTTAGCCAAACGATTCAATGATTATTTATGACTCATGATTCTGTTCTCAGAAAGTTGGGTGGAAAACAGAAATAAGAACTTGATTCATTTGAGCAGCATTGGCTGGTGTAGTTGGCTTTAATCACTTCAGTCTCTCTCTTTTTGTATTTTTTAAGGACGCAACAAATGAACTAAAAGTGGCAGCGAGCAACACATTAGTGGCTCTGGCACGCTGCTATTTCAGTGAGGTGATGTATGAGCTTCAATGTCATCTGAATCCACTGAAGCTGTCTGACGTGTTCACTTTGATTACGCTGGGCAACCTATCATCAGCCTATCGTAGGTCAACTTCCATCTTTTGTTTCAAAGTTATTGTCTTCCATTTAAGGACAGAGGTTCACGCTCTGTACAGCTACACAGAGTGCTATTTGGGGGGCATGAGATGAACTGATGTGGCTGGTTCCAGTTGCTAGACCATGAGCTATCCACACCAAGGTGCAAGCTCTTATGCCCCATTTGAAGTTCTTAAAGGACAGGATTGAGGAAAATCAGGTCTAGTGGAGCTCTTCTCCATTCCATTTCTCATCCCTCCCCAGTGCTCTCTCTCCTACTCTGGGAGAGGATTGGGCATCTGGCACAGCTGCACATTGGTGGAGAATGCTCCTCCTCAGGGTAAATCCCCCACTGATTTTTTACTTCTGCCTTATCATTTGTGTACGCAGCACAAAATGACCTAGGAGCCCATAGCATCCGACCCAGCGGTGTTTCTAAATGCGATAGTAAGAAGGCAGATAACAGTCAATTGTCTGTCTTCCTTTTCTTCTGGTCCTTCTTTTCAGCACTCAAGTGCATTCCTTTTGTGGGAATGACCCTGTACGGCATGAGCTCCATGCGGATGTTAGACGACGAGAGCAGGCTGAGGCAAGCATTTTGTGGTGGTAAGTGCCAGCACTTATTGTAGATGTCCAAAATGGATATTTAGGGGCCTTGGTACAGAGTTAAGTGACTGATCGTTTACAAACAGGCTCTGAACTGGATTGTACCAGGGGCTGAGTCCTCATGCTCCTGTGGCACTCAGTGGAGTTGAGAGTACTCCTTACTTTGCTGGAGGTGCTGAGCATTTGTAAGTTCAGGCCCTTTATGACTTGTGGATATTTTAAAAATAAACAAAAGCTGATGCTGCCCATGTGCCGGGAAACTCCTGGGGGAGAATGTGCAGGCAACAGACTGAATTACATTTAAAAATTTCCCGTTTTCCACCCCTCCACCCATTCCTCCTCTTTAGTTGCTTAATTATCATCTCCTTTCACCCTCTTTCTCTGTCCTCTGGTCTTCTCCACTTCTCTCTTCCTTTGCTTTTTAGTTGATGCTCAAGTAAGGCCACGTCTACACTATGCAGAAGATCAATGCTGCTGCAGTTGATCACCAGGGTCCAAATTAGCAGGTCTAGTGAAGCCCCACTAATTCGAACTGAGTGGGTGCTCCCGTTGGCACCGGTAGTCCTGCTTCTCATGAGGAATAACACTCCTGTCAACCTTCCACTGTGTGGACAGTCTGAAAACACGATTTAAGATACGTCAACTCCAGCTACATAATTAACATAGCTGGAGTTGCGTACCTTAAGTCAACTTTCCCCTTTAGTGTAGATCAGGCCTAAGGGATTAATCCTGCACCTTTGAGATAAATGGGAATTTTGCCATTAGCTTCATAGAACATAGGATTGAGCCTTAATTTTCCTTTCAAGGGCAGCGGGTGCATCTAATTTTAGGGCAAAATGCTGTCAAATCTCAGTATAGCTAATAGGAGTTAGGGGCACTGAACATCTTTCAGACAAACTGTAACCCAACAGGAAATCATACAGTTTTAGGGCTAAATAAGCAATAACTGCAGAGGACATGAATCATTCAGAAAACAGCTGGTCAAAATATTTTGGTTTTGTATTACATTTTTCATATTTTTTTCCAAGTTGATGGAATATTAAACTGAAAAAATGTCAATGACAGTTTTAATCAGGATGTGTTCAGTGTTTTTGTGCAGCTAAAAAGGTGGCTGAAATTTGTTGATTTTTGAAACATGTGAATGATCTTTGTAATTTGAAATTTTGAAAAAAACAAGAGTAAACACTTTTAATTTAATTTCAACTACCTTTACAATCAGCTCTAATTAAGAGGTAACAAGGGAGAAAAAAATATGTTTTCAAATGATGGGAATTAAAAAGAGATGGAGAGAGACAAAAGAGAAGAAAGCCTTTTGAGAAACAAGAAACGGAAAGGAGGGAAGAGAAATCATTCAAAACTGTTATTGGATTTCATCAGCTGTTCCTGAATTGGGCATGGAATTGTAATAAACTACAAGCCTGGGTGTGTCCACTGATAAAACAACGTATCCTTATTACTAGTGCATCCTTTTCATATTGCCTGTCTTTTTTCCTTCCATGCAGTTCTGGAAAAATGGTCAAGGGCAGTAAATGTATATTTTAGTAACTGGGAAAAGTGGCCATTTCCCAAAATGGGTAAATCTCAGTTCTGTGATGAAATTCTTCCCCTCTATCATCATGTGACAAGCAAATGGACCACATGTGAAGATTTGGAGGTGAGAATTGTAGGCTTTCTAAACCTTTATGAGAAATTGTATTGTTAAATTCTCTGTGTATGGCACTCTTTGTGATGATGGAGTTCAATGGCAGGTTCTTTGGGATAGAACGGAGTATGATGTAAAACATTTAAAAAAGATTATAATGTCACAATCTCATGGAAATTCTGTCTGTACATAGTGTACATAGATTCCAGTTTTGTCACCTGACATGCAGATGAATATAGGAGAATGGGCTAAATTCATTCCTGGCAGATGTCTATTCAGTTCCAGTAGAGTTACAGCAGGAATGAGTTGGTTTAGTGTGCATACTAATCTGGGGAAATATCCCACTTGGGAAAGTTGTGAGGTGCAGTAGAATATAATTCTGAAACCAACACCATAGCTGTGTCTAGACTGGAAAAACTTGCCAGCTGTCTACACTGGCTGCTTGAATTTCCGGAAAAGCACTGACGATCTCATGTAAGATCGTCACTGCTTTTCCGGAAATACTATGCTGCTCCCGTTCAGGCAGAAGTCCTTTTCCGAAAGACTTTTGCGCAAAAGGGCCAGTGTAGACAGCACAGTAGTGTTTTCTGCAAAAAAGCCCCGATCGCGAAAATGGCAATTGGGGCTTTTTTGCGGAAAAGCGTGTCTAGATTGGCCACGGACGCTTTTCCGCAAAAAGTGCTTTTGCGGAAAAGCATCCTGCCAATCTAGACGTGCTTTTCCGAAAATGCTTTTAACGGAAAACTTTTCCGTTAAAAGCATTTTCGGAAAATCATGCCAGTGTAGACGAAGCCATGCATGAGTCTTAACTCTTTACCAGGAAATATTGAGATAGGGCTGTTTCAACAGTGGAAAAGGGAAATTGCACTCGTCAGAAGTAGAAAAGATGGGCCCATTGCATGATATTGAATGAATTTGTAGGAACATAAATTCTGTGTCTCTATGTAGCTCAAGCAGGCCATTATCAAAGCCCTTGGTACTATGATGAGCCTCCTCCTGCATAAAGAAGAGCATCAAGATAAGGTGTTCGAACAGATCCCATGGCTTCTTGAGCAATATAAAGAGGATGTTAATGTTTTTCATGTCACCAAGGTGAGATACTTATTAAAATAACTATCAATGTGTGCGCATAGGTGAACTGCACTAGCTGCTACCAGTGGCGTTTCCTGGTCTACATAGTGACTTGTTAGATAATAGATAAACACACAAGTCTTGATTTTATAGACATGGTGACCCAGGTGACAAGTTTTGTAGGTAAAAGCCTCTCATGAAAAGTATCTTCTGTTTCTGGAGATGATAAGGAGGTAAGAAACAAAACACCTTTTCCCTCCCCCCCCCCCCCCGCCCCATAAGATACTCCCTCCTTGTGATTTACTGGTACATCCTATCAACTCTGTGTCTCTCTTTTAGATTATAAATAAACTCCTCAGAGCAGGGGCTGCTGTGTGTTGTCTCTGGGCAGTATTAAGTAAACTGCCAGTAGCTGAAAATTAATACTAAGAAGGCCTGAAGTGCATTGCTTTAGATTCTATAACTAGATAGATATAAAATCACTGTCTATTTCATCTACCGTTGTGTACAGGGCTGTTGTAGCTGTGTTGGTTCAAGGACATTAGAGAGACAAGGTGGGTGAGATAATATAATTAAAGATATTATTTCACCCACCTTGTCTCTCTTATTTCATCTACCCTCAGTATCACATGACCAAGGTAACTCTTGTCTGCTGATAGTGAGAGGATGGAGTGAGGGCAGTTGGCTTCAGTAGTATGATTGAGCATGCTCAGTCTCTGTGAGCTGGCTCAGTACAAGCCAAGCAGCAAATCCAGGGCCACAACCCTGCTGCCCTTCCCCCCTCCCCACTTCCTCCATGGTTTACTCCCAATCTATGTTGGCTTTCTGGTCCAGAATATGTGGTTGCTTTTGGGATTGGAATGCCCATGACTTTGAGGGAATCAATGTCTCATGGACTTGACTAAAAGTATCAGAGGACTACACAAGAGCCTAAATGTAGTAAAATATGTAGATTTCATCAGAGCTATCCTGGAAGCTTCAAGCAGCAAAGAAGAAAAGTGTGTAGGTACAGGAAGGAGTTAGACTGTCATCTCATTATCAATAGCCTGGAAGAGAACATAAAATCATCATTGATAAAATTGGCAGATGAAATAAACATTGGGGAGTGGTAAATAATGGAAAGGACAACTCACTGATTCAGAGTGATATAGATCATTTGGTAAACTGGGTGCTAACAATAAATGTGCATTTAAATATGGCTGAATGTAAATAGATGCATCTAGGAACAAAACAATGTAGGTGATACATACATGTTGAGGGATGCTTCCTGAGAAACAGTAACTCTGAAAAATATTTTGGGAAACTTGGTGAATACTCAGCTGAACATGACCTACAAATGCGATGCTGTGGCCAAAAAAGCTGAAGTGATACTGGGATGCATACATGGGGAAATCTCAAGGAGGAATATAGTGGGAAATGCAAAGTTCATTTCCACACTAGAACTGACCAACAGATATTGGTAGATACCCCTGATACCGGCTTCCTGTGAGAAGAGTGCCTTCCACACCCTGCTTGGCTTATAGCAATTCAGCAGGATGCCATTTGGGCTGCACAGAGCCTCAGCCACTTTTCAGCAGCTCATGAACCAAATATTGCAAACATATATGCGATATACAGCCGTGTGCATTAAGAATATTGTCATCCACAGCACCAGCTGGGGGAAACACCTCTGACATCTTAGCAAGGTATTGTAAGCCCCAATAGATGCACGACTCACTGTGAATCCAGGCAAGTGCCATCTTAGTGAACACAGTAGGAAGGGGAAAACTATAGCTCCTTGATAAATAAGGTCTAAGGCTTGTGTGACTGCCCCACCTCCATGACAAAGAAATAGGTGCCACAATACTTCAGACACAGTGGCTGCTTAGTACTCAACTTCATCACACTGGGCACCCTATTATTGGACCTGATGAAGAACACTCAATCACAGAAAGTCCAGTAATCAGAAGACTGTGAGGAAGCCTTCCAGACCCTGTGAAAACAGCTGAACCAAGAGCTGGTCCTATCCCATCCAACTTCACAAAGCCTTCTATCCTTCAAATGGAGGTCTCGGAGGTAGGACCAGGAGTGGTACTATCTCAAGAAATAGGTGGGAAGGAGCACCAGATCCTTTATCTCAGCTGCAAGCTGTTCTCCTGAGAGACCTGCCGCCCTACTATAGCAAGGGAGGCCCTGGCCATCAAGTGGGTGATCTACACCCTGGGGGTATGTCTACACTACAAAGTTAATTCGAACTAACGGATGTTAGTTCGAATTAACTTTGATAGGCGCTACACTAGCGCTCCGCTAGTTCGAACTTAATTCGAACTAGCGGTGTGCTTAGTTCGAACTAGGTAAACCTCATTGAACGAGGACTAAGCCTAGTTCGAACTTACTAGTTCGAATTAAGGGGTGTGTAGCCCCTTAATTCAAACTAGTGGGAGGCTAGCCCTCCCCAGCTTTCCCTGGTGGCCACTCTGGCCAACACCAGGGAAACTAGTCTGCCCCCCTTCCGGCCCCGGACCTCTTAAAGGGGCACAGGCTGGCCAGCACCCAGATAGCAGACCCTGCACCTGGCACGGCTCGAGCCAGCCACCCGCTGCCACCCAGCCATCCCCCTCTTCCCGGGACCAGGCTGGCGGCTCTCGGGAGCCTGCCCAGGACTGCACCCGCCTGGTTTACTGCGGACATCATGGACCTCGTCCACGACCTCCGCACTAGGCACAGGAAAGTGGCCGTCTAGGGCAGGAGAGCTGCCAGCCTGGCCACCTAGGAGCAGGTGTGCATGAAAATGAAGGTGGTCCACTGAGACCCCCAACCCTGAGCCCTGAGCTTACAATGGGCGTATTGGGTCATACCAAAGGTCCATCTAGCCCAGTAGCCTGTCTGCCGACAGTGGCCAACCCTAGGGACCCTGGAGGGGGTGGACCGAAGACAGTGATCAAGCCATTTGTCTCGTGCCATCCCTCTCCAGTCTTCCACAAACTTTGGGCAAGGACACCACTCCTACCCCCTGGCTAATACCACTCCATGGACCCAACTTCCATCACTTTATCTCACTTCTCTTTAAACTCTGTTCTAGTTCTAGCCATCACAACCTCCTGCAGCAAGGAGTTCCACAGGTTGAATCTTTGCTTTGTGAAGAGCACCTTTCTGTTAGTAGTTTGAAGCCTGCTACCCATCCTTTTCCTTTGGTGTCCTCTAGTCCTTCTATTATGGGGACTAATGGAGAACTTTTCTTAATGCACCCTCTCCACCCCACTCATGCTTTTATGGACTTCTATCCTATCCCCCCTCAGTCTCCTCTTTTCTAAGCTGAGAAGTCCCAGTCTCTTTAGCCTCTCTTTATATGGGACCTGTTCCAAACCTCTGATCATTGTAGTTGCCCTCCCCTCTCCCACCCTCTCTCTTCCCCTCTCCCACCTCCTTTTCCCAGTCTCCCCGAGTTTTGTTCAATAAAGAGAGATTCTATTTTTGACCACACGTTTTCTTTATTTTGTACATCAGGAAGGGGGGCTAGGGAAGGGTAAGTGGAAGGAGGTGACGGAGGAATGGGGTACGAGCCCCCGATGGGGAGGACTGGGCTGGCTCTGCGTGCTTCTGGGGGTGGAAGCTCTCCTGCAGCCCCCCAATTGCTCCTTCTCCCCAGATGGCAGCCTGCGGCAAGTACAGCCAGGCTGATGGCCGAGTGCTGTGATGTGCCCAGTGTGGGCACTCAGAGCACTCCAAGCCAGGACTGCTTTGCAAGAGGGGCACCCCTGAGAACTGTCTGTCCGGGGTGGGGGTCGGGTCCCTTTAAGCACAGCCCTCGGCTAGCCTGAGGCAGCAGCTCCACGCTCTAAGTCCTCCTCTGATGCCCTGCCGGCACTGCTTCCGGCTATCCTTAAGCCCGGTTCAGGGTCCACTTAATGTGGACATGCTAGTTCGAATTAGCAAAACGCTAATTCGAACTAGTTTTTTTAGTCTGGATGCATTAGTTCGAATTAGCTTAGTTCGAATTAACTAATTCGAACTAAGTTAGTTCGAATTAGCGCTGTAGTGTAGACATACCCTGGGATATTCTGTACTGGGGAAGCCCTTTCAACTGGTCACCAACCATGCACCCCTCAGATGGATTAATAACATGAAGGACACCAGTGCCTGAATCATGAGGTAGTACTTCCCGCTCCAACCCTATTACTTCTGTATGTTACGCTGGGCCAGGGAAGGCTCATGTAAACACAGACTTCTCCCAAGTGGAAGGAGACGATGAAGAGGAAGGTCCACCAATGGACACCCTCTTAAGGGGGAGTGTTTGTGACAGAGGATACCCCCCCATGCATGGTTCAGCGGGGGCTAATCATGATCTGTGGGCTATGCCCCTTCATACTTGCTGGGAATGCTCCAACTGGAACCAGGATATAAAAGGGAGCAGCTCAGTTCTGTCTAGGCTGACAGCTGAAGGGAGCAGAGGTGCTTTGCAGGCTTTTGTGGAGGGACTGCCAGTGCCCTAGGATGCAGAAACCAGCCAGCCTGTGGTTCCAGTTGACCCCCCCACAACCATCCAATGCCACAGATGGAGGAGAGACCACGGAGTTACTGAGATGACCTGCTGCAGAAGAATGGTGGGAAGTAATCTATGTGAACTAAGCATTATTGAGTTGAGGTATTAGTCTTTGACTCTGCATGTTTTGGAAGAAACCCCATTGAGCTGCAAGACAAGGCCCTGGGCTGGGACCCTGTGGAGTAGGTAGAGCCTGGTGGAGAAGGGCTGGCCACTAGGCAACACTGGTTTGCCCCAAAGGGTGGTTGAGCACTAGGTTGCACGGTCGTACCTAGAAGGGCTTGGGTCATTGAGCTGAAGAGCCTCATTAAAGGGCTGCTGCACTGACCCTGACTATTAGGCAATGCTGCTCTAAGAACCAGGCCTGCTATGGTGGTTGGGGAGACTAGGTCACTTGGGCTGCCTTAGTTCTTTAACTCCTCCACAACCTGATACCATCCAAACAGGGTGGACCTACCCTGTGACAGGTGACTTACTTACAGTCTATAATAGCTGCATGGGGAAATATATGTAATGACCTAGCAGAGAAAGGCATGACATGATCCAGTGGCTACAAACTGAAACAGGAGACATTCAGATGGGAAATAAGGTCTACCTTTTCAGTGGTGGGATATTAGCCATTCAAACCATTTACCAAGAGTCAAGGGGATCATTTTAAAATCAAGATTGGATTTTTTTCTGAAAGTTCTGCTTTAGGAATTATTTTGGCAATTTCTAAGGCCTGTGTCATACAGAAGGCCTGACTAGTTGATGACAATCATCCCTTTTGGCCTTGGAATCTATGAATTCCATGAACCTGCTTCAGTCATTGCATATTGCTCCTTTGTATGCCCACCTTCTAACTTTCACCCTCTCTTGTAGAGTCTGAGGCAGCTCTTGGAAGTCTCTGGTGAATATAAGATCCTTCTACCTGAAGGGAAATTTCAAGCCATCTGCAGTGCTCTGCACGACCGGGTGAGGGGAACTTGTTCTTGTATCACTTGAGCTTAAGCACAGCAGATCTGAAGCATATTAAGAATAAACATCTTTTGAATGCTAGTGAAGAGCCCGGAGACCTTCTCATGCCTTATTGGTTTCTGCTGGCTTAAGAATAAGCAGATAGTGGTCTCATTTTATTAGCTAAAATCCAGCTCAGTTTGTAAAGCAATTTTAGCATAAGCCAGTTATTAGAGGGAGTTAGAGTTAGATAGTAAAAACTGATCCCATCCAAATGGGGAGGACCTATCCTGTGACAGGGTGACTTAATTGCAGTCTATAATATCTATGTGGGGAAACATATGTAATAATCTAGCAGAGAAAGGCATAACGTGAGCCAATAACTAGAAAATGAAGCTGGACAAATTCAGACTGCAAATAAGGCCTACATTTTTATGGTGGAATAATTAACCATTTGAACCAGTTACCAAGGGTCAAGTCTTGATTCAATTAGCTCTGCTGCTAAAAACACTTTGAAAGCATGAACTTCTGTTATCCAGTGTCTCGGTCATTGTTTCTGATTCTTGTTGTGCAGTCAGTACCATTTCTTTTGGCTTCAGAGCTCTATTTGGAAAGGTAGGAAGTGAGTGCTTAGAAATTAATTGAGCATCTTCTTTTCAGTTGCTTGTTCTGATTAGTTTTCCTTTGATCACTTCTCTTCTTCCCACAGATCTGTTCTCCAACTCAGCAGCTCATCATGGAAAATCAAATGGAGCTGTGCTATTGTATCCTACTGCTAGGTAGGGGAAGAGACTCCAAATTACACAGTAGTTTCCTTGTAACTTCCTTCTTTTGTAGGTGTGGTAAGAATGAGCTTTCAGTTGTTAGTGAGGATGTGATTTCTTCCTTTGCAGCCCGTTCTTCTCCTGATGACCTCATAGCATTTCTGCACTCGCAGCTGAAGATTGAGAATGAGACTGTTCGTGTGGCAACCCTGAATCTGCTCACAGCTATTATTGGTGCTGACTGTAAGTAACACAGGAGTAACTGTGACTGCTGCGATCATCGCCATCGTGCTGGGGGTTGAGTTGGGGACATCCAGAGCTAAAAGCATGAGCTGCTATAGGTTGATCTAAAGAACCAAGGCTTTGCAGGCATGGTAGGGCTATAACATACTCATCATCTCTGCAAATGGGGCACAGAGGATCTGTAACACAGGGGCGGATATAGGGCAGGGCGAGCGGGGTGGCCGCCCCGGGTCCCGCGCTTCAAAAAGCCCCGCGCACGCGCCGTGGTGCCACCGCGCATGAGCATGGCGTCACTGTGCATGCGCCGTGGCAAAGGGGGGGCCCCGCGGAATTATGCTGCCCGGGGCCCCGCAAAACGGTCATCTGCCCCTGCTGCAACACATCGAGTCATATAGTCATAGATTATTAGAACTGGAAGGGACCTTGAGAGGTCATCAAGTCCAGTCCCCTGCCCTCATGGCAGGACCAAGCACTGTCTAGATCATCCCTGATAGGTGTCTATCCAATCTGCTCTTAAATATCTCCAGTGGTGGAGATTCCACAACTTCCCTGGGCAATTTTTCACAGTGTTTAACCAACCTAACAGTTGGGACGTTTTTCCTAATGTCCAACCTAAACCTCCCTTGCTGCAATTTAAGCCCATTGTTTCTTGTCCTATCATCAGAGGCCAAAGAGAACAATTTTTCTCCCTTCTCCTTGCGACACCCTTTTAGATGCATGCTCACCAGAGGGTTGGAAATTCACTAAAGGGACCCAGTGCTGCTCTAAGTTACTCCCATGTGGTCACACAGAAATCAACAGGGTTAATTAAGTGCTGAATGTAGCCTAAAATATTTTCAAGGTACAAATACAAATGTAATCTTGTGGCGGATGCATGTTAATAATAATGAGATAAAAACAAAATAGTACTCCTGACTGAATAAGTATTAGACACTCTAGAATAGATTCCGAATTCTGCTATACTGGTGGTAAACACAGACTAACTTCACTGACCTCCATTTGTCTAACTCTCTTACAATATTTCCATCAGGATAGTATGATGGTGCTATTTACAGAAGTGGAAATACTTCAGACTTAGACTGGTGTAACTGAGATCAGAGTCTGGTCCTATATTTTCCCCGCTGATTCTCTGTATATGAGTGAAGCTTGGTAGTACTCTTAAATAGGGCACAGGACACATTCTAATGTGGAGCATGAGTGTTTGGAACAAAGATATACTATATTGCACACTTCTCCTTATCTTTCAGTGCCTGAGACAAGAGTTAGAAAGTTTCTGATTGTGAAGGCAGTGAAATCTGCTCTCAGTGATCAGAGTGCTAAGGTAAGATTGTGCGTGGAATAGTGGTATTGCTGTTAATATCTGGGAAGTATTTCACTCAGTGGAGAGTCTGGCAATGAGACACATTTTTAGGCTGAGATTATTAATAGGGTTTCAATTAATCACAGTTAACTAAAAATTAATACGATTAAAAATTGAAATTTATTAAATATTTTTGTGGTTTTTTACATTTTCAAATATATTGATTTCAATTACAACACAATGACAAGTGTGTACTATGCACTTTATATTATTTTTATAACAAACATTTGCATTGTAAAAATGACAAAAGAAATAATATTTTTCAATTCATCTCATAGAAGTGATGTAGAGCAATCTCTTTAGCGTGAAAATGCAACTTACAAATGTAGATATTTTTTGTTAACTGTAATGAAAGAATGTAAAACTTTAGAGTCTACAAGTCCATTCAGACCTACTTCTTGTTCAGCCAGACACTAAGACAAACAAGTTTGTTTACATTTATAGGAGAAAATGCTGCCTTTTTCCTAATTACAGTGTCACCTGAAAGTGAAAACTGGCATTTGCATGGTACTTCTGTAGCCAGTGTTGCAAGGAATTTACATAACAGATGTGTTAATCATTTGTACTTCAGCCACTATTCCAAAGAGATAAAAGAAAAAGCAAAAGGACTCTCATATCCTGTCTCATATTGCATGCAGAAGAGATAATAATAACTTGTGCATAATCTCTACCCTTGCAGGTGAGGATGGCAGCTCTCCATTTTGTCCTGAAGCTGCTCAGTTCAGGAAGTGTGGAGAATTGTGCAGCAGGGGATATGGTCGCCTATGTATTCGGAGAGTTCGATGTGTCCACCAGAAATCTGGTAAGGAGAGTTCTTAACACTTAGGACTCAGTTCTGCCATTCTGGCATGCTGATTGTTCCCCTTGACTTCAGTGGGAGCTTTGGATGCTCAAGGATGCAGCTGGACTGAAGGATTAGAGCTAGAATCTGATCAGTGATATTCGTGTAAAACCAGGGTAATGCCCCTGACTTCAGTGGCATTATTTTGGATTTACACAAGTGTAACAGAGACCAGAATCTGATTCTGGATATTTATATCTGACAGTGCGACCTACATTACTTAGACCTCGGGCAAGTCAGTGAAAATTCTGACAACACAATCTTTCAGTGAAATGCTCTTGTATAAGGAAGCACATCTTTTTTATAAATAGACTCTCCAAAGAACACAATGGTGCCCAATCCTGTGGCTGCTGAAGCATACATAAACTATTAGCAAAACACTGAAGTTATGCAGCCTACATCAAGATGTCTAGAACCTGGAAAAGTTTGCTGCACACTTCATTCTCTGTTCTATGTGTACTAGTTCAAAATCTTTTCAATGGGTATTTCCAGCTATGGGCAGAGTCATGGACTCCAGACACAGAGTTCCATGATGGGATCCATGATATACATTAACTTTACAGTAAGTTGTTGAGGATCTTAGCTCTGCCTGGCCCTTTAGCTACCAAGTGGGAGCTTATGGCAGTACTCACCAACTGCCTCTTTTTCATCCTACCCATCTCAAAGAAAGTAGGAGGCAACTCTTTCTCATCAGGCCACATTTGCTCTTATTTAAACTGAAATCAGTAGAGCTGATCAATATTTAGTTTGGTGTAAGGAAGAACAGAATTTAGCCTATAGATAGACTCACATTCACTATGCACAGAATGATCAAGCTGCTTGGGGCATCAGAACAAACAGAATGGCTCCCTCTAGGTTCTGCATATTTATTTCCACTGGGCAGAGTCTGAGTGGCTCTCCTCAGAGATAAAAAGAAGAAATGTTCTTTTTTGAAAATTTTTTTGAAAAGAGTTCAGGGAACTCTTTTATAGAATCATAGAACGATAGGGCTTGAAGAGAATTCAGGAAGTCATCGAGTCCAACCCCCTGCTAAAAGCAGAACCAATTCCAACTAAATCATCTCAGCCAGGGCTTTGTCAAGCTGGGACTGAAAAACCTCTAGGGATGGAGATCTCACCACCTCCCTCAGTAACCCATTCCAGTGCTTCACCACCCTCCTCGTGAAATCGTTTTTCCTAAGATCCACCCCCCCACACACAACTTGAGACCACTGCTTCTTGTTCTGTCATCTGTCACTACTGAGAACAGCCTCTCTCCATCTTCTTTGTGTCCCCTTGTGCTGGGGTTTTCCTAAGCCTGGGTTCTGACCCACCAGTTAGGTGTTTCTGTTATTCTCTTCCCTTAAGAATCTCCATCATTCGAGGTTTTTAATGCCAGGCTTGGCAAAGCCATGGCTGGAATAATTTAGTTGGGGCTGGCCCTGCTTTGAGCAGGGGGTTGGACTATATGACCTCCTGAGGTCCCTTCCATCCTTAATCCATGATTTTATGATTTGTGCACTCCTAATGCAATGGAAAAGCTCTCCTAGGTCAATATTCAGAAAGGCTTTGTAAGAAATAGACACCGATTCTACAGCCAGTGTTTTCCCACTAGCTAGTAAATTCTATGTATCTATCTCATAGCAGGGGACATTTTATGCCAGTGGTGGACTGAGATCTAGTTTTCCCAGTATAGTTAACACTACATGGACAGGAAAGAAAATCATCAGCGCAGTAACCAAATTCAAGAGGACCAGTGAGAACTGATCACCTCTCGTAAAAGGAATGAATTAGTATTGAGTTAAGCTCTGTGTATGGAAACTCATTCACCAAAGACTTCCTGCTCTTCAGACATAAACAGAATAGTTTGAAGAGCTGAGGGGAGGGGAGTTAGGTGCAACGTTGGTATGAAAATAAAGTTATAAAAGGAGCTGGGCTGGGGAGACTTCTCTGCTCTAAATAAAAAGAAATGCTCCTCTCTGTCATTTGCCACTCAGCATGGGAGAAGCTGTCCAGGAAAGAGAACACAGCACCGGACCCCAAACTGCATGCAATGTGCTAGACAGCTGCCATCAGACAGTCTACAGAAGCCCTCACATACACAGAGCCAGACTCATCTCTCATGTAACTCCTTTGGCTTTGATGGAGTTACGTACACCAGAGGTGAATCTGGTCCCTGGGACTTGTATATACAAGGGTCTCTTTTTGGAGACATATAAATCTTTTGCTATATGGAAGTTAAATGCTTTGGAGAGGGATTTTAGTGACAATCAAACCTATTTAAAAGAAACGTTTGGGAGGGATTTTCTGGTACTAACTTTGTCCATTCTCCTGCTTTGCCAACAGCTACTAGAGACCTGGCTCAGTTCAGGGCAGGAGTGGGAGAGAGAAAGGGCCTTGCAGGCCAGTGTCTGGCTGCTAACTGCCTATCAGGAGATAGTTAATAGCACAGTGAGTATAGTTCTACTCTTCCTTGAGCTGACTTCCCAACTTCTATCAAATCTGACATTCAACGTGAATGCATGAGAAATTCTACTAGGCCTGCAGCTGGGGCCTCAAAGTGAGTAAGATCCCTCTGCTTCCATAAGAGAAAGGTTTCCATAATAGTGCTGTGACAGCACTCAGGCCAGACTGTAAGAAACAGGGCAGGCAGTTCCCCAGACTAGTGATTTTATAATTAGATTCACCAAACCAGTAAGAAAAGAGCTTCTACTCTGGTTAACAAAATACCAAACAATAGTACCCTTTAGGCATTCCAGACCTTGGTTCCCATCTAGACAACTAAGTCTAATATAATCACCAATCACAAAGGACTAGACACTTATCCTTAGGTTAATATGAATCACAGGTCTTCCCTAAATATCAGCCAATCCTTAATAACGGAATATCAGATTTGTTGTTAAAAGGAAAAAGAAGAGAGTTACAAATGGTTAAGTGATAGATAGTTGTTAAAATGACTTTCACTTTTCATAGTTCAGGATCACAACCATGGTGGAATAAACGGCTGGCTTGTAAAAGTCTCTCTGGAATCATGCTAACCGGTCAACATCCAAAGCCAGTTTAGATGCAAAGGCTGTTAGTTTTTCCATGCATTTCCCAGACTATTCCAAATAATTATTTGGAAGATCTATGTCCTATGGCTTACACGTCCCCTGTTCAAAGTTTAAGCAGACTGGAGAGAGAAGATCAGTCCCATAACTTGTCTTTTATAGCTATTCTAGCCGGTTGGCAAGCCTCCTCACAGAAATTGTCGAAGCAGGATCTCTCCCTGAGAAAGAATAGGTCATGCAGATCTCCTGTCGTACTTTGTTTTGAAGTTAATTTTCTATTTCCTACGCATACACTGGTAAATGGGTGATAGTCATTCACATAAAGTAATTAGCCGATCGTAGTCTTCCATTACAACACAGATAGTTAAGCTGAAGGCAATGTACAAACTATTTTCTTGTACTATCTTCTATCTTTGATCTTAAGGTTAACTGAAGACAGTTGCATATAATTAAGGCAATTAAGACATGAAAAGGAATTGGAATCTACAAGCTAATTTGGTTATGTTAAACTTCTAGCAAGATATAAATACAGACAATAATACATAACATCTACCTTTCATATCTATTACCAAAATGCATAATGTTGGTGATCGCTAGTCTAGGACTTTTCTTTGGGTACGTCTAGACTACAGGGTTTTGTCGACAGAAGTTTTGTCGACAGTATCTGTCGACAAAACTTCTGTCGACAAAGAGCGTCTAGACACATTCAGTTCTGTCGACTAAACAAGCTGCTTTGTCGACAAAACCCTGTAGTCTAGACACAACCCTACATGCAATAACACCTTCTGTCGACAGAACTCTGTCGACAGAAGGTGTTATGCCTCGTAAAATGAGGTTTACCAGCATCGACAAAACTGCTGAGTTCTGTCGACGTTATGTCGACAGAACTCAGCGGTAGTGTAGACGCAGGTATAGTTTTGTTGACAAAAGTCCACTTTTGTCGACAAAACTCAGTAGTCTAGACACACCCTTTGAAATAACATATAAGTGACTTGTCTTGATACAATTGCAGTGCCGCTTGTTAAGTTATTGTGGTCACACATAGGTTGGCTGTGTCAGTGTCATAGATGCATTCCTATACTCTCAGGCTGTTAAAGTTGAAGCAAAATGCAGGACAATGTAGCACTTTAAAGACTAACAAGATGGTTTATTAGATGATGAGCTTTCGTGGGCCAGACCCACTTCCTGATCTGAGGACGTGGGTCTGGCCCACGAAAGCTCATCATCTACTAAACCATCTTAAAAAATAAATCAATAAATAAATAAATCTTGTTAGTCTTTAAAGTGCTACATTGTCCTGCATTTGCTTCAGCTACTCCAGACTAACACAGCTACATTTCTATCGCTGTTAAAGTTGAATTTCTATTTCTATTTAATCGGATAAGAACATAAAACATGAATGGCCATTCTGGATCCCCCAGACAAATGGTTCATGTAGCCTGTCTTCTGACAGTGGTGGGTGTTATATGCATCAGAGGGAACAAACAGAACAAGGCAATTGTTGAGTGATCTCTCCCCTGTTGTCCAGTCCCAGCCCCAGGCAGTCAGAGATATAGGGACACCCATATCATGCATCTCTGATCATCTTATATGGCTCTATCAAACCCCCCTGTAAGCATCTCTTTTCTAAGATGAATGGTCCCAGTCCTTTTAACTTCTCCTTGTATGACTTGTCCCATATCCCATATCATTTTTGTTGCTTTTCTCTGAACTTTTTCCAATTATAACCTAACTTTATTTAAGTTGGAGGACTACAATTGCTTGCAATATTCAAGGTGTGGGTGTACCATGGATTTGAAACAGTGGCATGATGATATTTATCATATTATTATTCATCCCTTTTCCTAGTGGTTCCTAACATACCATTAGCATTTTTAACTGCAGCTGCATGTTGAACAGATGTTTTTAGAGGACTATCCACAATGACTCTGAGATTTTTCTTGAGTGCTACAGCTAATTTAGACCCCATCAATTTGCATGTACAACAAGGATTATGTTTTCCAATGTGCCGTACCCAGGTACAGTAATGGAGTTCACAATAAGGAAGGCAAATAATGTCCAGTATAGCCGGAGAACTTTCATTCTTCATTCTTTTAAAATTAGCCTCAGGAAACTTTTGATCAGTTTGGATCTCTGATTGGGCTGTTAGCACCATATACCTGTGCTTCACTTACGACATCGCGTCAGTGGGTGGTTGACTGTATCAACTGTCTTCTCAATATACAAGGTGAGGAGACCATGAGCAGGTGTAAGTAACTCTTCACTTTCTTTCATTGTTGTAATGACCATTTTTTCCATCTGTAATTCTTTCTGTCTTGTTAGCGACACTTATATAACAGAACGATTGGGGCCTTGTAAGTACATTGCTGGAAGAGAACTGCACAAATAATAAATAATCTGCAAATATTAGAGGGTGGACAAAATATAGCACACAGGCCAGATCTGCCCTTCTCCCCAGAATTTCTGTCTGGAGCGCTCAGCTGATTAGCAAGCATGCCAGCAGCATGTGTTCAGCTGCCCCTCTCCGACCTTGCTCCATCCTGTCTGCTGCTAGTGGTGTGTGGAGGGGAGGGGAGCAGGGAGACGTGCAGAAGTCAGGGTGACCCTTTTGCCCCTGTCATCATCTCTGCAGAGCAGAGTTTGGGGAGAGGGACACATACAATAGTGCTGCTCCAGTCTGAAGTATGGTGAGTAACGGAGTGCCTATCTAAAGAGGCACTGTTTCTAAGATTTCTCTGGCAGCCAGCATGTCTCTCTCTCTCTCTCTCTCTCTCTCTCTCTCTCTCTCACACACACACACACATTGTCTCACACACACTCTCTCCCCCGCCATATGCCCATATGCCCCCGCTCTGCAGAGTGGGGTGGGGAGAGGGAGATGACAGAGCAGGACAGCTTTCCCTTAAAGAGACAGTTCATGATTTAGAAGTGAGCGAAGAGCCTGGGTTTCCTACCTAAGCTTTTGGTCAGCCCCATCTCTTTTACAATGAGAGTTCAGTGGAGGGATTCTCCTCCAAATCAGAACCTCAGATCAATCTACATGAGTTGTGCTTGACTATGAGATTAGATTTAAATACTGAGAGCAGAGTGGCTACTGAAACCAGATATACAGAGAAAGATGCTCCACACAGAATACAGTGCCTGTTTAATCCTGTATGAATCACAATGAATCACATGCCATTACCGTTAACTTTCAGACATAGGGGCTACGTCTAGACTACATCCCTTTTTCGGAGGGATAAGGGATCTTTCGGAAAAGGCTTAATTTTCCGCAAGATCAGCATCTAGACTGGCGCTTTTCTCCGGCAAAGCTCCGTGCCGAAAAAAGCTGCAGCCATTTTTATGCTAATGAAGCAGGGGAGATTTAAATCCCCGCTTCATTAGCAATTGCGATACGTCTAATTTACATCCCTTTTCCGAAAAAGGGATGTAGTCTAGACATAGCCTGACGGTAAAATTCTGACTCCGTTAAAGTCAACAAGAATTTCGTCATTGGCTTTAGTGGGGCCAAAATTTCACACACAGCTGGTAATAACATACCCCATAGATCCTCCTGTATGATTATCTCTGGATCAGAGGTTCAGTTTTATTAAATGTTGCCATACTTTTTCTCCTTTTCTCTATCCTAGGTCAGTGCACTAACCTGGGGTCAGCAGAGGAGGAGCTGAGTTGTCTCCGTGAGGCACTAACAACTCCAGACCCTGAGGCTCTGTTTCAAGCATCTTCCAAAATGGCTAAGGTAACAAACACTAGGTGACTGTCCTAGTGGCTGTGCACCATTCATTTTCCCTTGTCCAGAGGACTGGAAAAGGGCAAATCTAGTGCCCATCTATAAAAAGGGAAATAAGAACAACCCAGGAAACTACAGACCAGTTAGTTTAACTTCTGTGCCTGGGAAGATAATGGAGCAAGTAATTAAGGAAATCGTCTGTAAACACTTGGAAAGTGGCAAGGTGATAGGGAACAGCCAGCCTGGATTTGTAAAGAACAAATCATGTCAAACCAATCTGATAGTTTTCTTTGATAGGCTAACGAGTCTTGTGGATAAGGGAGAAGGGGTGGATGTGGTATACCTAGACTTTAGTAAGGCATTTGATACAGTCTCGCATGATATTCTTATCAATAAACCAGGTAAATACAACTTAGATGGGGCTACTATAAGGTGGGTGCATAACTGGCTGGATAACCATACTCAGAGAGTAGTTATTAATGGTTCACAATCCTGCTGGAAAGGCATAACAAGTGGGGTTCCACAGGGGTCTGTTTTGGAACCGGCTTTGTTCAATATCTTCATCAACGATTTAGATATTGATATAGAAAGTACGCTTATTAAGTTTGCAGATGATACCAAGCTGGGAGGGGTTGCGACTAATCTGCAGGATAGGGTCACTAATTCAAAATGACTTGGACAAATTGGAGAAATGGTCTGAGGTAAATAGGATGAAGTTTAAGACAAATGCCAAGTTCTCCACTTAGGAAGGAACAATCAGTTTCATACATACAGAATGGGAAGCGACTGTCTGGGAAGGAGTACGGCAGAAAGGGATTTAGGGGTTATAGTGGACCACAAGTTGAATATGAGTCAGCAGTGTGATGCCGTTGCAAAGAAAGCAAACATAATTCTGAGATGCATTAACGGGTGTTGTGAGCAAGACACGAGAAGTCATTCTTCCGCTCTACTCTGCGCTGGTTAGGCCTCAATTGGAGTATTGTGTTCAGTTCTGAGCACCGCATTTCAAGAAAGATGTGGAGAAATTGGAGAGGGTCCAGAGAAGAGCAACGAGAATGATGAAAGGTCTAGAGAACATGACCTATGAGGGAAGGCTGAAGGAATTAGGTTTGTTTAGTTTAGAAAAGAGAAGATCGAGGGGGAACATGATAGCAGTTTTCAGATATCTAAAAGGGTGCCATAAGGAGGAGGGAGAAAACTTGTTCATCTTGGCCTATGGGGATAGAACAAGAAGCAATGGGCTTAAACTGCAGCAAGGGAGATTTAGGTTGGACATTAGGAAAAAGTTCCTAATTGTCAGGGTAGTCAAACACTGGAATAAATTGCCCAGGGAGGTTGTGGAATCTCCATTTCTGGAGATATTTAAGAGTAGGTTAGATAAATGTCTATCAGGGATGGTCTAGACAGTATTTGATCCTGCCATGAGGGCAGGGGATTGGACTCGATGAACTCTCAAGGTCCCTTCCAGTCCTAGTATTCTATGATTCTATGATTGTTTTATGCTTTTGTGATGTCTTTCCACACTTGGAGCGAGCTATGGGAGTGAGGCATTCATGGGTAATCAGTAACATGCTTTTCATAGGTATATGCTATGAATGCCATGTAAAAAACAAACAGATTCCAGACAGTTGCATGAACATGCCCATGCATGTGCGCGCGCACATCCATCCATCCATCCATCCATCCATCCAGGGGGAAAATATGTGAGCGGGACATCAAGCTGAGAAACCAGTCTTGGCACCTTGTGTGTTTACCTGAACCTATATTTGTGTGCATGCATCTCTTTGCATATTTTTATATTTTGTGAAAAGATGTCATGTACATAATAGAATATAAACTGGAAATTTACATCCTGTTTGTCCCATACAATGTTGTGCTAACTGTACAACCTAAGATCTAACCTGATATTATTAGTGTAGAATAGAGATGTGGTAGCTAGAAAGATTACAGAGAAAATTTTAATTGCAACTGCCTTGCCAGATAGGAGCCCAATTAGCAATTTGCTGATGAATACATTATTTTCCAATACAGCTCTTAGGCCTCCTTTCTTAAAAGTACTGGAGCCGACTATCATTGCAATCTTTCCTGTTTTTGATCTGTCCACAGGTGGTTAGTAAGTACTTTCCCTCTGAACAAGCCACAGATTTTATTGAGGCCATACTGGATGGTATGCGGTCTGCTAGCCCCTCCTGTGCCACAGCAGCCGGTCTGTGGATGAAGATCATCCTGAAGGAGTGTGGAGGTGCCATGCTGGATGAGGTAAAATAGAAGCTGGAGAGGTTTTTCTGGCTAACCTGCAGGCTTTCAGGTCTTTGCCATCATTTGCAGTGAACACAAGTCTTGCTGTTTCTCCCCCTGGGATTGGAAGTTAATTCCATCTGTGTTCCTATCCTGAGTCAGGCAATGGGGGAATCAACAGCAGAAGACAGAGATAATCTAACGGTACATCTGCACTAGCTCGTTAGTTCGAGCTCGGTAGGGTAATGAGGGCAAGCGGAGTTGCAAATGAAGCCCGAGATTTAAATATCCCGGGCTTCATTTGCATGTTCCCTGGCGCCACCATTTTTAAATCCCCCTTACTCCAAACTCCGTGCCCGCGGCTACATGCGGCATGGACTAGGTAGTTCAAATTAAAGATCCTAATTCGAACTACCGTTACTCCTCATGGAATTAGGATCTTTAATTAGAACTACCTACTCCGTGCCGCGTGTAGCCGCGGGCACGGAGTTCAGATTAAGGAGGATTTTAAAATGGCAGCACCCGGGAACATGCAAATGAAGCCTGGGATATTTAAATCCTGGGCTTCATTTGCAACTCTGCTTGCCCTCATTACCCTACCTAGCTCGAACTAACGAGCTAGTGTAGCCGTACCCCAAGGGAAAAGGAAGATGCTTGATTAGTTGTCTATCTTGTTGTCACAGTTTCCAGCCATGAAAGGCTTGGAAAAATTAGACTCCGAGTAAAATGCAAAAAGAGAATATCCGGCCCCAAGAGACAAGCTAAGTGAACTACATCTTCGGGCCTCAGATAATGAGGGGTCTCTAAAAATACCCCCAAATTACTAGTTTTTACTTGCCTCTTTGCCTATGTATAGATAGATAGATAGATAGATAGATAGATAGATAGATAGATAGATAGATAGATAGATAGATAGATAACTTTATTATTTCTCTTTTCATTGTCCTTTCTGTTAGAATAATACATGTTTTTTTGGAAATGCAATGAGGCCTCTTTAACTTGACATAGCTTAGGGCCTCAGCATGTCTTAACCCGGTGTTGCAGCCAGGTATGGGCAGAGATATGCATAATTTTTGTGGATTAAATCTATGCAGCCATGTCTAAATACTTGTTTTTTGAAGGGAGGAATTTCTACAAGAACAGCAAATTGCTAAACGACTAAATAAAGGTTTTGGCTCTGCAGAATGAATGCAGAGAATGGAAAAGGGACATTTTTTCTGGTTTTATTCTGTCCAGGTGCCAGCTATCCTGAGGAGAATATACATTCATATGCCTACCATCAAGCAGGGTAGCTTGAGGCAGTTCCTGGTGGAGGCAGTGTCCATTCTAGCCCACCATCACCTAGAGGCAGTGATCTTCAGCCTCCTCACCAAACGTCTGCCGATGGACAGGTATATAGTGCTCCTTACAGTGTTCATTTTGGTAACCATGGATCCCACAGCTTCACTGGAAGATGTAAGGCTTCATTTAAGCCACAGACAGGTTGAGATAATTCCTAAAGGTTAATAGCTTGGGTCTTTCTGCAGAAAGGTCCAAGACCATGTCAAGGTGGGTGCAGGGAGAAATTAAGTTTCATTCTGTTTCCATTAATTAATAGTTGCTTTGGCATCCTAAAGACTTCCCTTTACTGGCATCACTGGAGTGGACTTTTGCCTCTCCAGACCCCTGAACTAACATCACCCTGGAAATTGCCAGTGACTGTTCGTTTTCTGGTAGCATGAAAGCTTCAAATCCAAATTCCTGGCTGATTAGCAAGGATAGGGCACCAGGCTTTTGGTATCAGGAAGGGTATGGCTGCTGGAATGGAGTTGTCATTCTTGGTACTTAAAGACAGGGCGGTAAGCATATCTATCATTTCATTCAAACATCCCTAGCTGAATTATCAGTCATCTGTGCTGGAATCTAAGAACATAAGAACGGCTGTAGTGGGTCAGACCAAATGTCCATCTAGCCCAGGATCCTGTCTTCAGACAGTGGCCAATGCCAGGTGCCCCATAGGGAGTGAACAGAACATGCCCATTCTGGCAAATAGAGGCCAGGGAATGCCATTTGTAAAGAGGTCATGGGCTAGCCACAAATATTTGTTCTCATAGTTGTACATCCAGTTAGTAGGAAGATCATTTTTCTTTCTTCAACTTGTCTCCCAGGCCCTAGATCTTTGGGCATCATATGCTCATGATTCCATATCTACTGAGAAGTAGGAAAACAGGAACTGTGATTAGAGCTCTGTGTCCTTTCCTTCTGAAGTCTAGCATTAATGGTTATGGTGCAGTAAGGCTAGGGTTGTGTCTATACAGCACCCTAAACTTGAAATAAGATGCACAATTTGCACTCCGCAAATTGCCTATCATATTTTGCATAGCCTATTTTGAAATGTGGCGCTTCTACACAGCACCAAATGTCGAAATAATGTGCTATTTCAAGCCATCCCTTATCCCTCATGCAACAAAGTTTATTGGGATGGCAAAATAGTGTGCCCATTATTTTGAAAAATATTTCAAAATAACGGGCTGCTTCTGTAAATGTGGGGTAGGTATTTCGGGATACCTCCAGGATCCCAAAATAGTCATGCACTGTAGAAATGTAACCTGAAATGTAACTTAACTTAGTTCTGTAACTAGAAACTCAATATGTAAAACATGAGGACCATATAAGGAGGACAGCACTCTGAACTTGCTCATCATAGGCAGGGCTTGACAAATAATACAATCTACTCATCCATGGCGTGTAGATTGTAACCTGGAAGAGCCGGGTTCGGGCGATCTGTGCATGCGCAGATCGCCGGACAGCGCGGCTGGTGAGCCCTGATCATAGTCAAGGAGAAAATGTGTTCTTTACTTGAATATGATGCATATAGTCAGAGCCACAAAAGTCTCCAGGGGTCACATATAACCTATGTTAAATTGCAGTAACACCACTGAGCTGTGGAGATCTCTGGGGACAGATCCCTTGCTCGCCCCTCAAGTCCTGAAGGTCCTAATAGAAAGAATAAAGACTCCAACAAGCCAAGAAGGAAGCATGACCTCAGAGACAGAAACTGACCTGCATTTAGCAGCTGCTGCACCTCTCACAGTAAGTTAGACGACAGACATGTATTTCTCTGCTTTGTGACAAACATGCTGATGGAAAGCTAGATGAGTGGTATAATATTGTCATCTGGGCACTTCTTTTCTGAAGTACTGTTTCCTGGATTCCAGCTGTGCTTTCTGTGGCAGATTTAGAGTATGTGGCTGATTCACTTAATAATATCTGGCAATTAGAAAGTCTTTGAATCAGATTTCTTACAGTGCTTTGCAAATGTTTTGTGCAACTCATAACATGCCTTGATAGGTCCTACACATTTTTACAGCTATGGGACGCTAAGGCACACATGGAGTGAATTGCTCTCGGTCATTCATCAAGTTAGTGACAGGAGTGAGAATTTAGTCCAGCAGGTATCAGAAGGGGAGAGCGTGTGATAGTGTTAGGAAGAGACCTCTTCTTTTACCATGCTCTCCTTTCAGGCAACATGTGCCATCTTTGAAGTGGTGTCAGCATTGCAGTTGAGCAAAACTGTGCAGGAGCTGTTCCCGGAGTTGTTCACTGTTCTTCTGCAGCAGATCAGCCAAACCCTAGGACAAAAGATGCCTTTGCCCAGGATGAGACGCCGAAGGAGGTTATTTAGAAAAGGACAACAACTATGTGAGGGCAACCCTTGCAGGTAATTAGAAGAAAGGGAGCAAAACAAAGAGAATCCCAGTCCATTTGTGTGACACTCCCCAGGAGTTCTCAGGGTTATGAGGCACCTTACCATCACCTGCTTTTAATATGAGAAAGTCTTGTTTGTGCTTGCTATAGGTCAGTTCCCTGAAACCACCAAGCTCTGGCAACACAAACACTACTATCTAGGCCTCCTCAGGCCTCAGTCTCTTTGTCCTCTCTTTCTGACTACAGCTTAGAGAATCTCTATCAACAGATTCTCCTCTAAGAGAAGTCTCCCTGCGATTTACGTGCATCTCCCCACCAATCGGCTTTCCCCCATCTCTTAGTTTAAAAACTGCTCTACAGCCTTTTAAATGTTTAGTGCCAGTAGTCTGGTTCCACCCTGGTTTAGGTGGAGCCCATCCTTCCTGTATAGGCTCCCCCTCTCCCAAAAGTGTCCCCAGTTCTTGATAAATCCAAACCCCTCTTCCCTACACCATCGTCTCATCCACGCATTGAGACTCTGAAGCTTTGCCTGCCTACCTGGTCCTGCGCATGGAACTGGAAGCATTTCCAAGAATGCCACCATAGAGGTCCTGGATTTCAGTCTCTTTCCTAGCAACCTAAATTTGGCCTCCAGGACATCTCTCCTACCCTTCCCTATGTCATTGAGACCTACATGTACCACGACCACCGGCTCCTCCCCAGCACTACACATAAGTCTATCTAGATGCCTCTAGCATTTTGTCTCTTTTGCTCTCTGTTTCCCTCAAACACTGCTGTGGATGTCCCTTTAGGCAGATTCCTTATTCATGGGAGAATAGGTTTGTTGATTCTATAGCCCCACTCTAGCCAGGCAATCAGGTACATTTCTATCCAATTAGGCTTTCTCTGGGGAAGCTAATTAGTACTAGTAGTTACCAGAGTGCTGACCCCAAGTACAAGCTCTCAGCACCCTGTCACATCTCGCTGGACATAGGGCCCCAAAATATCCATTAGTGATCACTAATCTCTCTGTGTCCCAGCTTTTGGGGTCTGATTGTGAATTTTTTCCATATTACTGTACTGTGCTAGTGCCCATACACCTTGCAGATAGGAGAAAGTGACTGCAAAATGTTGTCCATAGCAACACTAGTAATATGAGATGTATGAGACTGAAATACCTCCTGGGAATTAAGTCCTTCCAAAAACAGTGGTCCCCAGGATACTGTCAATGGATGAACTGTCAATGAACAACAGACCTGACAAGTAACTGGGGTTTCCTGACTGCTTAGGCTGTGCCTTTCTATTGGTTACTACAGTTCTGTGCCTCTTTTCCCCCAGGCTTTCTATTGAAGCATTAGAGGCTGTGCTTCTCAAGGCTATGAATGAGAAGCTGATACGAACTCTCTGGAAGCAGAAAACTTGGATGCTTCTTGAAAATCCGCAGACTCACCACGAGGGGGTGTGTTTGCTGGTGAGGTAAGAGATCTAGGAGACAGCACTTCATCCTCAGGGATCGGCAACAAATAGAGTGACTGACAGGGAACTTTCAGGTATAGCTTTGTGCGGGGTGCCCTGGGTGAGAAACACAGAGCTTCCATGCGTAGCTTTTAGAGTTGTATGGTCATAGCAGCTAAGCTTTTGAAGTGCACAGTCTGCCCCATAAGTGGTTCCTTTTGTCTTCCAGGGTTCTGCAAAGATCTGGACTAATAACAGTGGAGATCATACAGAGCCTCCTTCCCTGGGTAAATTCCCCATCAGAAAACCAGCGAGTCACCAGCACAGCTTTCTTTGCTCAGGTATGAGCAGTTCCACCATTAGGCTGTTATCTGTTGTTTACCTTTCTCTGAGGAATTGTACAGTTCAGTTCATAGGAATTCATTTTAGATAGTAGAATGTGTCCTTTATAAGGAAATCTCATAAGGAACTTCATTACACCTTTCTTAATCATTTTCTCTTTGTTATTTTTGGGGCCTATACTAGCCTAGCCTAGCTGCCTATTCTAGTTGCTGGTTAAGAGAGAGTGAGCAAGATATAGATAGGCTACGTCTACATTGGCAAGATTTTGCGCAAATAGGGTATGTCTACACTACAGCACTAATTCGAATTAACTTAATTCAAATTAGTTAATTTGAAATAAGCTAATTCGAATGAGTGCATTTAGACCTAAAAACTAATTCGAATGAGCATTTTGCTAATTCGAAATAGCATGTCCACATTGAGTGGACCCTGAACCGAAGTTAAGGCTGGCCAGAACCAGTGCCGTCAGGGCATCAGGTTAGGACTTAAGGTGTGGAGCTGCTTCCTCAGGCTAGCCGAGGGCTGTGCTTAAAAAGACCTGACCCCCACCCCGGACAGACAGTTCTCAGGATTCCCCGCTTGCATGTCTAACTCGATGGGGACATCAAAGCAGTCCTGTCTTGGAGTGCCCTGAATGCCCACACTCGGCACATTTCAGCACTCGACCATCAGCCCGGCTGCACTTGCCGCAGGCTGCCATCTGGGGGAGGTCAATCAGGGGGCTATCAGGATCCAGGAGGCCCTACAGGAAAGCTTCCACCCCGAGGAGCCCGCAGAGCCACCCCAGTCCTCCCCATCGGGGGCTCGTGCCCCATTCCTCCCTCACCTCCTTCCACTTACCCTTCCCGAGCCCCCTCTTCCTGATGTAAAAAATAAAGGACATGTGTTCAAAAATAGAAACTCTCTTTATTTAACAAAACTGGGGGCGGAGGGGATTAACCTCTGGGGGACTGGGAAAAGGAGGTGGGAGAGGGGAAGAAAGAGGGTGGGAGAGGGGAGGTGGAAACCTGGGAGGAGGGAGCTGGAAGGGGGAAGCCAGGGGAAGAAGGAGGAGGGGAAGTATCAAACTATGGTACGCCATATCTTCAGAACTGTGTACAGATGTGGTCTTCTCACCTCAAAAACGATATGGCCTTGGAAAGGGTTCAGAAAAGGGCAAGTACAATGATTAGGGGTTTGGAACAGGTCCCATATGAAGAGAGGCTAAAGAGATTGCGACTTTTCAGCTTAGAAAAGAGGAGACTGAGGGGGGATATGATAGAGGTCTATAAAATCATGAGTGGTGTGGAGAGGGTGCATAAAGAAAAGTTCTTCATTAGTTCCCATAATAGAAGGACTAGAGGACACCAAATGAAATGAATGGACATCAGGTTTAAAACTAATAAAAGAAAGTTCTTCTTCACACAAAGTTCTTCTTATAGTCAACCTGTGGAACTCCTTGCCACAGGAGGCTTTGAAGCCTAGTACTATAACAGAGTTTAAAGAGAAGTTAGATAAATTCATGGAGGTTGGGTCCGTGGAGTGCTATTAGCCAGGGGGTAGGAATGGTGTCCCTGGCCTCTGTTTGTGGAAGGCTGAAGATGGATGGCACGAGACAAATGGCTTGGTCATTGTCTTCGGTCCATCCCCTCTGGGGTACCTGGTGTTGGCCGCTGTCGGCACACAGGCTACTGGACTAGATGGACCTTTGGTCTGACCCAGTACGGCCATTCTTATGTTCTTATGTACTAAGCGCAGGGCTCAGGGTCGGGGGTCTCACTGGAACAACTTGATTTTCATGCAAATCTGCTCCTGGGTTTGGATGTGGCCTTTGGTGGCCAGGCTGGCAGCTATCCTGCCCTAGACGGCTGCATTCCTGTGCCTAGTGTGGAGGTCGTGGACGCTGGAGGCCTCCCCCCAAACCTCGATAATGTCCACGATCTCTGCACTAGACCAGGCAGGCGCCTGCCTCTTGTGGCCCTGGGCAGGCTCCTAGGAGCCGCCAGCCTGGTCCTGGGAAGAGGCGGAGGGCTGGGTGGCAGCAGGTGGCTGGCTCATGCCATGCCAGGTGCAGGGTCTGCTGGCTGGGTCCTGGCAGGCTTGCCGCTGGCACAGGCACTGTAGCCAGACCATGCCCCTTTAAGGGCTCTGGGGCTGGGAGAGGGGCAGAAAAGTTTCCCTGGTTTGGCCCAGAGTGGCCATCAGGGCAACCTGATTAGGGTTAGCCTCCAACTAGTTCGAATTAAGTGGCTACACAGCCCTTAATTTGAACTACACAATTCGAACGAGGCGTTACTCCTCGTAGAATGAGGTTTACCTAGTTCGAATTAAGCGCTCCGCTAGTTCGATTTAAATTCGAACTAGCAGTTTGTATGTATAGCCGCTATTAAAGTTCATTCGAACTAACGGCTGTTAGTTTGAATCAACTTTGTACTGTAGACATACCCATACTTTTAACGCAAGAGTTTTTGCGTTAGAATATTTGCGCAAGAGAGCGTCTACACTGGCATGTGCTGTTGCGCTAAGAGGCGCTTTTCTGCAAACTCATCCGTGCCAGAATAGACGCTCTCTTGCGAAAGAAAGCTCCGATGGCCATTTTAGCCATTGGGCTTTCTTGCACAAGAAATTAATGTGGCCTGTCTACACTGGCCTCTTGCGCAAGAACAGTTGCACAGGAGGGCTTTTTCCTGAGCGGGAGCATCATAGGTTTTGCGCAAGAAGCACTGATTTTAGACATTAGAATGTCAGTGTTCTTGTGCAAGAACTCCCCACCAGTGTAGACAGGCAGCTGCTTTTGCGCAAAATCATGCCAATGTAGATGTAGCCATAGAATTTGAATTACTAGACCTTTTCTGACAATTCCTAGGGCTAATACTGACCAACAGCTCCTGATTTTGGTCTAGCTCAGCAAATCTTCTAAATGAATCTAGTGTCCTAATACTATAAAATAAGCAACATACAAATACATTAACATCTATCTTAGATTCTCATGAATGTAGAATAATAGATTCATAGATCATTAGAACTGGAAGGGATCTTGAGAGGTCTTCGAGTCCAATCCCCAGCCATCACGGCAGGACCAAGCACAGTCTAGATCATCCCTGACAGGTGTTTGTCTAACCTGCTCTTAAATATTTCTAGTGATGCAAATTCCACAACCTCCTGAGGCAATTTATTGCAGGGTTTAACCACCCTGACAGGCAGGACGTTTTTCCTGCTGTCCAACCTAAACTTCCCCTGATGTAATTTAAGCTCATGGCTTCTTATCCTATCCTTAGAGGCCAAGGAGAACAATTTTTCTCCATCTTCCTTAAAACATCCTTTTAGAAACTTGTATTATCTGAGTACTTCAAAATGAGAATGTAGTATCTGAGTGCCTCAAAACTCTTTAAAAGTATGTATCCCTACAACACCCCTGTGAGGCAGGGAAACACTATTAGTCCCATTTTGCAAACAGGAAACTGATGCACAGAAGGCCTAAGTGACTTGCCCAACATCATCTAGGAAGTCTTTGAGGGTGCAGGAAATTGAACTGGAACCTCCTAAGTCCTAGGCTGCTGACCACTGGAGCATCCTCCCTCTCCACAGCCTTGCTATAACGTCTGTGTCATATTTCACATTTACGCTAAGTCGCTATTTTAGAGGCTCATCTGGTGGTTCTAGGAATCTGTTTGTGCCCCCAAATCTTTCTACACCCCACCTAGGAAAGGAGTCACAAACGTGGGTTTTCAAGGTCTGCCTAGAGAGGCCTCATGAAAGCTGCCAATCAGAGCCCAGCTGGCTCAGATCTATGGAGCTACAGGGCTTTATTAGGTCAGTTCCTTTCAGGAAGTGGAGGGCCAAGAAAGGATGCTATTCTCTGGCCAAACCAATTCACAGGGGTTTATTTCAGGCAGCATTTTCTGAAGCTGAATTTGCAGAGAGAGAGTCCTTACGAGCCTTCAACATATAATTAGAGGGAGAAACTGAAAGTGGCCCCATAGGAAGAACCCAAGGAAAAAGTAGCAATAAACTGAAATGAAGCAATGACTCGCTGCTATTTCTAGGTTGGAACCAAGAGTAGTGGGCAGGCCCAGGTTCCCCAGTGGCATAAACCCGATGAAGGGGACAAGGCTTATGGAGAGGTTGAACAAAGAACAGAATATAAAGGGTCCAGAGTTGGGGCTGAAGACCCTAGTGAGGGCAACAGGACCTAAAAGGCATTTGTTTGGACTTTGGGACTTGGCCAGAGGGCTGAGCCATGGAAGACTCACTAAGATCGACTGGCAGGATGCACCTGGGCGAGAAAAGGACTGTGGTATCAAATGCAGTCACTGAGAGGCTTTCAAGGGATGAGCAATCCCCCATTATAGTGCCTAAAAGGAAAAAATCCATGTTTTTAACACAGTACTCATTCATATAGAATAATAAATTACAGTGTATTACGTGTCTCCTCAAATTATATTCGCTATCTTAATGAACAGATTAGAGCTAATGGACATGTTGATTTTATTTCAGCTAATGACTGATCCCATACTCAGGGAGAAGAAGATCCTTAAGTCTGTGTTACATATATTAGAAGAAAGGTCACGGGACAATAACAGCATTGTCCGTCAAATGGCTGTAAGAGGCCTAGGCAATTTAGTCTATGGGGCACCTGAGAAGGTAAGATAGAATACTGAATACAATGCAGCATAACTAGAGAAACTAAAGGAAACAATTGCTCAGGATTTACAGAGGCCATGCACAATGCACTAGGCCAACTTCTGCTCTCTCATACCCCTGTAACCTCTTTGCAGTCAATACACAGCAGGTTTGTTCCCTTGGTAAGCTGGGCATAAGGAAACAATATGGACTTAATATGATCATATGTAAATGTATACTCCCAGGAATGAAGAGTGTAGGCTTTATTTCCAAGATGAGAGATTCTATTCCAGGAAACAGAGACACTAAAAAACTCAAATCATGATAGATAATCAGCTGAACGTAAGCGCCCAGTACAAAGCTGTGACCAAAAGAGCTGAGGTGATCCTCGGAGGCATAGACAGAGGGATTCTGAATAAGAATAAAGAAGTTATTTTACCTCTGCTTATGGCACTGGTGTGAGAACTGCTAGAATACTATGTCAGGATCATGCCTGCAATTCAAGAAGGATGCTGATAAATTGGAGAAGAGTCACAAGAATTTTCAAAGGGCTAGAAAATGTGCCTTTAGATTCAATGGGGGGGGGGGGGGGAATGAAGCTAAACTAATTCAGACTGCTAGTAAGGCATACATTTTAATGGTAATTTTAATCATTGGAACCATTTACCAAGGGTTGTGGTGGGGTCTCTATCAGTAGCAACTTTAAAAACAAGATGGGCTGTTTTTCTAAAAGAGGTGCTCTAGTCAAACAGACATTATTTTGGGGAGGTTCTGTGTTGTGAAGGAGGTCAGACTGAATGATCACAATGGTCCCTTTTGGCCTTCAAATCTAAGTAATTAGAAATCTAATAGGATTACATAGGCGTAATATGGCACAGAGTTTGGCTTATTGTAGCTAGTACCTGATGTAAAATATAGCTATAGGTCACTAGGGGGGCAGATGAAATTCCCACTGCTTCATAATTGCTAAAAAAAACATATTAGAAATGTGGTTAGTGGAAAGTGTTTTTTAATGTCATACGTCTGAACAGGTGAAAAAGTACAAGAAGTTTCTTCTGGAGGCACTGATCAGGACTTTAGAAGACACTTTCAGTTCTGAAGTCGTCGAAAGCATGAAGGCACTGGCCAAAGTCCTTAAGGAGCTGAAAGGGAAGGACATAGGTTCTTCCTTCAGAGACCTCACCACACAGATCCGGAAGTACTTCGATAATGTACGTGAACAGAAGCCTTCAACCCCAGTTCAGCTGACATTGATGAGGCTCCATTTACAATGCATGATGTGTCCTCACTGGGCATTGTTCATGTCAGAATGAAGTGATTTTAGGCCTTAGGGAAGAGATGTGTTTTATGGAGGAGCAGAGAATTAAGAAAATGAGGATGCCATCCCTGCTCCTTCAGTCTCACCCTTCTGTTCATCTTTATTTCCAATGAGAATGGCAAAGGAAGTATGAATACTAGATTAGGTAGCTGCATAACAAGGAAAATGGGCATACAGGGTGTAATAGACTGTTTTGGGCCTGCTCCATACGATTTTTATGTCAGATGGTTGAAATTATTCCATTTTGCAGAGAAGTTTGAGATTTCAAATTTTGGTTTTGTTCCTATTTGGGGGACACACCCCCCAGCCCAAATTTCAAAACTCTTTGTGAAACAGTAATACTATTCTCAACCCAGCTCTACTGGGAGCCTTGCCTGAGGGCAGTCTACTGGCAGACTATGCTGGAGACAGGGAACCTGGAAACACTGGGAATTAGAGGTGCCAGGGTGCACATTTCCTGGCTCCTTGTCAGCCTGCCAGACAGGCTGTTCTGAAGGTGAGGGCCAGGAAGCCCAAGATCCCAGTCAGCCTGCTAGATGGGTCACCAAGAAGCTGACCAAGTACCCCTACTTGGCTTCTGGAAGAATTTTGTCAAAATTGAACTGTCTTCAAAGTATTTTGATGAATCAACACATTTGGCCCAAACTTGATTAATTCCAGTTCTTTTAAACTTCTGTCGTTGGAATCACTCTACCCTAATGTAGAAGAGACAGCTGTGCTAGATACATGATGTGGTTATTTCTTCGTTACCAACCTGTGTGGCTTTCTTGGCTATAGGAGGACAACACTCTTCGTGCATTGGCCTTTGTCCTGTTTGGTATCCTGGCCGGCTCTGCAAAGAGAAAATGGAAGGACTATTTTGCCAAGCAGGTTAGACAGAGCTGGGTCACGCTTCTGCTGCACCTGCAAGATCCAAGCCCTGAGGTTTCAATGGTAAGAATGACAGTGACTTAATTACTAAGCAAAAAGAATCTTCCTCCTGATGCCAGGGGAGCTCTGCTATTCCTTCCCGCAGTGGAGACCTAAATTCTTCCCTCAGTTCATTGCCCTCCTTTTGAGTTAATCCCAGACAGGCTGGTCCTTAGCAGCCAGGGTTGTCTCACTGGAGTTCAGGATAGGTCATGGGTCTGATCCCAAGAGTTCATTCCTGCCTATCTCTGCACCCCACGTTCCTGCCTCCCCACAACAGAGGAAAGACCACAGCTATGCCTAGTGAAGCAGCTTTCATAGCTACATCCGTTCTGAAAAAACATTGCTGCTATCTCCAGTTTTCAGTATTATAAAATCATAGAACCATAGGTTTGGAGGAGACCTCAGGAGGTCACTGAGTCCAACCTCCTGCCCAAAACAGGACCAGCCTCAACTAAACAATCCCAGCCAGGGCTTTGTCAAGCTAGGACTTGAAAACTCTAGATTTAGAGGTTCCGTTGCCTCCCTAGGTAACCCATTCCAGTGCTTCACCACCTTCCTAGTAAAATAGTTTTTCCGACTATCCAACCTAGACCTCCCCCACTGTAACTTGAGACCATTGCTCCTCATTCAGTCATCTAGTACCACTGAGAACAGCCTCTCTCCATCCTCTTTGAAATCCCCCTTCAGGTAGTTAAAGCCTTCTATCAAAGCTCCCCTCACTCTTCTCTTCTGAAGACTAAATAATCCCAAATCCCTCAGCCTCTCCTTGTAAATCATGTGTTCCAGCCTCCTAATCATTTTTGTTGCCCTCCGTTGGACTTTCTCCAATGTATCAACATTTTTTAAGTAATGGGGTGCCCAGAATTGGATGCAATACTCCAGAAGTAGAATCCCTTTCCCCCTATTAAAGTCATGCTGGCATATTTTCTGTCTATTACTTCAGGGGAATCCCTTTTATTCTTCGGGTAGATGAGCAGTCAAGGACATGAGTTCCATTTGAATGAGCACAATACGTGTTATGGAACAATTCAATGGTGCAACCCTCTTTTTCAGGAGTGCAGAGCTACATTTCATCTCTGTGCCCCATTTTTGGGACTGAAGAGGCTCCAAACTATACTTAATGAGCATCTTAGTTGGAGAACCGAGCTGAACCCTGAGGAGCTCCAGATGGATATCTGCAGACACCTTGTGAGTGACCTATAGAATTATATGAGATTATTGACAGCATAGGCTTGTGGTGTAGAAGCAGGGGGAATGTGTGATGGGCAATGGAAGTATCTATGGGTATGTCTACGCTACAAAGTTAGTTTGAACTAACGGACGTTAGTTCGAACTAACTTTCATAGGCGCTACACTAGCGCTCCGTTAGTTTGAATTTAATTCGAACTAACGGAGCGCTTAGTTCGAACTAGGTAATCCTCATTCCACGAGGATTAAGCCTAGTTCAAACTTACTAGTTCGAATTAAGGGCTGTGTAGCCCCTTAATGCGAACTAGTGGGAGGCTAGCCCCCCCCAGGTTTCCCTGGTGGCCACTCCGGCCAACACCAGGGAAACTCGTATGCCCCCCTCCCGGCCCCGGACCCCTTAAAGGGGCACGGGATGGCTACGGTGCCCATGCCAGGTGCAAGCCTGCCAGCACCCAGCAGGCAGACCCTGCACCTGGTGCGGATCGAGCCACCCACCCGATGCCCCCCAGCCCTCCCCCTCTTCCCGGGACCAGGCTGGCGGGTCCTGGGAGCTGGCCTGGGACCGCAAAAGGTGGGCTCCCTCCTGGGCTAGTGCGGACATCGTGGACCTCGTCCACGATCTCCGCACTAGGCACAGGAAGGTGGCCGGCTAGGGCAGGAGAGCTGCCAGCCTGGCCACCCAGGAGCAGGAGTGCATGAAAATCAAGGTGGTCCACTGAGACCCCCGACCCTGAGCCCTGAGCTTACAATGGCCATCCTGGGTCAGAACAAAGGTTCATCTATCCCAGTAGCCTGTCTGCCAACAGCGGCCAACCCTAGGGACCCTGGAGGGGATGGACCGAAGACAGTGACCAAGCCATTTGTCTCGTGCCATCCCTCTCCAGCCTTCCACAAACTTTGGGCAGGGACACCACTCCTACCCCCTGGCTAATACCACTCCATGGACCCAACCTCCATGGCTTGATCTCACTTCCCTTTAAACTCTGTTCTAGTTGTAGCCTTCACAGCCTCCTGCAGCAAGGAGTTCCACAGGTTGACTCTGTGCTTTGTGAAGAACAACTTTCTGTTACTAGTTTGAAGCCTGTTACCCATTCCTTTCCTTTGGTGTCCTCTAGTCCTTCTTAATGGGAACTAATGAAGAACTTTTCTGTATGCACCCTCTCCACCCAACTCCTGGTTTTAGAGACCTCTATCCTGTCCCCCCTCCGTCTCCTCTTTTCTAAGCTGAAAAGTCCCAGTCTCTTTAGCCTCTCTTCATATGAGACCTGTTCCCAACCCCTGATCATTTTAGTTGCCCTCCCTTCTGCCACCCTCTCTCTTCCCCTCTCCCACCCCCTTTTCCCAGTCTCCCCCAGTTTTGTTCAATAAAGACAGATTCCATTTTTGAACACAATTGTCCTTTATTTTGTACATCAAGAAGAGGGGCTAGGGAAGGGTAAGTGGAAGGAGTTGAGGGCGGAATGGGGTACGCGCCCCCGATGGGGAGGACTGGGCTGGCTCTGCGGGCTTTTGTGGTGGAAGCTCTCCTGCAGCCCCCCAATTGCCCCATCTCCCCAGATGGCAGGCTGCGGCAAGTGCATCCGGTCTGATGGCCAAGTGCTGTGATGTGCCCAGTGTGGGCACTCCGGGCACTCCAAGCCAGGACTGCTTTGCAAGCGGGGCACCCCTGAGAACTGTCTGTCCGGGGTGGGGGTTGGGACCCTTTAAGCACAGCCCTCGGCTAGCCTGAGACAGCATCTCCACGCTCTAAGTCCTCCTCTGATGTCCTGCCGGCACTGCTTCCGGCCATCCTTAAGCCCGGTTCAGGGTCCACTTAATGTGGACATGCTAGTTCGAATTAGTAAAACGCTAATTCGAACTAGTTTTTTAGTCTAGATCCGTTAGTTTTAATTAGCTTAGTTCGAATTAAGTAATTCGAACTAAGTTAGTTCGAATTAACGTTGTAGTGTAGACGTACCCTATTAGAGTGGGATACAGGACTGAGGGTGAGAGGAATGTAAATCTGCCATAGATTCCCACTTTCCCCACTTCTACACAGCCTCCTGTCCTTTCTTTTATTTACTTGTTTAAATTAAAAAAAAAGTCTGAGTGAGTCCAATAACTGACAGCAGTGGCAAGAGGAACACAGACTGTTTACTTGTGGTTTGTAAAGGCATGTGTTGGCAGTCAAAGGGCATTTCTAGCCAGAGAGAGCTCATGTGTCCCTGATTTTCTCTAGGCCAAAGAGAAGGCTGAGCTACTGGAGAACTTTTACAAAAGCACCATCACATACTTCTGCAGCAGCTGGGAAGAGATCCGGGCAGTTGCAGCCAAGTTAGCTGGTGAGAGAAAGTGTGCCGTGTCCCTTTTGGTATTCCCTTTGAGGTAGACAGAAAAAGTCCCTGTGTGCAGCACTGAGCTACTATTAATCTCTCCGTGCTGTGACTTCTCATGCATAAATGGAGATGTTAATGTTCTCCTACTTCTCCAGTGTGGTGTTAGGAGGAATTTGTAATTTGCAATAGAATGCTTTGAGATGGCGCAGTCATTTAGTAGCAGAGGCTGGCACACTGTCACGTAGGGTATGTTTATTCTCCGATCAAACTAGTGTGCTAAAAATAGAGTAGCTGTGGCAGGAGTAGCAGGAGGGGTTAACTATTCCAAGGATGATCCCATCCAAACCCAAAAGTCTGTTCTCAAGGTGGCTAGCTCCTCCGACTGCTTCTGTCATCTGACCTGCACTCTATTTTTAGTAGTCAGAGTTAGTGTGGACTCAAACTATAGACCTAAGCTCAGTGTTGTTCACTGTTCCTTACTGGTGCTTCATCACTGGGAGGTAGGCAGGCCACCGCCACACAGTGCCTGCTGTTGCAGGTTCCTGATTGCCTTGCCCAGGAAGCACTAGATTCCTCCCCTTTGGCCCTGTGCCATCCTTTCCTTAGCACACCCATGCAAGCCAGGCAAGCATTGTGGCCTAATTAATTTATCCATGTGAGATCCTTGCTTAGTACGCACTTATTCCTGGCCCCAGCCCTTTGTTCACACCACTAGATTAATACACTATCCTAGTATATCTCCACTAACTGACAGCAGTGGCAAGAGGAACATAGATTGTTTAAAGCAAATGAGGTTTTATGTAAACATTCTTAATTTTTTTCTCTTCTTCTCTTCAGTGTGGACGCTAAACTTTTCTAGTATTTTCTTGCCTACAGCTCACCTTAGACCCACAATAGAAGCCAAAGGGCCAATGTTATCACCTTGCACTTAACAAGAGAAGGTTTTTTATTGATGTTTATTTTACACTGCTTATTTAGGCATCATCCTGGAACATACGGACACCAAGAATATGAAATGGCTGGACATGGAACATCTGTTGACCTGTAAGTAACAAATACAGGTGAAATCCTATTCATTAGTGAGTTATAAAATAAAGAAATTTAGCTGACAAGCAAGCAGTAACTGATACCACAGGTGTGAAGTGCATCAGCCACACATCAAAGGACAGATTCAGCTTTAGTCTGCTCTGAAAGAGGTACGTCTACACTACAGCGTTAATTCAAGTTAACTTAATTCGAAATAGTTAATTTGAATTAAGCTAATTCGAATTATGCATCTATACACAAAACCTATTTCAAAATAGCATTTTGTTATTTTGAAATAGCGCGTCCACACTGAGTGGACCCTGAACCGAAGTTCAGGCTGGCCGGAACCAGTGCTGGCAGGGCATCAGGTTAGGACATTGTGTGTGGGGCTGCTGCCTCAGGCTAACTGAGCTCCGTGCTTCACGGGACCCTACCCCCACCCCGAACAGACAGTTCTCAGGGTTCCCCGCTCGCTTGTCTACCCCGATGAGGGAGAGCAAAGCAGTCCTGTCTTGGAGTGCCCTGAGTGCCTGCACTCGGGACACCACAGCACTCGGCCACATGGAGCCAGAGCTGCCCCTGGGCACACCGGTGCGTCTCGTAGGGTTGTTGCCATCAGCCCAGCTGCACTTGCTGCAGGCTACCGTCCGGGGAGTCCATCGGGGGGCTGTCAGGATCCAGGAGGCCCTGCAGGAGAGTGTCCACCCCGAGGAGCCCTCAGAACCACCCCGGTCCTCCCCACCGGGGGCTCGTGCCCCATTCCTCCCTCACGTCCATCTACTTACTCCTCCCTAGCCTCCCTTCCTGATGTCAAATAAAAGACATGTATGTTCAAAAATAGAAACTGGGTTTATTGAACAACAGGGTGAACCTCTGGGGAGACTGGGAAAAGGAGGTGGGAGAGAGGAATAGAGTGGGTGGGAGAGGGGAGGGTGAAACCTGGGAGGAGGAAGTTGGAAGGGAGAAGCAAAGGGAAGAAGGGGGAAGGGAAGATCAGGGCCCAAGGTTGGGGGTCTCACCGCACCAACTTGATTGTCATGCAAACCTGCTCCTGGGTTCGCATGTGGCCTTTGGTGGCCAGGCTGGCAGCTATCCTGCCATTGACGGCCGTGTTCCTCTGTCTAGTGCGGAGATCATGGATGCTGGGGCATCCCTCCCAAACCTGAATAAGGTCCATGATCTCCACCCTGGACCAGGAAGGCACCCGCCTTCTCCAGCCCCTGTCAGGCTCCTGGGTGCTGGCAGACTGCTCCTGAGGAGCAGTGGAGGGTTGGCTGCCAGTGCCTTGCTGGCTCACGTTTTGTGGCTACTGGCTCAGGGGCCCCGGTGGCCACTGCTGGCTCTTGGCTGGTAGGCTTGGATCTGGCACGGGCCAGGGTCTATCCCTTTAATGGCTCTGGGGCCAGGGGGAGAGGAGAGGAAGTTTTCCTGGTTGTGCCCAGAGTGGCCACCAGGGCTCCCTGGGAAGGGCTGGAGGCCCCCTATTTTGAATTAATTGTCTACACAGCACTTAATTTGAAATAGCTATTTCAAATTTGGTGTTACTCCTCGTAGAATGAGGTTTACCAAATTTGAATTAAGCGCTCTGCTATTTCGAATTAATTTCGAAATAGCGGTTTGCATGTATAGATGCTATTAAAGTTAATTCAAAATAACAGCTGTTATTTTGAATTAACTTTGCGGTGTAGACGTACCTGGAGGAAACTGCAGCCAGTGTGATATAAGTCAGTGCATCTCCTGGCTACCCTGGCAATGCCTCTTCCCAACCTGTGTGATCCACTCTTTGGGCTCCATCGGCTCCCTGGGAGCCACTTTTTGCTACCCCAAACTCCACACCATCAGATTTATTTCTGTCAGGAGATGTAAAATAACTTAAAAGCAGAAGCTATTGAGTCAATGGAGCACCTTCCAATTGGATGAGTTTCTGGTAGGGTCAGGGTCTCCCCTCTCCCCCCTCCTCCATCTCAGTTTGGAGCTTGGAAGGATCCCAATGGAGGAACCTAAAGCTTTGTTTGTACAGAGAGCTTCTGTAGCTTGGTACTCACTGGTACTAAATCTCCAGCTACTGCAGGCATAGGTGACTATATGAAAAGTGAGTCATATTCTCTGTAATTCCAGCTCTCCAGGTCCTACAGAATGACCCAAGTCCCATTGTCCAGCTGGTGGCAACTCAGGTCCTAAGAGACATCTGACCTGGATGAGTGCTCGGGGAATGAAGCACAGACAAATAGAAGAAAGAGCTCCTGCTTCTGTTTCCAGCTTGCACATCATATACTTGGGTGGGAAGCTAGACTGAACGCTATATCTGCTAGCTGTCTATGGGGTAGGGGAGTAGTATAAGGGCCCTACCATCAATCAAACATTAGCCCCGCCCCCTGACCCTGGAAGTCCCCCCCCCCCGACTCCCCGGAAGTCCCTTCTCCCTTGTCACTGGCAGTCCCGCCCCTGGAGGGTAGTACATCCGGGTCGAGAGGGACAGGTGACCGGAAGTAAAAAAGGATGTCATGTGACCCCGGTTAGGCCCGTCCCCTGTCACCGGAAGTCCCGCCCTTGGGGGTAATACATCCGGGGTAAAGAGGGGCAGGTGACCGGAAGTAAGGGGTGTCATGTGACCCCTCTAAGGACTTGCCCCTCCTCCCTCTACCAATCAGGAAGGGCTTTCCCCGTAGGAACGCCCCGCGAACCGCTTTGACCAATCGGGGGGCAGTTCCGGGAACGGATGACCCGCCCAGAAGTGGGTCGTGTGACCCCTCTAAGAACTCAACCCGCCTCCCTCCACCAATCAGGAAGAGTTTTTTCCCTGTAGGACCGCCTCGTGAACTGCTTTGACCAATCGGGGGGCAGTTCCGGGAACGGATGACCCGCCCAGAAGTGGGTCGTGTGACCCCTCTAAGAACTCACCCTGCCTCCCTCTACCAATCAGGAGGGTTTTTTTCCCTGTAGGACCACCCCACAAATCGCTTTGACCATTCGGGGGGTGCAGTTCTGGGACCCGTTGACCAGACCGGAAGCTGGTCGTGTGACCCCTCTAAGAGCTTCCCGTGACACCCTCTGTCAATCAGAGCATAGCACTTCCCCATAAGTTCTAGCGCCACACAAAAGAGGCCATCTTGTTCCAAGATACAGCTAGGACACCGCAGCGGCACGCCCACGCTGTCTGAGCACGTTCCGCTCAAGCAGAGGCGGCAACAATACCTGCAAGAGTGGTCATGACTGTATACTGTGTGGCAAAACTCACAATAATTTTTCGCTCCAAACAACTTTTTCACATCCAGAACCCCATAGTAATGCTCATCTCCGCCAAGCGCCGCGCGCCCGGGGCCGGCGCTCCCCCCGCAAGCACCACGCGCCCGGGGCCGGGGCCAGCGCTCCCCCCGCCAAGCGCCGCGCGCCCGAGGCCGGCACTCCCCCTGCCAAGCGCCGCGCGCCCGGGGCCGGCGCGCCCCCCCGTGCAAGCGCCACGCGCTATGTGCCCAGGGCCAGGTCAGCCCCGAGCACCTGGCGGGTGCATGCAAATGCCCCTGCGGGCGCCATAGCGCCCGTGGGCACCGTGTTGGGGACCACGGACCTACGGCAATAACAGTATTTAATAAGATTTCCAAACACAGTTCAGCACATAGGCCCTGGAGCTTGCAGTTTATACCCTCTGGAGTCCAAGTCAAACAGTCATGGTACCGCTGGGCTGGCGCATTTATGACACAACCCTCACAGTCCTCAAAAAGCTTTTCCCTAAGACAGTGACTAAGGACGGTATAAACACCAACGCGTACAATAGAGCGCATAACTTTTTTACGCTTATGATGTGGCACTGGCTCAACTAGGTCAATGCACAGCCACCTCCTGAATTCTTCATGGCCGTCATCCTAGGCGTTCTCTTCAATGCTTTGTATCGGTGTTGAGCAAAAACAAGGTGGGCCCGGTTCGTCTTCCTCGTCCGATGCAATGCTGTCCTGGGTCTGACGGTCAGCTAGAAAGGCATCGTCAAGCTGTCAAAAGATTGCCAGAAAGAAATAATGTAAGACGCTCTGGTCATTTTTTTTTTAAAGTTTACAAAATCCCGGATTCCTAACCCCATGATGCCCCAACTTCGATCTTTCATTTACCTATTTGGCTTCTTTTCCATGCGTCTTGTCCGACTCCTGGGAGCCATGGGCACCTTCTTCCTCCAGGCTATCTAGCTTGTCTGGCTGCATCGTGAGCGGTTGGGTTTCGGTGTCAGATATTGGTGTATCCATCAGCGGGTGGGTCAAAGGGCTCCCTTCAACTTCTCCTTCCTCCTCGGAACTGTCGCTGATGTAGCGCTTTCTTCTCGACACCAAAACAAAGTTGGTGAAAGAAGCCATGTTTCCGCTCAGCGTTTGCACGCTCTCTGAAACACGCGCTCTTGGAACAAGATGGCCTCTTTTGTGTGGCGCTAGAACTTACGGGGAAGTGCTATGCTCTGATTGGCAAAGGGTGTCACGGGAAGCTCTTAGAGGGGTCACACGACCCGTCTTCGGTCTGGTCAACGGGTCCCGGAACTGCACTCCCCGGATTGGTCAAAGCGATTTGTGGGGTGGTCCTACAGGGAAAAAACCCCTCCTGATTGGTAGAGGGAGGCAGGGCGAGTTCTTAGAGGGGTCACACAACCCACTGCTGGGTGGGTCATCCGGTCCCAAAACTGCCCCCCGATTGGTCAAAGGGGTTCGCGGGGCGGTCCTACAGGGAAAAACCCCCTCCTGATTGGTGGAGGGAGGCGGGGCAAGTTCTTAGAGGGGTCACACAACCCACTGCGGGGCGGGTCATCCGGTCCCAGAACTGCCCCCCCCGCTTGGTTAAAGCGGTTCGCGGGGCGGTCCTACAGGGGAAAAACCCTTCCTGATTGGTTGAGGGAGGCGGGGCGAGTCCTTAGAGGGGTCACATGACACTCCTTACTTCCGGTCACCTGCCCCTCTTGACCCCAGATGTATTACCCCCAAAGGCAGGACTTCCGGTGACAGGGGACGGGCCTAACGGGGGTCACATGACACCCGGTCAGCTGTCCCTCTTGACCCGGATGTACTACCATCCAGTGGCCGGACTTCTGGTGACAGGGGAGAAGGGAATTCTGGCAGTCAGGGGGCGGGACTTCCGGGATCAGGGGGCAGGGCTAACGTTTGATTGATGGTAGGGCCCTTATACTACTTAGGGGATTACACATGCCGGGGGAATTCACTAAGGGTGGCTTTAATTGGCATTTAAGCATCTAACTGTGGATTTTGGTGATTTCCTTTAGATATCCAGGGCCTTTAACTGTGCTTGTATTGTCCAGTCTCATAAGTTGCTGAGTGTCCTCAAACTCCCTCTGATGATATTGGGAGTTCAGAACACTCTGCCCTTCAAAGAAGGTACTCAGCAGATATCATTCGTCCTCCAAATTTAGAGGCTATGATCCTCCACCTCATAGAAAAAGTTTCCTGAATAGTTAGGTTTCTAGTCTCTCTCAGCACTTTACTCTTGCCCTCCTGGGTTCTGGGCCTATGAGGAGTCACCAGACAACAGTTAGCAAAGGAGGGTAAAAGGCTGAGGGGGTCTGGGATATCATTGTCTGTGGTTCTCAATGGGGAGAGAATCTTCCTGTGATGGCTGAATATGGGAAGGGGATCAGTGTTTTCCCCTGTTGAATTGACACTTTCTGATAATTCACTATATTAGGTAATAGGAGTTCCCCTAATCTTGTGGTGTTTCCTGTTTTGGAGATTGTTTTCCATTCCATATCCAGCAGCTTAATCCCAACCCATATTATTATATTTATTAAGGGGCATTGTACAAATGCTGATGACTCTTTAAGTTTATTTCTCAGGTGCTGGCCATGCTGTGTCTCACAAACAGTCACCTGTAAATAACCCTCCCCTGTAAATAATATAGTGTTTGTATTTACTGTGCACATGTTTCCAATTAAACTCTTTGAAGTATCTGTTTCAATTACTCAGGGGCCTGATTTCTTCTTTCAGAGTATGTCTACACTACAGCATTATTTCAAAATATCTTATTTCGAAATAGCGCGTCTACACACAAAATGCATTTTGAAATAGCGTTTTGCTATTTCGAAATAGCGCGTCCACACTGAGTGGACGGTGAATCGCATTTAAGGCCGGACAGAATCAGGTCCGGCAGGGCATCAGGTCAGGAGTTACTTTGTGTGGCTGCTGCCTGAGGCTGTCTGAGGCCTGTGCTTAAAGGCACCCCCTTGGACATCCAGTTCTCAGGTTTCCCTGCTTGCTTGCCTACCTCCATGAGGGACAGGAAACCATTTTGTCTCTGTGTGCTCTGGTTGCCTTCACTCGGGACATCACAGCACTCTGCAACGTGAAGCCAGAGCTGCCCCTGGGCACTCTGGTGCTTTTCGTGGACGCGTTGCTGCGGACCTGTCTGAACTTTCTGCAGGCTGCCATCTGAGAGGTCCATCAGGGGGCTGTCAGTATCCAGGAGGCTCTGCGGGAGAGCTTCCATCCTGAGGAGCCCTCAGAGCCTCTCTGGTCTGCCCCACTGGGGGCTTGTGCCTCATTCCTCCCTCACGTCCTTCCACTTACCTCTCCCTAAGCCCCCTTCCTGATGTTAAATAAAATACACGTATTTTCATGAACACAAACTATCTTTATTTAACAAAACCCCGGGGGAGAGGGGGGAGAATGAAACTCTGGTGAGACTGGGGAAAGGAGGCGGGAGAGAGGAGAAGAGAGGGGGGGGAGAGGGAAGGGGGAAAACTTGGGGGGAGGAAGCAAGGGGAAGAAAGGGGAGGGGAAGGTCAAGGCTCAGGGTTGGGGGGCTCTCCAGACCAACTTGATTTTCATGCAAACTTGCTCCTGGGTTCACATGTGGCCTTTAGTGCCACGCTGGCAGCTATCCTGCCATTGACGGCCGCATTCCTCTCTCTAGTGCAGAGATCATGGACATTGGGGGCAATCCCCCCAAACCTGAATAAGGTCCATGATCTCCACCCTGGACCAGGAAGGTGCCCGCCTTCTCCAGCCCCTGTCAGGCTCCTGGGAGCTGGCAGACTGCTCCTGGCGAGTGGTGGAGGGCTGGCTGCCAGTCTTTGCTGGCTCATGTTTGGGGGCCACTGGATCAGGGGTAGTGACTGCTGGCTCTGGCCTGGCAGGCTTGGAACTGGCACAGACACTGTGGCCAGAGCCAACCCCTAAAGGCTCCGGGGAGGGAGGAAGGAGAGGAGTGATCTTGGTTGAGGCTGGAGTGGCCACCAGGGCACCCTGGGAAGTGTCAAAGTCAGACAGGACTCACAGATTTGGCAGACTGCTCTGTTTATTTCAGCAAAGCTTTGCTAAAATGCATTCAGAAAATGTGAGTACCATACAAGGTTCAAACCCCTTGATTTTATACAGTCAAAAGGCCAAGTTAACAAGATCAAAGGGTGTGGCAAAACTTCACATTATTAGTGTGGTTAAGTATCTTCATTTCAATATCAAGCACACAGCAATCTCCTGGCTATATCTCCCTGATTATCTAGAATTGCTTTCTGTCTAACACTTAATGTTTCTCTTCCTGTTAAACTCAGGCCCAAATTGGCTAGCACCTTGATCTGCATACCTACAATCAACATTAACATACTTTTCTTCTTCCTCTTAAAAGACAAACAGAATTCCTTCAACTTATTCAATTATTACAGTACAATTCATCTTTCTCCTACAGTATAATTCTTTCTACTTTCACAATCCCTCCTTTTGGTCAAGCCTCGCCTATGACCAACAATTACTGGGTTCCTTGCATTAACCGTTCTTTGTCTTTTTGTTCATTAGTGATATTTAAAATCATCACATTAGCACTCTGGTGAGGGGACATGTCTGTGACATGTCTTGCACAGTTTTGGATACAACAGGAGATTAACTGAAAACATACAAAAATTATTAAGATTCCAAATAGGATAGTCAGGGCTTCCTGAAACAACCAGTTTCCTATGCCAGAGAAATTGGACAAGTTACTTAGCCATTTTCACAGGGAACTTGGCTCTTCGTTGGAAAGGTATGCAATCTTTTTTAAGTAGCTAGCGCGATCTATTCTATCATTGGTGTTGTCTGGTATATATACACAACATTCTTTGCCAATGAGAGCACAGGTCCCTCCTTTTGCTGCCAGCACTATATCCAATGCCTGACGGTTTTGGAGGACCACTTGTCTGATCGCTCCTGTTTCTTTGGCCAGGGCCCTTAAACTTTTTCCAGTTTCATTTTCCATGATTTTAACTACTGTTTGTAACCTCAGAAGCCTTTTTGCATGATGTATTACTCCCCCAAGTGGGTCAAAGGAACCACCAATAGCCTCTTCCCAAGTTAAAGGGCTTATGTGATTCACATACCATTGGGCATCCGACAAGTCCCTTCTTTTTCGCCTAAAATTACCGAGGGGTTCTCATGGGAAGGACTCTAACACTCGGAATTGTGGGAAGAGTTGGGCGGGATAACAGATACCTGACCAGTTAACTGGTAATGTGGTATAGGCCTTTGTTCCACAGACCCAATGATGCCCTATCAAAGCCGGGAAGGGTCGGTTGCACCCCTTTGCCATATAGGTGTCTACAAAGGAGGAGTAATATCCCCCGAAGGGCACACGGTGATTCTCCTTACGGGGAGTGGTGTTATTTGCATGGCATTAAAGATTGTACTGATGTTACAATATGCTGGAGACAACTGCTCCTCCCCAGATTCAGCCCCGTCCCATTACACACCAAACACCAGTGACCTTTTTTCTCCTCCACACTTATCCGTTTAGATACATTTATTCCCACAATTATTCCCACTGCTTCCCAAGTGTCATTACTGTTCCATGTCTTGTTAAACGGGTGAGGCCTGGGGAATTAAGTGGGATTGCCAAGACAGGAACCAGCTTGTGAGTGGGATGGAATGTGGCTGCAGACCCAGCAATTAGAGATATTAAGGGTCTGAGCGATCCATACTTGCTGGTGGATAAAAGAATTGTCATTGTCATTGTGGATTCCCCAGATCTTAAGACACCAGTGGCCGAGGAACAGGCCCCACCAGAGGCACATGTTGGAGGCAAGACCCTTTTGGTTCTGACAACCTCCACTGAGGGAACCGCAGTTACGGTTTTATGTCCACCAGGCAGCAGGCGCTAGGCTCACTACTGCTTCTTCTTGGGCCTTGCTTTTGGTCCTCATCTGCTTCAGGCAATCCTTACGCGAACGTAGGTTGTAAGGTATTGCAGGCTGTTCCTCTACGTCTTCTTCTGGAGTCAAAATTGACTCTGCATGGTCCTGAGGTGATGATTGGTCCGCTGGGGATGGTGCCTTCTTACACTGCGAAGCCTGTATCCATGCTGCGATGCCGGATAACTTAAGAGCCGTCTGGGCAGTGAGCAGCACCTGATGCAGGCCCTTCCACCGGGGTTCCATGGCGTGTTTTCGTTGGTGGTGTCGTACGTAGACCCAATCACCTGTCTCGAGAGTATGGCAGGCATCCGAGGTGGGTTCTGTCGGCCAGGCGGCTCGAACCTGTGAATGGAAGTGACTTACAGCTTGCATTAGTCCCTTGCAGTACTGAAGGAGTGTACTGTGAGTCAAGTTCAAGTCTGAGACTGGAGTAATGGTAGCCATTGTTCACATAAACAATTTCAAAAGGACTTAATTTATGTCTTTGGGATGGTAGGGACAGTGCAGCAGGTGTGTGACATGTAACACACGATCCAGGTGCTGAACAAGTTGTTCAGTAAAACGTGTACCCCGGTCACTGGACAGAGTGGCAGGAGTTTCTTTGGCAGGCATAATATGATTTAACAAACATTTGGCAACAGACAGCGAATCAGCTTTGCGACAAGGAAAGACTTCAATCCAACCCGAAAATAAGCATACCATAACCCAAATAAATTCATATAGTTGACACACAGGCATTTGTACAAAATCAAGCTGCCAATGCAAGAACAGTGCTTGGGGCAGGCCCCAGAACCCTTGAGCTACCTTTACAGGTTTGCCAACATTGTAGCTTTGGCAAGTGGTACAGGCGGCACAGTGGTGAGCTGCAAAAGAGCTGAAATGGGGGGCCCACCATTCTGCCTTAGTTACAGCAGAGATCATACCCTCCTTTCCGACATGCGAAACGCCGTGTAGCAGGGCGGCCAGAGCTGGGTAGAGCGAAAAGGGGGCCACAAAGGCACCAATAAGGGGGCGCCAAAGGGAATCAGGGTGTAGAGAGCAACCCTGGGCGACCCAGGAGTCTTTTTCTGTTTCTGAGGCAGAGTCTTGGAGCAGGGTGACTTTAGAAAGGGACTGCGGTGGTACAGAAACAGAAAGGGAACCGAGAAACGCACCTGGGGAAGGTTCTATGGCAGCATTACCCTTAGCAACATCAGTATCTGCTGTGGAGTGACCAGGGCACTTAACAATAGCTAATGCAGATGGGAGTGCATACAGGAGAGCAGCAATGTAGGGGCCATTCTTGATAGGGGTACCAGCAGAGGTAAGGAAACCCCGAGCTTGCCAGAGGGTGCCAAAGTCATGTACAACCCCAAAAGCATATCGAGAATCAGTGTAAATGGTGGCGGAGCGTCCCTCAGCCAGAAAGCAAGCGCGGGTTAGGGCAACTAGTTCAGCGACTTGTGCTGAGGTCACAGAAGGGAAAGGCGCAGCTTCTAGGGTTTCAGAGAGTGATACCACAGCGTATCCTGCGAGGAGACGACCTTGGCTATCTCTAAAGCAGGAACCGTCAGTGAATAACACAAGGTCGGAGTTAGAGAGAGGGACATCAGAAAGGTCGGGGCATGAGACGGTGACAGCAGAGACACTTGCAAGGCAGTCGTGGGGTTCACCGTCATTAGCCAGAGGAAGGAGAGTGGCAGGGTTCAACTGAGAACAGCACTTTATGGTGATATGCGAAGCCGAAAGCAGTAAAAGTGAGGCGGGCGGAGGAAAGGTGAGCTGTATTACATTGTAGCAGGAGAGTATCTATAGAGTGAGGGACCATGAGAGAAACAGGAGAGCGGAGGACAAGGGACTCAGACATTTCAATTAGGCGTGCTGCGGCAGCCACAGCACGCAGACAGGGGGGTAGACCTTGGGCAACAGGATCCAAGGTGGCAGAGAAATAAGCTACTGGACGATTTTTGCCACCATGCTCCTGAGTAAGAACCCCAAGTGCACAACCAGATTGCTCGTGGCAGAAAAGGGTAAAGGCTTACAGTAGTCTGGTAATCCTAAGGTGGGGGGGGGGGGCAGTGAGAAGCACTAAAGAGTCAGTTTCTGAGGCAGATAATGAAGGGGAACAGAGGAGTAGATCATTTACACATTGGACCAATGTGGACCCAGAGGGGAAGACCAGGTTAACAAGGTCTTTGGCTAATGCTTGGGAAAAGTAAGACGGGCTTTCTGTGTACCCCTTGGGAAGCATACTGGTGCTCCTTGTAAGAAAAGGCAAAAAGATACTGGAACTTAGGGTGAACCGGGACAGAAAAGAAAGCAGAACACAAATCAACAACAGTAAAATGAGTTGCATCTGGCAGGATAGAAGCCAGATTGGTTGCTGGGTTAGGGATTACAGGAAAGGTGGGTACAACAATGCAGTTAATAGCTTGAAGATCCTGAACAAACCGCCATGATTTACCATCAGCTTTTCGAACTGGGAGGATAGGAGTGTTACAGGGGCTGGAATAGGGGACAATAATGCCTTGTTCCCACAGGGTGGATATGACCGGAGCTGAAACCTCTAAATCCCAAAAACCCGGTGCCACAACCCCTTCTCCGACCTTATCCCCATTCTTGGTACCCTCCCCGTTCCCAGTACTGTCTGCCCTGCCCTGAATAATGCTGTATTTGCAGAGCTATCAACTTTTGTGAGGACTGCTTCTCTTTCCTTTTAGAGTGCAGTGGCAATGCTCTGCCACTGCTTGCAATTTGTCCATGGTCTTGGCCTCCCATCCAACACTTATTTGCTTTAACATACTGCTAATAGCAGATAAGAGGCTATTAACAAACGCATGCGCCAGGGCGCCCTGTCCATTTTTACCTGGTTGCTGTACCCCAAAACCCCCCCCAAAAAAACCAAACAAACAAAAAAAACCATCAGTCAGTCTGTGTGATAGTTGCCCGGGTTTTTTTTTTTTTTCTTTGTTGCTGTTTACGGGGTTATAAGTAGCTTACACAGTTGCAGGAGGTCTGCTTCAGAGGGTTCATAGGCATTGCACACTAGCAAAATTTCTCTGCAAATTTGGTAGGGTTTTCCTGGGGCTTTGGAAAACCTTTTAAAATCGAGTGGAGCTCCGTGTGGGCCAAGGGTTTATAGCTTCAAGTAGGACCGGTCTGAGTCTTCTTGGAGGACGGGGTAAAGGGAAGCGCTCGATCTGGTGGTGGGAGAGGAGGTTTCCAATAAAGCTTTTTCTTATAATTAGAATTTTTAAGGGAGGCGAGCTTCGATTCAGTTCATTTAAGATTTGCCTCGTCCCACCACTGCATGAAGCAATCTACCTCTCCTCTAGCCAATTTAGTTTTTGGGAAGGCCAAGTTTGTCTTTTAAGACGTCCACTTGGTCTTTGTTCCAAGATCCTAACAGTGGCCACTGAGTTTTGGGATCCCCCCAGAGTCAATCTAGATCATTTTTCCAGAAATTTACAGGAGTCCGGACCCTTTCTAAAATATATAAACTGAGCCAGGGTCCCTTTAGGGAACTATCCCTGCTTAGACGTCTAGTTACCCATACAGGAGGACTTCATACACCAATTACACAAGGAGGAAATTCGGGTTCGTCAGAGCGGTGCCCAGTGCAACACACAAAAGAAGCCCACAGGCTACTGCCTCAATCGCCCTTGCGTTCACTCCAAGGATTTTATCCAAGGTGCGGTGCGGCTGCGATTGTGCAGATTCCAGTCACACAGACCGTGGGGACAGGAGCCCCTTGGTCGGCCAGTCCCCGGACAGGGATGGCTCCCAGACTCACTCACACCACAGGGAAGACGGATAGACACAGAGACAAGACAGTCCTCAGTCCGGACAAAATAATTACCTGACCAGAGTCCCGATGTTAGATCCCGGGATCCCTACCAGAACAGAGCAGGAACCAACAGGTTCGATGGCGTAGACTTCGCTGTGGTTGTGCACCTTTCGGTTCTGGTGGAGGACCGCTCGGGCCAAATGCCCAGGTGCCAGCTACCACGGTCATCCTGCAAGACGGTCAGGGATCACACAGCCTCAGCGAAGACGGTTGCCATCTCGGTGGAACCTCCAAATTGTCAAAGTCAGACAGGACTCACAGATTTGGCAGACTGCTCTGTTTATTTCAGCAAAGCTTTGCTAAAATGCATGGAGAAAATGTGAGTGCCGTACAAGGTTCAAACCCCTTGATTTTATACAGTCAAAAGGCCAAGTTAACAAGATCAAAGGATGTGGCAAAACTTCACATTATTAGTGTGGTTAAGTATCTTCATTTCAATATTAAGCACACAGCAATCTCCTGGCTATATCTCCCTGATTATCTGGAATTGTTTCCTGTCTAACACTTAATGTTCCTTTTCCTGTTAAACTCAGGCCCAAATTGGCTAGCACCTTGATCTGCATACCTACAATCAACATTAACATACTTTTCTTCTTTCTCTTAAAAAGACAAACAGAATTCCTTCAACTTATTCAGTTATTACAGCACAATTCATCTTTTTCTTACAGTATAATTCTTTCTACTTTCACAACTTTGACCACCAGGGTCTGAAGCCCCACAGACAGGGGCCACGGATGGGGAGGGGGAGAGGCAAAGGGGGCAGTTGTCTCGGGAGCTGATGATTTAAAAGGGTCCAGGCCTCTGGGTCACTGTATCGACTATTATGGCAGCCGCCACTGCCAGAGACCCGGGCAAATGAAATCAATCCTAGAGCTCTGTCTGGTGCAAGGTGGGTGGCGCTAAGGCCTGATTGGCCCTCGCCTTGCCCCTCCTACCTTTAGCTTTGCCCCTTTGAGGGGGTCTAGAGCCTTGCCCCTTTGAGGGGGTCTTGAGCCGACCCCCTCCCATACATTACCCAGGGCCCGACAACGTCTGTCACCAGCCCCGTTGACATGAATGTGCCCCAAATCCCTCAGACCCAGTACAGTCCCCCCCCTCCTTCCCCCCCCCGGATCCTTAATTCTTCTCTTGTCATCTGATTGCTTCAAGCATTGTTACAGGCTGGGGACCGACTGGCTAAGCAGCAGTTCAGCAGAAAAGGACCTGGGGATTCCAGTGGATGAGAAGCCGGAGATGAGTCAACAGGGTGGCCTTGTAGCCAAGAAGGCTAATGGCATATTAGGGGGCATTAGGAGGAGCATTGCCTGCAGATCCAAAGAAGTGATTATTCCCCTTTATTCGGCTCTGGTGAGGCCACATCTGGAGTATTGTGTCCAGTTCTGGGCCCCCAACTACAGGAAGGATGGGGACGCATTGGAGGGGGTCCAGGGGAGCTTGACCAAAATGATTCGGGGTATGGAGCACATGACCTATGAGGAGAAACTGGGGGATTTGGGTTTGTTTAGCCTGCAGAAGCAAAGAGCGAGGGGGGTTTGATAGCAGCCTTCAACTTCCTGAAGGGAGGTTCCAAAGAGGATGGAGAGAGGCTGTTCTCAGTAGTGAGGGATGGCAGAACACGGAACAGTGGTCTCAGGTTACAGCGGGGGAGGTCTAGGTTGGATATTAAGAAAAACTATTTCCCTAGGAGGGTGGGGAAGCGCTGGGCTGGGTTCCCTAGGGAGGTGGTGAAATCTCCATCCCTAGAGGTTTTTAAGTCTCGGTTTGACAAAGCCCTGGCTGTTATGATTGAGTTGGGATTGGTCCTGCCTTGGGCAGGGGGCTGGACTTGATGACTCCTGAGGTCTTTTCCAACTCTAGGATTCTATGATTCATCCGTGCGATGTCACTGGAGACGCAGGGAGGTACATTGTGGGCGAAAGCCCCGATCTTGCTTCTGGTTTTGTACAGGCGGCCGTGAAAGTAACTTTACAGTTTCTCACAGGTACTGTCCTGTTGCAGCCCAGGTCTTTGCAGTTGTTGCTGGAGCTGCGCACCAGGGCACTTTCACCTCTGTGTTCAGGATTCAGCGTTATTTCTTTTCCCAAAGATCTTCCCTGGAGCTGTTCAGAGAGAGCTTGCTCCCTCTCGCCACAGTCTCTCTTAAGGCAACCATGTTCTTCAGAGCCTCTGGCCTGACGTGGAACGGGACGGGGGACACCACAGAAGAGGCCAAATTCGCCGGGGGAAACACTCCAAGGAAATGGATGCTAAAGAGGGTCCATTCGCCAAGACTCATGTGCAGGGCCTCTTTGATTTCAGTGTTGTCACTGTAGACCAGCGCGCGCCCGTTGAGATTATGGTCCCTGAGCCTCTGTTTGTACAGCGGGACGTTTTCCTCCTTCAAGCCGATTGTGTCCATCTGGAAGAGAAGTGGGAGCACCCGTTAGTGCCGTGCATCTACTGAACAGGTCGCCAAACACGTTTTTAGGAAGGGTCCGCTAGAGCTCCCGAGAGGAACCTGTCTGGGCTTGCTCAGATTCTAGCAAACAAGGCGGGCCGGCCGGCTGTGGGGCCAGGTATGGTACCCTGCACACCCCACTGCCGTGTGCTTGGATTCTGTTAGGGGCACCGCTGAGCAAGTTGGCACGGCAGGGGAAATAGCATGCTCTCTGCAGGCAAAAGCTAGCAATGCAGGGACCACTGGAGGGGTGTGTTGAAATGAAGAGGGAAGGTTTCCTGACCCTGCTTGTAGGCTGGAGGGAAGCATGCAGTCAGCCTGACGGGGGTGGAGTTGGGCCTCTCGACCTAAGGCTATATCTACACTGCGGGCCTTTGCAGGCAGAGAGTATGCTAATGAAGCACTCCTTAGCAACTTCTTGTGCTTCATTAGGGGTGTGTCTGGACTACATGCCTCCGTCGACGGAGGCATGTAGATTAGACAGATCGGCAGAGGGAAATGAAGCCACGATTAAAATAATTGCGGCTTCATTTAAATTTAAATGGCTGCCCTGCTCTGCCGATCAGCTGTTTGTCGGCAGATCGGGGCAGTCTGGATGTTCCCCTGTCGACAGAAAACCCTTTTGTCGACCGCCCCGGTAAACCTCATCCCACGAGGCATAACGGGGCGGTCGACAAAAGGGTTTTCTGTCGACAGGGGAACGTCCAGACTGCCCCGATCTGCCGACAAACAGCTGATCGGCAGAGCAGGGCAGCCATTTAAATTTAAATGAAGCCACGATTATTTTAATCGCGGCTTCATTTCCCTCTGCCGATCTGTCTAATCTACATGCCTCCGTCGACGGAGGCATGTAGTCTAGACACACCCTAGCATGCTCTCTGCAGGCAAAAGCTAGCAGTGTAGACATAGCCTCAGGGTTCTTGTGTGTTATTCTGGATAAGGGGTATTACGCTGCAGGCCTCCAGCAAGAGTATTTATGTTTTTGCCTCTCTTCTCTCTGGAGTGCATAACAGACAGCTACGGGTCTCCCAGTCTTAAAACCGACCAAAGTCATTTCAGAGCGTAAAGGATGAACCCGGGGAGAGCCAGCCAATGGCTTCGGGGTTGGAGGAAAGAGCTCCAAGGAACCGAGTTGTTCCAAGAAGAAATGTTTTGTGCAAACCAAGAGTCAGGAGCAGCAGAAAGTGGGGGAACTAGCAGAGCCCGGACTGTGGCCTTGCCCCCTACATCACCCTTTCCCCCTCATCCTCACTCTGCCCATTCCCTCTCATGTGCCCCCCCTACTCCTGAGGCCTCAAACCCACACTGTGCCTTCCCCGAAAGCCCCCATCCCACACCGCCTGTTCCCCTCAACATCCTACCCCCACTAATTCTCGCTCCTCTCCCTCCAGTTATGCACCAGTTATGTGGGACAGTTTTCTCCCAGCTCTGGGGCCCGTAGTCAGGGCTGTCCCTAGGCCCATAGGAAATATGTAGCTGCATAGGGCACCGGAAAATTTGGACACCAAATTTTTGAGTTCCCCAATGCAGCAGCCATGTGTTCTTGTATGTCTGAGGATATGCCTCTGCCGGTTCGTCTCTGGGGACGCTCTGTCCTGTCTGCTGCAGGGCTTTTCCCTTCGCCCTCCCCCACGTGCTCCTCTCAGCTGGCAGTGTAATCCACACACCTAGTGTGTGTGGTTCACTGTCCCTTCGTGTGGCAATTGGACCTCTTACAGCCAGAGATAAGAACAAGGGAGCTCTACATCCTAAGCTGGGAGCCAGCTGCCTTCATGGCTCCAGCTGTCGAGGCCTCTAGGGGTGTGTCTAAACTACATGGCTCCATCAATGGAGCCATGTAGATGAGGCTGATCGGCAGAGGGAAATGAAGCCGCGATTTAAATAATCGCGGCTTCATTTAAATTTAAATGGCTGCTGCGCTCTGCCGACCAGCTGATGATCAGCTGTTTGTCGGCAGATCGGGGCAGTGTGGACGCTCCCGTCGACATGAAAGCCCTTTGTCGACCTCCCCCTGATGCCTCGTGGGATGAGGTTTACCGGGGAGGTCGACAAAGGGCTTTCACGTCGACGGGGAAGCGTCCAGACTGCCCCGATCTGCCGACAAACAGCTGATCATCAGCTGGTCGGCAGAGCGCGGCAGCCATTTAAATTTATATGAAGCCATGATTATTTAAATCGCAGCTTCATTTCCCTCTGCCATTCAGCCTCATCTACATGGCTCCGTCGACGGAGCCATGTAGTTTAGACACACTCCTAGAGGGCCTAGGTTCAAATCTGCTACGGGGTTCAAATCAGCAGCAGCAGCAAGCTAGCAAGCAGAGAGGATCTGCAACTCTGCTCTAGTTCCTGAGCCCTGCTTGGGGTAGGGAGGTAGTAGGAACGACCAGGACTCCAGCAGAAGCTGCATGAGGGGAAAAGGCCCAGGCAATCCTGCAGAAGGGCCCTCAATTATTCAGGGCCCCACGATTTGCAAAGATGGCTCTGCCTGTAGCCATCATCTGTGGGCAGCTGCTGTCACATGAATGACATGCTTCTTGCGATGAAGAGGCATGGACATTCTATCGACAGCTGGCCCTGCTCGAAGGAAGGAAACCCAAGGGTGACCCACCTCTCGGCAGACATCCTCCACCGTCATACCCAGCAGAGTGCAGGCGCTGAGCTTGTCGAATTTCTTTGTCCGTTTCAGTCTGTGGCTGCCACGTTGCAGCTCCATCTGTCTTTTCAGGGATGGGTCCAAATTGACCGTGAAGGGGAGGTAGAAGAGGGCCTCCTCCACCCGAAACCTGCCGCACAGGAAAGTGTGGAACAGCTCGGGATCCTGGTCCAGTTCCAGCAGCTTTTCCATCTGGCCTTTCAGCATGTCCAGCTCTTCCATGTACTTCTCGTAGACCTCCCACAGAGACATGTCGGGGCGGAGCGGGCTTCCATAGCAGCTGCCCATTCGGCTCCCCTGCTCCTCATCCTCGATGCACTGCAAGAGCCAGCTCAGACGGCACGGCCACTGGTTGGCAAGGAGCACCCATTCCACCACCTTCTTCGGACACACTTCATCCTTGGGGATGTTACTCGCCAGCAGCCTGATGGTGATGGTGACGGTGTTCACGATGCGCCGCATCTGCACCACATTGTCTGTCATGAATTCCTTCAAGGCGTCATCCAGGAGGTAGTCGAAAGCATCTTGAATGAGGTCTTTGGCTCGGATACCTTTCCCGCAGCTGCCGGTTCCCAGCGCTGGGGTTCCAACCATGAGAGGTATCTGGCTGTCCTCTGCAACTGGATTCTGGGCATCGTGGTTGGCCGAATGGTAGCGAGAGATGTTGAGGAAGTCAGAGCTGGCTTCCATCTTGCCATCCTGCCGGAAGCCGACCTCTGCCTCTAGCTGCTCCTTGCGCGCGATGATATTCCTGATCAGCCTCCGCTTGGTGTCGCAGTCCATCCGAGGGACAGAGAAGGGCAGGGTGACGATGCGGTTTAAGAACTCGTAGCCGTTGTTGGCCATACCTCTCATATACTTGGAGCTTTCCACGCAGTCGACAATGATGCTGGAGTCAACAGCCAGGATGGAGATGAAAGGGGCGTCATCGTCTGAGAGGAGAATGTTCATGGCATCAAGGACGCCCACCACCTTGTCAGGGCTGCATGTATCCAAGTGGGTGATCTCCAGCACCACTCGCAGCTTCCGCCGCTGGAAGATCTCCATGTACTGCAGGAACCCAGTGATTGTCCTGACTTCGCTTTTCACGCAGCTCATGAAGCCCAGCTGTGCGCTGAGAGCCGTCTGGTTCATCTGTCTCTCCAGCTGGCTCTTCTGGGTGACGATAATGTTTCGTACCACTGTGATAGTGAGCCGTATGGCAGCTGCTGCAGAGACGCTGACAGCCGTCACCCCAATGCCTTCCACGACAGCTATGGCGTCTCCCGAGGCATCCCCGATGGGGATCCCAAACACTAGGAGGAGACCACCCACCCCAATAGCTACCATGATCAAAAGGATCACAGCCACCCACAGCGGGAGGAAGAGGAACTTCTTGCTAACCCATTCCTGATCCCCTGGTCTTTCGATGATGCTACATTTCCTGTCTATGGTCCTGTAAATGCTCATGGGTAGGAGACCAAAGTGGCTTTCGATGCCGTCGCACAGTGTGGTAATGAGGCCTGCCCAGAGCTGGTCGCAGCCCGCGTACTCCCAGGCGCTGAAATGGATGAAGACGTGTTTCACGTTCCTTCTCCACTTCTGCTGCTCCGTCAGGACCGGCCGGTAGAAGATCATGAGTAACAGGAGCTTGAGTAGATCCCGGCCAGTGTTGTCACGCTGCATCTTCTGCGTCCGCTGAAATTCCTCCTGGTCTTTCTTCTTCGATTCGTTTTCCATGTTCTCTGAGATAAAAGAGGAAGATATGTTAGGTACCTGGCAGTGCCTTAAATCTCTCCTCCTGAAGGGTCTTCCAGCTTCACAATCCCTCCCTTCTGGGAAGCAATCAAGAATGGGTAGCTCTTGGCAAAGCCATCCTTAGGATTGATGGGATCCTACGCCATACTATTAAACTGGTGCCCATCTGCCCAACAGCAGCCCAGATGGATGTTGAATTTTTAGCGATGTGATTTTATAATCCTCATCCACACACTAATAAACAAACACATTTTAAACTAAGGTCCTGTCGACTCTCACAGTAAATTCAGCAAACATTTAGCAGAGGTTGGCAAATGCCTGTTAAATGGCTTCATTACCATGTCGTCGATGTTCTGCCAGTAGCTCGAGCAGACTTTGTCACTTGTAAATTAACTAGATCTTCTAGAACTTCTGCTGCTGGAGGAAGCAGAGCCACAGACCATGGATAGGAAGAGGCAGGTGGGTGGAGTGGACATGAAAACCCAGTGCTGCTCCAAATTTTCAGGTCCCCTATGCGATTGCATAATCGGCAAATGAGTACGGGTGGCTCTGGCTCTTTGGAGATAGTTGTCATCCACTAATCCCCATCCCCACAAGGTTCCTTCCCCGTCTTACGTTCCCCGGGGCAGTACGCACCCTTGATTTTGTGTAAGAGCACGTTTTTGCAATGTCCCCATGGTGCATAAAACCCAGCAGTCACTGGCGTGGGCACAGTGTACAGGGCCTTCGCTAAAGCGAGGCAGTAGATATCCTCCTTGGTCTGGAACCCTGCAACGGGGATGAGGTAAAACACGAAGATTAGCCTCACCGAGCGCATCCTCAGTGGATGCTCAACAGTGTCTCCGCTAATATTTTTCGGTTCAAGGTACTAGGTACAAGGGGAGGGAGCAAACAAATGTCCGAAACCAGACAAGTTTATTTTAGGCTATAAATATTGGGGTGCCTGGCCTTACCCCCTTTGCATGGCCGAAGGGACAACAGAGACTTACTGACTGAATTGCTCCTCATCCTGGAGCACTTGAGTTGGTGCACGCGTAACCGCAAATCCAGGGCACTAGATCTGTGACTACACGGCTATAAACCTGGCCAAGTGCCTCTGTCACCAGACGGTGTCTGTGGTCGGTCTTTGTGCATAACAGCGAGATCTGCAGCAGGAGCAGGCTGCGTTACCTGCACTGACCACTGATAACACCAGAGCTCCAAGAACAGAAGCACTGAGCCACGCTGCTGAGGCAACCACATCACAGCTCTTAACACTAGGAGCCCGTAAGTACTCCTGTAGACCCTGCTTCCGCTGGCATTAAGCCAAACAGCGTCCACAGAGCCCCCTGGCACTCCTGCGCCCTGCTGTGCAATGCAGAGGGAGAGATGGAGAAGAGAAAGGCCCACGTGTTCCTTTGCCCTGGCCCAGGCTAGCCTATGCCACTTCCCATGGTTCTGTGCGCCAGACTTGCAGGGCGGGGAAAAGAGATGTAGAGGTCATGGTGGGTAATCAGCAGAACATGAGCTCCCATTGTGGCATTGGGGCTTAAAAAGCTATTGTAATTCTGGGATGTATAAACAGGAAACGCTTGAGCAGGAGTAAAGAGGTTGTCTCGCTTCTGTGATGGATGGGAGGCCCACTGTTCTTTTCTGAACATCCCAGTATTCAGTGACTAAAGGGTTAAACCTAGCTAGCTAGAAAGTGTTGGCAGGGAGCCAGGAGCACCAGTGAGAAGAAAGAGTTCAGATCTGCATTAAAAGGGAATCTGTCTGCTGTTTTTCTTTGTGAGTTTAATCCTGGAGCTGTGGAAGGGGATGAGGGGGGGGATGAATTGAACTGGGCAGGGACATCATGCCTAAAAAAAAGAATACCTGGGCCTAGAATTGGACTGGACCTTGGAAGTGCGGATACTTGAGTAGATAGAGAATGTTTATTTAGATGCGATCAGGTTATTTTTTTGTTTTGTTGTTTGGTTAAACTCCTCTGTGCTAAATCCATATCCCCTCCTCTCCCCACTATAACTTTAAACTGAATCCCAGGGATGCAATTGTCTGTGTTTTAATCTGTTCTTTTCTCAGTTGCGCTATAACTCCTAGCAGCCAAGTCAGCTTTACAAATGAATACCTTTTTGTTTTCTTAATATAATCACCTATTTTAAGGCTATGATCTGATTTTGTATCCTGGAAAGTAATAGGAGGTCTGTGTATACCTGCCTAAGACTAAGAGGACAGCTATCAGAAATTACAGTTTGTTTTCATTTTTCTTTTTTTCTTTCCAAGTGCTAAATAAAAGGGAATAATGACATCTCTGGATCTGCTGGCAATGCTCCTCCTAATGCAACCTAATATGCCATTAGCCTTCTTGGCTACAAGGGCACACTGTTGACTCATATCCAGCTTCTCATCCACTGTAACCCCCAGGTCCTTTTCTGCAGAACTACTACTTAGCTGGTTGGTCCCAGGCCTGTAACAATGCTTGGGATTCTTCTGTCCCAAGTGCAGGACTCCGCACTTGTCCTTGTTGAACCTCATCAGATTTCTTTTGGCTCTTGTGTAAAAGAGTTTGGGGTACCCTTCTGGAATACGTTCCCAAGTGACTTCTTCCTGCGTTCAAGAAGAAAAAGTTTTTTTCCACTTGGGTAGAGGCAGCAACCCTCCTAAGCTCAGGGAATCTGTGACCTTGGGGAGTTTTGAAGCAGAAGCCCATAGAGACACGGTATTTTAAGGTCTCTTTTGGGCCCACACCTTCTGCACTCCAAGTGCCAGAGTGGGGAACCGACTTAGCCTCTTTATTCGGCACTTGAACTTCTGCTGCTGGAGTTCTGTGCCCAGCTCTGGTGACCAGAATTCCAGATGGATGTTGATAAATTGGAGAGGGGTCATGTCAAGGCTGTTTCCCACTCTGGCACTCCAAGTGCAGAAGGTGGGGGCCCACAAGAGACTTTAAAATACCCTGCCACTGGAGGCTTGCGTTGGTGTTGCTGCCATCATCCAAATGCACAAACCCCTTTGAGAACCAGACAGGCGCATTTCAGAATTCCCTCCTGTGGGGTACCTTCCTTGTCCTTGACACTCCCTCCAGAGAGAGCTTGAAAACCTGTAATTTCTCCTAGAAGTATGGCTTGCTGTCTTAGGCACGTGCATACAGAACCTTCCGCCCTCTAGGATGCAGGAATCAGATCATGGTTTTAAAAATGTGACGTCTATTAACAAAACAAATACACTTGGTGAAACATTACTTAGAATCATAGAACCATAGAGCTGGAAGAGACCTCAGGAGTCATCAAGTCCAGCCCCTGCCCAAGGCAGGACCGATCCCAACTAAATCAACCCATCCAGGGCTTTGTCAAGCCAAGACTTAAAAACCTCTAGGGATGCAGATTCCACCACCTCCCTAGGGAACCCATCTCAGTGTTTCCCTACCCTCCTAGTGAAATAGTTTTTCCTAATATCCAACCTAGACCTTCCCCATTGTAACTTGAGACCATTTGTCCTTGTTCTGCCATCCATCACTACTGTGAACAGCCTCTCTCCATCCTCTTTGGAACCTCCCTTCAGGAAGTTGAAGGCTGCTATCAAATCCCCCCTCGCTCTTCTCTTCTGCAGACTAAACAAACCCAAATCCCTCAGTCTCTCCTCATAGGTCATGCGCTCCAGCCCCCTAATAATTGTGGTCGCCCTCCGCTGGACCCTCTCCAATGCGTCCACATCCTTTCTATAGTGGGGGCCCCAGAACTGGACACAATACGCCAGATGTGGCCTCACCAGAGCCGAATGAAGGGGAATAATCACTTCTCTAGATCTGCTGGCAATGCTCCTCCTAATGCACCCTAATATGCCATTAGGTTTCTTGGCTACAAGGTCACACTGTTGACTCATATCCAGCTTCTCATCCACTGTAACCCCCAGGTCCTTTTCTGCTGAACTGCTACTTAGCCAGTCGGTCCCCAGCCTGTAACTATGCTCGGGATTCTTCCATCCCAAGTGCAGGACTCTGCACTTGTCCTTGTTGAACCTCATCAGATTTCTTTTGGCCCAATCCTCTAATCTGTCTAGGTCACTCTGGACCCTATCCCTGCCCTCCAGCATATCTACTGCCCTCCAGCGTATCTACTTGGTTGCTAGGTGTTACAAAGAAACTGGAAAAAGAAAGATTAAAACACAGAAAATCGCTTCCCTGGGATTCAGTTTGAAGAGTTCCAGGGTAAAGGGGGATAGTTACATGTGCTTAGCAAAAAGAAGTCCAACAAACTAAAAAAATAAAGAAAATAACCTAGTAGCATCTGACTAAAAATTCCCTGTTCTACTCACATCTCTCTTGTTCCAAGATTTAGTCTTTCCCTAGCCAAGAAAGTCGCTGGATTCTGCTTGCCCAGGTTCCTGGCTTAATTCACATCTTCCAGGCATGATCACACAACAGGCACATCACTGCTTCCAATTCAAAACCCCAAATTCTGTTTCCATTTTCTTTCCTGGCCTCCTGTCAACTCGCTTCCTGCTTCTCTAGCATTCCTGGAGACTTTCTAGGACCTTTTGTCTATGGTTTTAACCTTTCCAGGCAAGAGAGTTAGGGTTAAGTCCCAAGACTTTCAGGCAACCGTCTGCTTTTGACACGACCTGTCTGTTTCTCTTCAGCTAACTCTTGCTTACTTTGGTTCAGGCCTCAGGCCTTACACCAGGCCCATGCTTCAGGCCCATCCTTTCTAGTACAGGATGTAGCCTGGTAACAAAGCCCTGAATGTGGTATCAGGAAACCTGGGTTCTATTCCTGCCTCTCCCACAGGGTGCTCTTTGGAGAGGTTATTCCCTGTCTGTAAAATAAGACTAATGATACTAACCTTCCCTTTTTAGACCTACACACAGCAACTAGGGATTTTTATTAACAACTCAAATATCGGTGAGCCTGGCTCGCTAGATGAACCATCCGGTTCCTCTTGGAATCATGTTAAATGCTTGATCCCCATGACCAAAGTCTCAGATACCGGGAGAAGTGACACGGGGGAATAAAAGCTGCTGTGTGAGGTAAACTACCTGGCAGGAATCCCCTGGAATGGGAGCCATCGCTACCAGGAGCCCAGGAATAACAAGACTCCAAAAGTCCAGCTGCCAGGCAGTTTGACCATCTCCTTCAGGCCAGTGGCCCAGAATTCCAGGACATCTTTGGGCCTGGGTTTAAAAAGAGGCAGTACCGTGTGCTCAGCCCCTTTTTATCCATCCCCTTTCCCTCCATTGGCACGCAACCCTCAAATGGCCAAAGGTTTCCCTTTCCCTCCCTCCTTGGTTAAACAAGCTGGTTAAACAGCTCGAGGTGATGGAGTGATAAGCACCCACTGACAGAGTCGCTCGGGTTGCAGGGCCAGCGTAAGTCCGCTTTTAAAACTGCCGGCCATAGCTGCAGCTACGGGAGGGGACTCTAGCAAGGGCCTGGAACAAGGAACAGGGCTCCACTCCTGCATGGGATTCGGGCTTCCCCCAGGCAGATGCTCTGTTGCTGCTTTCCTGTCTCTCCCTTCTCCAGGTGGAAGGGGACGGTTAGCCAGTGTTCCCTGCAAGCTGAGCTCTTGGGCGGCCAGCCAGGAGACATTCAAATGCTGCCCAGTTTGCTAGCCGGTAGCATGTGTTTCTAGTGGTGGTGCATGTGGTGTACTGGGTGTAGACATAGATCTTGTTGTTATAGTAACTGCGTTAGGTCACTGGGGGTCAGCCCAGCTGGTTTGGGTTTTTTCTAGCTAGCTCCGTGCTATGCAATAAAATGGACACTTGCAACTACTCAAGCTCTCTGTATTTCCACTGATTTCTTCCCATACTGTGAAACTCCACGTGACGTAACAGTGCACATCCGTGCATGCCTTGGTGCACATAACAAAATGTATTCCGCACAGGAGTGGGGGAAAAAGTAGAGGCATTATTGCCGCTAGCTCCTTACTGAAACTCAGTGAAAGGCAGGGGAAATGAGAGATCAAGATCCTGAGACTGACAGTCCCCAGGAACAACGGGGAGAGGCTAAAGTCCCAGTTCAGCCTGACTGGCAGAGCAGGGAGCCAGGAGGGAGCCAGGGTCGGCAGAGTGGGACTGAGCTAAGGAGAGAGCAGGGGCCCGCACTGAGCTGGGGATCAGGGCTGGCCTCGGGGAGGGAGAAGGGGAGGCCGGGGTCAGGATCGGGGGCAGTGCGACTGGCCTCAGGGAGGAAGGGGGTCAGAGGCAGCATGACTGGCCTCGGGGAGGGAGAAGGGGAGGCCGGGGTCAGGATCGGGGGCAGTGCGACTGGCCTCAGGGAGGAAGGGGGGGTCAGGGGCAGCATGACTGGCCTCAGGGAGGGAGAAGGGGAGGCCGGGGTCAGGATCGGGGGCAGTGCGACTGGCCTCAGGGAGGAAGGGGGTCAGAGGCAGCATGACTGGCCTCGGGGAGGGAGAAGGGGGGGCCAGGGTCAGGATCTGGCCCCTCCCCCCCAGAGCTGCTTCCCATCCCCTCTTCCTTCCAGCCAGTTCCTGCCCCCCCCCCCCAGCCAGTCCCTCTTCCTCCCTCCCCCCTGCCCAGGATCAAGTGTGTCCGCTTTTTTGGGGGAGGGTCTACCTGGCAACCCTACGAGTCAGACCCAGCGCAGGCACCAAGTGATGGGGACTGCCGGAACTTTGGGAACCTGAGTCTGCGGGGTGGGGGTTTGTGGCAGGTCAGGAGATGAAAGGGGAAGGCACCAAGGGTCAGGGTGTAGGAGAGAGACAAATGCCAGGGGGCCAAGTGGAGACAATGAGGAAAAGGGCAGGAGGGGAGGTGTCAGTGAAGGGGGGGGGACAGGATGATGCTAGGAGAGGAGAGGGGAAGGGCTTTGGGGGCTAGAGGGGAGAAGGGGAGGTGCTGGGAAAAGGCTTGAAAGAAGGGGTGGGCATGAGGAAGGCGGAGATGGAGCAAGGCACGTGTAAAGGCACAGGGGCATGAGGGGAACGGGGGCAGAGGGTGGTGAGGGAGTGGGCAAAGTGGGTAGGGGCAGTGAGGGAAGGGGGAGGCACCAAGAGGGTGCAAGGGTAAGGGAAGGTGCAGGTGCCAGGGAGTCCGGGGGGGGAAGCAGAAGGGCAGACACCTGCAGGGCAGGGACCAGCAGCAGAGGAGAGAGGCAGGACAGGTGTGTAGAGGGAGGTGTTAGAAGAGGGGATGAGGAGGGGTAGCTCACATGGTCAGAGTGGGGCTACTGGAGGAGTGGGCACAGGGGGGGAGAGAAAGGCTGCTGGAGGGGGCAGGTCTCGGGAAGGCCGAGGGCAGTGAGAAGGGCAGGAGTCAGGACAGCAGAGGTGGGTGAGGGGTTGGGGGGGCAGCAGGCACCAGGGGAGCAGATGGAGGAAGGGAAGGAGACAGGGCAGCAGAGGGGAAAGGTAAGTGGTTCATAAGATATTTATGAATAACTTGGGTGCCACCATGGCACATCCAAACAAGCCACAAACTCAGTACTGGTGCACAACACAAAATGTATTGTGCTCATGGGAGGAAACTCTTAGAGGGAACACTTCCCCCAGCCTCTCCACCCCACAAGTTAATGTCACACACGTTGGGTTAATGCAATTGCAGGATCGTTGCACGAGGGGGGGTTTGGTGAGGGCCAAACTAATCCCTATTGGTAAGTGGATGGTGGGAAAAGTCCTTGGGGGGGGGGAGGTCACATGACACCTTTTATTTCTGGTCATGTGTCCATATTGCCCTGAAAGTGTTACCTCCAGAGGCGTGGTTAATGGGGGATAGGGGGCGTGGCTAATGGGGGTCAGGGGCGTGGCTAATGGGAGTCAGGGGGTGTGGCTAATGGGGGTCAAAGAGTACATTTAAAAACATTCTTTGGCTGCACACCCTAATGAAATGTGCTGCGCACGCCAATGGGCAGAGAGCAGATCCAGTCCTGGGAGCAGGGCTGCAGCCACAGAGTTATAGACGCCGCCCAGAGAGCAGATCCGCATGCTGGGAGCAGGCCTGCAGCTGTAACCCACACACCTGATGTGGGTCACTATCCTATGGAGTGGCACTGAGACCACTTCCAGCAAGCAATTATTACAAGGGAGCTCTTCAGCCTATGCTGAGAGGCAACTGACTTATAACTCAAGCTGTAGCAGCTCCTTCCCTAAGCTCCAAAAGTCCCAGGTTCTAATCCACCTGGTGGCAGTTGCACAGCCATGGAAGCAGAGGGGCCAAGGAACCCTCTCTACAGGACACCCCCCCTCCCCCCCCCCACACACACCCTTGCTTCCTGGAATCAGCCACCTAGGTGAATAAAGCTGGAAACCCCCATGTCTATAGCTGTGCACCTTTGCTAAATAGCTACAGCCATTCTAAAGTGCCCAGATCTCACAACTAAAAAGGAGACGTCCCAATGAGCTGCTAAACTGTGCTGCCTGCCACGGACAAGTAGCTCCAAGAGGAGCAAGTGCTGTTGACTCTGGAGCCTAATGATGGTGGTGTCTTCCAGCCATTTTCAGATTAGTACAGCTGCCTCCCTGTGAACCAGGTGCCAGCTGGCCATGGGGTCCCATAGACCTGGCTTGTGCAGCCTAACCTGATAACCAAGCAGCCCATCCATTACTAGCCAGCCGATTACCTTGGGCATGGGAGACCATCGCACTCGTAATTCCTGGGGCCTTCACGCACTGACAGGGTTTGACTCGATCGGCCAGCTAGGGAGAAAGAAATAAACAGAAGGCAGAGGAGTCACCAAGAGATCAGAAGACCAGCACGATGCCTTACAGGCCGTTCAGCTGTGAAGAGTCACCAAGACAGGGCAGGTGATGCTAACCTGAGTTAGTCCATTAGCTGCGGCTAGGCTGGGCCACGAGAGGAGAGACAGGCAGTAAATCTGCAGCTGTCAGACCATAAGGAGGACACGGAGGTTTCGAAACCAGCTCAGAGAACAGGGCTGGGTAAGATGCAACCCACCTAACACTGTGATCTGGCCACTTTGTGTTTAGATCCTGCTGCCCATGCCGCCGAATTCTAAGTGGGGACTCAGGCAGCAGGATCCAATTTTAAATGATTCACGGCTCATGGTTACGGCAGGGGCGGGAGCCACGAGCCCTTTAAAAAGCTGTAGCCACGCTGGACAGCTGCCAGTAGTGGCAAAGCTGTGAGCTCTTTTCTGTGCTTTTAATTGAAAGCCTCAGCCGCGGAGAACTCTGAGGGTGGGCTAGTCCACAACACCGCCCCTTCTGCCTCAGGCTCCGCCCCTTCTGTGGGTGGAGCCGGCCTATGACCCCATACCAAAATCCATTAAGTGGCCCCCTTCTGAAAATTATCGCCCAGCCCTGTCACAGAATCATAGAAAAGTCCGAGTGGAAGGGACCATGATAGGTCATCTAGTCCAGTGTTTCGCAAACTTTTTTTATAATGTACCCCCTTTAAAAAAAATTTGTAAGTACCCCCCAGTACCTACAGTTTTCAGACACACACAATTTTTTTGAACCGTTGCAACACATTTGTTTAAACCACTGAATCGTAGCCGGGCGGGCGATGGCATTTTTAGGTGTAAAAGGTACAAAAAGAATAAAGCGCTGTCAAACTGAAAACTAAAATTCAGTTTTCGCCAAATTTCAGTTGTGTTGACGTCTCCCCCAGACATCTCTTGAGTACCTTTAAGGGGACTCGTACCACTGGTCGAGAAGCACTGATCTAGTCCACCCCTGCACCGAGACAGGACCAAGCATGTTTGTCTCACCTCTTGGCTCCTAGGACACGCCTTGAACAAACGCACTTGGAAAGACATTATCGTATATACGCCCAAAGTGCTTCGTCTCAGTGTATTACCATAAAATCTAACCGACCAAACTCCGACCTTTCATTTCCCTGTCACTTGGCCAGCCACAGCCTCACAAGCCTTCGGCATCGATCTCAAAGCCCTCGTCACGCTTTTACACAGCTGTGCTGACACGCTTGTGAGCCAGGCACACTAGTGCGACATGTCCCAAAGCACTTCCTCCAGGGCATTACATCCCACTTGCCTGCCTTTGATGGACAGGGAAAGGGAGACCTGAAAGGCCTCTCCAAGGTCACCAGCGTGAGAGTGAGCGCAGAATTGAGGAGCAAGGGGTCTAGCACACAACTCTGTGCCTTAGTCACTAGGTGGCATTAGATTAGAACCCGGGAGTTCTTACACCCAAACCCGTGCCCCCTCCACTAGGCCATGCTGCTGGCCTCCCGCCTCTCCCCCAGGGCTTGGAGACAGACGGGAGGCTGGAGCCAGCCTGCGCAGAAGGGGCTGTAACGCTTACAGCTCGTTCATGACACTGCCCCTGCGCAGCCCCTCTCAGATCCACACTCGGAACCCACAAGAAACACCCCAAGAGCAGAGATGAAACCGCCACTCACCTGCAGCCCAGCTTCCAGGAAGGGCAAAGCAAAAGCGGCGCTCGCGGATTCCAGCCCAGCCTGGCACCTGCTTCCTGAACTTTGGCCCCTTTCCTCCAAGATAGCAGGAGGCTGCTCTGGGCCTTTTGTGCCCACGACGGGGCAGAAAAGCAAACTCAGCTGTTGGTTCCATCTTGCGGGCAGAGCCCCGGCAGACAGTGGCAGGCGGGGGTATCGACTGACCCTCCAACCCAGGATATTCCCCCCACACCTGGATTCGCTTCCTAGTCATCCCCATCTCCCTGCACGATCCTTGTTTCTCATCCCGCCGGTCTGAGAAATTGTCAGAGCAGGTTGATCCCGACCTTGCCAAGGGCTTAGGTTACATCACAAGGCTTTGCCGCCACAGCTGGCTTGGCTTGGGTGTGTGGCAAAAGCCCCCCCCCCCCCCCCCCCCCGCTGGCACAGCTATTCTGGCAAAGCCGCCAGGGCAAATGGCAACTCTGCTGAAAAGCGTCTGCTGGCTTTAAGCTCCCTGCGAGCTGTTCTCATCGCTCAGCCATCACCACCACTGCCCTGCCTCTGTCCTGCTCCTCATCCCCGCCCCCACTCCTATCCCCTGCTCTCCTCCATCTCCTCCCCCTTCCCTTCTCCTGCCCCTCCCCATTTCCACCTGCCCTGCCCATCCCCGTCCTCTCCCTCCCCCCGTCTGTCCCCCTCTTATGTGAGGGCTTTGCTGGAAACGCCCCCCCCTCCCCAAGCCAGGGAGATCTCCCCTCCGGGAACAATTCAGCCCCCCCCATCTCGCTCCCTCCACTCCACAGTATTTCCTCCATTCCCCACAGTTGAAAATTGAGCTCCCCCATCCCCTCAGGTGACAGTCGGGCTCCCCCATACGCAGCTGCCTAGGTAGGCACCTCCGCAGCCAGAGCCTGCCCCTGGCGCCCACGTCCCCTCCCCGACTGCCTGTCCCAGGCGACCACCTGAACCTGCGTCCCCCATTCCCTCAGATCACAGCTCCCTCCCTGACCCTGCACCCCCCGACACCCCTCCCCCAGGCCAGACTCCTCTCTGGCACCCGCACCCCCTCCCCCAAACCCTCTGCTCCCCCTTCACCCAGGTCACAGCTCCCTCCCTGACCCTGCACCCCCCCGACACCCCTCCCCCAGGCCAGACTCCTCTCTGGCACCCGCACCCCCTCCCCCAAACCTTCTGCTCCCCCTTCACCCAGGTCACAGCTCCCTCCCTGACCCTGCACCCCTCTAGAGCCCCTCCCCCAGGCCAGAGTCCTCTCCTGCGCCCATACCCCCTCCTGGACCCTGCACCCCTATCCACCGCCCCAGATCATACCCCCCCCCCTGCACCCAGGCTCCACCCCTAAGCTCCCTTCTGCACCCAACCACCCCGTCCCAGACCCCAAAGCCCTCGGTAGAAATGTGGCCCTTGATCAGTTGCCAAAATGGCCCCCCCATTACAAATTATTGACCAAGCCTGATCCAAATGTTTTTTGAAACATTGTTTAATGAGAATGTAAATACAATTCAATACAATTGGGAGGGTTGGGGGGAGGGGGACGCAGCTGCTGGCTCCTCAGCTCTTGCTGCTCTCACTGGGTGTCTTCCTGCTGCAAGGGAAGCAGAATCCGTCACATTCATCCCTGGGGACTCAGGGGAACTGGCCCCCCAGCATTTCCACCCTCCTCCCCCTGCTCTCTGGTCACCCCCCGTCAGGCCCGCAGGGTGAGCTCCTGACCCCCCCCCCCGCAGAGCTCCTGACACCTCGGCCCCCTCCCGCCTCCTAGGACAGTTTCTGTGTTCAGAGCCTCCCCCACCCCCAGGGACGCTCGCAGGGGCAGGAGGGATTCTGCCAGCAGGGACGTGGGGTGGGGGCAGCCTGAGGAAAGGGGCGGGGGACTCCCTGAGGGGATGGGAAGGAGACCCTGGCCCTGCCCCACTCTCCTGATCTGCTCCGGCTGCTCACCATGTATTCCAGGAGCTGATGGGCCTGCCCATGCAGGGCGTGGGCCAGGACCAGCCCGGCCTGGCTGTGGCGCCGCAGGGGGGAGCGGGCAGCGAGCAGAGCCTTGTCCAAAAAGCAGTTCTCCTGCTCTGGTGTAAAGAGCTGCCCAAAGACCTGGAATCAAGAGCACAGGAGGTTTCAGCTGACGGCCCAGAGCCCGGCCCCAACTCCTGGGGCTAAAACAGCTTCCTCCTCCCCCAAACTCCCTTCCAGACCCTGCACCCAGACGCTCTCCTCACCCGGCACCCCAACCCCTGCCCCAGGTCACAGCTTCCTCCTGCCCCCAAGACCCTCCTACCCCCACGAGGGCCCCAGCCAGCCCCACCCTCGAGCCCTGCCCTGCCCTGGCAGCGCGTCCTTACCTCTCCCACCCTCACGCTGTTGCTGTGAGCCAGGACCCATCTTTCTTTGTAGTAGTGTCTGCACCACAGGTCCTCTGCCTGGTGGATGTTGAGGCCTGCAAGAGACACAACAGGGTCATTCTGCTGGCAGGTCTGAGCCCTTCCCCTCCCACGGGTCCCTGCAGGCATCCCTGGGCAAATGGAGGGGCACAGGGGGCAGAAGGGGAACACAGAGGGACGCATCCCCCCTTGGGCCAGTCTGGGGGAAAAGGGCTGGGTCCCCTCCCCCCGCCGCCGGCACCCTCAGGGTGTCCCTGGGGCCCAGGTCCCGGCTGGGTTCCTTACCCCTGTGGTGCAGGAGGAGTTGATACAGGCTGTGCACCCCCTCCCGGGCCAGCCGGCTGACGTCTTCGGATGGGTCCGAAATAAAAAGGCCCAGCTGGGCCACGTGGTGACCCATCCTCGGCCAGTCGGCGGAGTTCTGAGGGGAGAGAAGAGGGGGGGTCCCTCAGCATCCTGGGGCTGCACGTCCCATGCTAACGGCCGCCGAGGCGGGTCTGAGCTCGGGGGACGGACAGAGACACCTCCCGGGGCGGGGCGGGGCCGGCCTTGCGAGGAGACAACCCTGAGCAATGGCCCCGACTGAAGGGTCACTCCGGGGGTGGAACAAGGGGATCCACTGACGGCCACTCCCCAGTCCCCAGGCCCAGTCCCTCAAGAGCCCCCCTGAAGGGCCCAGGGTCGCCCCTCCCCGGGGAAAGGAGAACGCGGCCCATTCCCGGCCCATTCCCGGCCCTGCCTCTGCCTCCCGGGAACGCTCCCAGCCCCGCGCCCTGCAGCCCCAGACCCCCCGGCTCCGAGGTCACTTACGTCAAACCCCGGGAGGGTGGTGGCGACTCCCAGCAGGGCCGTGGTGCTGCCAAGGGCCCTGGCTCGCTCCTGGGGCAGGCGGGACTCCAGCCACGGGCTCAGGTGCTGGGGGGGAAAGAGGCAGGTCAGGACCCGTAGGGAGGTGCCGGTTCTGGGCAGAGCCTGGGGCTCCTCTCGGACTGTGCCCCCCCCAGCCACTGACACTGCTCCTCTCTCGGCCCCCCCCCGAGGAAGCAGGGACAATGGCCCCGTCCCCCCCACGGGGCTCACCTCCATTATGAGCTGCAGCCGGGCGGTGTCTGGGGACTCGGCGAGGAGGCTCGCCAGTAGGGCCTGGAGGTCGTAGGGAAGGGCCCGGATGAACTGCTGCAAGACAAGGGGGAGCCCTGGGTCAGAGGGGGGTTGGGGGATCCAGGCCACCCGCTGGCTCCGGGGTGCAGCCTTGAGCAGGGTCTGAGCCGCCTCGCAGAGCAGGGAGGAGCCCAGGCTGGGCATGGAAGGGACGGGCCCCCCGGGAGAGCAACGGGAACCCTGGAGGGAAGGATCCAAACCTGCAGCTTCTTCCCTCCCTCTGCCCCCCCCCCCACTCCTCTCTGGAGCTCCAGCCCAGCCCGGGAGCAGGGCCCGGAGGGACGTACCTGCGTGTGGATGGGCTCCTGCTGCCAGTCCCCAGACACTGTCTGTCCCACGGCCGCCGTCAGCAGGGGGCTCAGGAGCTGGGCACGCAGGGGAGGCTGCAAGGTGCTGGCAGGAGAGAGGGGCAGAGGCTGTTAATTGAGCAGCAGGAGACAGAGACTTTCCCACTCCCTGGCCAGGGCATCTGCTCTGGGGGGGAGTCGGCGGGGGGGTCGGTACCTGAGGCTGCAGGCGGCGTTGAGGCAGTCGGCCAAAACCAGCGGGGGGGGCGAGTCCTCCATGATCTCCTGTGAGACCCAAGGGGAAAAAGGGGCGTGTGAGGCTGGGCCCCCAAGAGACGCTCACGCGGCCAGCGCCCCCACCCAGCAGGATCCAACCCCACTGCCTCCCGCTGCCCTGTAGCCCCCCTGCCCGACACAGGGCCCCTCCCAGCACCCCCCTCCCAAACCGGGACCAGCTCAATCCTTGTCCCCAGGCCGTCTCCTGCCCCTCACTGCCCTGGTGACCAGCCTCTGAACCTCCTCATCCCTGCTCCCCAGGCGCATCCCCAGCAGCCCGCTTGGCTCCCTTCCAGCCCCCCATGGCCCGGGAAGACCCCTCCCTGTCCCGAATCCCCCTTCCTGTCCGGCACCCCAGACCTGCCCCATTTCTGTGTCCCTCCCTCCTCCAGCACCCCACCCACCCTCCCCATGTCCACCTCCAGCCCTCCTGGCTCCACCCATCCCGTTTCCAGCACCCCCACCCGCCGCCATGGCCCAGGCAGACCCGCATCCACCCCACGTATCCCCTCCCCTCCTCCCGGCTGCCACGACTCGCTTACAACGATCCTGGCCATCATGGTGTCCTTGCAGCAGCGCGGCGCCAGGGTGTCCTCACCCCTTTGGAGGGCGGCGAGGCAGGCGAGGGGGATGGCCAAGAGGAACCGCTGCAGGGCGGCTGGGCTCTGCACCCCAGAGAGAGTCTGTGAGCCTGGGGCCTGCCTGCCCCCCACGGACAGCTGCAGGGCTCAGGTCTCCCAGGAGTGGAGGTGGGAGCTGCTGGTTGTCCAAGCACCCACACTCCCTCCCCAACTGCTGCCTCAGGCTTGTGGGGGCCCAGCTGGTGCATGACAAGAGCCCCCAGCTTGGGGGGCCCAGGTCATGCAGGAGAAGGGGCCCCAGGGGGATCCCCAGGGACAAGCCCCTCCCGGAGGGGGGGGGGACGTGCTGGGAAGGGGCCGGACAATCTCGGGTCCCCCCCGTGTGGAGAAGGTTCCTACCGTGTCCCGGGTGTGGAGCTGCTCTTCGATGTCATAGATGGCCCCTTCCTCCACCCGGGAGTCCATCCGCTCCTGGCAGAGCTCCGCCGAGGCGCAGGGGGGCTCTGTGCGGGAGGGAAGGGACCAGGGTGACTCCAGCGGCCAGCAGGGGTCACGCGCCCCCATGTCAGGGACCCAGGGCAGGTTGGGCCCCACACGCCCCTCGCAGGGACCCATCCCCCTGCCACCCTCACATCTGCCAACGCCCTCAGCAGAGCCCCCACCAGGAAGAAGAGAGCCAAGCAGCCCCCCCCCCCCATCCATTGCCCAGGGTGCGGGGCAGACACTGGGGCTGCCCCTCCCCCCCCCGGGTACTGGGTGAGCCCCTGGGCCCAGCGTGTTCACGGCCCCTCACCTGGGTCTGAGCGGCTGCAGGAGGTGGCCCGGCTGCAGCTGGAGGCCCAGGCGCTGCTGCTGACGGACCTGGACCCACAGCTGCAGGGGCTGGTGCGGGGAGCGACGGGCTGGGGGCTCCCGGAGACTGGCAGGTCCCCGGGGGCCGGGCAGGGCGATGCCCCCTGGTGGTAATGGGGGCTGGGCTCCCGGGGCAGGTGTTTCTCTCCACAGAGGAGGCCCCGGAGCCACCCTACCCGGCTCCCCCGCTGGGCTGGGTCCCGCCTGCCCAGCCGCCTCTTGAGCCAGGTCCGGGGGGGCCTGGCTGGTGGGCGAGTCGCCCCGAGCTGGTGGGATCCAGCTTCCCCGCCCGCGGGGACGGAGAAGCTGCTCCCCACCGACCCTGGGGCCATCTTCAGGGCTTTCTTGAACCACAGCCGAAAACGTTTGGCCATGCTGCAAATGAGGGGAGCAAAGGGGAGCCTGGGGCGCAGCCTGCAGAGCGAAATCCAGGGGTTCCAGCTCCCCAGAGCGACTGCCCCCAGCCCCCAAATGGCCCCTTGCTTATCGGTTCGGTCTTGCACAGGCACTGCAAGGACCTGAGGGTATGTCTACACTACCCCGCTAGTTCGAACTAGGAGGGTAATGTAGGCATACCGCACTTGCAAATGAAGCCCGGGATTTGAATTTCCCGGGCTTCATTTGCATAAGCGGGGAGCCGCCATTTTTAAAACCCCGCTCGTTCGAACCCCGTGCAGCGCGGCTACACGGGGCACGAACTAGGTAGTTCGAACTAGGCTTCCTAGTTCAAACTACCGTTACTCCTCATTCCACGAGTCTCCTGCCCATCAACAGCCCCTTCTTGGCCAATCAGGGGAGAATCTAAGGTGTGGGGGGTGGAGCGTTCTCCCCAAAGACACCGGCATAGACTTGTTCCAGCCCCACCTCCCCAGTCCCCACAATGGGGGCTGCATCCCCCACCCCACGGCTCCTGCAAACCACCCCCCGTCCTTCAGCTAGTCTGTTGGGTCCCAAGCTGGGGGAGGCAGCAAGGGAAGGTCACAGAGGAGGCAAGAACAGAGCAGAAATGTGGGGGGATGGAGGAAAAGGGAAACCAACCAGGAGAAAGCCCCAGTGGCGCTAAGGACGCAGCCCAGGTGAGGAATCACCTTCTGGCCCTTGACCGAGGGCTGGGCCTGCCTGGAACCCAGCCGGCCACGGGCGGGATCCAACCCCTGGGGGCTCTTACCTTTGTCACAAAGGTGTCGGGATGTGGAACTCACAGAACGCGAAGGAACCGTGAGGAGGAGACGCACCAGAGCTAAAGCAACCGGGGGTCTCCAAAGTCCCCTGGGCCCGCCCCCCGCTTTTATCAGCCTGAGATGTGGGTCCCTCTGTGAGGTCATCACCTCCCCACCTGCCCTTTGCCTTATATGCTGAGGGCTGCCCAAAGCCCCTGTGAGGTCACCGCCCCCCCCTCACCCTGCCAGGCAAATGTCCTGCCTCTGGCCACCCCCCTGGGAAGTTTGAGCCATTACTAGGGGTCCCTCCCCCTCCCTCATAGGCTGCTCCCTGCCCTACACTGCAGGCTTCTTGCACGAGAGCTGTTTCACGCCGGAGTTCTTGCGCAAAAGGTCTCGTGCAAGAGTGCCTCCACCCTGCCATGGGCTTTTGCACAAGAGCGTCCATGGCAGTGTGAACGCTCTCTTGTGCAAGAAAGCTCTGATGGTCATTTTAGCCATAAAAGTGTCTTGCTCAAGAAGCCCCTGGTGCCCGTCCACGCTGCCTTCTTGCACAACAGCTCTTGCACAAAGGGGGCTTAGTCATCGTCGGGAGAGGAATAACTCCTGTGCAAGGAGCCCTGTTCTCTGATGCTTTACTGCAAATTTACTTCTGCAAGAACACACGTAGAGTGTAGACGCGCCACAAGTTTTTTCGCAAGAACACGCAAAAACAAGCCATGTGGATGTTTTCTTTTTAGGCAAAAGCCCCTATTTGCACAAGATCGGTCGGCCTTTTTGCAGGCATAGGGATCTTGTGGGAAAAGGGGATTTTTTGCACAAAAAGTAAACATCCACATGGCTCGGTATTGCGCACAAACCCCGAGCACAAAAACGGATCGGCAGAAAATATGCAAATGACATTGCGTGTCATAGAGTCCCTCGTTAGCATATTTGTTGCCAAAAAAACTCGTTGTGTAGACGTAGCCTAGGAGAGAAGCGATCTCAGACACAAAGCCCTTCAGTAAGAGGGCATAGCCCTGGGGCGTGGTAGGAGACGTACGGCAGACATGGGAGGTCACTCTCCTAGCTATTTGGCGCGGAGGAGGCCTCAGCTGGAGCACTGTGTCCAGATCTCAGGGCCATGCTTTAGGAGAGAGAGTCCAGAGGGGAACTATGAAAAGGGATTAGGGACGTTAGATATTCACTGAGTAGTCAATTAACCTCATGATTTCTTATCGGTTACTTGACTTTTCGATAGTCCCCAGGGGCCAGCTGTCTCAGTCCTGGCTCGCGCTGGGTGCGGGACCTACCCCCTCCGCGGCTCTGCATTTACAGTGTGTTAGGAGCCAGGCAGGCAGGCAGCCTCGCTCAGTTCCAGTTTGCACCAGGTCCAGAAGCTCAGACCCAGCCCCCAGGCAAGGGCTGCTGCCAGCTTGTGCTGCTGCCTCTGATACAGAGGCAGCAGTACGGAGTGCCAGGAGGGAACTGGTCTAAAAAGCACCTCCCCTTGCGACCTGGCTGCCTGTCATCCCACGCTGCTGCCTCCGTTTTTGGCGAGAGAGAGCCGCCTGTCTTGAGACACCGGTGGGGAGTCGGATTTTCAAAAGGCAGGTCTCTGTCCTTTGTGAGCCTTCCAAAGCGCTTCGGTGGGGGGAGGGGGCAGGAAGGCGGACGACACTCAGGAATTGTAGCACCCAAATCCACGGAGTGTTTCGCCAGCACCTCCTGCAACAGAGCCCAATCCCTGACAGGCTTTTAGGCAAGATAGATCATTTGAAAAAATGACAGACACAGGGTTTTCCGTCACCGCTCTCCCTTTCTTTTATTTCCCTGGGCTAACTGGCTTGTTCCTCTTTGGCTAAGGATGGAAGGGTATGTCTACACTACAATGTTAGTTCGAACTAACGGACGTTAGTTCGAACTAACATTCATAGCCGCTACACTAGCGCTCCGCTAGTTCGAATTTGAATCGAACTAGCGGAGCGCTTAGTTCGAACTAGGAAAACCTCATTTTACGAGGCTTAAGCCTAGTTCGAACTTACTAGTTCGAATTAAGGGCTGTGTAGCCCCTTAATTCGAACGAGTGGGAGGCTAGCCCTCCCCAAGTTTCCCTGGTGGCCACTCTGGCCAACACCAGGGAAACTCTATGCCCCCCTCCCGGCCCCGGACCCCTTAAAGGGGCACGGGCTGGCTACGGTGCCCGTGCCAGGTGCAAGCCTGCTAGCACCCAGCCAGCAGACCCTGCACCTGGCACGGCACAGAGCCACCCACCCGATGTCCCCCAGCCCACCCCCTCTTCCCGGGACCAGGCTGGCGGCTCCCGGAAGCTTGCCCGGGACCGCAAGAGGCGGGTACATTCCTGGGCTAGTGCGGACATCGTGGACCTCGTCCACGATCTCCACACTAGGCACAGGAAAGTGGCCATCTAGGGCAGGAGAGCTGCCAGCCTGGCCACCCAGGAGCAGGTTTGCATGAAAATCAAGGGGGTCCACTGAGACCCCCGCCCCTGAGCCCTGAGCTTACAATGGCCGTCCTGGGTCAGACCAAAGGTCCATCTAGCCCAGTAGCCTGTCTGCCGACAGCGGCCAACCCTAGGGACCGTGGAGGGGATGGACCAAAGACAATTACCAAGCCATTTGTCTCGTGCCATCCCTCTCCAGCCTTGCACAAACTTTGGGCAGGGACACCACTCCTACCCCCTGGCTAAGACTACTCCATGGACCCAACCTCCATGACTTGATATCACTTCCCTTTAAACTCTGTTCTAGTTGTAGCCTTCACAGCCTCCTGCAGCAAGGAGTTCCACCGGTTAACTATTTGCTTTGTCAAGAAGAACAACTTTCTCTTACTAGTTTCAAGCCTGCTACCCAGTCCTTTCCTTTGGTGTCCTCTAGTCCGTCTTTATGGGAACTCATGAAGAACTTTTCTGAATGCACCCTCTCCACCCAACCCCTGCTTTTAGAGACCTCTAGCCTGTCCCCCCTCCGTCTCCTCTTTTCTAAGCTGAACAGTCCCAGTCTCTGTAGCCTCTCTTCATCTGGGACCTGTTCCCAACCCCTTATCATGTTAGTTGCCCTCCCCTCTCCCAGCCTTAATCTTCCCCTCTCCCACCTCCTTTTCCCAGTCTCCCCCAGTTTTGTTCAATAAAGACAGAGTCAATGTTGGAAGAAACGTTATCTTTATTTTGTACATCAATAAGAAGGGGGGCTAGGGAAGGGTAAGTGGAAGGAGGTGAGGGAGGAATGGGGTACGAGCCCCCGATGGGGAGGACTGGGCTGGCTCTGCAGGCTTCTGGGGGTGGAAGCTCTCCTGCAGCCCCCCGATTACCCCCTCTCCCCAGATGGCAGCCTGCGGCAAGTGCAGCCGGGCTGATGGCTGAGTGGTGTGATGTGCCCAGTGTGGGTACTCCGGGCACTCCAAGCCAGGACTGGTTTTCAAGCGGGGCACCCCTTAGAACTGTCTGTCCGGGGTGGGGGTCGGGACCCTTTAAGCGCAGCCCTCGGCTAGCCTGAGACTGCATCTCCACGCTCTAAGTCCTCCTCTGATGCCCTGCTGGCACTGCTTCCGGCCATCCTTAAGCCCTGTTCAGAGTCCACTCAATGTGGACTTGCTAGTTCGAATTAGCAAAACTAGTTTTTAGTTCTAGACGCGTTCGTTCGAATTAGCTTAGTTCGAACTAGCGCTGTAGTGTAGACATACCCGAAGAGAGGAGCCAGCAGGGGTAGAATGAATTGTGTACCAGGTCCTGGAAACAAGAGCATCTCCTCCAGATCACCCATCCACACCTGAACTGTTTAAAAGCTTGGCTGCCAATAAAGACACCTTAGCTCAGCAAATGCCAAGCCAGGCACCTGTGTTTGGACACGAGGGGTGCACAGGGATGTGAGAACCAGGAAGGCTGATCTGTGAATTCACCCCCAACCGTCCCAGTACAAGACAGACGCTTGCGCCAACCAGCAGGGGTCACTGCTCCTCCGGTTTGGCTTGGACAAAGGTGCCCATCTGTTTGGTGTTCGCGTCTCGGAGCTGCGCCAGCTGCCTCTGGCCACGGCGGAGCAGATACTCGATGTGCATCACGTCGGCCCGGGGGATGCTGGCGTTCTTCCGGAACTCAGCCTGGATGCGAGGCAGGAATCCCGGCTTCTCCCGGCCGGCGCGCAGGAACTGCCTGTATAGGCTCAGGACGTGCTTCTGCAGCTTGCTATGCCGGGCCATGGTGCGCCTGGGGAGCCCTCCCAGGCCACGGGGGGGCCAGCGCCACGAGGCAGGGGCTGGAAGTGAACAGAGGCGGAGATGTTAGAGCAGCATCTCATTCCCAGACGCGCCTGTGCGGGCATTTCCATGCACTTTTCACCCCCACCTGCTAGGGTTACCAGATGGTTTAAAAAAAATACCGAACAGCAGGGGCCGGGGGGGGGGGGGGGGGCGGGACTGGCTGGAAGAGAGGGGGTGGGGGGGAACCGGCCGCCGGGAAGCAGGGCTGGCTGGGAGGGGGCTGGAGGGAGCGGGGCTGGCCGGGGGGCAACCAGCCGTCGGGAAGCGGGTCTAGTTGGGTTGAGGACCAAGAGGTGGGGGAACCGGCCGGCAGCGCTGCAGAGATGTACCAGAGCCTGGGTCGGATTCATCTTTGGTGGGCCCTGGCTCCTAGACCATAGACACACTCCCCCCCCCCGCCCTCCTGGAGGCCCTAGGGAAAATGGCACCCCGGCCCTGTGGACATGGTGCCCTCTCTGTTTCCCTTGGCCCCGTAGGCACTAAGCTCCACTCCTGCCGCCCAACTCCTACAAGGCCCGACGGATTTCTCTGTGGCCCCCGACCCAAAAAAGGATCCCCCCAGCCCTGTGTTAGGGGATACGAGGGAGTCTGGCTGGGACGTAAGTTCAAATAACTCTGCTCTTAGCAGCTCTGAACCGATGGGCTCTGCGCTGTGCCCCAACCAAGAACCCTAACATAAGAACGGCAGTACTGGGTAGCCTGTCTGCTGACAGTGGCCAGCACCAGGTGCCCCAAAGAGGGTTGACCAAAGACAATGATCAAGCGATTTGTCTCCTGCCATCCTTCTCCACCCTTCCACAAACAGATGCCAGGGACACTATTTCTATCTCCTGGCTAATGGCCTTTTATGGACCTAACCTCCGTGAAATTATCTAGCTTCTCTTTAAATCCTGTTATAGTCCTAGCCTTCACAGTCTCCTCTGGCAAGGAGTTCCACAGGTTGACTACACCCTGTGTGAAGAAGAACTTTCTTTTATTAGTTTTAAACCTGCTACCCATTAACTTCATTTGGTGTCCTCTAGTTCTTCTATTATGGGAACTAATAAATCACTTTTCTTTATTCACCCTCTCCACACCACTCATGTTTTTATAGACCTCTATCATATCCCCCCTCAGTCTCCTCTTTTCTAAACTGAAAAGTCCCATCGCTTTAACCTCTCTTCATATGGGACCCGTTTCAAACCCCTAATCATGTTAGTTGCCCTTTTCTGAACCCTTTCCAAGGCCAAAATATCTTTTTTGAGGTGAGGAGACCACAGCTGTACACAGTATTCAAGATGTGGGCGTACCATAGTTTTATACAGGGGCACCCTGAGTTACCAAACCACATGACACTGCCCATTAAAAACCCACCAGGACTTACCCAGCATTTATATGCAGAGGTCCCGCACCAGCAGCAATCTGCACTGGACAGGAAACCATCCGCCCAGCACGCGCGGGAAATCACAGGAACCCAGCCTGGACGGTCCGATGCCCCAGCCCTGACAGAAGAAAATCAAGGTGTGCTTGAAGTGCCACGCCCACCATCCCTTGGTCCTCTGGGGCATTCGGCACATCCTGCTGGGTGAAAGGGCCGGTCACAGCTCCAGGGTCTGTCACACTTCAGGGCCTTTGCCAGCTCCTATTCACCGGGGTCAGGCAGATAATCGCCCCGAGCTTTCCCAGCACTTTTCAGCATCAGCTCTCAAAGGGGGGCAGCGTGACCCCCATGGGAGCAGGGGAATGTCAAAGAAGGAATGGGGCGGGGCAGGGGAGGCAGCCAATGGCTTCTCCTAATGCAGTGGTCCCCAACCATTTGAGGTTGCTGGGCGCCAAGGGGTGTGGCTGTTTGCCCGCAGGGTGCCCTGGAGCGGAGCCCCCCATTGCGCACCCGGGGGCGGGGCCCCCCCATAGACACATTCCCAGGGCCGCCCCCCCCCCCCACAAGTACCGCATGCCCAGGGCCGGGCCTCCCACCAAGCGCCGCGCGCCCGGGACCGGCGCTCTCCCCCCAAGCACCGCGTGCCCGGAGCCGGCGCTCTCCAAGCGCTGTGCGCCCAGGGCTGGCGCACCCTGCAAGTGCCGCACGCCCGGAGCCTGCGCTCCCCCCATGCGCCACGTGGCCATAGCGCGGGCAGCCAATCTGCGGCGCCCCCGGGGCCGGCGCTCACCGTGCACCATGCGCCCGGGGCCAGCTCCGGCACCGCACATGCGCCACGTGCCCGGGGCCAGGCCAGCCCTGAGCACTTGGCGGGCGCATACAAATTCGGGCACCGTGTTGGGGACCACTGTCCTAATGTTAGCAGTGGGGACACCAAGTTTGGAAGTGAATGGTTAACCAGTAAGCCGGTTATGGTTAACCAGAGGGGGCTGGAGCAGCCCTCCACCAGCCATAGGCAGAGGGCACTCTGGCACGCCACGGGTAGGGTTGCTCAGCAGTCACAGCAGTGTGCCAAGGGGGTATGTGTGTGGGCTGCTCCAAGCCCATCTTTAACACGTCCTACGTGTCCCATTTAATCGGTTAACTGGTTCAACATATTGTTTAACTGGTTAGCTAATTAAATGAGATTTTACATCCCTGGCACCAAGGTGGCTAAAAGTAGGGTTGAATTGGGACTAGAAATTCCAGGATTTTGACTTTTTTTTCCTGATCACACACAGTTCTGCAAATAAATTCACGTTTTGTTTAGATTTTGACTTTTTTTAAATGTAGTACGGTGGATTACGGAAGATAAACTTTAAAGAGACCAAACAAAGAGTCATTTCAGGAATGGAAAACTACATTTTAATGTTCTGAAATGGTGGAGTTTTCCCCTTCCAAACAAAAGGTCACTAAAATCAGCATTTTCCAATGGAAAAACATCCCCTCACAAAACTTCCTTCCAGCTCTAGTTAAAACGGACGTATTTTGAAGTGTATAATCAACCTCTGGAACTCACTGCAAAAGGATATTAATGATGGCGAAGGAAAGGGGAGGGAATCATAGAATCATAGAGCTGGAAGAGACCTCAGAAGGTCATCAAATCCAGCCCCCTGCTCTAGGCAGGACCAATCCCAACTAAATCAACCCGGCCAGGGCTTTGTCAAGCTGAGACTTAAACACCCGCTGTGTACAGCCTGTCTGATCCCTTCTGGGGAAGCATGGGTGGGAAGAAAGAATTAGACAGGGTTAGACAAACCCGTAGGTCTTGGTTGACTTTGTCCTGCTTCAGGGCAGGGCGCTAAACTTGGGGACTGCTCTAGTCAGACCAACATTTCAATCAATCTTGTCAAGAAACAGGCAAAAAAAAAACCCCAACCCAAACCAGGGAGAAACACGTTCCTTGGTTTGTAAACACAGACACAGAGAACAGCTCCTTCCGTTAGGGGGGGTGGGAATAAAGAAAATAATCCCTCGCCCCCTCCCCTTCCTATTTGGTCCTAAAGGATGAAGATTTGTGCAGGCTGCGGGGGCAGGACTGATACTCAGGGAACGGGGAGCATGGGGGAGAAGGGGGCAGCTTGCTTACAATCCAGGGGCAACCCCGTGTCTCGGGGCTGGCCCAGCAGAGGCGGGATTTCTGCAGCGCAGGGGGACACGAGGTGAAACAAGCAGCGACTCGGCCGATTGGGGCTTGTTATTGTAGGGTCGCATTGAAGCAGACACTGGCACCAGCGTCGCCTCCAAGAGCGAGGGGAGCGCGCGGCCTGGTAACCCCGGACGGACCCGGACCCCCCTGCACTGGGGGGCCAGGAGTCACCGCCCCCCGCCCCTCACCTCCGCCTCCTGCCTGCTCGCAGCTCCCGGGCCCGCGGCAGCAGCTGTGCCAGCCAGCTCCGAATGTTGAAACACCAGCAACATTAGCCCTCGCTTCCCATTGGCTGGAGGGCCCCAGGGGCGGGCGCAGGAAAGGGGAAGCTCCGCCCTTCGAGGGCCACGTGGGCCGGCAGTGGAAGTTGCAAGTTGCTAGTCAGCTGGAGGAGAGAGGGGCCCGGCCCGGCCCGGCCTGCGCACGTGGCTTTCACCGCAGCGCTCACCTGCCCTCACGCCCCACGCTCCTGCTTTTCCCTCCCTGCGTTGTTCGACCCAACCCTCACCCAGGCATCCACCCAGTTCACCCCGATTCTCACCCCTTTTTAAACTTGTTCCTAAGAAACCCGATCGGTTCCTGGGAAATTCCCAACAACTCTTATCAGTGGTGCCCGTTACATACTAGCTGGGCTTTCCCTTTGATATTTACATACCCACTGCCTCCTTCCCCCCCCCCTCCCATTTTTTCCTCCCCTATTCATTTTGGTTCTGGACATACAACACTCCAGTCGTCTGAAGAAGTGGGCTATGCCCAGGAAAGCTCATGATCCCATTGACACGGTTTGTTAATCTTTAAGGTGACTATATGTTGTGTTTTAAGTTTTTCCTGTTACAGACTCACTCAGCTACCCCTCTGAAACTCGTGGGCTCTGTCTACACTGCAGGCTTCTTGCACAAGAACTGTTTTGCAGAAGAGTTCTTGTGCAAAAGGTCTTCCATACGAGCGCGTCCACACTGCCATGTGCTTTTGCAGAAGAGATGTGCTTTTGCACAAGAGCATCCATGGCAGTGTCGACACTCTCTTGCACAAGAAAGCTCTGATGGCCATTTTAGCCGTAGGGGTTTTTTGCGCAAGAAATTCATGTTGCCTGTCTACACTGCCGCCTTCTGGAAGAGCTCTTGTGCAAGAGGGCTTATTCCTCGTGGGGAGAGGAATAACTCTTCCAGAAGAAGCCCTGTTTTCTGATGCTGTACTGTAATACTTGTGCAAAAACACGCACGCAGTGTAGACACTCTGCAAGTTTTTGCGCAAGAACAGCTGTTCTTGTGCAAAAAGCCTGCAGTGTAGACATAGCCTTAGAGGGGCAACCCCAACAGTCATTACTAACAAGGAGTCCTGTGGCACCTTGAAGATTTATTTGGGAATCAGCTGTTGCGGAGGAAAAGCAGGTCCAAGTGTTTTTTACCCCTGGAAGCGGATGCCCAAATACACGTGTTAGTCTTTAAGGTGCCCCAGGGTGCCTCTGTTTAAACAAGTGGAAGAGAAGGGCCTGTGTGCACCTCATAGGATGCCAGGCTAGACTGAAGATCACAATGGCCCTCTCTGGCCTGGAAGTTAATGAATGGTTGCATCTGGCCAGGCTGCCTCTCTTTATGCTTGCATTAACTAACTGGGTTATTTGCAGGTGTTGTACTCAGTCCAGCTGTGTCGGAGCGCCTGCTGCTGGAGGAGAACGCAAAAGTTCTGTTACCTGGTTTGTAAGTCTGGAGCCTTCTCTACTGCATGAGGTACAAGCCACCTGGCTCTTCGCTAAAGTTGCAGAGCCGAGTCACTATCGCTGGATGTGGTCTCCGTGCCCAGAGTCCCCAGAGACCACAAACCAGATAAGATTCGAAATCGCCCAAGCAGATTTTTTGCGTAACAACATGCAATAATAGTTGCCAGCGAACAGACTCAGCGCTGCGCCGCTACACTTTATAGAAGCCGTGGCAATGTCCTAACACCCACTGAGCACCATCCAGTGCCCCCACACAGTCAGCTGGTGAACACCATTTGAGGTGAACTTTTATACATTCCTGATGTATCAGGTTGCTACCCCCTGTTACCTGGTTACCGTCCCTTACCTTGCAGAAGGAGGCTTACTTCCTAGTCTTCATACTGTCAACTTACTATCTGTTATGCTGTCAACTTTGACCTGGTCCTGAACATAGGTCAGTATATACTTTATTTGTGGGAGGTAAATGGTACCAAGATGTTCCTTAGGACAATCCACAGAACTACAGACCGGTCAGCCTTACCTCACTCCCCGGAAAAATCATGGAGGGGATCCTCAAGGAATCCATTTTGAAGCACTTAGAATAAGGAAAGGGATCAGGAGCAGTCAGCATGGATTCACCAAGGGCAAGTCATGCTTGACGAACCTGATTGCTTTCTATGACGAGGTAACTGGCTCTGTGGACATGGGGAATTCAGTGGATGTGATATACCTGGACTTATTCTTGCCAGCAAGTTAAGGAAGTATGGATTGGATTAATGGACTGTAAGATGGATAGAAATTGGGCTAGACTGTTGGGCTCAATGGGTAGTGATCAACAGCTCGATGTCGGACTGGCGGTCAGTTTCAAGCAGAGTACCTCAAAGACCGGTTCTACGGTCGGTTTTGTTCAACATCTTTATTAATGACTGGATGAGGGGATGGATTGCACTCTCAGCAAGTTTGCCTATGTCACTAAGCTAGGGGGAAAGTTAGATACATTGGACGGTAGGGTATATGGTGCAGAGTGTCCAAGACATATTGGAGGATTGGGCCAAAAGAAATCTGATGAGGTTCAACAAGGACAAGTGCAGAGTCCTGCACTTGAATGGAAGAATCCCAAGAATTGTTATAGGCTGGGACCTACTGGCTAAGTAGCAGTTCTACAGAAAAGGACCTGGGGGTTACAGTGGATGAGAAGCTGGATATGAGTCAACAGTGTGCCCTTGTAGCCAAGAAGGCTAATGGCATATTAGGATGCATTAGGAGGAACATTGCCAGCAGATCTAGGGAAGTGATTATTCCCCTTTATTGGGATGTGGTGAGGCCACGTCTGGAGTATTGTGTCCAGTTCTGGGCCCCCCACTACAGGAAGGATGTGGACGCATTGGAGAGGGTCCAGTGGAGGGCAACAAAAATTATTAGGAGGCTGGAGCACATGACTTAGGAGAGGCTGAGGGAGTTGGGCTTGTTTAGTCTGCAGAAGAATGACGGGGGATTTGATAGCAGCCTTTAACTATCTGAAGGGAGGTTCCAAAGAGGATGGAGAGAGGCTGTTCACAGTGGTGACGATGGCAGAACGAGGAGTGATGGTCTCAAGGTGCAGTGGGGGAGGTGTAGGTTGGCTATTAGGAAAAACTCTTTCCCTAAGAGAATGGGGAAGCACTGGAATGGGCTAACTAGGGAGATGGTGGAATCTCCATCCCTAGAGGTTTTTAAGTCCTGGTTTGACACAGACCTGGTTGGGATGATTGAGTTGGGATTGGTCCTGCTTTTGGGCAGGGGGCTGCACTCGATGACTCCTGAGGTCTCTTCCAGCCCTGGGATTCTATGATTCTAAGGCAAGGGACTTCTTTTATTTGAGAGCCCCAATTCCTTCAACAGCAGTATAGGTCTAATCCATGGAGCTCCTGAAGAGCAGCTCTGCATCCCTTTCTATGGCAGCCCAACTGTCCTTGGAACTGGTCAGACCAGTGTGACATCCCCCTGTGTAGGCATAATGAGCTAACGTGTCCTTCACTCCCATGCACCAACTTTGCCACTTATCAACTATGTTTTTAATTTGTTCGAAGGGAAAGCTGAATGAAGCCAAAATTAATGAGTGTTTTAACTTGTAACAAAATACAGGACTGTGTAGCACTTTAAAGACTAACAAGATGATTTATTAGATGATGAGCTTTCGTGGGCCAGACCCACTTCCTCAGATCCACTATTTGATCTGAGGAAGTGGGTCTGGCCCACGAAAGCTCATCATCTAATAAACCATCTTGTTAGTCTTTAAAGTGCTACATAGTCCTGTATTTCGTTTCACCTACACCAGACTAACACGGCTACATTTCTATCACTGTTCTAACTTGTGTTTCTGTTCCCAGGAAATGTTGAAACGGTAGATTCCTAGGGACTGTCAAGTAGAAAGATTGACCCAAATTAGTTACTTGTTTACTTTCTTTGGCTCCACTGGAATCTTACAACAGGGATTAACTAGCTCCATTCATATCTATAATTTACACAAACACAAAATCTATGTTTTGTGACACGTAAGGTTTCCTGAGCACATGTCTAACAATCCAGACATTTAAAATCAGAAGTTAGTGGAAGGAGGCTGAAAAAGGTGAGGCTTTCGAGAGAAAAATTGCCCGAGAAAGAGTTATTTTGAACTCCAATTTACTCTGTATCAACCCATTTTTCCATTAAACCAACCTAAAGTACTATAAATAGGACTCAAAGTTTATGTCCTATGTTTTAGTTTTTGTCATAAACACCACAAGAAAAAAATATAAAGCAAATGGGAAAAAAGGGAGGATGCGAGTTATGAAAAAGCAAACAGTTGATAGGAGAAGCTAAAATTGGGGGAAAAAATCTATAACCAGTAACATAAAGGATAATTAGGAAATGTTTAAATATATCGGGAACAAAAGAAATCAGAGGAATGGTAAAGATCCATTACTGTATAAGGCTGGTCAAATTGCCAATCATGATGAAAAAAAGAAACTTCAGCAACCTGCTTGGAATTTAATGCGTTGAACTACACACAAGCCATAAAGATTGGATGTCTTTCTAAAACATATGTGGTAGCTCAACCGAGGGATGTTAAATTGCGCTTAATCAGCTAATCCAGTAGTTGGTGGAATTTCCATCGACTACTCAATTAGTCAATAAGGGTATGTCTACATTAGCTCGTTAATTTGAGCTAGGTAGGCAAAGCAGGCAACCGGAGTTGTAAATGAAGCCCGGGATTTAAATAGCCCAGGCTTTATTTGCATGTTCCCGTCCGGTCGCCATTTTGAAATTCCACTAGCCGCGCAGCTATAGAATGAGATGTAACAGTTAATTCGAACTAAGGACTTAGTTCGAGTTACCGTTTCATTGCCACATGTAGCTGGCAGGAAGGGACCTCGAGAGGTCGAGTCCAGTCCCCTGCCCTCATGGCAGGACCCAGTACTGTCTAGACGAGTGTTTCTTAAACTTTTTAAGACCGAGGAACACCAAACAATTTTTTTTTAATGAGGATTTTTTGTTGACTCCTGAGGTCTCTTCCAGCCCTAGGATTCTATAAATGTGCTTGGTACCTGTGCCTGGACCTTTATGCTTGATCTGGCTTATACTATTTCTCTTTCCTGCCTGCGGTTCCACTGAGCCAAAGTCTTGCTTCCTAGATTTCAGGCCTGTTGCTGTTTTTATGTTACCGGCCTTTATTCGGGCCTGCTGATTTTATGTTACCAACCCGCAACTTACTACAGAGGCAACTGAGTCCCAAAAAGGAGGAGCAGCTTGTTCAAAAACACAGCAAGCCAGTGGCAGCGCTAGGAATAGGACTCGTATGTCCCAACTCCCTGTCCCCTGCTGTACTAACCAGACCAAAATACTTTGACCACCAGGGTCTGAAGCCCCACAGACAGGGGCCACGGATGGGGAGGGGGAGAGGCAAAGGGGGCAGTTGTCTCGGGAGCTGATGATTTAAAAGGGTCCAGGCCTCTGGGTCACTGTATCGACTATTATGGCAGCCGCCACTGCCAGAGACCCGGGCAAATGAAATCAATCCTAGAGCTCTGTCTGGTGCAGGGTGGGTGGCGCTAAGGCCTGATTGGCCCTCGCCTTGCCCCTCCTACCTTTAGCTTTGCCCCTTTGAGGGGGTCTAGAGCCGACCCCCTCCCATACATTACCCAGGGCCCGACAACGTCTGTCACCAGCCCCGTTGACATGAATGTGCCCCAAATCCCTCAGACCCAGTAGAGTCCCCCCCTCCTCCCCCTCCTCCCCCCGGATCCTTAATTCTTCTCTTGTCATCTGATTGCTTCAAGCATTGTTACAGGCTGGGGACCGACTGGCTAAGCAGCAGTTCAGCAGAAAAGGACCTGGGGATTACAGTGGATGAGAAGCCGGAGATGAGTCAACAGGGTGGCCTTGTAGCCAAGAAGGTTAATGGCATATTAGGGTGCATTAGGAGGAGCATTGCCAGCAGGTCTAGAGAAGTGATTATTCCCCTTTATTCGGCTCTGGTGAGGCCACATCTGGAGTATTGTGTCCAGTTCTGGGCCCCCAACTACAGGAAGGATGGGGACGCATTGGAGGGGGTCCAGGGGAGCTTGACCAAAATGATTCGGGGTCTGGAGCACATGACCTATGAGGAGAAACTGGGGGATTTGGGTTTGTTTAGCCTGCAGAAGCAAAGAGTGAGGGGGGATTTGATAGCAGCCTTCAACTTCCTGAAGGGAGGTTCCAAAGAGGATGGAGAGAGGCTGATCTCAGTAGTGACAGATGGCAGAACACGGAACAGTGGTCTCAGGTTACAGCGGGGGAGGTCTAGGTTGGATATTAAGAAAAACTATTTCCCTAGGAGGGTGGTGAAGCACTGGGCTGGGTTCCCTAGGGAGGTGGTGGAATCTCCATCCCTAGAGGTTTTTAAGTCTCCGTTTGACAAAGCCCTGGCTGGGATGATTGAGTTGGGATTGGTCCTGCCTTGGGCAGAGGGCTGGACTTGATGACTCCTGAGGTCTTTTCCAACTCTAGGATTCTATGATTCATCCGTGCGATGTCACTGGTGTTGCAGGGAGGTACACTGTGGGCGAAAGCCCCGATCTTGCTTCTGGTTTTGTACAGGCGGCCGTGAAAGTAACTTTACAGTTTCTCACAGGTACTGTCCTGTTGCAGCCCAGGTCTTTGCAGTTCTTGCTGGAGCTGCGCACCAGGGCACTTTCACCTCTGTGTTCAGGATTCAGAGTTATCTCTTTTCCCAAAGATCTTCCCTGGAGCTGTTCAGAGAGAGCTTGCTCCCTCTCGCCACAGTCTCTCTTAAGGCAACCATGTTCTTCAGAGCCTCTGGCCTGACGTGGAACGGGACGGGGGACACCACAGAAGAGGCCAAATTCGCCGGGGGAAACACTCCAAGGAAATGGATGCTAAAGAGGGTCCATTCGCCAAGACTCATGTGCAGGGCCTCTTTGATTTCAGTGTTGTCACTGTAGACCAGCGCGCGCCCGTTGAGATTATGGTCCCTGAGCCTCTGTTTGTACAGCGGGACGTTTTCCTCCTTCAAGCCGATTGTGTCCATCTGGAAGAGATGTGGGAGCACCCGTTAGTGCCGTGCATCTACTGAACATGTCGCCAAACACGTTTTTAGGAAGGGTCCGCTATAGCTCCCGAGAGGAACCTGTCTGGGCTTGCTCAGATTCTAGCAAACAAGGCGGGCCGGCCGGCTGTGGGGCCAGGTATGGTACCCGGCACACCCCACTGCCGTGTGCTTGGATTCTGCTAGGGGCACCGCTGAGCAAGTTGGCACGGCAGGGGAAATAGCATGCTCTCTGCAGGCAAAAGCTAGCAATGCAGGGACCACTGGAGGGGTGTGTTGAAATGAAGAGGGAAGGTTTCCTGACCCTGCTTGTAGGCTGGAGGGAAGCATGCAGTCAGCCTGACGGGGGTGGAGTTGGGCCTCTCGACCTAAGGCTATATCTACACTGCGGGCCTTTGCAGGCAGAGAGTATGCTAATGAAGCACTCGTTAGCAACTTCTTGGCACTCATTAGCATGCTCTCTGCAGGCAAAAGCTAGCAGTGTAGACATAGCCTCAGGGTTCTTGTGTGTTATTCTGGATAAGGGGTATTACGCTGCAGGCCTCCAGCAAGAGTATTTATGTTTTTGCCTCTCTTCTCTCTGGAGTGCATAGCAGACAGCTACGGGTCTCCCAGTCTTAAAACCGACCAGTCACTTCAGAGCGTAAAGGATGAACCCGGGGAGAGCCAGCCAATGGCTTCGGGGTTGGAGGAAAGAGCTGCAAGGAACCGAGTTGTTCCAAGAAGAAATTTTTTGTGCAAACCAAGAGTCAGGAGCAGCAGAAAGTGGGGGAACTAGCAGAGCCCGGACTGTGGCCCGGCCCCCTACATCACCCTTTCCCCTCATCCTCACTCTGCCCATTCCCCCTCATGTGCCCCCCCTACTCCTGAGGCCTCAAACCCACACTGTGCCTTCCCCGAAAGCCCCCATCCCACACCGCCTGTTCCCCTCAACATCCTACCCCCACTAGTTCTCGCTCCTCTCCCTCCAGTTATGCACCAGTTATGTGGGACAGTTTTCTCCCAGCTCTGGGGCTCATAGTCAGGGCTGTCCCTAGGCCCACGGGAAATATGTAGCTGCATAGGGCACCGGAAAATTTGGGCACCAAATTTTTGAGTTCCCCAATGCAGCAGCCATGTGTTCTTGTATGTCTGAGGATATGCCTCTGCCGGTTCGTCTCTGGGGACGCTGTGTCCTGTCTGCTGCAGGGCTTTTCCCTTCGCCCTCCCCCACGTGCTCCTCTCAGCTGGCAGTGTAATCCACACGCCTAGTGTGTGTGGTTCACTGTCCCTTCGTGTGGCAATTGGACCTCTTACAGCCAGAGATAAGAACAAGGGAGCTCTACATCCTAAGCTGGGAGCCAGCTGCCTTCATGGCTCCAGCTGTCGAGGCCTCTAGGGGTGTGTCTAAACTACATGGCTCCATCGATGGAGCCATGTAGATGAGGCTGATCGGCAGAGGGAAATGAAGCCGCGATTTAAATAATCGCGGCTTCATTTAAATTTAAATGGCTGCCGCGCTCTGCCGACCAGCTGATGATCAGCTGTTTGTCAGCAGTTCGGGGCAGTGTGGACGCTCCCGTCGACATGAAAGCCCTTTGTCGACCTCCCCCTGATGCCTCGTGGGATGAGGTTTATCGGGGAGGTTGACAAAGGGCTGTCACGTCGACGGGGAAGCGTCCAGACTGCCCGGATCTGCCGACAAACAGCTGATCATCAGCTGGTCGGCAGAGCGCGGCAGCCATTTAAATTTAAATGAAGCCACGATTATTTAAATCGCGGCTTCATTTCCCTCTGCCGATCAGCCTCATCTACATGGCTCCGTCGACGGAGCCATGTAGTTTAGACACACTCCTAGAGGGCCTAGGTTCAAATCTGCTACGGGGTTCAAATCAGCAGCAGCAGCAAGCTAGCAAGCAGAGAGGATCTGCAACTCTGCTCTAGTTCCTGATCCCTGCTTGGGGTAGGGAGGTAGTAGGAACAACCAGACCTCCAGCAGAAGCTGCATGGGGGGAAAAGGCCCAGGCAATCCTGCAGAAGGGCCCTCAATTATTCAGGGCCCCACAATTTGCAAAGATGGCTCTGCCTGTAGCCGTCATCTGTGGGCAGCTGCTGTCACATGAATGACATTCTTCTTGCGATGAAGAGGCATGGACATTCTATCGACAGCTGGCCCTGCTCAAAGGAAGGAAACCCAAGGGTGACCCACCTCTCGGCAGACATCCTCCACCGTCATACCCAGCAGAGTGCAGGCGCTGAGCTTGTCGAATTTCTTTGTCCGTTTCAGTCTGTGGCTGCCACGTTGCAGCTCCATCTGTCTTTTCAGGGATGGGTCCAAATTGACCGTGAAGGGGAGGTAGAAGAGGGCCTCCTCCACCCGAAACCTGCCGCACAGGAAAGTGTGGAACAGCTCGGGATCCTGGTCCAATTCCAGCAGCTTTTCCATCTGGCCTTTCAGCATGTCCAGCTCTTCCATGTACTTCTCGTAGACCTCCCACAGAGACATGTCGGGGCGGAGCGGGCTTCCATGGCAGCTGCCCATTCGACTCCTCTGCTCCTCATCCTCGATGCACTGCAAGAGCCAGCTCAGACGGCACGGCCACTGGTTGGCAAGGAGCACCCATTCCACCACCTTCTTCGGACACACTTCATCCTTGGGGATGTTACTCGCCAGCAGCCTGATGGTGATGGTGACGGTGTTCACGATGCGCCGCATCTGCACCATGTTGTCTGTCATGAATTCCTTCAAGGCGTCATCCAGGAGGTAGTCGAAAGCATCTTGAATGAGGTCTTTGGCTCGGATACCTTTCCCGCAGCTGCCGGTTCCCAGCGCTGGGGTTCCAACCATGAGAGGTATCTGGCTGTCCTCTGCAACTGGATTCTGGGCATCGTGGTTGGCCGAATGGTAGCGAGAGATGTTGAGGAAGTCAGAGCTGGCTTCCATCTTGCCATCCTGCCGGAAGCCGACCTCTGCCTCTAGCTGCTCCTTGCGCGCGATGATATTCCTGATCAGCCTCCGCTTGGTGTCGCAGTCCATCCGAGGGACAGAGAAGGGCAGGGTGACGATGCGGTTTAAGCACTCGTAGCCGTTGTTGGCCATACCTCTCATATACTTGGAGCTTTCCACGTAGTCGACAATGATGCTGGAGTCAACAGCCAGGATGGAGATGAAAGGGGCGTCATCGTCTGAGAGGAGAATGTTCATGGCATCAAGGACGCCCACCACCTTGTCAGGGCTGCATGTATCCAAGTGGGTGATCTCCAGCACCACCCGCAGCTTCCTCCGCTGGAAGATCTCCATGTACTGCAGGAACCCAGTGATTGTCCTGACTCCGCTTTTCATGCAGCTCATGAAGCCCAGCTGTGCGCTGAGAGCCGTCTGGTTCACCTGTCTCTCCAGCTGGCTCTTCTGGGTGACGATAATGTTTCGTACCACTGTGATAGTGAGCCGTATGGCAGCTGCTGCAGAGACGCTGACAGCCGTCACCCCAATGCCTTCCACGACAGCTATGGCGTCTCCTGAGGCATCCCCGATGGGGATCCCAAACACTAGGAGGAGACCACCCACCCCAATAGCTACCATGATCAAAAGGATCACAGCCACCCACAGCGGGAGGAAGAGGAACTTCTTGCTAACCCATTCCTGATCCCCTGGTCTTTCGATGATGCTACATTTCCTGTCTATGGTCCTGTAAATGCTCATGGGTAGGAGACCAAAGTGGCTTTCGATGCCGTCGCACAGTGTGGTAATGAGGCCTGCCCAGAGCTGGTCGCAGCCCGCGTACTCCCAGGCGCTGAAATGGATGAAGACGTGTTTCACGTTCCTTCTCCACTTCTGCTGCTCCGTCAGGACCGGCCGGTAGAAGATCATGAGTAACAGGAGCTTGAGTAGATCCCGGCCAGTGTTGTCACGCTGCATCTTCTGCGTCCGCTGAAATTCCTCCTGGTCTTTCTTCTTCGATTCGTTTTCCATGTTCTCTGAGATAAAAGAGGAAGATATGTTAGGTACCTGGCAGTGCCTTAAATCTCTCCTCCTGAATGGTCTTCCAGCTTCACAATCCCTCCCTTCTGGGAAGCAATCAAGAATGGGTAGCTCTTGGCAAAGCCATCCTTAGGATTGTTGGGATCCTACACCGTTCTATTAAACTGGTGCCCATCTGCCCAACAGCAGCCCAGATGGACGTTGAATTTTTAGCGATGTGATTTTATAATCCTCATCCACACACTAATAAACAAACACATTTTAAACTAAGGTCCTGTCGACTCTCACAGTAAATTCAGCAAACATTTAGCAGAGGTTGGCAAATGCCTGTTAAATGGCTTCATTACCATGTCGTCGATGTTCTGCCAGTAGCTCGAGCAGACTTTGTCACTTGTAAATTAACTAGATCTTCTAGAACTTCTGCTGCTGGAGGAAGCAGAGCCACAGACCATGGATAGGAAGAGGCAGGTGGGTGGAGTGGACATGAAAACCCAGTGCTGCTCCAAATTTTCAGGTCCTCTATGCGATTGCATAATCGGCAAATGAGTACGGGTGGCTCTGGCTCTTTGGAGATAGTTGTCATCCACTAATCCCCATCCCCACAAGGTTCCTTCCCCGTCTTACGTTCCCCGGGGCAGTACTCACTCTTGATTTTGTGTAAGAGCAGGTTTTTGCAATGTCCCCATGGTGCATAAAACCCAGCAGTCACTGGCGTGGGCACAGTGTACAGGGCCTTCGCTAAAGCGAGGCAGTAGATATCCTCCTTGGTCTGGAACCCTGCAACGGGGATGAGGTAAAACACGAAGATTAGCCTCACCGAGCGCATCCGCAGTGGATGCTCAACAGTGTCTCCTCTAATATTTTTCGGTTCAAGGTACTAGGTGCAAGGGGAGGGAGCAAACAAATGTCCGAAACCAGACAAGTTTATTTTAGGCTATAAATATTGGGGTGCCTGGCCTTACCCCCTTTGCATGGCCGAAGGGACAACAGAGACTTACTGACTGAATTGCTCCTCGTCCTGGAGCACTTGAGTTGGTGCACGTGTAACCGCAAATCCAGGGCACTAGATCTGTGACTACACGGCTATAAACCTGGCCAAGTGCCTCTGTCACCAGACGGTGTCTGTGGTCGGTCTTTGTGCATAACAGCGAGATCTGCAGCAGGAGCAGGCTGCGTTACCTGCACTGACCACTGATAACACCAGAGCTCCAAGAACAGAAGCACTGAGCCACGCTGCTGAGGCAACCACATCACAGCTCTTAACACTAGGAGCCCGTAAGTACTCCTGTAGACCCTGCTTTCGCTGGCATTAAGCCAAACAGCGTCCACAGAGCCCCCTGGCACTCCTGCGCCCTGCTGTGCAATGCAGAGGGAGAGATGGAGAAGAGAAAGGCCCACGTGTTCCTTTGCCCTGGCCCAGGCTAGCCTATGCCACTTCCCATGGTTCTGTGGGCCAGACTTGCAGGGCGGGGAAAAGAGATGTAGAGGTCATGGTGGGTAATCAGCAGAACATGAGCTCCCATTGTGGCGTTGGGGCTTAAAAAGCTATTGTAATTCTGGGATGTATAAACAGGAAACGCTTGAGCAGGAGTAAAGAGGTTGTCTCGCTTCTGTGATGGATGGGAAGCCCACTGTTCTTTTCTGAACATCCCAGTATTCAGTGACTAAAGGGTTAAACCTAGCTAGCTAGAAAGTGTTGGCAGGGAGCCAGGAGCACCAGTGAGAAGAAAGAGTTCAGATCTGCATTAAAAGGGAATCTGTCTGCTGTTTTTCTTTGTGAGTTTAATCCTGGAGCTGTGGAAGGGGATGAGGGGGGGGATGAATTGAACTGGGCAGGGACATCATGCCTAAAAAAAAGAATACCTGGGCCTAGAATTGGACTGGACCTTGGAAGTGTGGATACTTGAGTAGATAGAGAATGTTTATTTAGATGCGATCAGGTTATTTTTTTGTTTTGTTGTTTGGTTAAACTCCTCTGTGCTAAATCCATATCCCCTCCTCTCCCCACTATAACTTTAAACTGACTCCCAGGGATGCAATTGTCTGTGTTTTAATCTGTTCTTTTCTCAGTTGCGCTATAACTCCTAGCAGCCAAGTCAGCTTTACAAATGAATACCTTTTTGTTTTCTTAATATAATCACCTATTTTAAGGCTATGATCTGATTTTGTATCCTGGAAAGTAATAGGAGGTCTGTGTATACCTGCCTAAGACTAAGAGGACAGCTATCAGAAATTACAGTTTGTTTTCATTTTTCTTTTTTTCTTTCCAAGTGCTAAATAAAAGGGAATAATGACATCTCTGGATCTGCTGGCAATGCTCCTCCTAATGCCCCCTAATATGCCATTAGGCTTCTCGGCTACAAGGGCACACTGTTGACTCATCTCCAGCTTCTCATCCACTGTAACCCCCAGGTCCTTTTCTGCAGAACTACTACTTAGCTGGTTGGTCCCAGGCCTGTAACAATGCTTGGGATTCTTCTGTCCCAAGTGCAGGACTCCGCACTTGTCCTTGTTGAACCTCATCAGATTTCTTTTGGCTCTTGTGTAAAAGAGTTTGGGGTACCCTTCTGGAATACGTTCCCAAGTGACTTCTTCCTGCGTTCAAGAAGAAAAAGTTTTTTTCCACTTGGGTAGAGGCAGCAACCCTCCTAAGCTCAGGGAATCTGTGACCTTGGGGAGTTTTGAAGCAGAAGCCCATAGAGACACGGTATTTTAAGGTCTCTTTTGGGCCCACACCTTCTGCACTCCAAGTGCCAGAGTGGGGAACCGACTTAGCCTCTTTATTCGGCACTTGAACTTCTGCTGCTGGAGTTCTGTGCCCAGCTCTGGTGACCAGAATTCCAGATGGATGTTGATAAATTGGAGAGGGGTCATGTCAAGGCTGTTTCCCACTCTGGCACTCCAAGTGCAGAAGGTGGGGGCCCACAAGAGACTTTAAAATACCCTGCCACTGGAGGCTTGTGTTGGTGTTGCTGCCATCATCCAAATGCACAAACCCCTTTGAGAACCAGACAGGCGCATTTCAGAATTCCCTCCTGTGGGGTACCTTCCTTGTCCTTGACACTCCCTCCAGAGAGAGCTTGAAAACCTGTAATTTCTCCTAGAAGTATGGCTTGCTGTCTTAGGCACGTGCATACAGAACCTTCCGCCCTCTAGGATGCAGGAATCAGATCATGGTTTTAAAAATGTGACGTCTATTAACAAAACAAATACACTTGGTGAAACATTACTTAGAATCATAGAACCATAGAGCTGGAAGAGACCTCAGGAGTCATCAAGTCCAGCCCCTGCCCAAGGCAGGACCTATCCCAACTAAATCAACCCATCCAGGGCTTTGTCAAGCCAAGACTTAAAAACCTCTAGGGATGCAGATTCCACCACCTCCCTAGGGAACCCATCTCAGTGTTTCCCTACCCTCCTAGTGAAATAGTTTTTCCTAATATCCAACCTAGACCTTCCCCATTGTAACTTGAGACCATTTCTCCTTGTTCTGCCATCCGTCACTACTGTGAACAGCCTCTCTCCATCCTCTTTGGAACCTCCCTTCAGGAAGTTGAAGGCTGCTATCAAACCCCCCTCGCTCTTCTTCTGCAGACTAAACAAACCCAAATCCCTCAGTCTCTCCTCATAGGTCATGCGCTCCAGCCCCCTAATCATTTTGGTCGCCCTCCGCTGGACCCTCTCCAATGCGTCCACATCCTTTCTATAGTGGGGGCCCCAGAACTGGACACAATACGCCAGATGTGGCCTCACCAGAGCCGAATGAAGGGGAATAATCACTTCTCTGGATCTGCTGGCAATGCTCCTCCTAATGCACCCTAATATGCCATTAGGTTTCTTGGCTACAAGGTCACACTGTTGACTCATATCCAGCTTCTCATCCACTGTAACCCCCAGGTCCTTTTCTGCTGAACTGCTACTTAGCCAGTCGGTCCCCAGCCTGTAACTATGCTCGGGATTCTTCCATCCCAAGTGCAGGACTCTGCACTTGTCCTTGTTGAACCTCATCAGATTTCTTTTGGCCCAATCCTCTAATCTGTCTAGGTCACTCTGGACCCTATCCCTGCCCTCCAGCATATCAACTGCCCTCCAGCGTATCTACTTGGTTGCTAGGTGTTACAAAGAAACTGAAAAAAGAAAGATTAAAACACAGAAAATCGCTTCCCTGGGATTCAGTTTGAAGAGTTCCAGGGTAAAGGGGGATAGCTACATGTGCTTAGCAAAAAGAAGTCCAACAAACTAAAAAAATAAAGAAAATAACCTAGTAGCGTCTGACTAAAAATTCCCTGTTCTACTCACATCTCTCTTGTTCCAAGATTTAGTCTTTCCCTAGCCAAGAAAGTCGCTGGATTCTGCTTGCCCAGGTTCCTGGCTTAATTCACATCTTCCAGGCATGATCACACAACAGGCACATCACTGCTTCCAATTCAAAACCCCAAATTCTGTTTCCATTTTCTTTCCTGGCCTCCTGTCAACTCGCTTCCTGCTTCTCTAGCATTCCTGGAGACTTTCTAGGACCTTTTGTCTATGGTTTCAACCTTTCCAGGCAAGACAGTTAGGGTTAAGTCCCAAGACTTTCAGGCAACCGTCTGCTTTTGACACGACCTGCCTGTTTCTCTTCAGCTAACTCTTGCTTACTTTGGTTCAGGCCTCAGGCCTTACACCAGGCCCATGCTTCAGGCCCATCCTTTCTAGTACAGGATGTAGCCTGGTAACAAAGCCCTGACTGTGGTATCAGGAAACCTGGGTTCTATTCCTGCCTCTCCCACAGGTTGGAGAGGTTATTCCCTGTCTGTAAAATAAGACTAATGATACTAACCTTCCCTTTTTAGACCTACACACAGCAACTAGGGATTTTTATTAACTACTCAAATATCGGTGAGCCTGGCTCGCTAGATGAACCATCCGGTTCCTCTTGGAATCATGTTAAATGCTTGATCCCCATGACCAAAGTCTCAGATAACGGGAGAAGTGACACGGGGGAATAAAAGCTGCTGTCTGAGGTAAACTACCTGGCAGGAATCCCCTGGAATGGGAGCCGTCGCTACCAGGAGCCCAGGAATAACAAGACTCCAAAAGTCCAGCTGCCAGGCAGTTTGACCATCTCCTTCAGGCCAGTGGCCCAGAATTCCAGGACATCTTTGGGCCTGGGTTTAAAAAGAGGCAGTACCGTGTGCTCAGCCCCTTTTTATCCATCCCCTTTCCCTCCATTGGCACGCAACCCTCAAATGGCCAAAGGTTTCCCTTTCCCTCCCTCCTTGGTTAAACAAGCTGCTTAAACAGCTCGAGGTGATGGAGTGATAAGCACCCACTGACAGAGTCGCTCTGGTTGCAGGGCCAGCGTAAGTCCGCTTTTAAAACTGCCGGCCATAGCTGCAGCTACTGGAGGGGACTCTAGCAAGGGCCTGGAACAAGGAACAGGGCTCCACTCCTGCATGGGATTCGGGCTTCCCCCAGGCAGATGCTCTGTTGCTGCTTTCCTGTCTCTCCCTTCTCCAGGTGGAAGGGGACGGTTAGCCAGTGTTCCCTGCAAGCTGAGCTCTTGGGCGGCCAGCCAGGAGATATTCAAATGCTGCCCAGTGGTGGTGCATGTGGTGTACTGGGTGTAGACATAGATCTTGTTGTTATAGTAACTGCATTAGGTCACTGGGGGTCAGCCCAGCTGGTTTGGGTTTTTTCTAGCTAGCTCCGTGCTATGCAATAAAATGGACACTTGCAACTACTCAAGCTCTCTGTATTTCCACTGATTTCTTCCCATGCTGTGAAACTCCACGTGACGTAACAGTGCACATCCGTGCATGCCTTGGTGCACATAACAAAATGTATTCCGCACAGGAGTGGGGGAAAAAGTAGAGGCATTATTGCTGCTAGCTCCTTACTGAAACTCAGTGAAAGGCAGGGGAAATGAGAGATCAAGATCCTGAGACTGACAGTCCCCAGGAACAACGGGGAGAGGCTAAAGTCCCAGTTCAGCCTGACTGGCAGAGCAGGGAGCCAGGAGGGAGCCAGGGTCGGCAGAGTGGGACTGAGCTAAGGAGAGAGCAGGGGCCCGCACTGAGCTGGGGAGCAGGGCTGGCCTCGGGGAGGGAGAAGGGGAGGCCGGGGTCAGGATCGGGGGCAGTGCGACTGGCCTCAGGGAGGAAGGGGTCAGAGGCAGCATGACTGGCCTCGGGGAGGGAGAAGGGGAGGCCGGGGTCAGGATCGGGGGCAGTGCGACTGGCCTCAGGGAGGAAGGGGGGGTCAGGGGCAGCATGACTGGCCTCGGGGAGGGAGAAGGGGGGGCCAGGGTCAGGATCTGGCCCTTCCCCCCCAGAGCTGCTTCCCATCCCCTCTTCCTTCCAGCCAGTTCCTGCCCCCCCCCCCAGCCAGTCCCTCTTCCTCCCTCCCCCCTGCCCAGGATCAAGTGTGTCCGTTTTTTGGGGGGAGGGTCTACCTGGCAACCCTACGAGTCAGACCCAGCGCAGGCACCAAGTGATGGGGACTGCCGGAACTTTGGGAACCTGAGTCTGCGGGGTGGGGGTTTGTGGCAGGTCAGGAGATGAAAGGGGAAGGCACTAAGGGACAGGGTGTAGGAGAGAGACAAATGCCAGGGGGCCAAGTGGAGACAATGAGGAAAAGGACAGGAGGGGAGGTGTCAGTGGGGGGGGGGACAGGATGATGCTAGGAGAGGAGAGGGGAAGGGCTTTGGGGGCTAGAGGGGAGAAGGGGAGGTGCTGGGAGAAGGCTTGAAAGAAGGGGTGGGCATGAGGAAGGCGGAGATGGAGCAAGGCACGTGTAAAGGCACAGGGGCATGAGGGGAACGGGGGCAGAGGGTGGTGAGGGAGTGGGCAAAGTGGGTAGGGGCAGTGAGGGAAGGGGGAGGCACCAAGAGGGTGCAAGGGTAAGGGAAGGTGCAGGTGCCAGGGAGTCCGGGGGGTGAAGCAGAAGGGCAGACACCTGCAGGGGAGGGACCAGCAGCAGAGGAGAGAGGCAGGACAGGTGTGTAGAGGGAGGTGTTAGAAGAGGGGATGAGGAGGGGTAGCTCACATGGTCAGAGTGGGGCTACTGGAGGAGTGGGCACAGGGGGGGAGAGAAAGGCTGCTGGAGGGGGCAGGTCTCGGGAAGGCCGAGGGCAGTGAGAAGGGCAGGAGTCAGGACAGCAGAGGTGGGTGAGGGGTTGGGGGGGCAGTAGGCACCAGGGGAGCTGATGGAGGAAGGGAAGGAGACAGGGCAGCAGAGGGGAAAGGTAAGTGGTTCATAAGATATTTATGAATAACTTGGGTGCCACCATGGCACATCCAAACAAGCCACACTCAGTACTGGTGCACAACACAAAATGTATTGAGCTCATGGGAGGAAACTCTTAGAGGAAACACTTCCCCCAGCCTCCCCACCCCCCGAGTTAATGTCTCACACGTTGGGTTAATGCAATTGCAGGATCGTTGCACGAGGGGGGTTTGGTGAGGGCCAAACTAATCCCTATTGGTAAGTGGATGGTGGGAAAAGTCCCTGGGGGGGGGGAGGTCACATGACACCTTTTATTTCTGGTCATGTGTCCATATTGCCCTGAAAGTGTTACCTCCAGAGGCTTGGTAATGGGGGTCAAAGAGTACATTTAAAAACATTCTTTGGGTGCACACCCTAATGAAATGTGCTGCGCACGCCTATGGGCAGAGAGCAGATCCAGTCCTGGGAGCAGGGCTGCAGCCACAGAGTTATAGACGCCGCCCAGAGAGCAGATCCGCATGCTGGGAGCAGGCCTGCAGCTGTAACCCACCCACCTGATGTTGGTCACTGTCCTATGGAGTGGCACTGAGACCACTTCCAGCAAGCAATTATTACAAGGGAGCTCTTCAGCCTACGCTGAGAGGCAACTGACTTATAACTCAAGCTGTAGCAGCTCCTGCCCTAAGCTCCAAAAGTCCCAGGTTCTAATCCACCTGGTGGCAGTTGCATAGCCATGGAAGCAGAGGGGCCAGGGAACCCTCTGTACAGGACTCCCCCCCCCCCCCCCCCCATACACACACACCCTTGCTTCCTGGAATCAGCCACCTAGGTGAATAAAGCTGGAAACCCCCATGCCTATAGCTGTGCACTTTTGCTTTCAATAGCTACAGCCATTCTAAAGTGCCCAGATCTCACAACAGAAAGGAGACGTCCCAATGAGCTGCTAAGCTGTGCTGCCTGCCACGGACAAGTAGCTCCAAGAGGAGCAAGTGCTGTTGACTCTGGAGCCTAATGATGGTGGTGTCTTCCAGCCATTTTCAGATTAGTACAGCTGTGAACCAGGTGCCAGCTGGCCATAGGGTCCCATAGACCTGGCTTGTGCAGCCTAACCTGATAACCAAGCAGTCCATCCATTACTAGCCAGCCGATTACCTTGGGCATGGGAGACCATCGCACTCGTAATTCCTGGGGCCTTCACGCACTGACAGGGCTTGACTTGATCTGCCAGCTAGGGAGAAAGAAATAAACAGAAGGCAGAGGAGTCACCAAGAGATCAGAAGACCAGCACGATGCCTTATAGGCCGTTCAGCTGTGAAGAGTCACCAAGACAGGGCAGGTGATGCTAACCTGAGTTAGTCCATTAGCTGCGGCTAGGCTGGGCCACAAGAGGAGAGACAGGCAGTAAATCTGCAGCTGTCAGACCATAAGGAGGACACGGAGGTTTCGAAACCAGCTCAGAGAACAGGGCTGGGTAAGATGCAACCTACCAAACACTGTGATCTGGCCGCTTTCTGTTTAGATCCTGCTGCCCATGCCGCCGAATTCTAAGTGGGGACTCAGGCAGCAGGATCCGATTTTAAATGATTCACGGCTCATGGTTACAGCAGGGGCAGGAGCCACGAGCCCTTTAAAAAGCTGTAGCCACGCTGGACAGCTGCCAGTAGTGGCAAAGCTGTGAGCTCTTTTCTGTGCTTTTAATTGAAAGCCTCAGCCACGGAGAACTCTGAGGGTGGGCTAGTCCACAACACCGCCCCTTCTGCCTCAGGCTCCGCCCCTTCTGTGGGTGGAGCCGGCCTATGACCCCATACCAAAATCCATTAAGTGGCCCCCTTCTGAAAATTATCGCCCAGCCCTGTCACAGAATCATAGAAAAGTCTGAGTGGAAGGGACCATGATAGGTCCAGTGTTTCGCAAACTTTTTTTACAATGTACCCCCTTTAAAAAAAAATTTGTAAGTACCCCCAGTACCTACAGTTTTCAGACACACACAATTTTTTTCTACCGTTGCAACACATTTGTTTAAACAACTGCATCGTAGCCGGGCGGGCGATGGCATTTTTGGGTGTAAAAGGTACAAAAAGAATAAAGCGCTGTCAAACTGAAAACTAAAATTCAGTTTTCTCCAAATTTCAGTTGTGTTGACGTGTCCCCCAGACATCTCTTGAGTACCTTTAAGGGGACTCGTACCACTGGTCGAGAAGCACTGATCTAGTCCACCCCTGCACCGAGACAGGACCAAGCATGTTTGTCTCACCTCTTGGCTCCTAGGACACGGCTTGAACTAACGCACTTGGAAAGACATTATCGTATATACGCCCAAAGTGCTTCGTCTCAGTGTATTACCATAAAATCTAACTGACCAAACTCTGACCTTTCATTTCCCTGTCACTTGGCCAGCCACAGCCTCACAAGCCTTCGGCATCGATCTCAAAGCCTTCGTCACGCTTTTACACACCTGTGCTGACACGCTTGTGAGCCAGGCACACTTGTGCGACACGTCCCAAAGCACTTGCTCCAGGGCATTACATCGCACTTGCCTGCCTTTGATGGACAGGGAAAGGGAGACCTGAAAGGCCTCTCCAAGGTCACCAGCGCGAGAGTGAGCGCAGAATTGAGGAGCAAGGGTCTAACACACAACTCTGTGCCTTAGTCACTAGGTGGCATTAGATTAGAACCCGGGAGTTCTTACACCCAACCCCCTGCCCCCTCCACTAGGCCATGCTGCTGGCCTCCCGCCTCTCCCCCAGGGCTTGGAGACAGACGGGAGGCTGGAGCCAGCCTGCGCAGAAGGGGCTGTAACGCTTACAGCTCGTTCATGACACTGCCCCTGCGCAGCCCCTCTCAGATCCACACTCGGAACCCACAAGAAACACCCCAAGAGCAGAGATGAAACCACCACTCACCTGCAGCCCAGCTTCCAGGAAGGGCAAAGCAAAAGCGGCGCTCGCGGATACCAGCCCAGCCTGGCACCTGCTTCCTGAACTTTGGCCCCTTTCCTCCAAGATAGCAGGAGGCTGCTCTGGGCCTTTTGTGCCCACGACGGGGCAGAAAAGCAAACTCAGCTGTTGGTTCCATCTTGCGGGCAGAGCCCCGGCAGACAGTGGCAGGCGGGGGTATCGACTGACCCTCCAACCCAGGATATTCCCCCCACACCTGGATTCGCTTCCTAGTCATCCCCATCTCCATGCACGATCCTTGTTTCTCATCCCGCCGGTCCGAGAAATTGTCAGAGCAGGTTGATCCCGACCTTGCCAAGGGCTTAGGTTACATCACAAGGCTTTGCCGCCACAGCTGGCTTGGCTTGGGTGTGTGGCAAAAGCCCCCCCCCCCCCCCCCGCTGGCACAGCTATTCTGGCAAAGCCGCCAGGGCAAATGGCAACTCTGCCGAAAAGCATCTGCTGGCTTTAAGCTCCCTGCGAGCTGTTCTCATCGCTCAGCCATCACCACCACTGCCCTGCTTCTGTCCTGCTCCTCATTCCCGCCCCCACTCCTATCCCCTGCTCTCCTCCATCTCCTCCCCCTTCCCTTCTCCTGCCCCTCCCCATTTCCACCTGCCCTGCCCTGCCCATCCCCGTCCTCTCCCTCCCCCCGTCTGTCCCCCTCTTATGTGAGGGCTTTGCTGGAAACGCCCCCCCCCCCAAGCCAGGGAGATCTCCCCTCCGGGAACAATTCAGCCCCCCCCATCTCGCTCCCTCCACTCCACAGTATTTCCTCCATTCCCCACAGTTGAAAATTGAGCTCCCCCATCCCCTCAGGTGACAGTCGGGCTCCCCCATACGCAGCTGCCTAGGTAGGCACCTCCGCAGCCAGAGCCTGCCCCTGGCGCCCACGTCCCCTCCCCGACTGCCTGTCCCAGGTGACCACCTGAACCTGCGTCCCCCATTCCCTCAGATCACAGCTCCCTCCCTGAACCTGCACCCCCCGACACCCCTCCCCCAGGCCAGACTCCTCTCTGGCACCCGCACCCCCTCCCCCAAACCCTCTGCTCCCCCTTCACCCAGGTCACAGCTCCCTCCCTGACCCTGCACCCCCCCGACACCCCTCCCCCAGGCCAGACTCCTCTCTGGCACCCGCACCCCCTCCCCCAAACCCTCTGCTCCCCCTTCACCCAGGTCACAGCTCCCTCCCTGACCCTGCACCCCCCCGACACCCCTCCCCCAGGCCAGACTCCTCTCTGGCACCCGCACCCCCTCCCCCAAACCCTCTGCTCCCCCTTCACCCAGGTCACAGCTCCCTCCCTGACCCTGCACCCCTCTAGAGCCCCTCCCCCAGGCCAGAGTCCTCTCCTGCGCCCATACCCCCTCCTGGACCCTGCACCCCTATCCACCGCCCCAGATCATACCCCCCCCCCTGCACCCAGGCTCCACCCCTAAGCTCCCTTCTGCATCCAACCACCCCGTCCCAGACCCCAAAGCCCTCGGTAGAAATGTGGCCCTTGATCAGTTGCCAAAATGGCCCCCCCATTACAAATTATTGACCAAGCCTGATCCAAATGTTTTTTGAAACATTGTTTAATGAGAATGTAAATACAATTCAATACAATTGGGAGGGTTGGGGGGAGGGGGACGCAGCTGCTGGCTCCTCAGCTCTTGCTGCTCTCACTGGGTGTCTTCCTGCTGCAAGGGAAGCAGAATCCGTCACATTCATCCCTGGGGACTCAGGGGAACTGGCCCCCCAGCATTTCCACCCTCCTCCCCCTGCTCTCTGGTCACCCCCGTCAGGCCCGCAGGGTGAGCTCCTGACCCCCCCCCCCCAGAGTTCCTGACACCTCGGCCCCCTCCCGCCTCCTAGGACAGTTTCTGTGTTCAGAGCCTCCCCCACCCCCAGGGACGCTCGCAGGGGCAGGAGGGATTCTGCCAGCAGGGACGTGGGGTGGGGGCAGCCTGAGGAAAGGGGCGGGGGACTCCCTGAGGGGATGGGAAGGAGACCCTGGCCCTGCCCCACTCTCCTGATCTGCTCCGGCTGCTCACCATGTATTCCAGGAGCTGATGGGCCTGCCCATGCAGGGCGTGGGCCAGGACCAGCCCGGCCTGGCTGGGGCGCCGCAGGGGGGAGCGGGCAGCGAGCAGAGCCTTGTCCAAAAAGCAATTCTCCTGCTCTGCTGTGAAGAGCTGCCCAAAGACCTGAAATCAAGAGCACAGGAGGTTTCAGCTGACGGCCCAGAGCCCGGCCCCAACTCCTGGGGCTAAAACAGCTTCCTCCTCCCCCAAACTCCCTTCCAGACCCTGCACCCAGACGCTCTCCTCACCCGGCACCCCAACCCCTGCCCCAGGTCACAGCTTCCTCCTGCCCCCAAGACCCTCCTACCCCCACGAGGGCCCCAGCCAGCCCCACCCCCGAGCCCTGCCCTGCCCTGGCAGCGCGTCCTTACCTCTCCCACCCTCACGCTGTTGCTGTGAGCCAGGACCCATCTTTCTTTGTAGTAGTGTCTGCACCACAGGTCCTCTGCCTGGTGGATGTTGAGGCCTGCAAGAGACACAACAGGGTCATTCTGCTGGCAGGTCTGAGCCCTTCCCCTCCCACGGGTCCCTGCAGGCATCCCTGGGCAAATGGAGGGGCACAGGGGGCAGAAGGGGAACACAGAGGGACGCATCCCCCCTTGGGCCAGTCTGGGGGAAAAGGGCTGGGTCCCCTCCCCCCGCCGCCGGCACCCTCAGGGTGTCCCTGGGGCCCAGGTCCCGGCTGGGTTCCTTACCCCTGTGGTGCAGGAGGAGTTGGTACAGGCTGTGCACCCCCTCCCGGGCCAGCCGGCTGACGTCTTCGGATGGGTCCGAAATAAAAAGGCCCAGCTGGGCCACGTGGTGACCCATCCTCGGCCAGTCGGCGGAGTTCTGAGGGGAGAGAAGAGGGGGGGTCCCTCAGCATCCTGGGGCTGCACGTCCCATGCAAACGGCCGCCGAGGCGGGTCTGAGCTCGGGGGACGGACAGAGACACCTCCCGGGGCGGGGCGGGGCCGGCCTTGCGAGGAGACAACCCTGAGCAATGGCCCCGACTGAAGGGTCACTCCGGGGGTGGAACAAGGGGATCCACTGACGGCCACTCCCCAGTCCCCAGGCCCAGTCCCTCAAGAGCCCCCCTGAAGGGCCCAGGGTCGCCCCTCCCCGGGGAAAGGAGAACGCGGCCCATTCCCGGCCCATTCCCGGCCCTGCCTCTGCCTCCCGGGGACGCTCCCAGCCCCGCGCCCTGCAGCCCCAGACCCCCCGGCTCCGAGGTCACTTACGTCAAACCCCGGGAGGGTGGTGGCGACTCCCAGCAGGGCCGTGGTGCTGCCAAGGGCCCTGGCTCGCTCCTGGGGCAGGCGGGACTCCAGCCACGGGCTCAGGTGCTGGGGGGGAAAGAGGCAGGTCAGGACCCGTAGGGAGGTGCCGGTTCTGGGCAGAGCCTGGGGCTCCTCTCGGACTGTGCCCCCCCCAGCCACTGACACTGCTCCTCTCTCGGCCCCCCCCCGAGGAAGCAGGGACAATGGCCCCGTCCCCCCCACGGGGCTCACCTCCATTATGAGCTGCAGCCGGGCGGTGTCTGGGGACTCGGCGAGGAGGCTCGCCAGTAGGGCCTGGAGGTCGTAGGGAAGGGCCCGGATGAACTGCTGCAAGACAAGGGGGAGCCCTGGGTCAGAGGGGGGTTGGGGGATCCAGGCCACCCGCTGGCTCCGGGGTGCAGCCTAGAGCAGGGTCTGAGCCGCCTCGCAGAGCAGGGAGGAGCCCAGGCTGGGCATGGAAGGGACGGCCCCCCCGGGAGAGCAACGGGAACCCTGGAGGGAAGGATCCAAACCTGCAGCTTCTTCCCTCCCTCTGCCCCCCCCTCCTCTCTGGAGCTCCAGCCCAGCCCGGGAGCAGGGCCCGGAGGGACGTACCTGTGTGTGGATGGGCTCCTGCTGCCAGTCCCCAGACACTGTCTGTCCCACGGCCGCCGTCAGCAGGGGGCTCAGGAGCTGGGCCCGCAGGGGAGGCTGCAAGGTGCTGGCAGGAGAGAGGGGCAGAGGCTGTTAATTGAGCAGCAGGAGACAGAGACTTTCCCACTCCCTGGCCAGGGGATCTGCTCTGGGGGGAGTCGGCGGGGGGGGGGGGGTCGGTACCTGAGGCTGCAGGCGGCGTTGAGGCAGTCGGCCAAGACCAGCGGGGGGGCGAGTCCTCCATGATCTCCTGTGAGAGACCCAAGGAGACAAAGGGGCGTGTGAGGCTGGGGCCCCCAAGAGACGCTCACGCGGCCAGCGCCCCCACCCAGCAGGATCCAACCCCACTGCCTCCCGCTGCCCTGTAGCCCCCCTGCCCGACACAGGGCCCCTCCCAGCACCCCCCTCCCAAACCGGGACCAGCTCAATCCTTGTCCCCAGGCCGTCTCCTGCCCCTCCCTGCCCTGGTGACCAGCCTCTGAACCTCCTCATCCCTGCTCACCAGGCGCATCCCCAGCAGCCCGCTCGGCTGCCTTCCAGCCCCCCATGGCCCGAATCCCCCTTCCTGTCCAGCACCCCACACCTGCCCCATTTCTGTGTCCCTCCCTCCTCCAGCATCCCCACCCGCCCTCCCCATGTCCACCTCCTCCTCCCCCTCCAGCCCTCCTGGCTCCACCCATCCCGTTTCCAGCACCCCCACCCGCCGCCATGGCCCAGGCAGACCCCTGTCCACCCCACGTATCCTCTCCCCTCCTCCCAGCCGCCGCGACTCGCTTACAACGATCCTGGCCATCATGGTGTCCTTGCAGCAGCGCGGCGCCAGGGTGTCCTCGCCCCTTTGGAGGGCGGCGAGGCAGGCGGGGGTGACGGCCAGCAGGAACCGCTGCAGGGCGGCTGGGCTCTGCACCCCAGAGAGAGTCTGTGAGCCTGGGGCCTGCCTGCCCCCCACGGACAGCTGCAGGGCTCAGGTCTCCCAGGAGTGGAGGTGGGAGCTGCCGGTTGTCCAAGCACCCACACTCCCCCCAACTGCTGCCTCAGGCTTGTGGGGGCCCAGCTGGTGCATGACAAGAGCCCCCAGCTTGGGGGGTCCAGGTTATGCAGGAGAAGGGGCCCCAGGGGGATCCCCAGGGACAAGCCCCTCCCGGAGGGGGGGGGACGTGCTGGGAAGGGGCCGGACAATCTCGGGTCCCCCCCGTGTGGAGAAGGTTCCTACCGTGTCCCGGGTGTGGAGCTGCTCTTCGATGTCGTAGATGGCCCCTTCCTCCACCCGGGAGTCCATCCGCTCCTGGCAGAGCTCCGCCGAGGCGCAGGGGGGCTCTGTGCGGGAGGGAAGGGACCAGGGTGACTCCAGCGGCCAGCAGGGGTCACGCGCCCCCATGTCAGGGACCCAGGGCAGGTTGGGCCCCACACGCCCCTCGCAGGGACCCATCCCCCTGCCACCCTCACATCTGCCAACGCCCTCGGCAGAGCCCCACCAGGAACAAGAGAGCCAAGCAGCCCCCCCATCCATTGCCCTGGGGCTGCCCCTTCCCCCCCCCCCCCCCGGGTACTGGGTGAGCCCCTGGGCCCAGCGTGTTCACGGCCCCTCACCTGGGTCTGAGCGGCTGCAGGAGGTGGCCCGGCTGCAGCTGGAGGCCCAGGCGCTGCTGCTGACGGACCTGGACCCACAGCTGCAGGGGCTGGTGCGGGGAGCGATGGGCTGGGGGCTCCCGGAGACTGGCAGGTCCCCGGGGGCCGGGCAGGGCGATGCCCCCTGGTGGTAATGGGGGCTGGGCTCCCGGGGCAGGTGTTTCTCTCCACAGAGGAGGCCCCGGAGCCACCCTACCCGGCTCCCCCGCTGGGCTGGGTCCCGCCTGCCCAGCCGCCTCTGGAGCCAGGTCCGGGGGGGCCTGGCCGGTGGGCGAGTCGCCCCGAGCTGGTGGGATCCAGCTTCCCCGCCCGCGGGGACGGAGAAGCTGCTCCCCACCGGCCCTGGGGCCATCTTCAGGGCTTTCTTGAACCACAGCCGAAAACGTTTGGCCATGCTGCAAATGAGGGGAGCAAAGGGGAGCTTGGGGCGCAGCCTGATGAACGAAATCCAGGGGTTCCAGCTCCCCAGAGCGACTGCCCCCAGCCCCCAAATGGCCCCTTGCTTCTCGGTTCGGTCTTGCACAGGCACTGCAAGGACCTGAGGGTATGTCTACACTACCCCGCTAGTTCGAACTAGGAGGGTAATGTAGGCATACCGCACTTGCAAATGAAGTCCGGGATTTGAATTTCCCGGGCTTCATTTGCATAAGCGGGGAGCCGCCATTTTTAAAACCCCGCTCGTTCGAACCCCGTGCAGCGCGGCTACACGGGGCACGAACTAGGTAGTTCGAACTAGGCTTCCTAGTTCAAACTACCGTTACTCCTCATTCCACGAGTCTCCTGCCCATCAACAGCCCCTTCTTGGCCAATCAGGGGAGAATCTAAGGTGTGGGGGGTGGAGCGTTCTCCCCAAAGACACCGGCATAGACTTGTTCCAGCCCCACCTCCCCAGTCCCCACAATGGGGGCTGCATCCCCCACCCCACGGCTCCTGCAAACCACCCCCCGTCCTTCAGCTAGTCTGTTGGGTCCCAAGCTGGGGGAGGCAGCAAGGGAAGGTCACAGAGGAGGCAAGAACAGAGCAGAAATGTGGGGGGATGGAGGAAAAGGGAAACCAACCAGGAGAAAGCCCCAGTGGCGCTAAGGACGCAGCCCAGGTGAGGAATCACCTTCTGGCCCTTGACCGAGGGCTGGGCCTGCCTGGAACCCAGCCGGCCCCGGGCGGGATCCAACCCCTGGGGGCTCTTACCTTCGTCACAAAGGTGTCGGGATGTGGAACTCACAGAACGCGAACGAACCGTGAGGAGGAGACGCACCAGAGCTAAAGCAACCGGGGGTCTCCAAAGTCCCCTGGGCCCGCCCCCCGCTTTTATCAGCCTGAGATGTGGGTCCCTCTGTGAGGTCACCACCTCCCCACCTGCCCTTTGCCTTATATGCTGAGGGCTGCCCAAAGCCCCTGTGAGGTCACCGCGCCCCCCCCCCCACCCTGCCAGGCAAATGTCCTGCCTCTGGCCACCCCCCTGGGAAGTTTGAGCCATTACTAGGGGTCCCTCCCCCTCCCTCATAGGCTGCTCCCTGCCCTACACTGCAGGCTTCTTGCACGAGAGCTGTTTCACGCCGGAGTTCTTGCGCAAAAGGTCTCGTGCAAGAGTGCCTCCACCCTGCCATGGGCTTTTGCACAAGAGCGTCCATGGCAGTGTGAACGCTCTCTTGTGCAAGAAAGCTCTGATGGTCATTTTAGCCATAAAAGTGTCTTGCTCAAGAAGCCCCTGGTGCCCGTCCACGCTGCCTTCTTGCACAACAGCTCTTGCACAAAGGGGGCTTAGTCATCGTCAGGAGAGGAATAACTCCTGTGCAAGGAGCCCTGTTCTCTGATGCTTTACTGCAAATTTACTTCTGCAAGAACACACGTAGAGTGTAGACGCGCCACAAGTTTTTTCGCAAGAACACGCAAAAACAAGCCATGTGGATGTTTTCTTTTTAGGCAAAAGCCCCTTTTTGCACAAGATCGGTCGGCCTTTTTGCAGGCATAGGGATCTTGTGGGAAAAGGGGTTTTTTTGCACAAAAAGTAAACATCCACACGGCTTGGTTTTGCGCACAAACCCCGAGCACAAAAACGGATCGGCAGAAAATATGCAAATGACATTGCGTGTCATAGAGTCCCTCGTTAGCATATTTGTTGCCAAAAAAACTCGTTGTGTAGACGTAGCCTAGGAGAGAAGCGATCTCAGACACAAAGCCCTTCAGTAAGAGGGCATAGCCCTGGGGCGTGGTAGGAGACGTACGGCAGACATGGGAGGTCACTGTCCTAGCTATTTGGCACGGAGGAGGCCTCAGCTGGAGCACTGTGTCCAGATCTCAGGGCCATGCTTTAGGAGAGAGAGTCCAGAGGGGAACTATGAAAAGGGATTAGGGACGTTAGATATTCACTGAGTAGTCAATTAACCTCATGATTTCTTATCGGTTACTTGACTTTTCGATAGTCCCCAGGGGCCAGCTGTCTCAGTCCTGGCTCGCGCTGGGTGCGGGACCTACCCCCTCTGCGGCTCTGCATTTACAGTGTGTTAGGAGCCAGGCAGGCAGGCAGCCCGGCTCAGTTCCAGTTTGCACCAGGTCCAGAAGCTCAGACCCAGCCCCCAGGCAAGGGCTGCTGCCAGCTCGTGCTGCTGCCTCTGATACAGAGGCAGCAGTACGGAGTGCCAGGAGGGAACTGGTCTAAAAAGCACCTCCCCTTGCGACCTGGCTGCCTGTCATCCCACGCTGCTGCCTCCGTTTTTGGCGAGAGAGAGCCGCCTGTCTTGAGACACCGGTGGGGAGTCGGATTTTCAAAAGGCAGGTCTCTGTCCTTTGTGAGCCTTCCAAAGCGCTTCGGTGGGGTGAGGGGGCAGGAAGGCGGACGACACTCAGGAATTGTAGCACCCAAATCCACGGAGTGTTTCGCCAGCACCTCCTGCAACAGAGCCCAATCCCTGACAGGCTTTTAGGCAAGATAGATCATTTGAAAAAATGACAGACACAGGGTTTTCCGTCACCGCTCTCCCTTTCTTTTATTTCCCTGGGCTAACTGGCTTGTTCCTCTTTGGCTAAGGATGGAAGGGTATGTCTACACTACAATGTTAGTTCGAACTAACAGACGTTAGTTCGAACTAACATTCATAGCCGCTACACTAGCGCTCCGCTAGTTCGAATTTGAATCGAACTAGCGGAGCGCTTAGTTCGAACTAGGAAAACCTCATTTTACGAGGCTTAAGCCTAGTTCGAACTTACTAGTTCGAATTAAGGGCTGTGTAGCCCCTTAATTCAAACGAGTGGGAGGCTAGCCCTCCCCAGGTTTCCCTGGTGGCCACTCTGGCCAACACCAGGGAAACTCTATGCCCCCCTCCGGGCCCCGGAGGGCTGGCTACGGTGCCCGTGCCAGGTGCAAGCCTGCTAGCACCCAGCCAGCAGACCCTGCACCTGGCACGGCACAGAGCCACCCACCCGATGTCCCCCAGCCCACCCCCTCTTCCCGGGACCAGGCTGGCGGCTCCCGGAAGCTTGCCCGGGACCGCAAGAGGCGGGTACATTCCTGGGCTAGTGCGGACATCGTGGACCTCGTCCACGATCTCCGCACTAGGCACAGGAAAGTGGCCGTCTAGGGCAGGAGAGCTGCCAGCCTGGCCACCCAGGAGCAGGTTTGCATGAAAATCAAGGGGGTCCACTGAGACCCCCGACCCTGAGCCCTGAGCTTACAATGGCCGTCCTGGGTCAGACCAAAGGTCCATCTAGCCCAGTAGCCTGTCTGCCAACAGCGGCCAACCCTAGGGACCGTGGAGGGGATGGACCAAAGACAGTGACCAAGCCATTTGTCTCGTGCCATCCCTCTCCAGCCTTGCACAAACTTTGGGCAGGGACACCACTCCTACCCCCTGGCTAAGACTACTCCATGGACCCAACCTCCATGACTTGATCTCCCTTCCCTTTAAACTCTGTTCTAGTTGTAGCCTTCACAGCCTCCTGCAGCAAGGAGTTACAACGGTTAACTATTTGCTTTGTCAAGAAGAACAACTTTCTCTTACTAGTTTCAAGCCTGCTACCCAGTCCTTTCCTTTGGTGTCCTCTAGTCCTTCTTTATGGGAACTCATGAAGAACTTTTCTGAATGCACCCTCTCCACCCAACCCCTGCTTTTAGAGACCTCTATCCTGTCCCCCCTCCGTCTCCTCTTTTCTAAGCTGAACAGTCCCAGTCTCTGTAGCCTCTCTTCATCTGGGACCTGTTCCCAACCCCTTATCATGTTAGTTGCCCTCCCCTCTCCCAGCCTTAATCTTCCCCTCTCCCACCTCCTTTTCCCAGTCTCCCCCAGTTTTGTTCAATAAAGACAGAGTCAATGTTGGAAGAAACGTTATCTTTAGTTTGTACATCAATAAGAAGGGGGGCTAGGGAAGGGTAAGTGGAAGGAGGTGAGGGAGGAATGGGGTACAAGCCCCCGATGGGGAGGACTGGGCTGGCTCTGCAGGCTTCTGGGGGTGGAAGCTCTCCTGCAGCCCCCCGATTACCCCCTCTCCCCAGATGGCAGCCTGTGGCAAGTGCAGCCGGGCTGATGGCTGAGTGGTGTGATGTGCCCAGTGTGGGTACTCCGGGCACTCCAAGCCAGGACTGGTTTTCAAGCAGGGCACCCCTTAGAACTGTCTGTCCGGGGTGGGGGTCGGGATCCTTTAAGCGCAGCCCTCGGCTAGCCTGAGACTGCATCTCCACGCTCTAAGTCCTCCTCTGATGCCCTGCTGGCACTGCTTCCGGCCATCCTTAAGCCCTGTTCAGAGTCCACTCAATGTGGACTTGCTAGTTCGAATTAGCAAAACTAGTTTTTAGTTCTAGACGCGTTAGTTCGAATTAGCTTAGTTCGAACTAGCGCTGTAGTGTAGACATACCCGAAGAGAGGAGCCAGCAGGGGTAGAATGAATTGTGTACCAGGTCCTGGAAACAAGAGCATCTCCTCCAGATCACCCATCCACACCTGAACTGTGTAAAAGCTTGGCTGCCAATAAAGACACCTTAGCTCAGCAAATGCCAAGCCAGGCACCTGTGTTTGGACACGAGGGGTGCACAGGGATGTGAGAACCAGGAAGGCTGATCTGTGAATTCACCCCCAACCGACCCAGTACAAGACAGACGCTTGCGCCAACCAGCAGGGGTCACTGCTCCTCCGGTTTGGCTTGGACAAAGGTGCCCATCTGTTTGGTGTTCGCGTCTCGGAGCTGCGCCAGCTGCCTCTGGCCACGGCGGAGCAGATACTCGATGTGCATCACGTCGGCCCGGGGGATGCTGGCGTTCTTCCGGAACTCAGCCTGGATGCGAGGCAGGAATCCCGGCTTCTCCCGGCCGGTGCGCAGGAACTGCCTGTATAGGCTCAGGACGTGCTTCTGCAGCTTGCTATGCCGGGCCATGGTGCGCCTGGGGAGCCCTCCCAGGCCATGGGGGGGCCAGCGCCACGAGGCAGGGGCTGGAAGTGAACAGAGGCGGAGATGTTAGAGCAGCATCTCATTCCCAGACGCGCCTGTGCAGGCATTTCCATGCACTTTTCACCCCCACCTGCTAGGGTTACCAGATGGTTTAAAAAAAATACCGAACAGCAGGGGCCGGGGGGGGGGGGGCGGGACTGGCTGGAAGAGAGGGGGTGGGGGGGAACCGGCCGCCGGGAAGCAGGGCTGGCTGGGAGGGGGCTGGAGGGAGCGGGGCTGGCCGGGGGCAACCAGCCGTCGGGAAGCGGGTCTAGTTGGGTTGAGGACCAAGAGGTGGGGGAACCGGCCGGCAGCGCTGCAGAGATGTACCAGAGCCTGGGTCGGATTCATCTTTGGTGGGCCCTGGCTCCTAGACCATAGACACACTCCCCCCCCCACCCCCCCGGAGGCCCTAGGGAAAATGGCACCCCGGCCCTGTGGACATGGTGCCCTCTCTGTTTCCCTTGGCCCCGTAGGCACTAAGCTCCACTCCTGCCGCCCAACTCCTACAAGGCCCGACGGATTTCTCTGTGGCCCCCGACCCAAAAAAGGATCCCCCCAGCCCTGTGTTAGGGGATACGAGGGAGTCTGGCTGGGACGTAAGTGCAAATAACTCTGCTCTTAGCAGCTCTGAACCGATGGGCTCTGCCCTGTGCCCCAACCAAGAACCCTAACATAAGAACGGCAGTACTGGGTAGACTGTCTGCTGACAGTGGCCAGCACCAGGTGCCCCAAAGAGGGTTGACCAAAGACAATGATCAAGCGATTTGTCTCCTGCCATCCTTCTCCAGCCTTCCACAAACAGAGGCCAGGGACACTATTTCTATCTCCTGGCTAATGGCCTTTTATGGACCTAACCTCCGTGAAATTATCTAGCTTCTCTTTAAATCCTGTTATAGTTCTAGCCTTCACAGTCTCCTCTGGCAAGGAGTTCCACAGGTTGACTACACGCTGTGTGAAGAAGAACTTTCTTTTATTAGTTTTAAACCTGCTACCCATTAACTTCATTTGGTGTCCTCTAGTTCTTCTATTATGGGAACTAATAAATCACTTTTCTTGATTCACCCTCTCCACACCACTCATGTTTTTATAGACCTCTATCATATCCCCCCTCAATCTCCTCTTTTCTAAACTGAAAAGTCCCATCGCTTTAACCTCTCTTCATATGGGACCCGTTTCAAACCCCTAATCATGTTAGTTGCCCTTTTCTGAACCCTTTCCAAGGCCAAAATATCTGTTTTGAGGTGAGGAGACCACATCTGTACACAGTATTCAAGATGTTGGTGTCCCATAGTTTTATACAGGGGCACCCTGAGTTACCAAACCACATGACACTGCCCATTAAAAACCCACCAGGACTTACCCAGCGTTTATATGCAGAGGTCCCGCACCAGCGGCAGTCTGCACTGGACAGGAAACCATCTGCCCAGCACGCGCGGGAAATCACAGGAACCCAGCCTGGACGGTCCGATGCCCCAGCCCTGACAGAAGAAAATCAAGGTGTGCTTGAAGTGCCACGCCCACCATCCCTTGGTCCTCTGGGGCATTCGGCACATCCTGCTGGGTGAAAGGGCCGGTCACAGCTCCAGGGTCTGTCACACTTCAGGGCCTTTGCCAGTTCCTATTCACCGAGGTCAGGCAGATAATCGCCCTGAGCTTTCCCAGCACTTTTCAGCATCAGCTCTCAAAGGGGGGCAGCGTGACCCCCATGGGAGCAGGGGAATGTAAAAGAAGGAATGGGGCAGGGCGGGGCAGGCAGCCAACGGCTTCTCCTAATTCAGTGGTCCCCAACCATTTGAGGTTTCCCGGCGCCAAGGGGCGTGGCCGGTTGCCCGCAGGGCGCCCTGGCGCGGGGACCCCCATTGTGCACCTGGGGGCGGGGACCCCCCCATAGCCACATTCCCGGGCAGGGCCCCCCCATAGCCACATTCCCAGGGCCGCCCCCCCCACAAGCACTGCACGCCCAGGGCCGGGCCCCCCAAGCGCCGCTCGCCCGGGACCGGCGCTCTCCCCCCAAGCACCGCGTGCCCGGGGCCGGCGCACCCTGCAAGTGCCGCGCGCCCGGGGCCTGCGCTCCCCCCATGCACCACGAGGCCATAGCGCGGGCAGCCAATCTGCGGCGCCCCCGGGGCCGGCGCTCACCGTGCACCATGCGCCCGGGGCCAGCTCCGGCACCGCACATGTGCCACGTGCCCGGGGCCAGGCCAGCCCTGAGCACTTGGCGGGCGCATACAAATGCGGGCTCCGTGTTGGGGACCACTGTCCTAATGTTAGCAGTGGGGACACCAAGTTTGGAAGTGAATGGTTAACCAGTAAGCCGGTTATGGTTAACCAGAGGGGGCTGGAGCAGCCCTCCACCAGCCATAGGCAGAGGGCACTCTGGCACACCATGGGTAGGGTTGCTCAGCAGTCACAGCAGTGTGCCAAGGGGGTAGGTGTTGGGGCTGCTCCAAGCCCATCTTTAACATGCAGGGGGACCACTCGCCCTACGTGTCCCATTTAATCGGTTAACTGGTTCAACGTATTGTTTAACTGGTTAGCTAATTAAATGAGATTTTACATCCCTGGCACCAAGGTGGCTAAAAGTAGGGTTGAACTGGGACTAGAAATTCCAGGATTTTGACTTTTTTTTCCTGATCACACCCAGTTCTGCAAATAAATTCACATTTTGTTTAGATTTTGACTTTTTATTTATTACGGTGGATTACGGAAGATAAACTTTAAAGAGACCAAACAAAGAGTCATTTCAGGAATGGAAAACTACATTTTAATGTTCTGAAATGGTGGAGTTTTCCCCTTCCAAACAAAAGGTCACTAAAATCAGCGTTTTCCAATGGAAAAACACCCCCTCAGAAAACTTCCTTCCAGCTCTAGTTAAAACGGCCGTATTTTGAAGTGTATAATCAACCTCTGGAACTCACTGCAAAAGGATATTAATGATGGTGAAGGAAAGGGGAGGGAATCATAGAATCATAGAGCTGGAAGAGACCTCAGAAGGTCATCAAATCCAGCCCCCTGCTCTAGGCAGGACCAATCCCAACTAAATCAACCCGGCCAAGGCTTTGTCAAGCTGAGGCTTAAACACCCGCTGTGTACAGCCTGTCTGATCCCTTCTGGGGAAGCATGGGTGGGAAGAAAGAATTAGACAGGGTTAGACAAACCCGTAGGTCTTGGTTGACTTCGTTCTTCTTCAGGGCAGGGCGCTAGACTTGGGGACTGCTCTAGTCAGACCAATGTTTCAATCAATCTTGTCAAGAAACAGGCAAAAAAAACCCCAACCCAAACCAGGGAGAAGCACGTTCCTTGGTTTGTAAACACAGACACAGAGAACAGCTCCTTCCGCTGGGGGGGTGGGAATAAAAAAAATAATCCCTCAAAATAGGAACCTAGTCCGAACTACCTAGTTCGTGCCCCGTGTCGCCGCGCTGCACGGGGTTCGAACCAGCGGGGATTTAAAAATGGCGGCTCCCCGCTTATGCAAATGAAGCCCGGGAAATTCAAATCCCGGGCTTCATTTGCAAGTGCGGTATGCCTACATTACCCTCCTAGTTCGAACTAGCAGGGTAGTGTAGACATACCCTGGGTTATTTGCAGGTGTTGTACTCAGTCCAGCTGTGTCGGAGCGCCTGCTGCTGGAGGAGAACGCAAAAGTTCTGTTACCTGGGTTGTAAGTCTGGAGCCTCCTCTACTGCATGAGGTACAAGCCACCTGGCTCTTCGCTAAAGTTGCAGAGCCGAGTCACTATCGCTGGACGTGGTCTCCGTGCCACTGGCTGGGACAGTACAACCCACCCAGTAGGTGTGTGGGTTACATGAGCGCTGTCCTTTGGCCTAGATCCATAAAGCTGCTTGCAGGTGGGTTTTATGTAGCTTTATGGATCTTGGCCAAAGGACGGGAGGCGTGATTGTGAAAGGTACAAAGTGAGGTGCTCAGTTCCCATGGAACGTCAATGGGAGGTAGGAAGGTAACCGCCACTGAAGTGCTCATTGGCGTTCTCACCACGACAAGGCCCTGCTGTAGGTGCAAGAGTCGCGTCTGCACGGTGTCCCCATCTCAGGGCGAACGAGGCTCCTACTCTAAGCTCCCTTCTGCACCCAACCGCCCCGTCCCAGACCCCAAACCCCTCGGTAGAAATGTGGCCCTTGATCAGTTGCCAAAATGGCCCCCCCCCATTAAAAATTATTGACCAAGTGTGACGGCGCGTTGGGGGTTCCCCGTCTCCTGCACCCCGAAATGGCACAAACAGACTGCACCAGCCGGTGGAATAGAGGAAGTTTATTGCCTCTCCAGGATACAGCCCAGCACAGATGTAGTCTGGCCACAGAGCTGGGCTAGGATGCCTCAGGCCCCCTTGAGATGGGGGAGACTGGGCCCCTAAACTCTTGTCCCTTCTCCTAGGCTCTCCTCCATGCTCTCCCACCGTCTAACTAAATTCCCTTCCAGCCCTGCCCCCGCAGTCAGGGCAGCATTCCACCTTCCTTTGTTCCTCTCCATGGGGGGTGTCTGGCCACTGGTTCAACCAGTTTGGCCTTACCTCTGCCTAGCGAGGTTTTCCCTGCTGGGTCTTGCTCCAGACAGCAGGGGTCACCACAGCCCAGCAAGTACCCCCACTACGTCACAGTTCTCCCCCCTCCGAGAGCGAACTGAGCAGGGTCACTCCGCTCGTGACCTAGGGAAGTTCGGGTCCTCTGCGTGGGAACCCGCCCCAGGGACATGGGTGCTCCCCTTGACTCAGGCTGGCCGTGGCAAGGCCCCACATGAGCTGGCTTCCCTCTGTCCACTCGCCGCCCCGCTCCAGGGCAACTGGCACAGGCCTGTCCTCGGGGGTCACACCCACCCTTCTGCTGGCCTTGATCTCTGGCCAGGGTCTCTCGGGCCGGGGCCATGAGCCCAGTGAGCCTTCTCTGGACAACCAGGGCGGCTTCCACCCCCGAAGCTCCATCCAGGGAGGTCTTCCCCTCCCATAACTCTCTCAGTAAGCCCAGAGGGTCTATCTGGGGTAGAGACCCCCAAGCCGCTTTCCTCCTGTCTTGGGCCTTCCCGCCCCTCTGGCAGGAGTCACAGGACCGGCAGTACCGCTGCACGGCTGTAAAGGTTCCCGGCCAATAGAAGTGCTGGAGCAGCTTCAGCCGGGTGCTCCGGATCCCCCGGTGGCCCCCAATGGGGACATCGTGGGCCAAATACAGCAGCTTGAGGCGATACTTTCGGGGGACGACCAGCTGCCGCTGGACACCCCATGCCCTCGCCTTCCTGGGGGGGAGCCACTCACGGAACAGGAGCCCACGCTCCCGCAGGAATCTCTCCTGGCCACCTCTCCCCCGGGGCTGAGCTGCACGGAGGCCAGCCTGGTCCCTCAGCCTCTGCAAGGAGGGGTCTGCCTGCACCTCAGCCTGGAATTCAGCTGCTGAGGCAGGGATCGGGACCTGTTCCCCACCTTTGTCTAGGTCCGGAGTCCCAGCCTGGCTGGACCCCGTGTCCACTGGGATGGGACCCTGAGGACGCTGCCAGGAGTCCTTCCCTGGACCCACGTTGTCAGCCCCCCGCTGGCTCTGGCTCCGGGTAGGGACTAGAGCCCGCTGGGATTCATGGGGCCACTCCTCTAGGTCATTCCCCATCAGCACCTCGGTGGGCAAGTGCGGGTGCACCCCCACTTCCTTGAGGCCCTTCTTGGCCCCCCATTTCAGATGCACCCTGGCTACAGGCACCTTAAACGGGGACCCGTCTATGCCCTTCAGGGTCAGCTGCGCGTGGGGTAGTATCCGCTCCGGGGCCACTATGTCGGATCGGGCCAGAGTCACCTCCGCCCCCGTGTCCCAGAAGCCCGTCACCTTCCTACCATCCACCTCCAGGGGTATGAGGCACTCGCTCCGCAGGGGCCGTCCTGCCCCCACCCGGTACACGGAGAAATCCGCCTCCTGAGAATCAGACCTCCCAGGGGAGGTGCACTGAGCATCCTTCCCCTCTCTCTGAGCTGAGGTTTGCCTGCCAGCCCCTGCCTCTGGGGCAGCCTGCCCTTCCTCCCGCCCCAGCCAGTTAACCCTGGAAAGTCCCCGGTCCTGGGACCTGGTGCACTGAGCCCTCTTGTGGCCTTTTTGCCCACAGCGATGGCAAGTTAGGCTTTGGGCTGTCTCTGTCCAGGCCCTGGCTGGTTCTCTGGGGCGCAGACGACCTGTTCCTTGGTCTCGCCCCGTAGTTGACTCCCTCCGTCGCTCAGCCGAGATCCGGTCTCTGCGCGGTTCCCTCTCTCTCCGGGACTCCCGTTCACACCCGGACCGGCTCTCCGTGAACTCATCCGCCAGTCTCCCGGCCTCCTGGGGGTTCTCTGGTCTCCGGTCCTTGAGCCACAGCCTCAGTTTGGGTGGGCACGCTTCATAGAACTGCTCCATCATGACCAGCTTGAGCAGCTCCTCTGCGGTCTGGGCTCCGACTCCAGACACCCACTTGCGGCAGTATTGCGCCAGGCGGGAGGCCAGGTCCACATAGGTCTCCCGTGGCCCTTTCTGTACCCCCCGGAACTTCTTCCTGTACATCTCGGGGGTCAGCCCGAACTTGTGCAGCAGGGCCTCCTTGACTCGGTTGTAATCCCCTAGCTGTAGGTCCTCCAGCTGACTGAGCACTCCGGCCGCCTCCTGGCTCAGTGCGGGGATGAGCTCCTGCAGCCAGTCAGCTGGGGGAACCCGTTGCAGTCCACAGGCCCTCTCAAAGGAGCTGAGGAACCCGTCTATGTCGCCCATGTCCTTCACTTGGGCCACCACGAGCCTCTCCAAGCGCCTGGCAGTCCTGGGACCCTGGGGCCCATCCGCACTTGGCGCAGCCGGTGCCCCGCCGGTTCTCCGCTCTGCCATGGCCAGCTCATGCTGCCGCTGCCTCTCTCGGTCCTGGCGCTCCTTCTCTCGGTCCTCTACTTCCAATTCCCTGATCCGCAGCTGGATCTCCAGCCGCCGCAGCTCCGCTGGGCTGGCCCCTGCCCTAGATGGGCTACGGCTTGCAGGCCTCCCGGGAGATGCTGTCTCATCTCTCCGGTGGGTTCCAGCGCTCCTCCCCCTCTCTGAGCCTGACATACTCTCAGGGGGGGTCTGGCTGCTTCCCCTGGGGACAAGATCCTGGCCCTGTGGCTGGTCGTTCTCTTCTAGCTGAGCAATCAGCTGGGCCTTGGTTGCTTTCCGCACAGGCAAGCCCCTCTCTCTGCACAGCCCCACCAGCTCTGCCTTCAAGAGTCGGGCATAGGCCATCTGCCCGCTGGGCCCCTCGGTGCAGACTCACCAGTCTAGTGCTGCAACGCCCCACGATTCCCAGGAACCGCTTCGCTCTGTCTCCAGCACGCCTGGCTCCAGGGCTCTTGCTTCTACTGCGCCTTGTCGCTTGCCGCTGGAAGCTCCATCCACGGGGTGCAGTGCATCCCACCCCTGACACCAGTGTGACGGCACGTTGGGGGTTCCCCGTCTCCTGCACCCCGAAATGGCACAAACAGACTGTACCAGCCAGTGGAATTGAGGGTGGTTTATTGCTCCTCCAGCACAGCGCAGCACAGATGTAATCTGGTTACAGGAACTAGGCTAGGAGGCCTCAGGCCCCCTTGAGATGGGGGAGACTGGGCCCCTAAACTCCAGCTCCTCTCCCTAGGCTGTCTCATCCATCCTCACAGACAGCCACCAACCAACTCACTAACTTCCAGCCCTGCCCCCCAGCCAAGGCAGCATTCCACCTTCCTTTGTTCCTCTCCATGGGGGGTGTCTGGCCACTAGTTTGCATAGTGACTCATCCTGTTTTGCTGGGTCATGGTACCCACGGCAGCCAGTGGGGGTTCCCCCAGAGCCAGCAGCATAGAAACCAGCCAGGTACCCCCACTACGTCACAAGTGGATCCTGAACAGGGCTTAAGGATGGCCGGAAGCAGTGCCAGCAGGGCATCAGAGGAGGACTTAGAGCATGGAGATGCTGTCTCAGGCTAGCCGAGGGCTGCGGTTAAAGGGACCCGACCCCCACCCCGGACAGACAGTTCTCAGGGGTTCCCCGCTTGCAAAGCAGTCCTGGCTTGGAGTGCCCGGAGTGCCCACACTGGGCACATCACAGCACTTGGCCATCAGACCGGCTGCACTTGCCGCAGGCTGCCATCTGGGGAGAGGGGGCAATCGGGGGGCTGCAGGAGAGCTTCCACCCCCAGAAGCCCGCAGAGCCAGCCCAGTCCTCCCCATCGGGGGCTCGTACCCCATTCCTCCCTCACCTCCTTCCACTTACCCTTCCCTAGCCCCCCTTCCTGATGTACAAAATAAAGATAACGTTTCTTCCAACATTGACTCTGTCTTTATTGAACAAAACTGGGGGAGACTGGGAAAAGGAGGTGGGAGAGGGGAAGATTAAGGCTGGGAGAGGGGAGGGCAACTAACATGATCAGGGGTTGGGAACAGGTCCCAGATGAAGAGAGGCTACAGAGACTGGGACTGTTCAGCTTAGAAAAGAGGAGATGGAGCGGGGACAGGCTAGAGGTCTCTAAAAGCAGGGGTTGGGTGGAGAGGGTGCATTGAGAAAAGTTCTTCATGAGTTGCCATAAAGAAGGACTAGAGGAGACCAAAGGAAAGGAATGGGTATCAGGCTTCAAACTAGTAAGAGAAAGTTGTTCTTCACAAAGCAAATAGTTAACATGTGTAACTCCTTGCTGCAGGAGGCTGTGAAGGCTACAACTAGAACAGAGTTGAAAGGGAAGTGAGATCAAGTCATGGAGGTTGGGTCCATGGAGTAGTCTTAGCCAGGGGGTAGGAGTGGTGTCCCTGCCTAAAGTTTGTGGAAGGCTGGAGAGGGATGGCACGAGACAAATGGCCCAAGAGTCACTGTCTTCAGTCCATCCCCTCCAGGGTCCCTAGTGTTGGCCGCTGTCGGCAGACAGGCTACTGGGCTAGATGGACCTTTGGTCTGACCCAGTATGGCCATTGTAAGCTCAGGGCTCAGGGTCGGGTGTCTCAGTGGACCCCCTTGATTTTCATGCACACCTGCTCCTGGGTGGCCAGGCTGGCAGCTCTCCTGCCCTAGACGGCCACTTTCCTGTGCCTAGTGCGGAGATCGTGGACGAGGTCCACGATGTCCGCACTAGCCCAGGAAGGTGCCCGCCTCTTGCGGTCCAGGGCAAGCTCCCGGGAGCCGCCAGCCTGGTCCCGGGAATAGGGGTTGGGCTGGGGGACATCGGGTGGCTGGCTCGAGCCGTGCCAGGTGCAGGGTATGCTGGCTGGGTGCTGGCAGGCTTGCATCTGGCACGGGCACCGTAGCCAGCCCGTGCCCCTTTATGGGGTCCGGGGCCGGGAGGGGGGCAATAGAGTTTCCCTGGTGTTGGCCAGAGTGGCCACCAGGGCAAGCTGGGGAGGGCTAAGCCTCTCACTAGTTCAAATTAAGGGGCTACACACCCCTTAATTCGAACTAGTAAGTTCGAACTAGGCTTAATCCTCGTAAAATGAGGTTTTCCTAGTTTGAACTAAGCGCTCCGCTAGTTCGATTTAAATTTGAACTAGCGGAGCGCTAGTGTAGCACCTATGAAAGTTAGTTCGAACTAACGTCCGTTAGTTCGAACTAACATTGTAGTGTAGACATACCCCCAGTTCCCTGCAAGCTGTTCTCATAGCTCAGCCATCACCACCACTGCCCTGCCTCTCTCCTGCTCCTCATCCCCCACCCTCCGCTGTTCCCATCCCCTGTTCTCCTCCATCTCCTCCCCCTTCCCTTCTCCTGCCCCTCCCCATTTCTACCCGCCCTGCCCTGCCCATCCCCATCCTCTCCCTAACCCCCATCTGTCTCCCTCTTATGTGAGGGCTTTGCTGGAAACGCCCCCCCCCCAAGCCAGGGAGATCTCCCCTCCAGGAACAATTCAGCCCCCGCATGTCGCTCCCTCCACTCCACAGTATTTCCTCCATTCCCCACAGTTGAAAATTGAGCTCCCCCGTCCCCTCAGGTGACAGTCGGGCTCCCCCATACGCAGCTGCCTAGGTAGGCGCCTCCCCAGCCAGAGCCTGCCCCTGGCGCCCACGTCTCCTCCCCGACTGCCTGTCCCAGGCGACCACCTGAACTTGCGTCCCCCTTTCCCCCAGGTCACAGCTCCCTCCCTGACCCTGCACCCCCCGACACCCCTCGCCCAGGCCAGACTCCTCTCTGGCACCCGCACCCCCTCCCCCAAACCCTCTGCTCCCCCTTCACCCAGGTCACAGCTCCCTCCCTGACCCTGCACCCCCCGACACCCCTCCCCCAGGCCAGACTCCTCTCTGGCACCCGCACCCCCTCCCCCAAACCCTCTGCTCCCCCTTCACCCAGGTCACAGCTCCCTCCCAGACCTGCACCCCTCTAGAGCCCCTCCCCCAGGCCAGACTCCTCTCCTGAGCCCATTCCCCCTCCTGGACCCTGCACCCCTATCCACCGCCCCAGATCATACCCCCCCTCCCTGCACGCAGGCTCCTACCCTAAGCTCCTTTCTGCACCCAACCACCCCGTCCCAGACCCCAAAGCCCTCGGTAGAAATGTGGCCCTTGATCAGTTGCCAAAATGGCCCCCCCATTACAAATTATTGACCAAGCCTGATCCAAATGTTTTTTGAAACATTGTTTAATGAGAATGTAAATACAATTCAATACAATTGGGAGGGTTGGGGGGAGGGGGACGCAGCTGCTGGCTCCTCAGCTCTTGCTGCTCTCACTGGGTGTCTTCCTGCTGCAAGGGAAGCAGAATCCGTCACATTCATCCCTGGGGACTCAGGGGAACTGGCCCCCCAGCATTTCCACCCTCCTCCCCCTGCTCTCTGGTCACCCCCCGTCAGGCCCGCAGGGTGAGCTCCTGACCCCCCCCCCCCCCCCCAGAGCTCCTGACACCTCGGCCCCCTCCCGCCTCCTAGGACAGTTTCTGTGTTCAGAGCCTCCCCCACCCCCAGGGACGCTCGCAGGGGCAGGAGGGATTCTGCCAGCAGGGACGTGGGGTGGGGGCAGCCTGAGGAAAGGGGCGGGGGACTCCCTGAGGGGATGGGAAGGAGACCCTGGCCCTGCCCCACTCTCCTGATCTGCTCCGGCTGCTCACCATGTATTCCAGGAGCTGATGGGCCTGCCCATGCAGGGCGTGGGCCAGGACCAGCCCGGCCTGGCTGGGGCGCCGCAGGGGGGAGCGGGCAGCGAGCAGAGCCTTGTCCAAAAAGCAATTCTCCTGCTCTGCTGTGAAGAGCTGCCCAAAGACCTGGAATCAAGAGCACAGGAGGTTTCAGCTGACGGCCCAGAGCCCGGCCCCAACTCCTGGGGCTAAAACAGCTTCCTCCTCCCCCAAACTCCCTTCCAGACCCTGCACCCAGACGCTCTCCTCACCCGGCACCCCAACCCCTGCCCCAGGTCACAGCTTCCTCCTGCCCCCAAGACCCTCCTACCCCCACGAGGGCCCCAGCCAGCCCCACCCCCGAGCCCTGCCCTGCCCTGGCAGCGCGTCCTTACCTCTCCCACCCGCACGCTGTTGCTGTGAGCCAGGACCCATCTTTCTTTGTAGTAGTGTCTGCACCACAGGTCCTCTGCCTGGTGGATGTTGAGGCCTGCAAGAGACACAACAGGGTCATTCTGCTGGCAGGTCTGAGCCCTTCCCCTCCCACGGGTCCCTGCAGGCATCCCTGGGCAAATGGAGGGGCACAGGGGGCAGAAGGGGAACACAGAGGGACGCATCCCCCCTTGGGCCAGTCTGGGGGAAAAGGGCTGGGTCCCCTCCCCCCGCCGCCGGCACCCTCAGGGTGTCCCTGGGGCCCAGGTCCCGGCTGGGTTCCTTACCCCTGTGGTGCAGGAGGAGTTGATACAGGCTGTGCACCCCCTCCCGGGCCAGCCGGCTGACGTCTTCGGATGGGTCCGAAATAAAAAGGCCCAGCTGGGCCACGTGGTGACCCATCCTCGGCCAGTCGGCGGAGTTCTGAGGGGAGAGAAGAGGGGGGGTCCCTCAGCATCCTGGGGCTGCACGTCCCATGCAAACGGCCGCCGAGGCGGGTCTGAGCTCGGGGGACGGACAGAGACACCTCCCGGGGCGGGGGCGGGGCGGGGCCGGCCTTGCGAGGAGACAACCCAGAGCAATGGCCCCGACTGAAGGGTCACTCCGGGGGTGGAACAAGGGGATCCACTGATGGCCACTCCCCAGTCCCCAGGCCCAGTCCCTCAAGAGCCCCCCTGAAGGGCCCAGGGTCGCCCCTCCCCGGGGAAAGGAGAACGCGGCCCATTCCCGGCCCATTCCCTGCCCTGCCTCTGCCTCCCGGGGACGCTCCCAGCCCCGCGCCCTGCAGCCCCAGACCCCCCGGCTCCGAGGTCACTTACGTCAAACCCCGGGAGGGTGGTGGCGACTCCCAGCAGGGCCGTGGTGCTGCCAAGGGCCCTGGCTCGCTCCTGGGGCAGGCGGGACTCCAGCCACGGGCTCAGGTGCTGGGGGGGAAAGAGGCAGGTCAGGACCCGTAGGGAGGTGCCGGTTCTGGGCAGAGCCTGGGGCTCCTCTCGGGCTGTGCCCCCCCCAGCCACTGACACTGCTCCTCTCTCGGCCCCCCGAGGAAGCAGGGACAATGGCCCCGTCCCCCCCACGGGGCTCACCTCCATTATGAGCTGCAGCCGGGCGGTGTCTGGGGACTCGGCGAGGAGGCTCGCCAGTAGGGCCTGCAGGTCGTAGGGAAGGGCCCGGATGAACTGCTGCAAGACAAGGGGGAGCCCTGGGTCAGAGGGGGGTTGGGGAATCCAGGCCACCCGCTGGCTCCGGGGTGCAGCCTTGAGCAGGGTCTGAGCCGCCTCGCAGAGCAGGGAGTAGCCCAGGCTGGGCATGGAAGGGACGGGCCCCCCGGGAGAGCAACGGGAACCCTGGAGGGAAGGATCCAAACCTGCAGCTTCTTCCCTCCCTCTGCCACCCCCCCCTCCTCTCTGGAGCTCCAGCCCAGCCCGGGAGCAGGGCCCAGAGGGACGTACCTGAGTGTGGATGGGCTCCTGCTGCCAGTCCCCAGACACTGTCTGTCCCACGGCCGCCGTCAGCAGGGGGCTCAGGAGCTGGGCCCGCAGGGGAGGCTGCAAGGTGCTGGCAGGAGAGAGGGGCAGAGACTGTTAATTCAGCTGCAGGAGACAGAGACTTTCCCACTCCCTGGCCAGGGGATCTGCTCTGGGGGGGGGTCGGTACCTGAGGCTGCAGGCGGCGTTGAGGCAGTCGGCCAAGACCAGCGGGGGGGCGAGTCCTCCATGATCTCCTGTGAGACCCAAGGGGAAAAAGGGGCGTGTGAGGCTGGGCCCCCAAGAGACGCTCACGCGGCCAGCGCCCCCACCCAGCAGGATCCAACCCCACTGCCTCCCGCTGCCCTGTAGCCCCCCTGCCCGACACAGGGCCCCTCCCAGCACCCCCCTCCCAAACCGGGACCAGCTCAATCCTTGTCCCCAGGCCGTCTCCTGCCCCTCCCTGCCCTGGTGACCAGCCTCTGAACCTCCTCATCCCTGCTCCCCAGGCGCATCCCCAGCAGCCCGCTCGGCTCCCTTCCAGCCCCCCATGGCCCGGGGAGACCCCTCCCTGTCCCGAATCCCCCTTCCTGTCCGGCACCCCACACCTGCCCCATTTCTGTGTCCCTCCCTCCTCCAGCATCCCCACCCACCCTCCCCATGTCCACCTCCAGCCCTCCTGGCTCCACCCATCCCGTTTCCAGCACCCCCACCCGCCGCCATGGCCCAGGCAGACCCCTGTCCACCCCACGTATCCCCTCCCCTCCTCCCGGCTGCCGCGACTCGCTTACAACGATCCTGGCCATCATGGTGTCCTTGCAGTAGCGCGGCGCCAGGGTGTCCTCGCCCCTTTGGAGGGCGGCGAGGCAGGCGAGGGGGATGGCCAGCAGGAACCGCTGCAGGGCGGCTGGGCTCTGCACCCCAGAGAGAGTCTGTGAGCCTGGGGCCTGCCTGCCCCCCACGGACAGCTGCAGGGCTCAGGCCTCCCAGGAGTGGAGGTGGGAGCTGCCGGTTGTCCAAGCACCCACACTCCCCCCCCAACTGCTGCCTCAGGCTTGTGGGGGCCCAGCTGGTGCATGACAAGAGCCCCCAGCTTGGGGGGCCCAGGTCATGCAGGAGACTGGGCCCCAGGGGGATCCCCAGGGACAAGCCCCTCCCGGAGGGGGGGGGAACGTGCTGGGAAGGGGCCGGACAATCTCGGCTCCCCCCCGTGTGGAGAAGGTTCCTACCGTGTCCCGGGTGTGGAGCTGCTCTTCGATGTCGTAGATGGCCCCTTCCTCCACCCGGGAGTCCATCCGCTCCTGGCAGAGCTCCGCCGAGGCGCAGGGGGGCTCTGTGCGGGAGGGAAGGGACCAGGGTGACTCCAGCGGCCAGCAGGGGTCACGCGCCCCCATGTCAGGGACCCAGGGCAGGTTGGGCCCCACACGCCCCTCGCAGGGACCCATCCCCCTGCCACCCTCACATCTGCCAACGCCCTCAGCAGAGCCCCCACCAGGAACAAGAGAGCCAAGCAGCCCCCCCCCATCCATTGCCCTGGCTGCGGGGCAGACACTGGGGCTGCCCCCCCCCCTCCCCCGGGTAGTGGGTGAGCCCCTGGGCCCAGCGTGTTCACGGCCCCTCACCTGGGTCTGAGCGGCTGCAGGAGGTGGCCCGGCTGCAGCTGGAGGCCCAGGCGCTGCTGCTGACGGACCTGGACCCACAGCTGCAGGGGCTGGTGCGGGGAGCGACGGGCTGGGGGCTCCCGGAGACTGGCAGGTCCCCGGGGGCCGGGCAGGGCGATGCCCCCTGGTGGTAATGGGGGCTGGGCTCCCGGGGCAGGTGTTTTTCTCCACAGAGGAGGCCCCGGAGCCACCCTACCCGGCTCCCCCGCTGGGCTGGGTCCCGCCTGCCCAGCCGCCTCTGGAGCCAGGTCCGGGGGGGCCTGGCCGGTGGGCGAGTCGCCCCGAGCTGGTGGGATTCAGCTTCCCTGCCCGCGGGGACGGAGGAGCTGCTCCCCACCGGCCCTGGGGCCATCTTCAGGGCTTTCTTGAACCACAGCCTGATGCGTTTGGCCATGCTGCAAATGAGGGGAGCAAAGGGGAGCTTGGGGCGCAGCCTGCAGAGCGAAATCCAGGGGTTCCAGCTCCCCAGAGCGACTGCCCCCAGCCCCCAAATGGCCCCTTGCTTATCGGCTCGGTCTTGCACAGGCACTGCAAGGACCTGAGGGTATGTCTACACTCGTGGAATGAGGAGTAACGGTAGTTTGAACTAGGAAGCCTAGTTCGAACTACCTAGTTCGAGCCCCGTGTCGCCGCGCTGCACGGGGTTCGAACCAGCGGGGTTTTAAAAATGGCGGCTCCCCGCTTATGCAAATGAAGCCCGGGAAATTCAAATCCCGGGCTTCATTTGCAAGTGCGGTATGCCTACATTACCCCGCTAGTTCGAACTAGTGGGGTAGTGTAGACGTACCCTGAGTCTCCTGCCCATCAACAGCCCCTGCTCAGCCAATCAGGGGAGAGTCTAAGGTGTGGGGGGTGGAGCGTTCTCCCCAAAGACACCGGCATAGACCTGTTCCAGCCCAGGTCCCCACAATGGGGGCTGCATCCCCCGCCCCATGGCTCCTGCAAACCACCCCCCGTCCTGCAGCTAGTCTGTTGGGTCACAAGCTGGGGGGGGGGCAGCAAGGGAAGGTCACAGAGGAGGCAAGAACAGAGCAGAAATGTGGGGGGATGGAGGAAAAGGGAAACCAACCAGGAGAAAGCCCCAGTGGCGCTAAGGACGCAGCCCAGGTGAGGAATCACCTTCTGGCCCTTGACCGAGGGCTGGGCCTGCCTGGAACCCAGCCGGCCCCGGGCGGGATCCAACCCCTGGGGGCTCTTACCTTCGTCACAAAGGTGTCGGGATGTGGAACTCACAGAACGCGAAGGAACCGTGAGGAGGAGACGCACCAGAGCTAAAGCAACCGGGGGTCTCCAAAGTCCCCTGGGCCCGCCCCCCGCTTTTATCAGCCTGAGATGTGGGTCCCTCTGTGAGGTCACCACCTCCCCACCTGCCCTTTGCCTTATATGCTGAGGGCTGCCCAAAGCCCCTGTGAGGTCACTGCCCCCCCACCTCACCCCTGCCAGGCAAATGTCCTGCCTCTGGCCACCCCCCTGGGAAGTTTGAGCCATTCCTAGGGGTCCCTCCCCTCCCTCACTGGGCACCCTGCAGCCAGCAGCTCCAGTAGCCCCATAGGCTGCTCCCTGCCCTACACTGCAGGCTTCTTGCACGAGAACTGTTTCACGCCGGAGTTCTTGCGCCAAAGGTCTCGTGCAAGAGTGCCTCCACCCTGCCATGGGCTTTTGCACAAGAGCGTCCATGGCAGTGTGAACGCTCTCTTGTGCAAGAAAGCTCTGCTGGCCATTTTAGCCAGAAAAGTGTCTTGCTGAAGAAGCCCCTGGTGCCCGTCCACGCTGCCTTCTTGCACAAAGGGGGCTTAGTCATCGTGGGGAGAGGAATAACTCCTGTGCAAGAAGTCCTGTTCTCTGATGCTTTACTGCAAATTTACTTGTGCAAGAACACACGTACAGTGTAGACGCGCCACAAGCTGCTGCTCAGGAACACTTGTACTTGTGCAAAATGCCTGCCGTGCAGACGTGGCCTTGGTGTCACCCAGCACTGGACTTCCTGGCCCAGGAGCAAGAGTTAGAGCCTCCCACCCGCCCCGCTGCCTCTCACGGGCTCCTGTCCGGCCCCGGCCCTGGATTTTGCCCTAGCTCATCCCAGCGAGGCCTCTGGCCTGCACTAGACCCATCGACACGCGGAGAATCCACCACTGCCCTGGGGCGCTTCTGTCTATGGGGACTCGAACTCACAGCTGAGCATGGAGCCTGATTTCTCCCAGGACTTCACCCCCTGTCCTGCTCGTGGCTCCGTTGTCCCCCTTCCCCACAACTGCCCCCCCCCCAACCTCTAAATGCTCCTCACGTCAGTTCCCGCTTCCCCGCACCCATGGCCAGGCCCTGCAGGGCTCTGGGGGCTGGTTTGCTGCCCTCAGCCCTGCTCCCCAGTTTGCAGCCTCTCCCATCATGTGTGGGGTCTCCTGGTACCGGAGGGAGGACGGGGGCAGACCAGGAGGGTTAATTTGATGTTGCAGCGGCAGGAGAAGGGGGGGCGGGTGGCAGAGAACAGCTGTCAGTACATTATCCCAATACACCATCCGAGGACAGGCGTCGCACTGGTTCCTGCAGCCGATGGAGAGTAACACACTCCTCCTGGGGGGAGGAGCAGCCAAGAGAGGGACCCACTCAGACCGGTCTGGCAGTGTGATGTAGTGGAACCAGCGCTGCCTAGGTGGGGTTCTACCTCCCCCCAGTCTGCTTCTGAGACCGAGTTTCCCCCTCTGCCCCATAGGCTAACAACAAGGCACTTTACAAACATTCTCGGTGTCATCAGCATTGTATGAAGGGGGAAACTGAGGCATGGAGCGGCATCTGATTTATACAGCCCAACCCATTCCCCACCCCCTCAGTCTGCAGGAAAAGAAGCCAAGTGCTCTTGCTACTTGGCCCCACTATCCCTCCATTGCCCTGCTTCTACCTGATGTCAAACACACTCAGCTTGCACTACTTCTTCTTTCCTGTGCTGAAGCCAAGCAGATCAGGATAGGGAGGAGACATGAGGGAGCCCCCAAGCACTTGCTCTCTCTCTCTCTCACAAACACACACAGGTATATATTACTTTAGAAAATGCCAGGCGTGAGCTAGAGGAGAATCCCCATTAACTGTTAGCACTATAGGGCATATGATACATACATTGATCATTTACAGTCCATCCAGCAGAGGGCAACAATACACCCGGCACACATGTAGCTCCCCCTCCTTTTCCAAATGCCCCAAGTCTTAAACTACTGCGGGGCTACATCTACACTGGCATAATCTTGCGGAAAAACTCTTTAGCGCAAGAGTTCTTGCGTTAAAGTAGTTGTACAAGAGAGTGTCTACACTGGCCTGTGCATTTGTGGAAGAGATGTGCTTTTGCCCAAAAGCATCCATGCCAGTGTAGACGCTCTCTTGCGCAAGAAAGCTCTGACGGCTCTTTTAACCATCGGGCTTTCTTGCGCAAGAAATTCATGTTGCCTGTCTACACTAGCCTCTTGCACAAGAACAGTTGTGCAAAAGGGCTTATTCCTGAGCGGGACCATCATAGTTCTTGCACAAGAAGCCCTGATTTCATACAGTAGAACATCAGGGTACTTGTGCAAGAACACCCGGCCAGTGTAGACAGGCAGCATGTTTTTGCACAACTGTTCTTGCTCAAGAGGCCAGTGTAAACAGGCAACATGCATTTCTTGTGCAAGAAAGCCCTATAGTTAAAATGGCCATCAGAGCTTGTGCACATATGCAAATGAAGCACGGGATATTTAAATACTGGCTTCATTTCCAATTCTGCATGTCTACATTTGCATTTCTCTCCTGAAAGAGGAAGCAAGTGTAGACACACCCCATGGTAACTGCTGCTCCTGGAAGTGGCTGGCATGTCCCTGCCACCCCAGAGAAAGTCACTGCTGGGGGGGTCTCCAGACACTGTCCTTGCTGCAGACACCGCTCCGGCAGCCCCCACTGACCAGTAACGGGGAACGGTGGCCAGTAGCGGCTGTGGGCTCAGTGCGTGTAGAGGAGGGGCACCGAATGGCATCATGCTAGTGGCTGTCCGGAGCGGTGCAGGGCCCGGGCCGAAGGAAGCCACCCTAACCTCACTGCTGAAGCACCAGAAGCCATCGCAGTTCAACAGCCCAGCTGGAGCCTGCTTTCTGAACCCCCGTCCCAGCCCTGAGACCAGCCTCTTGCTGCAGATACGAGTCTCCCTGCACCCAAACTCAGTGCCAGAGCCTGCAACTTGAAGAGCTTCCTGGACCCCATTGTCCCACCCTGGGCTAGGACCAGAGCCCCTCCTACACTCCAAGCACAGGGCCTTCTCCCCAAACCCTACCCCAGCCTGGGGCAAGTGACTGAGGCTGGGGGAAGAAGAGGGCTGCAGGGAGCATGGTGAGGCCTCAGAGAAGGGGCTGGTTCTGTCCAGTCCAAACCCTGCAAAACCAGCTGGGGGTGCAAGTCCCCATGGGGGGCCCTGCCCCCGCCCTTCTCCCCAGGAGCTGGGGGTCTCGTTAACTCCGCTCCCCGGTGGCTCCAGCAGAGGGACGTGGGGAGGGAGGCGCCTGGCCCAGGGGGGTTGGGAGCTGGGAGCAGGACACTGATGGGGCCCTGTCTCCTCCCTTCCATCCCAGTTCAGCACAGCCCCCCCTAGGGAGCTTGGGGCCCAGCTGGCCCTGTCCCTCGAGTGCCTCATCGGACTAGTGAATCCAACAGCCCCACCTGCTCCCGGAGGGGATGCTCAAAGGCAGCACCACAGATCTCATCAGCTGGTCCAGCTGCCAGGTGTGAAGATTTTCTACCTGTTAACTGCATCCTGTATCATCAGTGCACACACAGCCCACCACTGCCTGTGCCCCCCTGCCCAAACCCCACCCCCATCTCCCGCATCCTAGAAACTTCCCCCCCCAGACACCCCCACAGACCAGCTAGTCTCCTGTCATCAGTCATCAACCTCCCCATGGACCAGACTAACTGCCAGTCTGTGCCCCACAGAGCCCCCCATCATCCCCTCCCCCATTTCCTTAACTACCTGCCAGTCTGTCCCCACAAACAGCCCCTCTCTGCCAGACTCTGCCCCACATTCCTGACTGCCAGTCTGTGCCCTAGAGAGCCCATCGTTCCAGCACCTGTCCCAGGTCCGTGACTTCCAGTCTGTGCCCCACAGAGCCCCCCCCATCATCCCCTCCCCCAATTCCTTAACTACCTGCCAGTCTGTCCCCACAAACAGCCCCTCTCTGCCAGCCTCTGCCCCACATCCCTAACTGCCAGTCTGTGCCCTAGAGAGCCCATCGTTCCAGCACCTGTCCCATGTCCGTGACTTCCAGTCTGTGCCCCACACGTAGAGCCCCCTTTCCACCTCCTAACCCACATCCCTGACTAACTGTCAGTCTGTGCCCCACGGACGGACCCTCCCTCTGCCAGACCCGGGTGGAACAGGGTGTTCGGGGATCATGGTCAATTTTCCCTCCCCCCGGCTTCTCTCCATGGCTGGTGAGGGGCTGCCCCTGCCCCCTCCCACATCGGGCCCAGCTCCCAGGGCCAGGCTGCGATGGGAGACGGGGTCACCGCTCCCTGCTGTGTCCTGTCCAGCCGCAGGCCGGTGGGGAGCTGCACCCGGCTGGAGTCCTCCCGCCCTGAGCCGGAGCTGAGCCAGGGGGTCAGACGCTCCCTGCAGCACCCAGCGCCCAGGAGAACGTGGATGGTAAGTGGGGTCGGGGGCCACGGTTGTGGGGAGCTGCCGCACTCAGGGGAGCTGGGGAATTCCCGGTACCTCGGCCCCCAGAGAAATCTCCCCCGACATTCCCAAGATGAGCAGGCAGGGAGAAATCTCTGTTGTCCTGCTTATGGGCATGGAAACCTCAGCCCTGCCCCCCCCCCCCCACACAGTGGGAACCCAGAAAACATCTCTTCCTCCCCTCTCAGTTCATGCAGCCAGTATTTTCTCTATTTGTTTCCCAGACACAAAGTCCAGCTACCGGACTGTCCGGTTCAGTGCCAGACACTGGCAGCCCTACCCGCGCCGCGGAGCCAGCCCAGCCATTGCACCTCTCAGGGACAGGGCCGGGGGTCTCGTATTGGACCAGCTTGTGCAGGGAGAGAGCCAGGCTGGGAAAGGGCCCAGCCACACGGCTAACCGCAGGGGCAGCAGGCTGTGTGGCCGGAGCTAACCCAGCTTGCAAGGGCTCTGTGGGAGAAGTGGCCCAGAAGGCCGGCAGGACAAAGGCAGGGCCCCTAGGCTGCTGGTTGCAGGAATAAGCCATAAACCCAGGGGCGTAGGAAGGCCGCAGGAGTTCTGGCATCTGGCGATGCTGGCGTCATGGCTTTGGCCCTGTGACTGTTAACAGGCCACGTCCCCTCGGCTGGTTCCTGGCAATCTGGGCTAACGCTGGGGTAACCCGTCTGCATCGCCCTGGGTTTACCTGTGGGGCTTCGAGTCCATTTCCCAGCCTGCCGGAGAGCTCTGTGTCAGCGCGAAACCTCGTCTGCCTCGCCCGCACGCCCGCCGGTGCTGTCCAGTGAGAGTCACGACCCAGCCACCTCGTCTCGCTGATCCCCTGGGGCCGACTGGGCGCCCACACACTGCCGATATCTATCTAGTGATCTGTCTGTCCCTGTGCACCCTCTGCCTGTCTGTCTGTCTGTCCCCATGCACCTCATCTATCTACCCATCCCCATTACACCTCCTATCACAGAATCCTAGAACCCTAGGGCTGGAAGAGACCTCAGGAGTCATCGAGTCCAGCCCCCTGCCCAACACAGGACCAACCCCAACTAAATGAACCCAGCCAGGGCTTTGTCAAGCAGAGACTTAAAAACCTCTAGGGATGGAGGTTCCACCACCTGCCCCCCACCCTGTCTCCAAACACCCCCCCCCCCTCTAACTACTCCCACAGGTGGAGCACACACGCAGGGACACAAACATAAACACCCCTGCAGAGACACGGAAAGATTCAGAGATGTTCACTCACACGGTCACGTGCACATACAAGGACATGCACACACACACAGTGCACACACAGACATGCACACACACACAGTGCACACACAGACATGCGCACACACACAGTGCGCACACAGGCACGCACACACACATGCAAGGACACACAAAAATACAAACACAGTGTACACATACGTACAGGGACACACCAATATACACAAACACACACTCGGCCAGTGGCCAGTCAGGGGCCAGTGTGCTCTGCAAGCTGTGTGCATGGGCAGCCGCTTGGGTGAAATTCAGGTGCCACTCAGCTGATCAGCAGAGCCCCCAGAGGAGGCAGCCTGTGTTACTGGTGGTGCACATCCGCACATGCCTTGGTCCAGCCCCGCACTGGCCAGGGGAGGAGCAAACTGGAGTGCTGGGCTGAGCAGGCCCCGCCCCCACAGCAGTGCTGGGCATGCTCCAACTGCGGGCCAGGTACAAAAGCCAGGGAGACAGCTCAGTTGTGGCTGGCCTCGGGGCGGAGGGGCCAACTGCCTCTGCCGCTACAGTCCCCGGGCCGAGCTCGACCGCAGCGCCCGCTGTTGATCCCCTGTCGCTGCTGCCCCAGACCTCGGGCCTGCCAACGTCAGTGCCACCGCCAGCCCAGCGCCAGGCGGGATCTCCGTCGGCCAAAGGGCTGGGGTAGGAAGCAACCTGGGGCAGGAAAAGCCCTGGCGGGCTTGGCACGTTTCGGGGAGAACTCCCCGCTGAGCCAGTGGTAGGAACCGCCCACCACTGATAGGGCCCGGGGTCGGGGCCCGGTGGAGAGGGAGGGCCCGGGCCCCCTACCCATCCTTCGGACAACTGAGGGATCATTTGAGAAAACGACAGACACGGGGTTTTCCGCCACCGCTCTCCCTTTCTTTTATTTCCCTGGGCTAACTGGCTTGTTCGTCTTTGGCTAAGGATGGAAGAGAGGAGCCAGCAGGGGTAGAATGAATTGTGTACCAGGTCCTGGAAACAAGAGCATCTCCTCCAGATCACCCATCCACACCTGAACTGTTCAAAAGCCTGGATGAGCGAGACCAGCTTCTTAAATTCACCCTATAGTGGCTGCCTATAAAGACACCTAAACCCGGCTTCGTTTAGCCCAGCGAATGCCAAGCCAGGCACCAACGGGACGTTTCCTTCCCTGTGGTCGGACACGAGGGGTGCACAAGGATGTGAGAACCAGGAAGGCTGATCTCTGAATTCACCCCCAACTGTCCCAGTACAAGACAGACGCTTGCGCCAACCAGCAGGGGTCACTGCTCCTCGGGTTTGGCTTGGACAAAGGTGCCCATCTGTTTGGTGTTCGCGTCTCGGAGCTGCGCCAGCTGCCTCTGGCCACGGCGGAGCAGATACTCGATGTGCATCACGTCGGCCTGGGTGATGCTGGCGTTCTTCCGGAACTCGGCCTGGATGCGAGGCAGGAATCCCGGTTTCTCCCGGCCGGCGCGCAGGAACTGCCTGTACAGGCTCAGGACGTGCTTCTGCAGCTTGCTATGCCGGGCCATGGTGCGCCTGGGGAGCCCTCCCAGGCCACGGGGGGGCCAGCGCCACGAGGCAGGGGCTGGAAGTGAACAGAGGCGGAGATGTTAGAGCAGCATCTCATTCCCAGACGCGCCTGTGCGGGCAGTTCTGTGCCCTTTTCACCCCCACCTGCTAGGGTTACCAGATGGTTTAAAAAAAATACCGAACAGCAGGGGCCGGGGGGGGGCGGGACTGGCTGGAAGAGATGGGGTGGGGGGGGAACCGGCCGTCGGGAAGCGGGGCTGGCTGGGAGGGGGCTGGAGGGAGCGGGGCTGGCCGGGGGGCAACCAGCCGTCAGGAAGCGGGTCTAGTTGGGGTGGGGACCAAGAGGTGGGGGAACCGGCCGGCAGCGCTGCAGAGATGAACCAGAGCCTGGGTCGGATTCATCTTTGGTGGGCCCTGGCTCCTAGACCATAGACACACTCCCCCCCCCCCCCCCCGCCCTCCCGGAGGCCCTAGGGAAAATGGCACCCCGGCCCTGTGGACATGGTGCCCTCTCTGTTTCCCTTGCCCCGTAGGCACTAAGCTCCACTCCTGCCGCCCAACTCCTACAAGGCCCGACGGATTTCTCTGTGGCCCCCGACCCAAAAAAGGATCCCCCCAGCCCTGCGTTAGGGGATACGAGGGAGTCTGGCTGGGATGTAAGTGCAAATAACTCTGCTCTTAGCAGCTCTGAACCGATGGGCTCTGCCCTGTGCCCCAACCAAGAACCCTAACATAAGAACGGCAGTACTGGGTAGCCTGTCTGCTGACAGTGGCCAGGACCAGGTGCCCCAAAGAGGGTTGACCAAAGACAATGATCAAGCGATTTGTCTCCTGCCATCCTTCTCCAGCCTTCCACAAACAGAGGCCAGGGACACTATTTCTATCTCCTGGCTAATAGCCTTTTATGGACCTAACCTCCGTGAAATTATCTAGCTTCTCTTTAAACCCTGTTATAGTTCTAGCCTTCACAGTCTCCTCTGGCAAGGAGTTCCACAGGTTGACTACACGCTGTGTGAAGAAGAACTTTCTTTTATTAGTTTTAAACCTGCTACCCATTAACTTCATTTGGTGTCCTCTAGTTCTTCTATTATGGGAACTAAAAAATCACTTTTCTTGATTCACCCTCTCCACACCACTCATGATTTTATAGACCTCTATCATATCCCCCCTCAGTCTCCTCTTTTCTAAACTGAAAAGTCCCATCGCTTTAACCTCTCCTCGTATGGGACCCGTTCCAAACCCCTAATCATGTTAGTTGCCCTTTTCTGAACCCTTTCCAAGGCCAAAATATCTTTTTTGAGGTGAGGAGACCACATCTGTACACATTATTCAAGATGTTGGTGTCCCATAGTTTTATACAGGGGCACCCTGAGGGTACGTCTACACTACAGCGCTAGTTCGAACTAACTTAGTTCGAATTAGTTAATTTGAACTAAGCTAATTCGAACTAACGCATCTAGAACTAAAAACTAGTTCGAATTAGCATTTTGCTAATTCGAACTAGCAAGTCCACATTGAGTGGACTCTGAACACAGCTTAAGGATGGCCGGAAGCAGTGCCGGCAGGGCATCAGAGGAGGACTTAGAGCGTGGAGATGCTGCCTCAGGCTAGCCGAGGGCTGCGCTTAAAGGGTCCCGGCCCCCACCCCAGACAGACAGTTCTCAGGGGTGCCCCGCTTGCAAAGCAGTCCTGGCTTGGAGTGCCCGGAGTACCCACACTGGGCACATCACACCACTCGGCCATCAGCCCAGCTGCACTTGCCGCAGGCTGCCATCTGGGGAGAGGGGGCAATTGGGGGGCTGCAGGAGAGCTTCCACCCCCAGAAGCCCGCAGAGCCAGCCCAGTCCTCCCCATCGGGGGCTCGTACCCCATTCCTCCCTCACCTCCTTCCACTTACCCTTCCCTAGCCCCCCTTCTTATTGATGTACAAAATAAAGATAATGTTTCTTCCAAAATTGACTCTGTCTTTATTGAACAAAACTGGGGGAGACTGGGAAAAGGAGGTGGGAGAGGGGAAGAGAAAGGCTGGGAGAGGAGAGGGCAACTAACATGATCAGGGGTTGGGAACAGGTCCCAGATGAAGAGAGGCTACAGAGACTGGGACTGTTCAGCTTAGAAAAGAGGAGATGGAGCGGGGACAGGCTAGAGGTCTCTAAAAGCAGGGGTTGGGTGGAGAGGGTGCATTGAGAAAAGTTCTTCATGAGTTGCCATAAAGAAGGACTAGAGGAGACCAAAGGAAAGGAATGGGTAGCAGGCTTCAAACTAGTAAGAGAAAGTTGTTCTCCCCCCCCCCCCAAAAAGAGAGAGAGAGAGAGAGAGAGAGAGAGAGAGAGCGAGAGTAAAGAGTTAACCTGTGGAACTCCTTGCTGCAGGAGGCTGTGAAGGCTACAACTAGAACAGAGTTTAAAGAGAAGTGAGATCAAGCCATGGAGATTGGGTCCATAGAGTAGTCTTAGCCAGGGGGTAGGAGTGGTGTCCCTGCCCAAAGTTTGTGGAAGGCTGGAGAGGGATGGCACGAGACAAATGGCCCAAGAGTCACTGTCTTCGGTCCATCCCGTCCAGGGTCCCTAGGGTTGGCCGCTGTCGGCAGACAGGCTACTGGGCTAGATGGACCTTTGGTCTGACCCAGGACGGCCATTGTAAGCTCAGGGCTGAGGGTCGGGGGTCTCAGTGGACCCCCTTGATTTTCATACACACCTGCTCCTGGGTGGCCAGGCTGGCAGCTCTCCTGCCCTAGACGGCCACTTTCCTGTGCCTAGTGCGGAGATCGTGGACCAGGAAGGTGCCCGCCTCTTGCGGTCCAGGGCAAGCTCCCGGGAGCCGCCAGCCTGGTCCCGGGAAGAGAGGGTGGGCTGGGGGACATCGGGTGGGTGGCTCTGTGCCGTGCCAGGTGCAGGGTCTGCTGGCTGGGTGCTAGCAGGCTTGCACCTGGCACGGGCACCGTAGCCAGCCCGTGACCCTTTAAGGGGTCCGGGGCCGGGAGGGGGGCATAGAGTTTCCCTGGTGTTGGCCAGAGTGGCCACCAGGGAAACATGGGGAGGACTACACAGCCCTTAATTCGAACTAGCTAGTTCGAACTAGGCTTAATCCTCGTAAAATTCAAATTCGAACTAGCGGAGCGCTAGTGTAGCGGCTATGAATGTTAGTTCGAAGTAACATTGTAGTGTAGATATACCCTGAGTTACCAAACCACATGACACTGCCCATTAAAAACCCACCAGGACTTACCCAGCGTTTCCATGCAAAGGTCCTGCACCAGCAGCGGTCATTTCCATGCACTTTTCACCCCCACCTGTTAGGGTTACCAGATGGTTTAAAAAAAATACCGGACACAATTAATCTCAGATGGGGAGGTTGGGGAGAGTGGGGCTGGCTAGAGGAGATGGGGGGGGGAACCGGCCGCCGGGAAGCGGGGCTGGCTGGGAGGGACTGGAGGAGCGGGGCTGGCTGGGGGGGAACCAACCGCCAGGGAGAGGGGCTGTTCGGGGTGGGGACCAAGAGGTGAAGGAACCAGCCGGCAGCGCTGCAGAGATGTACCAGGGCCGGGGGCGGATTCATCTTTGGTGGGCCCTGGCTCCTAGACTATAGCCACGCTCCCTGCCCTTCCCAGCTTGGCCTCTCCCCCCCTCCCCCCGGAGGCTCTAGGGAAATGGCACCCCTGCCCTGTGGACATGGTGCCCTCTATTTCCCTTTGCCCCCGTGGGCTACCCAACCCTGCACCCCCTTTGCCACTAAGCTCCACTCCTGCCACCTATCTCCTACACTGTTCCCGACTGATTTCCCTGTGGCTCTGTGGCCCCCGACCCAAAAAGGGATCCCCAGTCCTGCCTTAGGGGATACGAGGGAGTCTGGCTGGGACGTAAGTGCAAATAACTCTGCTCTTAGCAGCTCTGAACCGAGGGGCTCTGCCCTGTGCCCCAACCAAGAACCCTAACATAAGAACGGCAGTACTGGGTAGCCTGTCTGCTGACAGTGGCCAGCACCAGGTGCCCCAAAGAGGGTTGACCAAAGACAATGATCAAGCGATTTGTCTCCTGCCATCATTCTCCAGCCTTCCACAAACAGAGGCCAGGGACACTATTTCTATCTCCTGGCTAATGGCCTTTTATGGACCTAACCTCCGTGAAATTATCTAGCTTCTCTTTAAATCCTGTTATAGTCCTAGCCTTCACAGTCTCCTCTGGCAAGGAGTTCCACAGGTTGACTACACGCTGTGTGAAGAAGAACTTTCTTTTATTAGTTTTAAACCTGCTACCCATTAACTTCATTTGGTGTCCTCTAGTTCTTCTATTATGGGAACTAATAAATCACTTTTCTTGATTCACCCTCTCCACACCACTCATGTTTTTATAGACCTCTATCATATCCCCCCTCAATCTCCTCTTTTCTAAACTGAAAAGTCCCATCGCTTTAACCTCTCCTCATATGGGACTCGTTCCAAACCCCTAATCATGTTAGCTGCCCTTTTCTGAACCCTTTCCAAGGCCAAAATATCTTTTTTGAGGTGAGGAGACCACAGCTGTACACAGTATTCAAGATGTGGGCGTACCATAGTTTTATACAGGGGCACCCTGAGTTACCAAACCACATGACACTGCCCATTAAAAACCCACCAGGACTTACCCAGCGTTTATATGCAGAGGTCCCGCACCAGCGGCAGTCTGCACTGGACAGGAAACCATCCGCCCAGCACGCGCGGGAAATCACAGGAACCCAGCCTGGACGGTCCGATGCCCCAGCCCTGACAGAAGAAAATCAAGGTGTGCTTGAAGTGCCACGCCCACCATCCCTTGGTCCTCTGGGGCATTCGGCACATCCTGCTGGGTGAAAGGGCCGGTCACAGCTCCAGGGTCTGTCACACTTCAGGGCCTTTGCCAGCTCCTATTCACCGGGGTCAGGCAGATAATCGCCCCGAGCTTTCCCAGCACTTTTCAGCATCAGCTCTCAAAGGGGGGCAGCGTGACCCCCATGGGAGCAGGGGAATGTCAAAGAAGGAATGGGGCAGGGCGGGGCAGGCAGCCAACGGCTTCTCCTAATGTTAGCAGTGGGGACACCAAGTTCGGAAGTGAACGGTTAACCAGTAAGCCGGTTATGGTTAACCAGAGGGGGCTGGAGCAGCCCTCCACCAGCCATAGGCACAGGGCACTCTGGCACGCCATGGGTAGGGTTGCTCAGCAGTCACAGCAGTGTGCCACGGGGGTAGGTGTGGGGGCTGCTCCAAGCCCATCTTTAACACGCAGGGGGACCACTCGCCCTACGTGTCCCATTTAATCGGTTAACTGGTTCAACGTATTGTTTAACTGGTTAGCTAATTAAATGAGATTTTACATCCCTGGCACCAAGGTAGCTAAAAGTAGGGTTGAAGTGGGACTAGCAATTCCAGGATTTTGACTTTTTTTCCTGATCACACACAGTTCTGCAAATAAATTCACGTTTTGTTTAGATTTTAACTATTTTTAAATGTATTACGGTGGATTACGGAAGATAAACTTTAAAGAGACCAAACAAAGAGTCATTTCAGGAATGGAAAACTACATTTTAATGTTCTGAAATGGTGGAGTTTTCTCCTTCCAAACAAAAGGTCACTAAAATCAGCATTTTCCAATGGAAAAACATCCCCTCTGAAAACTTCCTTCCAGCTCTAGTTAAAACGGCCGTATGTTTGAAGTGTATAATCAACCTGTGGAACTCACAGCCAAAGGATATTACCGATGGTGAAGAAAAGGGGAGGGAGATCCTCTGTGTCCAGCCTCTCTGATCCCTTCTGGGGAAGCATGGGTGGGAAGAAAGAATTAGACAGAGTTAGACAAACCCGTACGTCTTGGTTGACTTCATCCTGCTTCAGGAGAGGGCGCTAGACTTGGGGACTCCTCTAGCCAGCCCAACATTTCAATCAATCTTGTCAAGAAACAGAAAAAAAAAAACCAAACCTGGGAGAAACACGTTCCTTGGTTTGTAAACACAGACACGGAGAACAGCTCCTTCCGCTAGGGGGGTGGTAATAAAGAAAATAATCCCTCGCCCCCTCCCCTTCCTATTTGGTCCTAAAGGATGAAGATTTGTGCAGGCTGAGGGGGCAGGACTGATACTCAGGGAACGGGGAGCATCGGGGAGAAGGGAGCAGCTTGCTTACAATCCAGGGGCAACCCCGTGCCTCGGGGCTGGCCCAGCAAAGGCAGGATTTCTGCAGCGAATTCAGACCCCCAAATTCTGTTTCCATTTTCTTTCCTGGCCTCCTGTCAACTCGCTTCCTGCATCTCTAGCATTCCTGGAGACTTTCTAGGACCTTTTGTCTATGGTTTCAACCTTTCCAGAGAGGGGAAGGGCTTTGGGGGCTAGAGGGGAGAAAAGGAGGTGCTGGGAGAAAGCTTGAAAGAAGGGGTGGGCATGAGGAAGGCGGAGATGGAGCAAGGCACGTGTAAAGGCACAGGGGCATGAGGGGAACGGGGGCAGAGGGTGGTGAGGGAGTGGGCAAAGTGGGTAGGGGCAGTGAGGGAAGGGGGAGGCACCAAGAGGGTGCAAGGGTAAGGGAAGGTGCAGGTGCCAGGGAGTCCGGGGGTGAAGCAGAAGGGCAGACACCTGCAGGGGAGGGACCAGCACCAGAGGAGAGAGGCAGGACAGGTGTGTAGAGGGAGGTGTTAGAAGAGGGGATGAGGAGGGGTAGCTCACATGGTCAGAGTGGGGCTACTGGAGGAGTGGGCACAGGGGGGGAGAGAAAGGCTGCTGGAGGGGGCAGGTCTCGGGAAGGCCGAGGGCAGTGAGAAGGGCAGGAGTCAGGACAGCAGAGGTGGGTGAGGGATTGGGGGGCAGCAGGCACCAGGGGAGCTGATGGAGGAAGGGAAGGAGACAGGGCAGCAGAGGGGAAAGGTAAGTGGTTCATAAGATATTTATGAATAACTTGGGTGCCACACTGACACATCCAAACAAGCCACAAACTCAGTACTGGTGCACAACACAAAATGTATTGTGCTCATGGGAGGAAACTCTTAGAGGGAACACTTCCCCCAGCCTCCCCACCCCCCGAGTTAATGTCTCACACGTTGGGTTAATGCAATTGCAGGATCGTTGCACGGGGGGGGTTGGTGAGGGCCAAACTAATCCCTATTGGTAAGTGGATGGTGGGAAAAGTCCTTGGGGAGGGTCACATGACACCTTTTATTTCTGGTCATGTATCCATATTGCCCTGAAAGTGTTACCTCCAGAGGCTTGGTAATGGGGGATAGGGGGCGTGGCTAATGGGGGTCAAAGAGTACATTTAAAAACATTCTTTGGGTGCACACCCTAATGAAATGTGCTGCGCACGCCTATGGGCAGAGAGCAGATCCAGTCCTGGGAGCAGGGCTGCAGCCACAGAGTTATAGACGCCGCCCAGAGAGCAGATCCGCATGCTGGGAGCAGGCCTGCAGCTGTAACCCACACACCTGATGTGGGTCACTATCCTATGAAGTATAGTGATAGAAATGTAGCCGTGTTAGTCTGGTGTAGCTGAAACAAAATACAGGACTATGTAGCACTTTAAAGACTAACAAGATGGTTTATTAGATGATGAGCTTTCGTGGGCCAGACCCACTTCCTCAGATCAAATAGTGGAAGAAAATAGTCACAGCCATATATACCAAAGGATACAATTTAAAAAAATGAACACATATGAAAAGGACAAATCACATTTCAGAACAGAAGGGGGATGCGGGGGGATTGTTCTATCTACTTCCCAAGATCCATAAACCTGGGCACCCCGGACGTCCCATCATCTCTGGTATTGGCACGCTCACTACTGGTCTATCCAGCTATGTAGACACTCTTCTCAAACCCTTCGTAACCAATACCCCCAGCTATCTCCGAGACACTACTGACTTCCTAAGGAAACTACAAAACATCGATAACCTCCCCAATAATACCATCCTTGCCACCATGGATGTAGAAGCTCTATATACCAACATCCCACATGAAGACGGATTACAAGCAATTAGAAACACTATCCCAGAGGACACTACTGCCAACCTGATAGCAGACCTATGTAACTTTGTTCTCACCCACAATTATTTCCAGTTTGAGAACAACTTATACCTCCAGATCAGCGGCACAGCCATGGGTACACGCATGGCCCCACAGTATGCTAACATCTTTATGGCTGACCTAGAACAACGTTTCCTCAACTCCCGTCCCCTTTCACCCCTCCTCTACCTACGGTACATCGATGACATCTTTATGATCTGGACGCATGGCCAAGAAACGCTGGAGATATTCCACAGAGATTTCAACAACCTACACCCCACCATCAACCTCAGCCTGGACCATTCTACACCAGAGATCCACTTCCTGGACACCACCGTACAAATCAACAATGGAAAATTAGACACCACTCTCTACAGAAAACCCACCGACTCATACAGTTACCTACATGCATCCAGCTCCCATCCAGAACACACTACACGATCCATCGTCTATAGCCAAGCCCTTCGATACAACCGCATCTGCTCTAATCCCACTGACAGAGACCAGAAGCTTCAGGATCTCTACCAAGCATTTATAAACCTCAACTACCCACCCAGAGAAATAAAAAAGCAAATTGAAAGAGCCAGACGAATACCTAGAAACCATCTACTTCAAGACAGACCCAAGAAAACCAACAATAGAACACCACTTGTCATCACCTACAACCCCCAACTTAAACCTGTCCAACACATTATCAATAAACTACAGCCTATATTGGAACAGGATACCATACTCAAAGAGGCTCTGGGAGACAGTCCCATAGTCTCCTATAGACAACCACCTAACCTCAAGATGATTCTTACCAACCACCACAGGACATACCACACTAATACCAACCCTGGTACCTTCCCTTGCAACAAACCCCGTTGCCAGCTTTGTCCACATATTCATTCTGCTGATACCATTATTGGACCTAACCAAGTGAGTTATAAGATCAAGAACACATATTCCTGCGCATCCAGAAATATAATCTATGCTATCATGTGCCGAAAGTGTCCGTCTGCTATGTACATTGGACAAACATCTCAGACACTTCGCCAAAGGATTAATGCCCACAAAACAGATATCAGACAAGATCACAAAGAGAAAACAGTTTCTTGCCATTTTAACCAGAAAGGACACTCTCTCAATGACTTAGCCACCTGCATTCTGCTACAAAGACCTTTTACATCTGCACTTGAAAGGGAATCCTCTGAACTGTCATTCATGTTAAAATTCGACACTTTCCAACAAGGACTTAACAAACATTTGAACTATCTCACCCATTACCAAGATAGTTTCCCCAATTATCACCTCTAATACCATTAACTCACTCTCCCTACCTCTAATATCATCAATTCACAGACACTTACCTTTCTTCCTCCCCGCCCCCCTGCATCCCCCTCCTGTTCTGCAATAAAAATGCAGGACAATGTAGCACTTTAAAGACTAACAAGATGGTTTATTAGATGATGAGCTTTCGTGGGCCAGACCCACTTCCTCAGATCAAAAATGTTCTGCAATGTGATTTGTCCTTTTCATATTTGTTCTTTTTTTTTAAATTGTATCCTTTGGTATATATGGTTGTGACTACTTTCTTCCACTATTTGATCTGAGGAAGTGGGTCTGGCCCACGAAAGCTCATCATCTAATAAACCATCTTGTTAGTCTTTAAAGTGCTACATAGTCCTGCATTTTGCTTCAGAGAATACCAGACACCTAAAATGTCCAGTAATTTCTGCATTTTTCCCCGGCCAGGAGGCGAAAATGCCGGGCACCTGGCAACCCTACAGCACCCGGCCTCCCCCCTCCCAGCTCCCAAAACCCCCGACCCCAGCCCCCATGCTTACCTGGTTCCCCAAGGCTGCCAGCACAAAATGACTGCCAGCCAAAAGACCCAGGGGAAGCAATGCGGTCTTAGTGCTCAACGCTCCCCTGTTCCTATCCCTGCACTTAAAGAGGACATGCTGTTTTAATGCTGTTTTATTTTAACTTTTTTTGGCTTAACAAGTCCTCGGAGTCCCCCCCTTTTTTTTTTTTGTTCAACAACTTTGGTCTCCCCCCAAGGACCCAGGTTTGCTCAGGCTGCACCAGGACTTGGTGCAAAGGCCTGACAGGAGCCAGCAACGGACACAGCAGCCCAGACCCTCTCGCCTCTCCCCAGTGTGGCTGGCAGCTCACAGGGGCGACCCCGCCCTGGGCACGAGGCCTTGGCACCGGCTGTGGGCTCAGGAGAGGGCGGACGTGGGACATAAGCGATGCCGAAGGGAGGGGTGTGGGCATTAGAGGCCACTACCATTGCCCCGCCCCCTTCCCCGCACCTACCCCTGCCCCTGTTCTCGGAGGCCACGCCCCCACTCAATCCACTCCCCCCTCCCTCTGCTGCTTGCGCTCCCCCACCCTCACTCACGTTCGCTGGCCTGAGGCTGGGGTTACGGTGCAGGAATGGAGGGCTGGGGAGTGGGGCGCGGGAGAGGCTGTGGGTTGCAGGCTCTGAGAGGGGGCTCCGGGCAGCGATGGGAGTTTGGGTGCAGACTCGGAGGGAGTGAACTGTGGGAGGAGGATCCAACAGGAGGCTGGGGTTTGTGGTTTGGGGTGGGAGTTGGGCTCCACCCAGGCAGCGCTTATTTCAGATGGCTCCTGGTCAGCCGTGCAGTGGGGCTGAGGCAGGCTCCTGGCCACCCTGGCTTTGCACGGCTCCTGGAAACGGCCGGCACGTCCACCTCCTCGCAGGGGGGGGTCAGACAGCTCTACACCGTGCACTGCCCGCGCCCGGAGGCACCGCCTCTGCAGCTCCCATTGGCTGAGATTCCTGGCCAATAGCAGCTGTGAGGCTTGTGCTGGGAGGAAGAGGGGCAGCTTGCGTAGCCTCTCTGATCGCATCTGTGCCGAGGGGATTAGCCTCCTCCTGCCCCCGGCCAGGGCAGACCCTCAGGGAGCTCGGGGGCCGAGAACAGCCCTAGCGCTCGGTGCAGGTACCTGGGCTGGCGGCAGCATCTCCCTCCTGGGCACCTGCAGCAGCAGGGAACGTTCACAGTAAAGGGAGGAAGGGCCAGGGCTGCGACACTGGCACATGGCCCCGGTCCCATCCCTTAACTCCACCCCACCCTGCTCCCTGCCAGCCAGGCAGTGACCTCAGCGATAACAAAAGCCCCTAATCCCAGCCAGACCCCTCCCCTAATCCCAGCCCCCGGCACCTAATCCCTAATCCCAGCCATCATCCCAGCCCCCAGATCCTACCTCTAATACCAACCAGCCCCCCAGACACCTCCCCTAATTCCAGCCCACACCCAGCCTACCACCCAAGTCTCTCACAGAACCTGGGGCTGTTCTGGCCTGTGCCGGCCCAGCCAGCTCCCCTAGACACAGTGATGGGGGGTAGGGAGTCCCTGCCCTGCAGGAGGGGTGTGACGGAGGCTGCTGCCCACATATGCCAGCTGCTCCGAAGCCCCCTCTGTTCAGCACAGCCCCTGGTTCCTGTCCCAGCAGTGGGGTCCGGCTGCTCTGGGTGGGGCAGGTCTGGGCCTCAGGGCCTCACCGGTCACACGCAGCGTCCTGGAGAGGCTCAGGTTGGAATTCAGCAGCTCCTTATTGTCACTCCTGTGCTGGTACCAGCAGGAGAAATTCCCAGCGTCCCCTGGGCCGGAGACGCGACGGGTGAGGTGGTAGGTGAATGGCCCGGGGCTGAACACTTGGCTGGCAGCCTCCCGCCCGCCCTTGCAGAAGATAAAGCGGGTCACAGGGGACTCCAAGGACCAGACACCTCATGGTAACAATGGCCCCAGGGACGTGTTCAGAGAGAGCAGGGGAGCCGGCAAGCACCCCGAGTGGGAGCGAGAGCCCAGCCGGGGAGCCACAGAGAGACCAGAGTCAGTCTAGTATCGCGTGTACAGCTGGGGGAGAGCTAAGGGTATGTCTACATTACAGAGTTAGTTCGAACTAACGCATCTAGAACTAAAAACTAGTTCGAATTAGCGTTTTGCTAATTCGAACTAGCATGTCCACATTGAGTGGATCCTGAACAGGGCTTAAGGATGGCCGGAAGCAGTGCCGGCAGGGCATCAGAGGAGGACTTAGAGCATGGAGATGCTGTCTCAGGCTAGCCGAGGGCTGCGGTTAAAGGGACCCGACCCCCACCCCAGACAGACAGTTCTCAGGGGTTCCCCGCTTGCAAAGCAGTCCTGGCTTGGAGTGCCCGGAGTGCCCACACTGGGCACATCACACCACTCGGCCATCAGCCTGGCCGCACTTGCCGCAGGCTGCCATCTGGGGAGAGGGGGCAATTGGGGGGCTGCAGGAGAGCTTCCACCCCCAGAAGCCCGCAGAGCCAGCCCAGTCCTCCCCATCGGGGGCTCGTACCCCATTCCTCCCTCACCTCCTTCCACTTACCCTTCCCTAGCCCCCCTTCCTGATGTACAAAATAAAGATAACGTTTCTTCCAACATTGACTCTGTCTTTATTGAACAAAACTGGGGGAGACTGGGAAAAGGAGGTGGGAGAGGGGAAGAGAAAGGCTGGGAGAGGGGAGGGCAACTAACATGATCAGAGGTTGGGAACAGGTCCCAGATGAAGAGAGGCTACAGAGACTGGGACTGTTCAGCTTAGAAAAGAGGAGATGGAGCGGGGACAGGCTAGAGGTCTCTAAAAGCAGGGGTTGGGTGGAGAGGGTGCATTGAGAAAAGTTCTTCATGAGTTGCCATAAAGAAGGACTAGAGGAGACCAAAGGAAAGGAATGGGTAGCAGGCTTCAAACTAGTAAGAGAAAGTTGTTCTTCACAAAGCAAATAGTTAACATGTGTAACTCCTTGCTGCAGGAGGCTGTGAAGGCTAGAACTAGAACAGAGTTGAAAGGGAAGTGAGATCAAGTCATGGAGGTTGGGTCCATGGAGTAGTCTTAGCCAGGGGGTAGGAGTGGTGTCCCTGCCTAAAGTTTGTGGAAGGCTGGAGAGGGATGGCACGAGACAAATGGCCCAAGAGTCACTGTCTTCGGTCCATCCCCTCCAGGGTCCCTAGGGTTGGCCGCTGTCGGCAGACAGGCTACTGGGCTAGATGGACCTTTGGTCTGACCCAGTATGGCCATTGTAAGCTCAGGGCTCAGGGTCGGGTGTCTCAGTGGACCCCCTTGATTTTCATGCACACCTGCTCCTGGGTGGCCAGGCTGGCAGCTCTCCTGCCCTAGACGGCCACTTTCCTGTGCCTAGTGCGGAGATCGTGGACGAGGTCCACGATGTCCGCACTAGCCCAGGAAGGTGCCCGCCTCTTGCGGTCCAGGGCAAGCTCCCGGGAGCCGCCAGCCTGGTCCCGGGAATAGGGGGTGGGCTGGGGGACATCGGGTGGCTGGCTCTGTGCCGTGCCAGGTGCAGGGTCTGCTGGCTGGGTGCTGGCAGGCTTGCATCTGGCACGGGCACCGTAGCCAGCTCGTGCCCCTTTATGGGGTCCGGGGCCGGGAGGGGGGCAATAGAGTTTCCCTGGTGTTGGCCAGAGTGGCCACCAGGGCAAGCTGGGGAGGGCTAAGCCTCTCACTAGTTCGAATTAAGGGGCTACACACCCCTTAATTCGAACTAGTAAGTTCGAACTAGGCTTAATCCTCGTAAAATGAGGTTTTCCTAGTTTGAACTAAGCGCTCCGCTAGTTCGATTTAAATTCGAACTAGCGGAGCGCTAGTGTAGCACCTATGAAAGTTAGTTCGAACTAACGTCCGTTAGTTCGAACTAACATTGTAGTGTAGACATACCCTCAGTTCCCTGCAAGCTGTTCTCATAGCTCAGCCATCACCACCACTGCCCTGCCTCTCTCCTGCTCCTCATCCCCGCCCCCACTCCTATCCCCTGTTCTCCTCCATCTCCTCCCCCTTCCCTTCTCCTGCCCCTCCCCATTTCTACCCGCCCTGCCCATCCCTGTCCTCTCCCTACCCCCCGTCTGTCCCCCTCTTATGTGAGGGCTTTGCTGGAAACGCACCCCCCCCCCCCAAGCCAGGGAGATCTCCCCTCCGGGAACAATTCAGCCCCCGCATGTCGCTCCCTCCACTCCACAGTATTTCCTCCATTCCCCACAGTTGAAAATTGAGCTCCCCCGTCCCCTCAGGTGACAGTCGGGCTCCCCCATACGCAGCTGCCTAGGTAGGCGCCTCCCCAGCCAGAGCCTGCCCCTGGCGCCCATGTCTCCTCCCCGACTGCCTGTCCCAGGCGACCACCTGAACTTGCGTCCCCCTTTCCCCCAGGTCACAGCTCCCTCCCTGACCCTGCACCCCCCGACACCCCTCGCCCAGGCCAGACTCCTCTCTGGCACCCGCACCCCCTCCCCCAAACCCTCTGCTCCCCCTTCACCCAGGTCACAGCTCCCTCCCTGACCCTGCACCCCCCGACACCCCTCCCCCAGGCCAGACTCCTCTCTGGCACCCGCACCCCCTCCCCCAAACCCTCTGCTCCCTCTTCACCCAGGTCACAGCTCCCTCCCTGACCCTGCACCCCTCTAGAGCCCCTCCCCCAGGCCAGACTCCTCTCCTGCGCCCATTCCCCCTCCTGGACCCTGCACCCCTATCCACCGCCCCAGATCATACCCCCCCCCCTGCACCCAGGCTCCACCCCTAAGCTCCTTTCTACACCCAACCACCCCGTCCCAGACCCCAAACCCCTCGGTAGAAATGTGGCCCTTGATCAGTTGCCAAAATGGCCCCCCCATTACAAATTATTGACCAAGCCTGATCCAAATGTTTTTTGAAACATTGTTTAATGAGAATGTAAATACAATTCAATACAATTGGGAGGGTTGGGGGGAGGGGACGCAGCTGCTGGCTCCTCAGCTCTTGCTGCTCTCACTGGGTGTCTTCCTGCTGCAAGGGAAGCAGAATCCGTCACATTCATCCCTGGGGACTCAGGGGAACTGGCCCCCCCAGCATTTCCACCCTCCTCCCCCCTGCTCTCTGGTCACCCCCCCTCAGGCCTGCAGGGTGAGCTCCTGACCCCCCAGAGCTCCTGACACCTCGGCCCCCTCCCGCCTCCTAGGACAGTTTCTGTGTTCAGAGCCTCCCCCACCCCCAGGGACGCTCGCAGGGGCAGGAGGGATTCTGCCAGCAGGGACGTGGGGTGGGGGCAGCCTGAGGAAAGGGGCGGGGGACTCCCTGAGGGGATGGGAAGGAGACCCTGGCCCTGCCCCACTCTCCTGATCTGCTCCGGCTGCTCACCATGTATTCCAGGAGCTGATGGGCCTGCCCATGCAGGGCGTGGGCCAGGACCAGCCCGGCCTGGCTGGGGCGCCGCAGGGGGGAGCGGGCAGCGAGCAGAGCCTTGTCCAAAAAGCAATTCTCCTGCTCTGCTGAGAAGAGCTGCCCAAAGACCTGGAATCAAGAGCACAGGAGGTTTCAGCTGACGGCCCAGAGCCCGGCCCCAACTCCTGGGGCTAAAACAGCTTCCTCCTCCCCCAAACTCCCTTCCAGACCCTGCACCCAGACGCTCTCCTCACCCGGCACCCCAACCCCTGCCCCAGGTCACAGCTTCCTCCTGCCCCCAAGACCCTCCTACCCCCACGAGGGCCCCAGCCAGCCCCATCCCCGAGCCCTGCCCTGCCCTGGCAGCGCGTCCTTACCTCTCCCACCCGCACGCTGTTGCTGTGAGCCAGGACCCATCTTTCTTTGTAGTAGTGTCTGCACCACAGGTCCTCTGCCTGGTGGATGTTGAGGCCTGCAAGAGACACAACAGGGTCATTCTGCTGGCAGGTCTGAGCCCTTCCCCTCCCACGGGTCCCTGCAGGCATCCCTGGGCAAATGGAGGGGCACAGGGGGCAGAAGGGGAACACAGAGGGACGCATCCCCCTTGGGCCAGTCTGGGGGAAAAGGGCTGGGTCCCCTCCCCCCGCCGCCGGCACCCTCAGGGTGTCCCTGGGGCCCAGGTCCCGGCTGGGTTCCTTACCCCTGTGGTGCAGGAGGAGTTGATACAGGCTGTGCACCCCCTCCCGGGCCAGCCGGCTGACGTCTTCGGATGGGTCCGAAATAAAAAGGCCCAGCTGGGCCACGTGGTGACCCATCCTCGGCCAGTCGGCGGAGTTCTGAGGGGAGAGAAGAGGGGGGGTCCCTCAGCATCCTGGGGCTGCACGTCCCATGCAAACGGCCGCCGAGGCGGGTCTGAGCTCGGGGGACGGACAGAGACACCTCCCGGGGCGGGGGCGGGGCCGGCCTTGCGAGGAGACAACCCTGAGCAATGGCCCCGACTGAAGGGTCACTCCGGGGGTGGAACAAGGGGATCCACTGACGGCCACTCCCCAGTCCCCAGGCCCAGTCCCTCAAGAGCCCCCCTGAAGGGCCCAGGGTCGCCCCTCCCCGGGGAAAGGAGAACGCGGCCCATTCCCGGCCCATTCCCGGCCCTGCCTCTGCCTCCCGGGGACGCTCCCAGCCCCGCGCCCTGCAGCCCCAGACCCCCCGGCTCCGAGGTCACTTACGTCAAACCCCGGGAGGGTGGTGGCGACTCCCAGCAGGGCCGTGGTGCTGCCAAGGGCCCTGGCTCGCTCCTGGGGCAGGCGGGACTCCAGCCACGGGCTCAGGTGCTGGGGGGGAAAGAGGCAGGTCAGGACCCGTAGGGAGGTGCCGGTTCTGGGCAGAGCCTGGGGCTCCTCTCGGACTGTGCCCCCCCCAGCCACTGACACTGCTCCTCTCTCGGCCCCCCCCCCGAGGAAGCAGGGACAATGGCCCCGTCCCCCCCACGGGGCTCACCTCCATTATGAGCTGCAGCCGGGCGGTGTCTGGGGACTCGGCGAGGAGGCTCGCCAGTAGGGCCTGGAGGTCGTAGGGAAGGGCCCGGATGAACTGCTGCAAGACAAGGGGGAGCCCTGGGTCAGAGGGGGGTTGGGGAATCCAGGCCACCCGCTGGCTCCGGGGTGCAGCCTAGAGCAGGGTCTGAGCCGCCTCACAGTGCAGGGAGGAGCCCAGGCTGGGCGTGGAAGGGACGGGCGCCCCGGGAGAGCAACGGGAAACCTGGAGGGAAGGATCCAAACCTGCAGCTTCTTCCCGCCCTCTGCCACCCCCCCCCCCCACTCCTCTCTGGAGCTCCAGCCCAGCCCGGGAGCAGGGCCCGGAGGGACGTACCTGCGTGTGGATGGGCTCCTGCTGCCAGTCCCCAGACACTGTCTGTCCCACGGCCGCCGTCAGCAGGGGGCTCAGGAGCTGGGCCCGCAGGGGAGGCTGCAAGGTGCTGGCAGGAGAGAGGGGCAGAGACTGTTAATTCAGCAGCAGGAGACAGAGACTTTCCCACTCCCTGGCCAGGGGATCTGCTCTGGGGGAGTCGGCGGGGGGGGGGGGGTCGGTACCTGAGGCTGCAGGCGGCGTTGAGGCAGTCGGCCAAGACCAGCGGGGGGGCGAGTCCTCCATGATCTCCTGGGAGACCCAAGGAGACAAAGGGGCGTGTGAGGCTGGGCCCCCAAGAGACGCTCACGCGGCCAGCGCCCCCACCCAGCAGGATCCAACCCCACTGCCTCCCGCTGCCCTGTAGCCCCCCTGCCCGACACAGGGCCCCTCCCAGCACCCCCCTCCCAAACCGGGACCAGCTCAATCCCTGTCCCCAGGCCGTCTCCTGCCCCTCCCGGCCCTGGTGACCAGCCTCTGAACCTCCTCATCCCTGCTCCCCAGGCGCATCCCCAGCAGCCCGCTCGGCTCCCTTCCAGCCCCCCATGGCCCGGGGAGACCCCTCCCTGTCCCGAATCCCCCTTCCTGTCCGGCACCCCACACCTGCCCCATTTCTGTGTCCCTCCCTCCTCCAGCATCCCCACCCACCCTCCCCATGTCCACCTCCAGCCCTCCTGGCTCCACCCATCCCGTTTCCAGCACCCCCACCCGCCGCCATGGCCCAGGCAGACCCCTGTCCACCCCACGTATCCCCTCCCCTCCTCCCGGCTGCCGCGACTCGCTTACAACGATCCTGGCCATCATGGTGTCCTTGCAGCAGCGCGGCGCCAGGGTGTCCTCGCCCCTTTGGAGGGCGGCGAGGCAGGCGAGGGGGATGGCCAAGAGGAACCGCTGCAGGGCGGCTGGGCTCTGCACCCCAGAGAGAGTCTGTGAGCCTGGGGCCTGCCTGCCCCCCACGGACAGCTGCAGGGCTCAGGCCTCCCAGGAGTGGAGGTGGGAGCTGCCGGTTGTCCAAGCACCCACACTCCCCCCCCAACTGCTGCCTCAGGTTTGTGGGGGCCCAGCTGGTGCATGACAAGAGCCCCCAGCTTGGGGGGCCCAGGTCATGCAGGAGAAGGGGCCCCAGGGGGATCCCCAGGGACAAGCCCCTCCTGGAGGGGGGGGGACGTGCTGGGAAGGGGCCGGACAATCTCGGGTCCCCCCGTGTGGAGAAGGTTCCTACCGTGTCCCGGGTGTGGAGCTGCTCTTCGATGTCGTAGATGGCCCCTTCCTCCACCCGGGAGTCCATCCGCTCCTGGCAGAGCTCCGCCGAGGCGCAGGGGGGCTCTGTGCGGGAGGGAAGGGACCAGGGTGACTCCAGCGGCCAGCAGGGGTCACGCGCCCCCATGTCAGGGACCCAGGGCAGGTTGGGCCCCACACGCCCCTCGCAGGGACCCATCCCCCTTCCACCCTCACATCTGCCAACGCCCTCAGCAGAGCCCCCACCAGGAAGAAGAGAGCCAAGCAGCCCCCCCCCATCCATTGCCCAGGGTGCGGGGCAGACACTGGGGCTGCCCCTCCCCCCCCCCCGGGTACTGGGTGAGCCCCTGGGCCCAGCGTATTCACGGCCCCTCACCTGGGTCTGAGCGGCTGCAGGAGGTGGCCCGGCTGCAGCTGGAGGCCCAGGCGCTGCTGCTGACGGACCTGGACCCACAGCTGCAGGGGCTGGTGCGGGGAGCGACGGGCTGGGGGCTCCCGGAGACTGGCAGGTCCCCGGGGGCCGGGCAGGGCGATGCCCCCTGGTGGTAATGGGGGCTGGGCTCCCGGGGCAGGTGTTTCTCTCCACAGAGGAGGCCCCGGAGCCACCCTACCCGGCTCCCCCGCTGGGCTGGGTCCCGCCTGCCCAGCCGCCTCTGGAGCCAGGTCCGGGGGGGCCTGGCCGGTGGGCGAGTCGCCCCGAGCTGGTGGGATCCAGCTTCCCCGCCCGCGGGGACGGAGAAGCTGCTCCCCACCGGCCCTGGGGCCATCTTCAGGGCTTTCTTGAACCACAGCCGAAAACGTTTGGCCATGCTGGAAATGAGGGGAGCAAAGGGGAGCTTGGGGCGCAGCCTGATGAACGAAATCCAGGGGTTCCAGCTCCCCAGAGCGACTGCCCCCAGCCCCCAAATGGCCCCTTGCTTATCGGTTCGGTCTTGCACAGGCACTGCAAGGACCTGAGGGTATGTCTACACTACCCCGCTAGTTCGAACTAGGAGGGTAATGTAGGCATACCGCACTTGCAAATGAAGCCCGGGATTTGAATTTCCCGGGCTTCATTTGCATAAGCGGGGAGCCGCCATTTTTAAAACCCCGCTCGTTCGAACCCCGTGCAGCGCGGCTACACGGGGCACGAACTAGGTAGTTCGAACTAGGCTTCCTAGTTCAAACTACCGTTACTCCTCATTCCACGAGTCTCCTGCCCATTAACAGCCCCTTCTTGGCCAATCAGGGGAGAATCTAAGGTGTGGGGGGTGGAGCGTTCTCCCCAAAGACACCGGCATAGACTTGTTCCAGCCCCACCTCCCCAGTCCCCACAATGGGGGCTGCATCCCCCACCCCACGGCTCCTGCAAACCACCCCCCGTCCTTCAGCTAGTCTGTTGGGTCCCAAGCTGGGGGAGGCAGCAAGGGAAGGTCACAGAGGAGGCAAGAACAGAGCAGAAATGTGGGGGGATGGAGGAAAAGGGAAACCAACCAGGAGAAAGCCCCAGTGGCGCTAAGGACGCAGACCAGGTGAGGAATCACCTTCTGGCCCTTGACCGAGGGCTGGGCCTGCCTGGAACCCAGCCGGCCCCGGGCGGGATCCAACCCCTGGGGGCTCTTACCTTCGTCACAAAGGTGTCGGGATGTGGAACTCACAGAACGCGAACGAACCGTGAGGAGGAGACGCACCAGAGCTAAAGCAACCGGGGGTCTCCAAAGTCCCCTGGGCCCGCCCCCCGCTTTTATCAGCCTGAGATGTGGGTCCCTCTGTGAGGTCACCACCTCCCCACCTGCCCTTTGCCTTATATGCTGAGGGCTGCCCAAAGCCCCTGTGAGGTCACCGCCCCCCCCCCACCCTGCCAGGCAAATGTCCTGCCTCTGGCCACCCCCCTGGGAAGTTTGAGCCATTACTAGGGGTCCCTCCCCCTCCCTCATAGGCTGCTCCCTGCCCTACACTGCAGGCTTCTTGCACGAGAGCTGTTTCACACCGGAGTTCTTGCGCAAAAGGTCTCGTGCAAGAGTGCCTCCACCCTGCCATGGGCTTTTGCACAAGAGCGTCCATGGCAGTGTGAACGCTCTCTTGTGCAAGAAAGCTCTGATGGTCATTTTAGCCATAAAAGTGTCTTGCTCAAGAAGCCCCTGGTGCCCGTCCACGCTGCCTTCTTGCACAACAGCTCTTGCACAAAGGGGGCTTAGTCATCGTCGGGAGAGGAATAACTCCTGTGCAAGGAGCCCTGTTCTCTGATGCTTTACTGCAAATTTACTTCTGCAAGAACACACGTAGAGTGTAGACGCGCCACAAGTTTTTTCGCAAGAACACGCAAAAACAAGCCATGTGGATGTTTTCTTTTTAGGCAAAAGCCCCTTTTTGCACAAGATCGGTCGGCCTTTTTGCAGGCATAGGGATCTTGTGGGAAAAGGGGGTTTTTTGCACAAAAAGTAAACATCCACACGGCTTGGTTTTGCGCACAAACCCCGAGCACAAAAACGGATCGGCAGAAAATATGCAAATGACATTGCGTGTCATAGAGTCCCTCGTTAGCATATTTGTTGCCAAAAAAACTCGTTGTGTAGACGTAGCCTAGGAGAGAAGCGATCTCAGACACAAAGCCCTTCAGTAAGAGGGCATAGCCCTTGGGCGTGGTAGGAGACGTACGGCAGACATGGGAGGTCACTCTCCTAGCTATTTGGCACGGAGGAGGCCTCAGCTGGAGCACTGTGTCCAGATCTCAGGGCCATGCTTTAGGAGAGAGAGTCCAGAGGGGAACTATGAAAAGGGATTGGGGACGTTAGATATTCACTGAGTAGTCAATTAACCTCATGATTTCTTATCGGTTACTTGACTTTTCGATAGTCCCCAGGGGCCAGCTGTCTCAGTCCTGGCTCGTGCTGGGTGCGGGACCTACCCCCTCTGCGGCTCTGCATTTACAGTGTGTTAGGAGCCAGGCAGGCAGGCAGCCTCGCTCAGTTCCAGTTTGCACCAGGTCCAGAAGCTCAGACCCAGCCCCCAGGCAAGGGCTGCTGCCAGCTTGTGCTGCTGCCTCTGATACAGAGGCAGCAGTATGGAGTGCCAGGAGGGACCTGGTCTAAAAAGCACCTCCCCTTGCGACCTGGCTGCCTGTCATCCCACGCTGCTGCCTGCGTTTTTGGCGAGAGAGAGCCGCCTGTCTTGAGACACCGGTGGGGAGTCGGATTTTCAAAAGGCAGGTCTCTGTCCTTTGTGAGCCTTCCAAAGCGCTTCGGTGGGGGGAGGGGGCAGGAAGGCGGACGACACTCAGGAATTGTAGCACCCAAATCCACGGAGTGTTTCGCCAGCACCTCCTGCAACAGAGCCCAATCCCTGACAGGCTTTTAGGCAAGATAGATCATTTGAAAAAATGACAGACACAGGGTTTTCCGTCACCGCTCTCCCTTTCTTTTATTTCCCTGGGCTAACTGGCTTGTTCCTCTTTGGCTAAGGATGGAAGGGTATGTCTACACTACAATGTTAGTTCGAACTAACGGACGTTAGTTCGAACTAACATTCATAGCCGCTACACTAGCGCTCCGCTAGTTCGAATTTGAATCGAACTACCGGAGCGCTTAGTTCGAACTAGGAAAACCTCATTTTACGAGGCTTAAGCCTAGTTCGAACTTACTAGTTCGAATTAAGGGCTGTGTAGCCCCTTAATTCAAACGAGTGGGAGGCTAGCCCTCCCCAGGTTTCCCTGGTGGCCACTCTGGCCAACACCAGGGAAACTCTATGCCCCCCTCCCGGCCCCGGACCCCTTAAAGGGGCACGGGCTGGCTACGGTGCCCGTGCCAGGTGCAAGCCTGCTAGCACCCAGCCAGCAGACCCTGCACCTGGCACGGCACAGAGCCACCCACCCGATGTCCCCCAGCCCACCCCCTCTTCCCGGGACCAGGCTGGCAGCTCCCGGAAGCTTGCCCGGGACCGCAAGAGGCGGGTACATTCCTGGGCTAGTGCGGACATCGTGGACCTCATCCACGATCTCCGCACTAGGCACAGGAAAGTGGCCATCTAGGGCAGGAGAGCTGCCAGCCTGGCCACCCAGGAGCAGGTTTGCATGAAAATCAAGGGGGTCCACTGAGACCCCCGACCCTGAGCCCTGAGCTTACAATGGCCGTCCTGGGTCAGACCAAAGGTCCATCTAGCCCAGTAGCCTGTCTGCCGACAGCGGCCAACCCTAGGGACCGTGGAGGGGATGGACCAAAGACAGTGACCAAGCCATTTGTCTAGTGCCATCCCTCTCCAGCCTTGCACAAACTTTGGGTAGGGACACCACTCCTACCCCCTGGCTAAGACTACTCCATGGACCCAACCTCCATGACTTGATCTCACTTCCCTTTAAACTCTGTTCTAGTTGTAGCCTTCACAGCCTCCTGCAGCAAGGAGTTCCACCGGTTAACTATTTGCTTTGTCAAGAAGAACAACTTTCTCTTACTAGTTTCAAGCCTGCTACCCAGTCCTTTCCTTTGGTGTCCTCTAGTCCTTCTTTATGGGAACTCATGAAGAACTTTTCTGAATGCACCCTCTCCACCCAACCCCTGCTTTTAGAGACCTCTAGCCTGTCCCCCCTCCGTCTCCTCTTTTCTAAGCTGAACAGTCCCAGTCTCTGTAGCCTCTCTTCATCTGGGACCTGTTCCCAACCCCTTATCATGTTAGTTGCCCTCCCCTCTCCCAGCCTTAATCTTCCCCTCTCCCACCTCCTTTTCCCAGTCTCCCCCAGTTTTGTTCAATAAAGACAGAGTCAATGTTGGAAGAAACGTTATCTTTATTTTGTACATCAATAAGAAGGGGGGCTAGGGAAGGGTAAGTGGAAGGAGGTGAGGGAGGAATGGGGTACGAGCCCCCGATGGGGAGGACTGGGCTGGCTCTGCAGGCTTCTGGGGGTGGAAGCTCTCCTGCAGCCCCCCGATTACCTCCTCTCCCCAGATGGCAGCCTGCGGCAAGTGCAGCCGGGCTGATGGCTGAGTGGTGTGATGTGCCCAGTGTGGGCACTCCAAGCCAGGACTGGTTTTCAAGCGGGGCACCCCTTAGAACTGTCTGTCCGGGGTGGGGGTCGGGACCCTTTAAGCGCAGCCCTCGGCTAGCCTGAGACTGCATCTCCACGCTCTAAGTCCTCCTCTGATGCCCTGCTGGCACTGCTTCCGGCCATCCTTAAGCCCTGTTCAGAGTCCACTCAATGTGGACTTGCTAGTTCGAATTAGCAAAACTAGTTTTTAGTTCTAGACGCGTTAGTTCGAATTAGCTTAGTTCGAACTAGCGCTGTAGTGTAGACATACCCGAAGAGAGGAGCCAGCAGGGGTAGAATGAATTGTGTACCAGGTCCTGGAAACAAGAGCATCTCCTCCAGATCACCCATCCACACCTGAACTGTTTAAAAGCTTGGCTGCCAATAAAGACACCTTAGCTCAGCAAATGCCAAGCCAGGCACCTGTGTTTGGACACGAGGGGTGCACAGGGATGTGAGAACCAGGAAGGCTGATCTGTGAATTCACCCCCAACCGTCCCAGTACAAGACAGACGCTTGCGCCAACCAGCAGGGGTCACTGCTCCTCCGGTTTGGCTTGGACAAAGGTGCCCATCTGTTTGGTGTTCGCGTCTCGGAGCTGCGCCAGCTGCCTCTGGCCACGGCGGAGCAGATACTCGATGTGCATCACGTCGGCCCGGGGGATGCTGGCGTTCTTCCGGAACTCAGCCTGGATGCGAGGCAGGAATCCCGGCTTCTCCCGGCCGGTGCGCAGGAACTGCCTGTATAGGCTCAGGACGTGCTTCTGCAGCTTGCTATGCCGGGCCATGGTGCGCCTGGGGAGCCCTCCCAGGCCACGGGGGGGCCAGCGCCACGAGGCAGGGGCTGGAAGTGAACAGAGGCGGAGATGTTAGAGCAGCATCTCATTCCCAGACGCGCCTGTGCAGGCATTTCCATGCACTTTTCACCCCCACCTGCTAGGGTTACCAGATGGTTTAAAAAAAATACCGAACAGCAGGGACCGGGGGGGGGCGGGACTGGCTGGAAGAGAGGGGGTGGGGAGGAACCGGCCGCCGGGAAGCAGGGCTGGCTGGGAGGGGGCTGGAGGGAGCGGGGCTGGCCGGGGGGCAACCAGCCGTCGGGAAGCGGGTCTAGTTGGGTTGAGGACCAAGAGGTGGGGGAACCGGCCGGCAGCGCTGCAGAGATGTACCAGAGCCTGGGTCGGATTCATCTTTGGTGGGCCCTGGCTCCTAGACCATAGACACACTCCCCCCCTCCCACCCCCCCGGAGGCCCTAGGGAAAATGGCACCCCGGCCCTGTGGACATGGTGCCCTCTCTGTTTCCCTTGGCCCCGTAGGCACTAAGCTCCACTCCTGCCGCCCAACTCCTACAAGGCCCGACGGATTTCTCTGTGGCCCCCGACCCAAAAAAGGATCCCCCCAGCCCTGTGTTAGGGGATACGAGGGAGTCTGGCTGGGACGTAAGTGCAAATAACTCTGCTCTTAGCAGCTCTGAACCGATGGGCTCTGCCCTGTGCCCCAACCAAGAACCCTAACATAAGAACGGCAGTACTGGGTAGCCTGTCTGCTGACAGTGGCCAGCACCAGGTGCCCCAAAGAGGGTTGACCAAAGACAATGATCAAGCGATTTGTCTCCTGCCATCCTTCTCCAGCCTTCCACAAACAGAGGCCAGGGACACTATTTCTATCTCCTGGCTAATGGCCTTTTATGGACCTAACCTCCGTGAAATTATCTAGCTTCTCTTTAAATCCTGTTATAGTCCTAGCCTTCACAGTCTCCTCTGGCAAGGAGTTCCACAGGTTGACTACACCCTGTGTGAAGAAGAACTTTCTTTTATTAGTTTTAAACCTGCTACCCATTAACTTCATTTGGTGTCCTCTAGTTCTTCTATTATGGGAACTAATAAATCACTTTTCTTTATTCACCCTCTCCACACCACTCATGTTTTTATAGACCTCTATAATATCCCCCCTCAGTCTCCTCTTTTCTAAACTGAAAAGTCCCATCGCTTTAACCTCTCCTCATATGGGACTCGTTCCAAAGCCCTAATCATGTTAGTTGCCCTTTTCTGAACCCTTTCCAAGGCCAAAATATCTTTTTTGAGGTGAGGAGACCACAGCTGTACACAGTATTCAAGATGTGGGCGTACCATAGTTTTATACAGGGGCACCCTGAGTTACCAACCCACATGGCAGTGCCCATTAAAAACCCACCAGGACTTACCCAGCGTTTATATGCAGAGGTCCCGCACCAGCAGCAATCTGCACTGGACAGGAAACCATCCGCCCAGCACGCGCGGGAAATCACAGGAACCCAGCCTGGACGGTCCGATGCCCCAGCCCTGACAGAAGAAAATCAAGGTGTGCTTGAAGTGCCACGCCCACCATCCCTTGGTCCTCTGGGGCATTCGGCACATCCTGCTGGGTGAAAGGGCCGGTCACAGCTCCAGGGTCTGTCACACTTCAGGGCCTTTGCCAGCTCCTATTCACCGGGGTCAGGCAGATAATCGCCCCGAGCTTTCCCAGCACTTTTCAGCATCAGCTCTCAAAGGGGGGCAGCGTGACCCCCATGGGAGCAGGGGAATGTCAAAGAAGGAATGGGGCGGGGCAGAGGAGGCAGCCAATGGCTTCTCCTAATGCAGTGGTCCCCAACCATTTGAGGTTGCCGGGCGCCAAGGGGTGTGGCTGTTTGCCCGCAGGGCGCCCTGGAGCGGAGCCCCCCATTGCGCACCCGGGGGCGGGGCCCCCCCATAGACACATTCCCAGGGCCGCCCCCCCCCCACAAGTACCGCATGCCCAGGGCCGGGCCTCCCACCAAGCGCCGCGCGCCCGGGACCGGCGCTCTCCCCCCAAGCACCGCGTGCCCGGGGCCGGCGCACCCTGAAAGCGCCACGCGCCCGGGGCCGGCACTAGCGCTGGCACTCTCCCCCCCCCAAGCACCGCGTGCCCGGGGCCGGCGCTCTCCAAGCGCTGTGCGCCCAGGGCTGGCGCACCCTGCAAGTGCCGCACGCCCGGAGCCTGCGCTCCCCCCATGCGCCACGTGGCCATAGCGCGGGCAGCCAATCTGCGGCGCCCCCGGGGCCGGCGCTCACCGTGCACCATGCGCCCGGGGCCAGCTCCGGCACCGCACATGCGCCACGTGCCTGGGGCCAGGCCAGCCCTGAGCAATTGGCGGGCGCATACAAATGTGGGCACCGTGTTGGGGACCACTGTCCTAATGTTAGCAGTGGGGACACCAAGTTCGGAAGTGAATGGTTAACCAGTAAGCCGGTTATGGTTAACCAGAGGGGGCTGGAGCAGCCCTCCACCAGCCATAGGCAGAGGGCACTCTGGCACGCCACGGGTAGGGTTGCTCAGCAGTCACAGCAGTGTGCCAAGGGGGTAGGTGTGTGGGCTGCTCCAAGCCCATCTTTAACACGTCCTACGTGTCCCATTTAATCGGTTAACTGGTTCAACATATTGTTTAACTGGTTAGCTAATTAAATGAGATTTTACATCCCTGGCACCAAGGTGGCTAAAAGTAGGGTTGAATTGGGACTAGAAATTCCAGGATTTTGACTTTTTTTTCCTGATCACACACAGTTCTGCAGCTGCGTCCCCCTCCCCCCAACCCTCCCAATTGCATTGAATTGTATTTACATTCTCATTAAACAATGTTTCAAAAAACATTTGGATCAGGCTTGGTCAATAATTTGTAATGGGGGGGGGGCCATTTTGGCAACTGATCAAGGGCCACATTTCTACCGAGGGCTTTGGGGTCTGGGACGGGGCGGTTGGGTGCAGAAGGGAGCTTAGGGGTGGAGCCTGGGTGCAGGGGGGGGGTATGATCTGGGGCGGTGCATAGGGGTGCAGGGCCCAGGAGGGGGTATGGGCGCAGGAGAGGACTCTGGCCTGGGGGAGGGGCTCTAGAGGGGTGCAGGGTCAGGGAGGGAGCTGTGACCTGGGTGAAGGGGGAGCAGAAGGTTTGGGGGAGGGGGTGCGGGTGCCAGAGAGGAGTCTGGCCTGGGGGAGGGGTGTCGGGGGGGTGCAGGGTCAGGGAGGGAGCTGTGACCTGGGTGAAGGGGGAGCAGAGGGTTTGGGGGGAGGGGGTGCGGGTGCCAGAGAGGAGTCTGGCCTGGGGGAGGGGTGTCGGGGGGTGCAGGGTCAGGGAGGGAGCTGTGATCTGAGGGAATGGGGGACGCAGGTTCAGGTGGTCGCCTGGGACAGGCAGTCGGGGAGGGGACGTGGGCGCCAGGGGCAGGCTCTGGCTGCGGAGGTGCCTACCTAGGCAGCTGCGTATGGGGGAGCCCGACTGTCACCTGAGGGGATGGGGGAGCTCAATTTTCAACTGTGGGGAATGGAGGAAATACTGTGGAGTGGAGGGAGCGAGATGGGGGGGGGCTGAATTGTTCCCGGAGGGGAGATCTCCCTGGCTTGGGGGGGGGCGTTTCCAGCAAAGCCCTCACATAAGAGGGAGACAGACGGGGGGGTAGGGAGAGGACGGGGATGGGCAGGGCAGGGCAGGTATAAATGGGGAGGGGCAGGAGAAGGGAAGGGGGAGGAGATGGAGGAGAACAGGGGACAGGAGTGGGGGCGGGGATGAGGAGCAGGACAGAGGCAGGGCAGTGGTGGTGATGGCTGAGCGATGAGAACAGCTTGCAGGGAACTTAAAGCCAGCAGATGCTTTTCGGCAGAGTTGCCATTTGCCCTGGCGGCTTTGCCAGAATAGCTGTGCCAGCGGGGGGGGGGGGGGGGCTTTTGCCACACACCCAAGCCAAGCCAGCTGTGGCGGCAAAGCCTTGTGATGTAACCTAAGCCCTTGGCAAGGTCGGGATCAACCTGCTCTGACAATTTCTCGGAACGGCGGGATGAGAAACAAGGATCGTGCAGGGAGATGGGGATGACTAGGAAGCGAATCCAGGTGTGGGGGGAATATCCTGGGTTGGAGGGTCAGTCGATACCCCCGCCTGCCACTGTCTGCCGGGGCTCTCCCCGCAAGATGGAACCAACAGCTGAGTTTGCTTTTATGCCCCGTCGTGGGCACAAAAGGCCCAGAGCAGCCTCCTACTATCTTGGAGGAAAGGGGCCAAAGTTCAGGAAGCAGATGCTAGGCTGGGCTGGAATCCGCGAGCTCCGCTTTTGCTTTGCCCTTCCTGGAAGCTGGGCTGCAGGTGAGTGTGGTTTCATCTCTGCTCTTGGGGTGTTTCTTGTGGGTTCCGAGTGTGGATCTGAGAGGGGCTGCGCAGGGGCAGTGTCATGAACGTGCTGTAAGAGTTATAGCCCCTTCTGCGCAGGCTGGCTCCAGCCTCCCGTCTGTCTCCAAGCCCTGGGGGAGAGGCGGGAGGCCAGCAGCATGGCCTAGTGGAGGGGGCAGGGGTTGGGTGTAAGAATTCCCGGGTTCTAATCTAATGCCACCTAGTGACTAAGGCACAGAGTTGTGTGTTAGACCCTTGCTCCTCAATTCTGCGCTCACTCTCGCGCTGGTGACCTTGGAGAGGCCTTTCAGGTCTCCCTTTCCCTGTCCATCAAAGGCAGGCAAGTGCGATGTAATGCCCTGGAGCAAGTGCTTTGGGACGTGTCGCACAAGTGTGCCTGGCTCACAAGCGTGTCAGCACAGCTGTGTAAAAGCGTGACGAAGGCTTTGAGAGCGATGCCGAAGGCTTGTGAGGCTGTGGCTGGCCAAGTGACAGGGAAATGAAAGGTCAGAGTTTGGTCAGTTAGATTTTATGGTAATACACTGAGACAAAGCACTTTGGGCGTATATACGATAATGTCTTTCCAAGTGCGTTAGTTCAAGCCGTGTCCTAGGAGCCAAGAGGTGAGACAAACATGCTTGGTCCTGTCTCGGTGCAGGGGTGGACTAGATCAGTGCTTCTCGACCAGTGGTACGAGTCCCCTTAAAGGTACTCAAGAGATGTCTGGGGGACACGTCAACACAACTGAAATTTGGCGAAAACTGAATTTTAGTTTTCAGTTTGACAGCGCTTTATTCTTTTTGTACCTTTTACACCCAAAAATGCCATCGCCCGCCCGGCTACGATTCAGTTGTTTAAACAAATGTGTTGCAACGGTTCAAAAAAATTGTGTGTGTCTGAAAACTGTAGGTACTGGGGGTACTTACAAATTTTTTTTAAAGGGGGTACATTATAAAAAAAGTTTGCGAAACACTGGACCTATCATGGTCCCTTCCACTCGGACTTTTCTATGATTCTGTGACAGGGGTGGGTGATAATTTTCAGACGGGGGCCACTTAATGGATTTTGGTATGGGGTCATAGGCCGGCTCCACCCACAGAAGGGGCGGAGCCTGAGGCAGAAGGGGCGGTGTTGTGGACTAGCCCACCCTCAGAGTTCTCCGTGGCTGAGGCTTTCAATTAAAAGCACAGAAAAGAGCTCACAGATTTGCCACTACTGGCAGCTGTCCAGCGTGGCTACAGCTTTTTAAAGGGCTCGTGGCTCCTGCCCCTGCTGTAACCATGAGCCGTGAATCATTTAAAATCAGATCCTGCTGCCTGAGTCACCACTTAGAATTCGGCGGCATGGGCAGCAGGATCTAAACACAAAGTGGCCAGATCACAGTGTTAGGTGGGTTGCATCTTACCCAGCCCTGTTCTCTGAGCTGGTTTCGAGTCCTCCGTGTCCTCCTTATGGTCTGACAGCTGCAGTTTTACTGCCTGTCTCTCCTCTCGTGGCCCAGCCTAGCCGCAGCTAATGGACTAACTCAGGTTAGCATCACCTGCCCTGTCTGGGTGACTCTTCACAGCTGAACAGCCTGTAAGGCATCGTGCTGGTCTTCTGATCTCTTGGTGACTCCTCTGCCTTCTGTTTATTTCTTTCTCCCTAGCTGGCCGATCAAGTCAAGTCCTGTCAGTGCGTGAAAGCCCCAGGCATTACAAGTGCGATGGTGTCCCATGCCCAAGGTAATCAGCTGGCTAGTAATGGATGGGCTGCTTGGTTATCAGGTTAGGCTGCACAAGCCAGGTCTATGGGACCCCGTGGCCAGCTGGCACCTGGTTCACAGGGAGGCAGCAGTACTAATCTGAAAATGGCTGGAGGACACCACCATCATTAGGCTCCAGAGTTACAGCACTCGCTCCTCGTCCGAGGCAGGCAGCACAGCTTAGCAGCTCATTGGGACGTTTCCTTTCTGTTGTGAGATCTGGGCACTTTAGAATGGCTGTAGCTATTGAAAGCAAAGGTGCACAGCTATAGGCATGGGGGTTTCCAGCTTTATTCACCTAGGTGGCTGATTCCAGGAAGCAAGGGTGCGTGTGTGTGTGTGGGGGGGGAGTCCTGTACAGAGGGTTCCCTGGCCCCTCTGCTTCCATGGCTGTGCAACTGCCACCAGGTGGATTAGAACCTGGGACTTTTGGAGCTTAGGGCAGGAGCTGCTACAGCTTGAGTTATAAGTCAGTTGCCTCTCAGCATAGGCTGAAGAGCTCCCTTGTAATAATTGCTTGCTGGAAGTGGTCTCAGTGCCACTCCATAGGATAGTGACCCACATCAGGTGTGTGGGTTACAGCTGCAGGCCTGCTCCCAGCATGCGGATCTGCTCTCTGGGCGGCGTCTATAACTCTGTGGCGGCAGCCCTGCTCCCAGGACTGGATCTGCTCTCTGCCCATAGGCGTGCGCAGCACATTTCATTAGGGTGTGCACCCAAAGAATGTTTTTAAATGTACTCTTTGACCCCCATTAGCCACGCCCCCTGACTCCCATTAGCCACACCCCCTGACTCCCATTAGCCACGCCCCCTGACCCCCATTAGCCACGCCCCCTGACTCCCATTAGCCACGCCTCTGGAGGTAACACTTTCAGGGCAATATGGACACATGACCAGAAATAAAAGGTGTCATGTGACCTCCCCCCCCCCAAGGACTTTTCCCACCATCCTCTTACCAATAGGGATTAGTTTGGCCCTCACCAACCCCCCCCGTGCAACGATCCTGCAATTGCATTAACCCAACGTGTGAGACATTAACTCGGGGGGTGGGGAGGCTGGGGGAAGTGTTCCCTCTAAGAGTTTCCTCCCATGAGCACAATACATTTTGTGTTGTGCACCAGTACTGAGTTTGTGGCTTGTTTGGATGTGTCAGCGTGGCACCCAAGTTATTCATAAATATCTTATGAACCACTTACCTTTCCCCTCTGCTGCCCTGTCTCCTTCCCTTCCTCCATCAGCTCCCCTGGTGCCTGCTGCCCCCCAATCCCTCACCCACCTCTGCTGTCCTGACTCCTGCCCTTCTCACTGCCCTCGGCCTTCCCGAGACCTGCCCCCTCCAGCAGCCTTTCTCTCCCCCCCTGTGCCCACTCCTCCAGTAGCACCACTCTGACCATGTGAGCTACCCCTCCTCATCCCCTTTCCTAACACCTCCCTCTACACACCTGCCCTGCCTCTCTCCTCTGGTGCTGGTCCCTCCCCTGCAGGTGTCTGCCCTTATGCTTCACCCCCCGGACTCCTCTGGCACCTGCACCTTCCCTTACCCCTGCACCCTCTTGGTGCCTCCCCCTTCCCTCACTGCCCCTACCCACTTTGCCCACTCCCTCACCACCCTCTGCCCCCGTTCCCCTCATGCCCCTGTGCCGTTACACGTGCCTTGCTCCATCTCCGCCTTCCTCATGCCCACCCCTTCTTTCAAGCCTTCTCCCAGCACCTCCCCTTCTCCCCTCTAGCCCCCAAAGCCCTTCCCCTCTCCTCTCCTAGCATCATCCTGTCCCCCCCCCCTCACTGACACCTCCCCTCCTGCCCTTTTCCTTATTGTCTCCACTTGGCCCCCTGGCATTTGTCTCTCACCTACACCCTGTCCCTTAGTGCCTTCCCCTTTCATCTCCTGACCTGCCCCCCTCCCCTCAGCACACGCCCTTTCCTCTCTGACCCTTACCCCCTATTTTTCCCTCCTCTTCCAGCAGCCGCCAGCTGGTCTGTAACAGAGTTCTAGGGTCGCCCTGACTGTCACCCTTCTGGTGCTCCCCCTACTCTGTCTGTCTTAGGTTTCTCAGCCCCCTTTGGGGCCACAAACCCCCACCCCGCAGTCTCAGGTTCCCAAAGTTCCGGCAGTCCCCATCACTTGGTGCCTGCGCCGGGTCTGACTCGTAGGGTTGCGAGGTAGACCCTCCCCCCAAAAAACGGACACACTTGATCCTGGGCAGGGGGGAGGGAGGAAGAGGGACTGGCTGGGGGGGGCAGGAACTGGCTGGAAGGAAGAGGGGATGGGAAGCAGCTCTGGGGTGGAAGGGCCAGATCCTGACCCTGGCCCCCCCTTCTCCCTCCCCGAGGCCAGTCATGCTGCCCCTGACCCCCCCTTCCTCCCTGAGGCCAGTCGCACTGCCCCCGATCCTGACCCCGGCCTCCCCTTCTCCCTCCCCGAGGCCAGTCATGCTGCCTCTGACCCCCTTCCTCCCTGAGGCCAGTCGCACTGCCCCCGATCCTGACCCCGGCCTCCCCTTCTCCCTCCCCGAGGCCAGCCCTGCTCCCCAGCTCAGTGCGGGCCCCTGCTCTCTCCTTAGCTCAATCCCACTCTGCCGACCCTGGCTCCCTCCTGGCTCCCTGCTCTGCCAGTCAGGCTGAACTGGGACTTTAGCCTCTCCCCGTTGTTCCTGGGGACTGTCAGTCTCAGGATTTTGATCTCTCATTTCCCCTGCCTTTCACTGAGTTTCAGTAAGGAGCTAGCGGCAATAATGCCTCTACTTTTTCCCCCACTCCTGTGCGGAATACATTTTGTTATGTGCACCAAGGCATGCACGGATGTGCACTGTTACGTCACGTGGAGTTTCACAGCATGGGAAGAAATCAGTGGAAATACAGAGAGCTTGAGTAGTTGCAAGTGTCCATTTTATTGCATAGCACGGAGCTAGCTAGAAAAAACCCAAACCAGCTGGGCTGACCCCCAGTGACTTAACGCAGTTACTATAACAACAAGATCTATGTCTACACCCAGTACACCACATGCACCACCACTAGAAACACATGCTACCGGCTAGCAAACTGGGCAGCATTTGAATGTCTCCTGGCTGGCCGCCCAAGAGCTCAGCTTGCAGGGAACACTGGCTAACCGTCCCCTTCCACCTGGAGAAGGGAGAGACAGGAAAGCAGCAACAGCGCATCTGCCTGGGGGAAGCCCGAATCCCATGCAGGAGTGGAGCCCTGTTCCTTGTTCCAGGCCCTTGCTAGAGTCCCCTCCCGTAGCTGCAGCTATGGCCGGCAGTTTTAAAAGCGGACTTACGCTGGCCCTGCAACCCGAGCGACTCTGTCAGTGGGTGCTTATCACTCCATCACCTCGAGCTGTTTAACCAGCTTGTTTAACCAAGGAGGGAGGGAAAGGGAAACCTTTGGCCATTTGAGGGTTGCGTGCCAATGGAGGGAAAGGGGATGGATAAAAAGGGGCTGAGCACACGGTACTGCCTCTTTTTAAACCCAGGCCCAAAGATGTCCTGGAATTCTGGGCCACTGGCCTGAAGGAGATGGTCAAACTGCCTGGCAGCTGGACTTTTGGAGTCTTGTTATTCCTGGGCTCCTGGTAGCGATGGCTCCCATTCCAGGGGATTCCTGCCAGGTAGTTTACCTCAGACAGCAGCTTTTATTCCCCCGTGTCACTTCTCCCAGTATCTGAGACTTTGGTCATGGGGATCAAGCATTTAACATGATTCCAAGAGGAACCGGATGGTTCATCTAGCGAGCCAGGCTCACCGATATTTGAGTAGTTAATAAAAATCCCTAGTTGCTGTGTGTAGGTCTAAAAAGGGAAGGTTAGTATCATTAGTCGTATTTTACAGACAGGGAATAACCTCTCCAACCTGTGGGAGAGGCAGGAATAGAACCCAGGTTTCCTGATACCACAGTCAGGGCTTTGTTACCAGGCTACATCCTGTACTAGAAAGGATGGGCCTGAAGCATGGGCCTGGTGTAAGGCCTGAGGCCTGAACCAAAGTAAGCAAGAGTTAGCTGAAGAGAAACAGGCAGGTCGTGTCAAAAGCAGACGGTTGCCTGAAAGTCTTGGGACTTAACCCTAACTGTCTTGCCTGGAAAGGTTGAAACCATAGACAAAAGGTCCTAGAAAGTCTCCAGGAATGCTAGAGAAGCAGGAAGCGAGTTGACAGGAGGCCAGGAAAGAAAATGGAAACAGAATTTGGGGTTTTGAATTGGAAGCAGTGATGTGCCTGTTGTTGTGTGATCATGCCTGGAAGATGTGAATTAAGCCAGGAACCTGGGCAAGCAGAATCCAGCGACTTTCTTGGCTAGGGAAAGACTAAATCTTGGAACAAGAGAGATGTGAGTAGAACAGGGAATTTTTAGTCAGACGCTACTAGGTTATTTTTTTTAGTTCGTTGGACTTCTTTTTGCTAAGCACATGTAACTATCCCCCTTTACCCTGGAACTCTTCAAACTGAATCCCAGGGAAGCAATTTTCTGTGTTTTAATCTTTCTTTTTTCAGTTTCTTTGTAACACCTAGCAACCACGTAGATACGCTGGAGGGCAGTAGATATGCTGGAGGGCAGGGATAGGGTCCAGAGTGACCTAGACAGATTAGAGGATTGGGCCAAAAGAAATCTGATGAGGTTCAACAAGGACAAGTGCAGAGTCCTGCACTTGGGATGGAAGAATCCCGAGCATAGTTACAGGCTGGGGACCGACTGGCTAAGCAGCAGTTCAGCAGAAAAGAACCTGGGGGTTACAGTGGATGAGAAGCTGGATATGAGTCAACAGTGTGACCTTGTAGCCAAGAAACCTAATGGCATATTAGGGTGCATTAGGAGGAGCATTGCCAGCAGATCCAGAGAAGTGATTATTCCCCTTCATTCGGCTCTGGTGAGGCCACATCTGGCGTATTGTGTCCAGTTCTGGGGCCCCCACTATAGAAAGGATGTGGACGCATTGGAGAGGGTCCAGCGGAGGGCGACCAAAATGATTAGGGGGCTGGAGCGCATGACCTATGAGGAGAGACTGAGGGATTTGGGTTTGTTTAGTCTGCAGAAGAGAAGAGCGAGGGGGGTTTGATAGCAGCCTTCAACTTCCTGAAGGGAGGTTCCAAAGAGGATGGAGAGAGGCTGTTCACAGTAGTGACGGATGGCAGAACAAGGAGAAATGGTCTCAAGTTACAATGGGGAAGGTCTAGGTTGGATATTAGGAAAAACTATTTCACTAGGAGGGTAGGGAAACACTGAGATGGGTTCCCTAGGGAGGTGGTGGAATCTGCATCCCTAGAGGTTTTTAAGTCTTGGCTTGACAAAGCCCTGGATGGGTTGATTTAGTTGGGATAGGTCCTGCCTTGGGCAGGGGCTGGACTTGATGACTCCTGAGGTCTCTTCCAGCTCTATGGTTCTATGATTCTAAGTAATGTTTCACCAAGTGTATTTGTTTTGTTAATAGACGTCACATTTTTAAAACCATGATCTGATTCCTGCATCCTAGAGGGCGGAAGGTTCTGTATGCACGTGCCTAAGACAGCAAGCCATACTTCTAGGAGAAATTACAGGTTTTCAAGCTCTCTCTGGAGGGAGTGTCAAGGACAAGGAAGGTACCCCACAGGAGGGAATTCTGAAATGCGCCTGTCTGGTTCTCAAAGGGGTTTGTGCATTTGGATGATGGCAGCAACACCAACGCAAGCCTCCAGTGGCAGGGTATTTTAAAGTCTCTTGTGGGCCCCCACCTTCTGCACTTGGAGTGCCAGAGTGGGAAACAGCCTTGACATGACCCCTCTCCAATTTATCAACATCCATCTGGAATTCTGGTCACCAGAGCTGGGCACAGAACTCCAGCAGCAGAAGTTCAAGTGCCGAATAAAGAGGCTAAGTCGGTTCCCCACTCTGGCACTTGGAGTGCAGAAGGTGTGGGCCCAAAAGAGACCTTAAAATACCGTGTCTCTATGGGCTTCTGCTTCAAAACTCCCCAAGGTCACAGATTCCCTGAGCTTAGGAGGGTTGCTGCCTCTACCCAAGTGGAAAAAAACTTTTTCTTCTTGAACGCAGGAAGAAGTCACTTGGGAACGTATTCCAGAAGGGTACCCCAAACTCTTTTACACAAGAGCCAAAAGAAATCTGATGAGGTTCAACAAGGACAAGTGCGGAGTCCTGCACTTGGGACAGAAGAATCCCAAGCATTGTTACAGGCCTGGGACCAACCAGCTAAGTAGTAGTTCTGCAGAAAAGGACCTGGGGGTTACAGTGGATGAGAAGCTGGACATGAGTCAACAGTGTGCCCTTGTAGCCAAGAAGGCTAATGGCATATTAGGTTGCATTAGGAGGAGCATTGCCAGCAGATCCAGAGATGTCATTATTCCCTTTTATTTAGCACTTGGAAAGAAAAAAAGAAAAATGAAAACAAACTGTAATTTCTGATAGCTGTCCTCTTAGTCTTAGGCAGGTATACACAGACCTCCTATTACTTTCCAGGATACAAAATCAGATCATAGCCTTAAAATAGGTGATTATATTAAGAAAATAAAAAGGTATTCATTTGTAAAGCTGACTTGGCTGCTAGGAGTTATAGTGCAACTGAGAAAAGAACAGATTAAAACACAGACAATTGCATCCCTGGGATTCAGTTTAAAGTTATAGTGGGGAGAGGAGGGGATATGGATTTAGCACAGAGGAGTTTAACCAAACAACAAAACAAAAAAATAACCTGATCGCATCTAAATAAACATTCTCTATCTACTCAAGGATCCACACTTCCAAGGTCCAGTCCAATTCTAGGCCCAGGTATTCTTTTTTTTAGGCATGATGTCCCTGCCCAGTTCAATTCATCCCCCCCCTCATCCCCTTCCGCAGCTCCAGAATTAAACTCACAAAGGAAAACAGCAGATCTGAACTCCCTGCCAACACTTTCTAGCTAGCTAGGTTTAACCCTTTAGTCACTGAATACTGGGATGTTCAGAAAAGAACAGTGGGCCTCCCATCCATCACAGAAGCGAGACAGCCTCTTTACTCCTGCTCAAGCGTTTCCTGTTTATACATCCCAGAATTACAATAGCTTTTTAAGCCCCAACGCCACAATGGGAGCTCATGTTCTGCTGATTACCCACCATGACCTCTACATCTCTTTTCCCCGCCCTGCAAGTCTGGCCCACAGAACCATGGGAAGTGGCATAGGCTAGCCTGGGCCAGGGCAAAGGAACACGTGGGCCTTTCTCTTCTCCATCTCTCCCTCTGCATTGCACAGCAGGGTGCAGGAGTGCCAGGGGGCTCTGTGGACGCTGTTTGGCTTAATGCCAGCGAAAGCAGGGTCTACAGGAGTACTTACGGGCTCCTGGTGTTAAGAGCTGTGATGTGGTTGCCTCAGCAGCGTGGCTCAGTGCTTCTGTTCTTGGAGCTCTGGTGTTATCAGTGGTCAGTGCAGGTAACGCAGCCTGCTCCTGCTGCAGATCTCGTTGTTATGCACAAAGACCGACCACAGGCACCGTCTGGTGACAGAGGCACTTCGCCATGTTTATAGCCGTGTAGTCACAGATCTAGTGCCCTGGATTTGCGGTTACACGTGCACCAACTCATGAGTGCCCCAGGACGAGGAGCAATTCAGTCAGTAAGTCTCTGTTGTCCCTTCCGCCATGCAAAGGGGGTAAGGCCAGGCACCCCAATATTTATAGCCTAAAATAAACTTGTCTGGTTTCGGACATTTGTTTGCTCCCTCCCCTTGTACCTAGTACCTTGAACCGAAAAATATTAGAAGAGACACTGTTGAGCATCCACTGCGGATGCGCTCGGTGAGGCTAATCTTCGTGTTTTACCTCATCCCCGTTGCAGGGTTCCAGACCAAGGAGGATATCTACTGCCTCGCTTTAGCGAAGGCCCTGTACACTGTGCCCACGCCAGTGACTGCTGGGTTTTATGCACCATGGGGACATTGCAAAAACCTGCTCTTACACAAAATCAAGGGTGAGTACTGCCCCGGGGAACGTAAGACGGGGAAGGAACCTTGTGGGGATGGGGATTAGTGGATGACAACCATCTCCAAAGAGCCAGAGCCACCCGTACTCATTTGCCGATTATGCAATCGCATAGGGGACCTGAAAATTTGGAGCAGCACTGGGTTTTCATGTCCACTCCACCCACCTGCCTCTTCCTATCCATGGTCTGTGGCTCTGCTTCCTCCAGCAGCAGAAGTTCTAGAAGATCTAGTTAATTTACAAGTGACAAAGTCTGCTCGAGCTACTGGCAGAACATCGACGACATAGTAATGAAGCCATTTAAAAGGCATTTGCCAACCTCTGCTAAATGTTTGCTGAATTTACTGTGAGAGTCGACAGGACCTTAGTTTAAAATGTGTTTGTTTATTAGTGTGTGGATGAGGGTTATAAAATCACATCGCTAAAAATTCAACATCCATCTGGGCTGCTGTTGGGCAGATGGGCACCAGTTTAATAGAACGGTGTAGGATCCCATCAATCCTAAGGATGGCTTTGCCAAGAGCTACCCATTCTTGATTGCTTCCCAGAAGGGAGGGATTGTGAAGCTGGAAGACCCTTCAGGAGGAGAGATTTAAGGCACTGCCAGGTACCTAACATATCTTCCTCTTTTATCTCAGAGAACATGGAAAACGAATCGAAGAAGAAAGACCAGGAGGAATTTCAGCGGACGCAGAAGATGCAGCGTGACAACACTGGCCGGGATCTACTCAAGCTCCTGTTACTCATGATCTTCTACCGGCCGGTCCTGACGGAGCAGCAGAAGTGGAGAAGGAACGTGAAACACGTCTTCATCCATTTCAGCGCCTGGGAGTACGCGGGCTGCGACCAGCTCTGGGCAGGCCTCATTACCACACTGTGCGACGGCATCGAAAGCCACTTTGGTCTCCTACCCATGAGCATTTACAGGACCATAGACAGGAAATGTAGCATCATCGAAAGACCAGGGGATCAGGAATGGGTTAGCAAGAAGTTCCTCTTCCTCCCGCTGTGGGTGGCTGTGATCCTTTTGATCATGGTAGCTATTGGGGTGGGTGGTCTCCTCCTAGTGTTTGGGATCCCCATCGGGGATGCCTCGGGAGACGCCATAGCTGTCGTGGAAGGCATTGGGGTGACGGCTGTCAGCGTCTCTGCAGCAGCTGCCATACGGCTCACTATCACAGTGGTACGAAACATTATCGTCACCCAGAAGAGCCAGCTGGAGAGACAGATGAACCAGACGGCTCTCAGCGCACAGCTGGGCTTCATGAGCTGCGTGAAAAGCGAAGTCAGGACAATCACTGGGGGTACGTCTACACTACAGCGCTAGTTCGAACTAACTTAGTTCGAATTAGTTAATTCGAACTAAGCTAGTTCGAACTAGCGCATCTAGAACTAAAAACTGATTGGACGCAGGGGGGCATTTAAGGGCAGCTGAAACTGGTTCTGGCAGGGCATCAGGTCAGCAGTTGCTTTGTGTGGCTGCTGTCTGAGGCTATCTGAGGCTCGTGCTTAAAGGGACCCCCCTGGACAGCCGGTTCTCAGCTTTTCCTGCTTGCTTGCCAACCTCGCCGAGGGACAGCAAAGCGTCGGTCTCTGTGCCCGTCTGTGTCGGTGCTTCCCTTCGGGGGGGACCGCCGCAGGTGGCAACATGGAGCCACGGCTCGCCCTGCACCTTCTGGTGCACTTTCTGGACTTGCTGCTGCAAGCCTGCCAGCAATGGCTCGAGGCTGCCTGGCACCACCTGGGGAACGTCAGCCCCCTGCCTCTCCGCCTGGCCGCCCTGGGGGCCGTGGAGGAGCCGCGGCGGCGCCCCAGCACCGGCGTGCCCCGCCGCATCTGGCGTCTGGACACCAGCAGCGACTGGTGGGACCGCATCGTCCTGGAGCGCTGGGACGACCGACAGTGGACCCAGAACTTTAGGATGAGGAGGGACACCTTCCTGGAGCTCTGCGAGTGGCTCGCCCCTGCCCTGCAAAGAAGGGACACTCGCATGAGGCCCGCCATCCCCCTCCAGAAGCGGGTGGCCATCGCCCTCTGGAAGCTCTCCACGCCGGACAGCTACCGATCCGTCGGGAACCAGTTCGGCGTGGGGAGATTGTCATGATTATGAGGGTTAGCCAGCAGCCTGGGGATTAAGGGGTTAACTACACCTAGCCAGGTGGAGTGACCAATAAGAATGTAGGTGGGATTTTTCAAACTGGGACAAAGGAATTTGGGTTTTTCCTTTGTCCTTTTGTCTCTCTGAGAGTTCTCTGCAGCTACAGAGAGGGACAAGCATGTCTCTCTCTCTCTCTCCAAGACACCATTCTTCATTTTCTGTAAGTAGGGTAAAGTTTAGGCAGTTTCGTTAGGTTTTATTGTTTTAAGGATTGGGTATGGGATCTGAGATCTGGCACTGTTTAAAAGATGTTTTGGCTTTTCTTTGTAACTAAGTTCTAGGCCCATGGAGTTTCTCCATGAGTATATTTTGTTACCTCCCTATCTAGTCATTATGGTTGCAACAGGAATATTGTTGTAATAATAAAAGTTCTTTCTTTTCTTTTATTAACCTGGCAGTGGTTAATTGTGTGCCTTGATTTTTATTTTAGGGGTAAGATTTCCCAAATGATCTTTCCCCTGATTTCTTTATCAACATTTGGGTGGTGGCAGCGGAAGTTTTATTCCCAAGATCTAGGTTTTTAAGATCTTGGGGGGAAGTTTTATACCAAAGCCTGGTAGATAAGGCTTTGGGGTACACTTGCTGGCCCCCACTTCTGCATTTATCATGCCAGAGTGGGGAAGGAGCCATGACATGGTGGCATAGCGGTGGGATTATTTGGAGAACCCAGGATTTTTAAAAGGGCACAGTTTCTTTTGAGTTGCAAGCTTTGCAGTTTTCCTTTTGTTTTTCTTTTGTTTTTGGGCTGCCTCAGGGAGGGGCAGACCTTAAGCCAGACACAGACCTACCCAAACAGTTTGTTTTTTTCTAGCTTTCGGGACAACTGGATAGCTAGGCTAGTTAAGACAGGATGTCCAACTCTAGGACAGATTCATTCCCCAAGGGGAGGGCAGGAGCAATGTATAGCAGCGCTTCTCCCCCCTCACCAATGCCTTCTACATGGGAAGTTGCCTGTAAGATCGGCAGGCCTCTAACTGACAAGGAGATGGAGTTTTTCCTACAGCTGGAGGACAGGCGTGCACAACGAGAGGCCGAGGACAGGCGTGCCCAGCAAGAACATCTGGAGAGGCTAGCAGCAATAAAAGCAGAAACAAAGGCAAAGCGTGCACAACGTGAGGCCGAAGACAGGCGTGTACAACGTGAGGCCGAGGAGGAGCGCAACGAACGAGAATACCAGGCGAGGCTAGCAGCAGCACAGGCAGGGCTAGCAGCAGCACAGGCAAGGCTAGCAGCAGCACAGGCGAGACTAGCGGAAACAAAGACTGAGACCAGGCAAATAGAAGTGGAAACACAGGAGAGGATTGCTAAAGCGAAGGCCCCATCAACTGACCATCTTGCTCCCATGAATGTTCCAGTCCCTGTTCAATATCCCAGGAAACTCCAGATCCAGGGAGTGGAAGAACAACAGAGACTGTATCCTCATGGGGGTTCAGTGGAGAACCATGTGGGGATGGGGTGTGATTATGGCATGAATAGTATGTATAATCAGGCGGATACCTTAACCCAGCCCCAGAACATGCATGAGGTTTGGGAAGGGGATGAGTGTGAATCTGGGAAGTTGTCTGTGGCTAGTCAGGCCTATGGGGAACCAGGTAAAAGTTTTCTTCAGTGTTTGCCTGAGGGAGATAGTTGTGTGTCTGTGAGTGAGGCCTCTACACGTCTGCCTGGAGCCTCAGAGGAGAGGCTGGTGTCAGATTTTTGGTCAGATTTTTGGGCTCTCCCTGCCCTATTTCAGGAAAGTGTCCCTCTGGTGCAGTCTGGGGTGGCTGGCCAGAGTGAAAGTTTAGTTGGGGAAAAAGATCAAATTCTGGAGGGTGTTCAGTGTGAGCAGCCTCTGTGTGTGGAGCCTGGCAGTTTGGCTGCTGAGGAGGGGGGTATGCATGTGGGGGAAGGGTTTATTCCCAGTTCCTTGTCTACCGGAGGTGCCTGTCAGCCTGGATTGGCTGAGGAGAGTGCTGTGGGCCCAGATTTAGCTCTGGGGGCAGCTGAAGCCCAGAAGGGGGAGGGAGAGGTCTCTGATCTCCCCCCAGAAGGGTCTGTGTGTTTTCCTGAAGGGGGGTTGTGTGAAGACCTGTCTGTTCAGGGAGTTAATGGAATTCCAAGGGAGTTGGTGGAGGTTCAGCTGGGTGATGATGCTGTAGAGACCGGGGAAGGTGAGCTTTTGCTTGTGGAAGGTCATAAGGAAGAGGATCCTTATGGTGAGGTGGGCCAGCAGTTTGCTGTGCCTGAGGGGGGTAAAAGTGACTTAGGGTTAGAAAGGTCCAGTGGGGACAAGGGTAAGGAAGTTGCAGAGGGATTGGAGGTTGTTTCAGATGGAGGGGGGATAGCCAGGGAGATGAACCAGCCCTCTGGTGACCAAGTGACTGTGTTTGACCAGCTTGCTGGAGAGTGTGTGGGGCTGAGACATGCATGTTTCCAGTCTGATTCGGTGAAGGGACCAGAGATCCATAAGTCTATCAGGCCAGTTCACCTAGGCCCTGTCTCTGGGAAGCAGTGGCCCACTTGGAAAACTAGATTGAAAGCAGGGTGCCAGGGTACTGTCTGGACAGATTGCCTCATGACTAGCCGTGGAGAGAAAGAAAATCCCATTGCTATTGTGAGCGGGGGAGGCACACCCAGCCAAGCCTTTGTCTTTGGAAGAGGGAGAGTTGAACTTAACCCCACAGGGCAAGGGGGAGGGGCAAGACTTGTGTTCACCAAGGAAGGCTGCAATTTTTTAAATCTAAAAGGCCAGAATTGTCAGTGTACACTTAGGATGTATTTGTTCCTGTTACTGATGTTAACTTTCATGACCACTGTACTGCTGTTACTAAGAATTGTAACAATGTTCAATATGCATGATTTTGTACCAAAACCCTGGAAATTGTTAAGAAATGTACCCAAGGACACACTGTATGTTCAAAAGCCTTGTGACCCTGGTATTTCACTGTTAATACTTGTAATTAGTGTTGGAGCTTCTCACCTGAGAAGGGGCATTCCAGAATTGATATACTGTGTGGGAAGGGAAACTGAGGCACGGCAACATTTTGTGCTAAGGGACCCATGTAAGGTGTCTAATGAAAGCTTGTTCACTGTTGACTCTATGTATGAGATGTGTGTACATGTGTGATGTTTATATATGAAGGTTCTCATTAACAATCTTACTCTCGACATTTTCTTCCTTTCATTAATGTATCTTTAGAGTTTAGATTCTAAAGGATTGGCCCAGCGTGATCTTGTGGGTAAGATCTAAAGGGAAATTGGCTTGGGACTGTGGCTGGGTCCTTTGGACCAGGAGGATCTGTTGGAGTTGGTGAGTGGGTTTTGGTAACGTCTCACCTGTGTATGGAGGCCTAAGTCTGGTGATGGCACCGGGAAGCTGGAGTGTCTAAGGGGTTTTGCTGGTGAGGCTTGCGGCTGACCGGGGAGGCAGCTGAAGTGCTCGGTGTAATTTGAGGGGTGCCTAGGGAAGGACCCCAGTTGAGGGCGGTAAATAGCCCTGGTTTTAAGCAATTCGCCCTGAGCTGACACTCTCAGTGGTGCCAAGACCTGGCCTGGTGTATGATAGTGATGTATTTCGCAAGAGGCACAGAACCTGGTCAATTGAACTTTAGATCAAGACCCCACGCTATTCTAAATTTGATTTTGAGACTGAGAGTTTGATTGGTTAATGAGGCATTTCTGGACTCAACTACTTAATATTCTCTGTATAGCTGTGATGGTACTCTATGGATATGGAAGCCTTTGCTTACTTTTTATATCTTCAAGCGTTTAGTCAAGTGTGCATAATGTATTTACTATGTTTTATCTTAAGACCTACAGGAAGAAATCACAGCCAGTGTGGCCAGAAGCTGTCCAGCACCGTCTGTGATTTGGTGGGCATGTCATGATTATGAGGGTTAGCCAGCAGCCTGGGGATTAAGGGGTTAACTACACCTAGCCAGGTGGAGTGACCAATAAGAATGTAGGTGGGATTTTTCAAACTGGGACAAAGGAATTTGGGTTTTTCCTTTGTCCTTTTGTCTCTCTGAGAGTTCTCTGCAGCTACAGAGAGGGACAAGCATGTCTCTCTCTCTCTCTCCAAGACACCATTCTTCATTTTCTGTAAGTAGGGTAAAGTTTAGGCAGTTTCGTTAGGTTTTATTGTTTTAAGGATTGGGTATGGGATCTGAGATCTGGCACTGTTTAAAAGATGTTTTGGCTTTTCTTTGTAACTAAGTTCTAGGCCCATGGAGTTTCTCCATGAGTATATTTTGTTACCTCCCTATCTAGTCATTATGGTTGCAACAGGAATATTGTTGTAATAATAAAAGTTCTTTCTTTTCTTTTATTAACCTGGCAGTGGTTAATTGTGTGCCTTGATTTTTATTTTAGGGGTAAGATTTCCCAAATGATCTTTCCCCTGATTTCTTTATCAACATTTGGGTGGTGGCAGCGGAAGTTTTATTCCCAAGATCTAGGTTTTTAAGATCTTGGGGGGAAGTTTTATACCAAAGCCTGGTAGATAAGGCTTTGGGGTACACTTGCTGGCCCCCACTTCTGCATTTATCATGCCAGAGTGGGGAAGGAGCCATGACAGAGATCCACTGTCGGAGCAGTGCTCATGCAGGTACGGCGCTCGTCGGCCACCGAGCCGGGGGGGAGGGGGGCTGCGAGGAGGGGATGGGCCGCCCCAGGGACAAAGGGGGGGGCGGGAGGAGGCGAAAGCGCCCCGCACCGGAGGGGTCGGGCTGTCCCGGCCGTACTACACGCCGCCAGGGGGGTTGCTTCCGGGAGTGGGGCCCGGGGCACTGCCAGGGCACGCACGCTCCCAGCCACCCGGGCGCCCCACTGATTGACGCTTTGCTGTGTCTCTCTCCGCAGGTGGTCAAGGCCATCAACCGGGTGCTGCTCCGCAGGGTGGTCCGCCTCGCCGACCCGGATGCCGTCATCCGGGGATTCGGCGCCCTCGGCTTCCCCAACTGCGGGGGGGCCATCGACGGGACGCACATCCCCATCCGTGCCCCGGAACACCAGGCGTCCCGGTACATGAACCGCAAGGGGTACTTCTCCGTCATCCTGCAGGCCGTGTGTGACCACCGGGGACAGTTCACGGACATAAATGTGGGCTGGTCCGGCAAAGCACACGACGCACGGGTGTACCGGAACTCCTCCGTGTGCCAGCGGCTGCAGGACGGGACCTTCTTCCCCGACCGCCACATCAGGGTCGGGGACGTGGACATGCCCGTCTGCCTGGTGGGGGATGCCGCCTACCCACTGCAGCCGTGGCTCATGAAGCCCTACACGGGGCACCTCAATCCCTCCCGCCAGGCCTTCAATAACAGGCTGAGCAGGGCCCGCATCGTGGTGGAGGGGGCCTTCGGGCGACTGAAAGCCCGCTTTCGATGCCTCCTCACCCGTCTGGACCTGGCCGAGCACAACATCCCTCCCGTGGTGGCGGCATGTTGTGTGCTCCACAATTTGTGTGAGCGGAAGGGGGAGGCTTTCCTGCCAGCCTGGATGGCTGAGGCTGACCGCATGGCTGGACACTACGGTCAGCCCCGCACCGCCGCCGTCCGGGAAGCCCAGCGGGGGGCCATCCGGATCCGGGAAGCCCTGCGGGAGAGCTTCCAGGTGGAGGAGGAGGAGGACTGACCTCTCCCTGCATGCCCCACCGGGGCCTTCTTCCACCCTACCCCCCCCTTCCCCTTTCCCCTCCCTACCTACTGTCAAATAAAGACACCTGTTTTTCCAACAAAAACGTCTGTTTATTTCACAGAACTGGGGTGGGGGAGGGAGGAATGAAGGTGGGAGAAGGGAGGGGGAAACCTGGGACGAGGGAGCTGGAAGGGGAGGGGAGGGAAGGGAGGAAGGGAAAGGAAAGCTCAGGGGTGGGAGTCCGGCTGCCTCTCCCGTCTCACCACACTGCGGGTCCGGGGGTGTCGGTGGGGAATGGTTGTGGAGGGGGGGGGCAGAGGGGACAGGGGGTGTGGAGGAAGCAGGAGCGGAAGCAGGAGGAGCAGGGGGAGCAGGGGGAGCAAGAGGGGGAGAAAGAGGGGGAGCAGGGGGAGCAAGAGGGGGAGCAAGAGGGGGAGCAGGGGGAGGAGGAAACGGGAAGCGGTCCAGCAGGCTCTGGAGGTGGCCTCGCAGGGCACGGCCCTGCTCCTCCAGGGCCTCCAGACTCCTCTGGCGCAGCCTGAGGTCCTCCTGGACCCAGTGGTCCTGGAGACGGAGCTGTCGGTCCAGGAACCGGAGATGCCGCCTCTGGTAGTCCTCCTGGTTCCTGGCTGACCTGCTTGCCCGGGCGCGGGCGGCTGCTGCAGGCGGTGTGGTGCGCCCTGCAGGCCCCGGTGCTGCAGCTGTGGTGCAAGAAGACCAGCGGTCAATGACCCCAGGGGCCCAGGTGTGTGAAACCCAGCTCCCCTCTGCAAGGCCATGGCCCCTGCAGGATCCCCAGCTGCTGCTCCGTGGTGGGCAAGGCCCAGGCGCACGGTCCCGGGGCTCCCTCTCGCCCCAGCCCCCCGTACACATAAGGGGAACACGAGGGTACTCACAGGTGGACGCCTCCCCGGCCTCTGATGATGCAGGCGAGCGGCTCTGTGGGGTGCCTCGGGGGTCCCGGGTCCTGGGAAGGCTGGCGGCAGGCTCCTGGCTCTCAGAGCCCTCTTCCTCCTCCTCGGTGTCCAGGAGCGGTCCCTCTGCCCCGGGGTCAATCACGTCCCGGGGGGCAGGGACGGCATGAGGCCCCAGGATGCGGTCCAGGGCATGGAAGTGGGGGCAGGCCTCCGGGTCAGCCCCTGGCAGGCAGGCCCGGGAGTAGGACTGCCGCAAGTCCTTAATTTTGCAGCGCACCTGCTCCCGGCTGCGCTGGTGGCCCCTGGCGGCCAGACTGGCAGCCATGCGTCCATAGACGGCCGCGTTCCGGTGGCTAGTGCGGAGATCGTGGACATTGGAGGCTTCCCCCCAAACCTCGATGAGGTCCACGATCTCCGCACTTGACCAGGCGGGCGCCCGCCTTTTGCGCCCCCGGGCAGGCTCCCAGGAGCCGCCAGGCTGGTCGTGGGGAGCAGTGGAGGGCTGGGAACCCTCGGATGGCTGGCTCATCCTGTGGCAGGTGCAGGCTGTGCAGGCACGGGTGCTTGCAGCCTTGCAACTGGCACAAAGTGAGTAGCCAGCCCGTGGCCCTTTAAGGGCTCCGGGGCCGGGAGGGGGGCAATAGAGTTTCCCTGGTGTTGGCCAGAGTGGCCACCAGGGAAACCTGGGAAGCCTTAGCCTCCCACTAGTTCGAACTAAAGGGCTACACAGCCCTTAGTTCGAACTAGCTAGTTCGAACTAGGCGTTAGTCCTCGTAAAATGAGGTTTACCTAGTTCGAACTAAGCGCTCCGTTAGTTCGAATTAAGTTCGAACTAACGGACCGCTAGTGTAGCGCCTAGGAAAGTTCTAGTGTAGACATACCCTGGGTTCCTGCAGTACATGGAGATCTTCCAGCGGCGGAAGCTGCGGGTGGTGCTGGAGATCACCCACTTGGATACATGCAGCCCTGACAAGGTGGTGGGCGTCCTTGATGCCATGAACATCCTCCTCTCAGACGATGACGCCCCTTTCATCTCCATCCTGGCTGTTGACTCCAGCATCATTGTCGACTGCGTGGAAAGCTCCAAGTATATGAGAGGTATGGCCAACAACGGCTACGAGTTCTTAAACCGCATGGTCACCCTGCCCTTCTCTGTCCCTCGGATGGACTGCGACACCAAGCGGAGGCTGATCAGGAATATCATTGCGCGCAAGGAGCAGCTAGAGGCAGAGGTCGGCTTCCGGCAGGATGGCAAGATGGAAGCCAGCTCTGACTTCCTCAACATCTCTCGCTACCATTCGGCCAACCACGATGCCCAGAATCCAGTTGCAGAGGACAGCCAGATACCTCTCATGGTTGGAACCCCAGCGCTGGGAACCGGCAGCTGCGGGAAAGGTATCCGAGCCAAAGACCTCATTCAAGATGCTTTCGACTACCTCCTGGATGACGCCTTGAAGGAATTCATGACAGACAACGTGGTGCAGATGCGGCGCATCGTGAACACCGTCACCATCACCATCAGGCTGCTGGCGAGTAACATCCCCAAGGATGAAGTGTGTCCGAAGAAGGTGGTGGAATGGGTGCTCCTTGCCAACCAGTGGCCGTGCCGTCTGAGCTGGCTCTTGCAGTGCATCGAGGATGAGGAGCAGAGGAGTCGAATGGGCAGCTGCCATGGAAGCCCGCTCCGCCCCGACATGTCTCTGTGGGAGGTCTACGAGAAGTACATGGAAGAGCTGGACATGCTGAAAGGCCAGATGGAAAAGCTGCTGGAACTGGACCAGGATCCCGAGCTGTTCCACACTTTCCTGTGCGGCAGGTTTCGGGTGGAGGAGGCCCTCTTCTACCTCCCCTTCACGGTCAATTTGGACCCATCCCTGAAAAGACAGATGGAGCTGCAACGTGGCAGCCACAGACTGAAACGGACAAAGAAATTCGACAAGCTCAGCGCCTGCACTCTGCTGGGTATGACGGTGGAGGATGTCTGCCGAGAGGTGGGTCACCCTTGGGTTTCCTTCCTTCGAGCAGGGCCAGCTGTCGATAGAATGTCCATGCCTCTTCATCGCAAGAAGCATGTCATTCATGTGACAGCAGCTGCCCACAGATGATGGCTACAGGCAGAGCCATCTTTGCAAATCGTGGGGCCCTGAATAATTGAGGGCCCTTCTGCAGGATTGCCTGGGCCTTTTCCCCTCATGCAGCTTCTGCTGGAGGTCTGGTCGTTCCTACTACCTCCCTACCCCAAGCAGGGCTCAGGAACTAGAGCAGAGTTGCAGATCCTCTCTGCTTGCTAGCTTGCTGCTGCTGCTGATTTCAACCCCGTAGCAGATTTGAACCTAGGCCCTCTAGGAGTGTGTCTAAACTACATGGCTCTGTCGACGGAGCCATGTAGATGAGGCTGATTGGCAGAGGGAAATGAAGCTGCGATTTAAATAATCGTGGCTTAGAATCATAGAATAATAGGACTGGAAGGGACCTCGAGAGGTCATCGAGTCCAGCCCCCCGCCCTCAAGGCAGGATCAAGCTCCGTCTACACCATCCCTGACAGATGTCTATCTAACCTGTTCTTAAATATCTCCAGAGAGGGAGATTCCACCACCTCCCTTGGCAATTTATTCCAATATTTGACCACCCTGACAGTTAGGAATTTTTTCCTAATGTCCAATCTAAACCTCCCCTGCTGCACTTTAAGCCCATTACTCCTTGTCCTGTTCTCAGAAACCAAGAGGAACAAATTTTCTCCTTCCTCCTTGTGACACCCTTTTAGATATTTGAAAACCGCTATCATGTCCCCCCTTAATCTTCTTTTTTCCAAACTAAACAAGCCCAGTTCATGAAGCCTGGCTTCATAGGTCATGTTCTCTAAACCTTTAATCATTCTTGTCGCTCTTCTCTGTACCCTTTCCAATTTCTCCACATCTTTCTTGAAATGTGGCGCCCAGAACTGGACACAGTACTCCAGCTGAGGCCTAACTAGTGCAGAGTAGAGTGGCAGAATGACTTCACGAGTTTTGCTTACAACACACCTGTTGATACAACCTAGAATCATATTTGCTTTTTTTGCAACAGCATCACACTGTTGGCTCATATTCAACTTGTGGTCCACTATGACCCCTAGATCCCTTTCCGCCATGCTCCTTCCTAGACAGTCGCTTCCCATCTTGTATGTATTGAACTGATTGTTCCTTCCTAAGTGGAGCACTTTGCATTTCTCTTTATTAAACCTCATCCTGTTTACCTCTGACCATTTCTCTAACTTGCTAAGGTCATTTTGAATTATGTCCCTATCCTCCAAAGAAGTTGCAACCCCACCCAGTTTGGTATCATCTGCAAACTTAATAAGCGTACTCTCTATCCCAATATCTACATCATTGATGAAGATATTGAACAGTACGGGTCCCAAAACAGACCCTTGAGGAACTCCACTTGTTATCCCTTTCCAGCAGGATTTAGAACCATTAACAACAACTCTCTGACTACGGTTATCCAGCCAATTATGCACCCACCTTATCGTGGCCCTATCTAAGTTATATTTGCCTAGTTTATCAATAAGAATATCATGCGAGACCGTATCAAATGCCTTACTAAAGTCTAGGTATATGACATCCACCGCTTCTCCCTTATCCACAAGGCTCGTTATCTTATCAAAGAAAGCTATCAGATTAGTTTGGCATGACTTGTTCTTCACAAACCCATGCTGGCTATTCCCTATCACTTTATTACCTTCCAAGTGTTTGCATATGATTTCCTTAATTACCTGCTCCATTATCTTCCCTGGGACAGACGTTAAACTGACCGGTCTGTAGTTTCCTGGGTTGTTCTTATTCCCCTTTTTATAGATGGGCACAATATTTGCCCTTTTCCAGTCTTCTGGAATCTCCCCTGTCTGCCATGATTTTTCAAAGATCATAGCTAAAGGCTCAGATACCTCCTCTATCAGCTCCTTGAGTATCCTGGGATGCATTTCATCAGGACCTGGTGACTTGCTGACATCTAACTTTCCTACGTGATTTTTAACTTGTTCTTTGTGTATCCTATCTTCTAAACTTACCCTCTCTCTGCTTGTATTCACTACGTTAGGCACACCTCCAGACTTCTCGGTGAAGACCGAAACAAAGAAGTCATTGAGCATCTCCGCCATTTCCAAGTTCCCTGTTACTGCTTCTCCCTCCTCACTAAGCAGTGGGCCTACCCTGTCCTTGGTCTTCCTCTTGCTTTTAATGTATTTATAAAAGGTCTTCTTGTTTCCCTTTATGCCTGTAGCTAGTTTGATCTCATTTTGTGCCTTTGCCTTTCTAATCTTGCCCCTGCATTCCCGTGTTGCTTGCCTATATTCCTCCTTTGTTAGTTGTCCTAGTTTCCATTTTTTATATGACTCCTTTTTTATTTTGAGATCGTGCAAGATCTCCTTGTTAAGCCAAGCTGGTCTTTTGCCATATTTTCTATCTTTCCTACACAGCGGAATTGTTTGCTTTTGGGCCCTTAACAACGTCCCTTTGAAATACTTCCAACTCTCCTCAGTTGTTTTTCCCTTCAGTCTTGCTTCCCATGGGACATTACCTACAAGTTCTCTGAGCTTATCAAAATCTGCCTTCCTGAAATCCATTACCTCAATTGTGCTGGTCTCCCTTCTACCTTTCCTTAAGATCATGAACTCTATTATTTCGTGATCACTGTCCCCTATACTGTCTTCCACTTTCAAGTTCTCAACTAGTTCCTCCCTATTTGTTAAAACCAAATCCAGAACAGCTTCTCCTCTGGTAGCTTTTTCAACCTTCTGAAACAGAAAGTTGTCTCCAATGCAGTCCAGAAACTTATTGGATAGCCTGTGCCTCGCTGTGTTAGTTTCCCAACATATGTCTGGATAGTTGAAGTCCCCCATCACCACCAAATCTTGGGCTTTGGATAGTTTTGTTAATTGTTTAAAAAAGGCCTCATCCACCTCTTCCACCTGGCTAGGTGGCCTGTAGTAGACTCCTAGCATGATATCACCCTCGTTTTTTACCCCTTTTAGCTTAACCCAGAGACTCTCCACACAGCTATCTCCTACATTCATCTCCACTTCAGTCCAAGTGTGTACATTTTTAATATACAAGGCAACCCCTCCTCCCTTTTTTCCCTGTCTGTCCTTCCTGAGCAAGCCGTACCCTTCCATACCAACATTCCAATCATGCGTCCCATCCCACCAGGTTTCTGTAATACCAATGATATCATAGTTGTATTTATTGGTTAGCAATTCCAGTTCTTCCTGCTTATTACCCATACTTCTCGCATTTGTATATAGGCATCTAAGATACTGATTTGATCTTGCCTCCCTGTTGTGCCCTGACCCTCCTTTCTCCTTCCCATTATAGGCCGTAGTCCCCCCCATTTCCAACCCATCTCCCAGTCCCGCACATGCAGCACTTACCTGTGGGCTTTGTTCACCTGCCCCCAACAAACCTAGTTTAAAGCCCTCCTCACAAGGTTAGCCAGTCTGTGTCCAAACAAGGCCTTCCCGCTCCTGGAAAGGTGAACTCCATCTCCGCCAAGCAGTCCTTCCTGGAAGAGCACCCCGTGATCAAGGAAGCTGAATCCCTCCTGGCGACACCATCGTCGCAGCCAGGCATTCACCTCCAGGATGCACCTCTCTCTGCCCGGGCCCCTACCTTTGACAGGAAGGATAGAAGAGAATACCACCTGCGCTCCAAACTCCTTCACCCGTACTCCCAAAGCCCTGTAGTCACACTTGATCCGCTCAGTGTCACACCTGGCAGTATCATTTGTGCCCACGTGGATGAGTAGCATGGGGTAGTAGTCAGAGGGCCGGATAATCCTCGACAATGCCTCCGTAACATCTCGGATACGGGCCCCTGGCAGACAGCATACCTCTCGAGATGAGCTGTCAGGGCGACAGATGGGTGCCTCCGTTCCCCTCAGAAGAGAGTCTCCAACCACCACTACCCTACGCTTCCTCCTCGCAGTGGTGGCAGGAGACTGCTCAACCTTGGTGGTGCAAGGCCTGGTCTCCTCCACTGTGGGGGGTGACTCCTTGTCTCCTGCTGAAAGTAAAGTGTAACGGTTATGTAACAACACAGTGGGAGGGTTAGGAGCAGGGGTGGAACACTGCCTGCTGCCGGAAGTAACCAGCTGCCAGTTCTCACCCTGCACCACTGCCTCCTCCATAAGTGGCTGGTCAACAGTCCCACATCCTAGGACAGTGACATCCGTGGACTCCACAGGAATACTGTCCAGGAATTCCTCATGGCTTCGAATGCTCCTCAGCCTGGCCACCTCCTCCTGTAGCTCTCCCACCTGCTGCCTGAGAGATTCCACCAGCAGGCACCTTTCACAACGGTTGTCTCCCCCAGCCTGGAGATCACTCAGTGGGAATTGCAAGCCACAAATACAGCAAGACCACACCAGGACCTGGGTAGAGGCATCCATGCTCAGGTTCTCTGTGTGGATACAGGCACAGGTGGAGGAGACAGGAGAAGTACTGGCACAAGCGCTTCGGGTCTTCATCACCATCAGTCACTCCCTCTGCTCAACTCCCTCTTCAACTCCCCTGTCTGCAGTCCCCTGTCCGCTTTGCTCCCCTGGTCGCACTGCTCTGGCTTTTTAAAGCCTGCTTGCCTAGGTCAGGCCTGCCCCCTTCTGAGTCACACAGGGGAAGGCTGAGCCTGAGGCTAATCAGAGGCAATCAAGGGAACAATGGCAGGCTCTCAGTCCCAACTGCCACAGAAGCTGAAACTGAAGCTGCTAGCACTCACCTGGAATCAGACTCTCAATTCACACTTCAAACTGTAAAATTCAAACAGTCAGGCACAGGCACACACTCACACCACAGCTTGTACTCTCACCGGGTAGCCTCTTCGGCGGTGGGGTCGCTTTGCTCTCCCTCTTCAACTCCCCTGTCTGCAGTCCCCTGTCCGCTTTGCTCCAGCTGTCGAGGCCTCTAGGGGTGTGTCTAAACTACATGGCTCCATCGATGGAGCCATGTAGATGAGGCTGATCGGCAGAGGGAAATGAAGCCGCGATTTAAATAATCGCGGCTTCATTTAAATTTAAATGGCTGCCGCGCTCTGCCGACCAGCTGATGATCAGCTGTTTGTCGGCAGATCGGGGCAGTCTGGACGCTTCCCCGTCGACGTGAAAGCCCTTTGTCGACCTCCCCGGTAAACCTCATCCCACGAGGCATCAGGGGAGGTCGACAAAGGGCTTTCATGTCGACGGGAGCGTCCACACTGCCCCGATCTGCCGACAAACAGCTGATCATCAGCTGGTCGGCAGAGCGCGGCAGCCATTTAAATTTAAATGAAGCCGCGATTATTTAAATCGCGGCTTCATTTCCCTCTGCCGATCAGCCTCATCTACATGGCTCCATCGATGGAGCCATGTAGTTTAGACACACCCCTAGAGGCCTCGACAGCTGGAGCCATGAAGGCAGCTGGCTCCCAGCTTAGGATGTAGAGCTCCCTTGTTCTTATCTCTGGCTGTAAGAGGTCCAATTGCCACACGAAGGGACAGTGAACCACACACACTAGGCGTGTGGATTACACTGCCAGCTGAGAGGAGCACGTGGGGGAGGGCGAAGGGAAAAGCCCTGCAGCAGACAGGACACAGCGTCCCCAGAGACGAACCGGCAGAGGCATATCCTCAGACATACAAGAACACATGGCTGCTGCATTGGGGAACTCAAAAATTTGGTGCCCAAATTTTCCGGTGCCCTATGCAGCTACATATTTCCCATGGGCCTAGGGACAGCCCTGACTACGGGCCCCAGAGCTGGGAGAAAACTGTCCCACATAACTGGTGCATAACTGGAGGGAGAGGAGCGAGAACTAGTGGGGGTAGGATGTTGAGGGGAACAGGCGGTGTGGGATGGGGGCTTTTGGGGAAGGCACAGTGTGGGTTTGAGGCCTCAGGAGTAGGGGGGCACATGAGGGGGAATGGGCAGAGTGAGGATGAGGGGGAAAGGGTGATGTAGGGGGCAAGGCCACAGTCCGGGTTCTGCTAGTTCCCCCACTTTCTGCTGCTCCTGACTCTTGGTTTGCACAAAACATTTCTTCTTGGAACAACTCGGTTCCTTGGAGCTCTTTCCTCCAACCCCGAAGCCATTGGCTGGCTCTCCCCGGGTTCATCCTTTACGCTCTGAAGTGACTTGGGTCGGTTTTAATACTGGGAGACCCGTAGCTGTCTGTTATGCACTCCAGAGAGAAGACAGGCAAAAACATAAATACTCTTGCTGGAGGCCTGCAGCGTAATACCCCTTATCCAGAATAACACACAAGAACCCTGAGGCTATGTCTACACTGCTAGCTTTTGCCTGCAGAGAGCATGCTAATGAGTGCCAAGAAGTTGCTAACGAGTGCTTCATTAGCATACTCTCTGCCTGCAAAGGCCCGCAGTGTAGATATAGCCTTAGGTCGAGAGGCCCAACTCCACCCCCGTCAGGCTGACTGCATGCTTCCCTCCAGCCTACAAGCAGGGTCAGGAAACCTTCCCTCTTCATTTCAACACACCCCTCCAGTGGTCCCTGCATTGCTAGCTTTTGCCTGCAGAGAGCATGCTATTTCCCCTGCCGTGCCAACTTGCTCAGCGGTGCCCCTAGCAGAATCCAAGCACACGGCGGTGGGGTGTGCCGGGTACCATACCTGGCCACGCAGCCGGCCGGCCCGCCTTGTTTGCTAGAATCTGAGCAAGCCCAGACAGGTTCCTCTCGGGAGCTATAGCGGACCCTTCCTAAAAACGTGTTTGGCGACCTGTTCAGTAGATGCACGGCACTAACGGGTGCTCCCACTTCTCTTCCAGATGGACACAATTGGCTTGAAGGAGGAAAACGTCCCGCTGTACAAACAGAGGCTCAGGGACCATAATCTCAACGGGCGCGCGCTGGTCTACAGTGACAACACTGAAATCAAAGAGGCCCTGCACATGAGTCTTGGCGAATGGACCCTCTTTAGCATCCATTTCCTTGGAGTGTTTCCCCCGGCGAATTTGGCCTCTTCTGTGGTGTCCCCCGTCCCGTTCCACGTCAGGCCAGAGGCTCTGAAGAACATGGTTGCCTTAAGAGAGACTGTGGCGAGAGGGAGCAAGCTCTCTCTGAACAGCTCCAGGGAAGATCTTTGGGAAAAGAGATAACTCTGAATCCTGAACACAGAGGTGAAAGTGCCCTGGTGCGCAGCTCCAGCAAGAACTGCAAAGACCTGGGCTGCAACAGGACAGTACCTGTGAGAAACTGTAAAGTTACTTTCACGGCCGCCTGTACAAAACCAGAAGCAAGATCGGGGCTTTCGCCCACAATGTACCTCCCTGCGACTCCAGTGACATCGCACGGATGAATCATAGAATCCTAGAGTTGGAAAAGACCTCAGGAGTCATCAAGTCCAGCCCTCTGCCCAAGGCAGGACCAATCCCAACTCAATCATCCCAGCCAGGGCTTTGTCAAACGGAGACTTAAACACCTCTAGGGATGGAGATTCCACCACCTCCCTAGGGAACCCAGCCCAGTGCTTCCCCACCCTCCTAGGGAAATAGTTTTTCTTAATATCCAACCTAGACCTCCCCCGCTGTAACCTGAGACCACTGTTCCGTGTTCTGCCATCCCTCACTACTGAGAACAGCCTCTCTCCATCCTCTTTGGAACCTCCCTTCAGGAAGTTGAAGGCTGCTATCAAATCCCCCCTCACTCTTTGCTTCTGCAGGCTAAACAAACCCAAATCCCCCAGTTTCTCCTCATAGGTCATGTGCTCCATACCCCGAATCATTTTGGTCAAGCTCCCCTGGACCCCCTCCAATGCGTCCCCATCCTTCCTGTAGTTGGGGGCCCAGAACTGGACACAATACTCCAGATGTGGCCTCACCAGAGCCGAATAAAGGGGAATAATCACTTCTCTGGATCTGCAGGCAATGCTCCTCCTAATGCCCCCTAATATGCCATTAGCCTTCTTGGCTACAAGGCCACCCTGTTGACTCATCTCCGGCTTCTCATCCACTGTAATCCCCAGGTCCTTTTCTGCTGAACTGCTGCTTAGCCAGTCGGTCCCCAGCCTGTAACAATGCTTGAAGCAATCAGATGACAAGAGAAGAATTAAGGATCCGGGGGGGAGGAGGGGGGGACTGTACTGGGTCTGAGGGATTTGGGGCACATTCATGTTAACGGGGCTGGTGACAGACGTTGTCGGGCCCTGGGTAATGTATGGGAGGGGGTCGGCTCAAGACCCCCTCAAAGGGGCAAGGCTCTAGACCCCCTCAAAGGGGCAAAGCTAAAGGTAGGAGGGGCAAGGCGAGGGCCATTCAGGCCTTAGCGCCACCCACCTTGCACCAGATAGAGCTCTAGGATTGATTTCATTTGCCCGGGTCTCTGGCAGTGGCGGCTGCCATAATAGTCGATACAGTGACCCAGAGGCCTGGACCCTTTTAAATCATCAGCTCCCGAGACAACTGCCCCCTTTGCCTCTCCCCCTCCCCATCCGTGGCCCCTGTCTGTGGGGCTTCAGACCCTGGTGGTCAAAGTATTTTGGTCTGGTTAGTACAGCAGGGGACAGGGAGTTGGGACATACGGGTCCTATTCCTAGCGCTGCCACTGGCTTGCTGTGTTTTTGAACAAGCTGCTCCTCCTTTTTGGGACTCAGTTGCCTCTGTAGTAAGTTGCGGGTTGGTAACATAAAATCAGCAGGCCCGAATAAAGGCCGGTAACATAAAAACAGCAACAGGCCTGAAATCTAGGAAGCAAGACTTTGGCTCAGTGGAACCGCAGGCAGGAAAGAGAAATAGTATAAGCCAGATCAAGCATAAAGGTCCAGGCACAGGTACCAAGCACATTTATAGAATCCTATAAATGGAAGAGACCTCAGGAGTCAACAAAAAATCCTCATTAAAAAAAAAAATTGTTTGGTGTTCCTCGGTCTTAAAAAGTTTAAGAAACACTCGTCTAGACAGTACTGGGTCCTGCCATGAGGGCAGGGGACTGGACTCGACCTCTCGAGGTCCCTTCCTGCCGGCTACATGTGGCAATGAAACGGTAATTCGAACTAAGTCCTTAGTTCGAATTAACTGTTACATCTCATTCTATAGCCGCGCGGCAGTTACTTCGGGCTAGTGGAATTTCAAAATGGCGACCGGACGGGAACATGCAAATAAAGCCTGGGCTATTTAAATCCCGGGCTTCATTTACAACTCCGGTTGCCTGCTTTGCCTACCTAGCTCAAATTAACGAGCTAATGTAGACATACCCTTATTGACTAATTGAGTAGTCGATGGAAATTCCACCAACTACTGGATTAGCTGATTAAGCGCAATTTAACATCCCTCGGTTGAGCTACCACATATGTTTTAGAAAGACATCCAATCTTTATGGCTTGTGTGTAGTTCAACGCATTAAATTCCAAGCAGGTTGCTGAAGTTTCTTTTTTTCATCATGATTGGCAATTTGACCAGCCTTATACAGTAATGGATCTTTACCATTCCTCTGATTTCTTTTGTTCCCGATATATTTAAACATTTCCTAATTATCCTTTATGTTACTGGTTATAGATTTTTTCCCCCAATTTTAGCTTCTCCTATCAACTGTTTGCTTTTTCATAACTCGCATCCTCCCTTTTTTCCCATTTGCTTTATATTTTTTTCTTGTGGTGTTTATGACAAAAACTAAAACATAGGACATAAACTTTGAGTCCTATTTATAGTACTTTAGGTTGGTTTAATGGAAAAATGGGTTGATACAGAGTAAATTGGAGTTCAAAATAACCCTTTCTCGGGCAATTTTTCTCTCGAAAGCCTCACCTTTTTCAGCCTCCTTCCACTAACTTCTGATTTTAAATGTCTGGATTGTTAGACATGTGCTCAGGAAACCTTACCTGTCACTAAACATAGATTTTGTTTGTGTTAATTATAGATATGAATGGAGCTAGTTAATCCCTGTTGTAAGATTCCAGTGGAGCCAAAGAAAGTAAACAAGTAACTAATTTGGGTCAATCTTTCTACTTGACAGTCCCTAGGAATCTACCGTTTCAACATTTCCTGGGAACAGAAACACAAGTTAGAACAGTGATAGAAATGTAGCCGTGTTAGTCTGGTGTAGCTGAAACGAAATACAGGACTATGTAGCACTTTAAAGACTAACAAGATGGTTTATTAGATGATGAGCTTTCATGGGCCAGACCCACTTCCTCAGATCAAATAGTGGATCTGAGGAAGTGGGTCTGGCCCACGAAAGCTCATCATCTAATAAATCATCTTGTTAGTCTTTAAAGTGCTACACAGTCCTGTATTTTGTTACAAGTTAAAACACTCATTAATTTTGGCTTCATTCAGCTTTCCCTTGGAACAAATTAAAAACATAGTTGATAAGTGGCAAAGTTGGTGCATGGGAGTGAAGGACACGTTAGCTCATTATGCCTACACAGGGGGATGTCACACTGGTCTGACCAGTTCCAAGGACAGTTGGGCTGCCATAGAAAGGGATGCAGAGCTGCTCTTCAGGAGCTCCATGGATTAGACCTATACTGCTGTTGAAGGAATTGGGGCTCTCAAATAAAAGAAGTCCCTTGCCTTAGAATCATAGAATCCCAGGGCTGGAAGAGACCTCAGGAGTCATCGAGTGCAGCCCCCTGCCCAAAAGCAGGACCAATCCCAACTCAATCATCCCAACCAGGTCTGTGTCAAATCAGGACTTAAAAACCTCTAGGGATGGAGATTCCACCATCTCCCTAGTTAGCCCATTCCAGTGCTTCCCCATTCTCTTAGGGAAAGAGTTTTTCCTAATATCCAACCTACACCTCCCCCACTGCACCTTGAGACCATCACTCCTCGTTCTGCCATCGTCACCACTGTGAACAGCCTCTCTCCATCCTCTTTGGAACCTCCCTTCAGATAGTTAAAGGCTGCTATCAAATCCCCCGTCATTCTTCTGCAGACTAAACAAGCCCAACTCCCTCAGCCTCTCCTAAGTCATGTGCTCCAGCCTCCTAATAATTTTTGTTGCCCTCCACTGGACCCTCTCCAATGCATCCACATCCTTCCTGTAGTGGGGGGCCCAGAACTGGACACAATACTCCAGACGGGGCCTCACCACATCCCAATAAAGGGGAATAATCACTTCCCTAGATCTGCTGGCAATGTTCCTCCTAATGCACCCTAATATGCCATTAGCCTTCTTGGCTACAAGGGCACACTGTTGACTCATATCCAGCTTCTCATCCACTGTAACCCCCAGGTCCTTTTCTGCAGAACTGCTACTTAGCCAGTCGGTCCCAGCCTATAACAATTCTTGGGATTCTTCCATTCAAGTGCAGGACTCTGCACTTGTCCTTGTTGAACCTCATCAGATTTCTTTTGGCCCAATCCTCCAATATGTCTTGGACACTCTGCACCATATACCCTACCCTCCAATGTATCTACCTTTCCCCCTAGAGGAGAGGCTGACCGGTCTGTAGTTCTGTGGATTGTCCTAAGGAACATCTTGGTACCATTCACCTCCCACAAATAAAGTACATACCGACCTATGTTCAGGACCAGGTCAAAGTTGACAGCATAACAGATAGTAAGTTGACAGTATGAAGACTAGGAAGTAAGCCCCCTTCTGCAAGGTAAGGGACGGTAACCAGGTAACAGGGGGTAGCAACCTGATACATCAGGAATGTATAAAAGTTCACCTCAAATGGTGTTCACCAGCTGACTGTGTGGGGGCACTGGATGGTGCTCAGTGGGTGTTAGGACATTGCCACGGCTTCCATAAAGTGTAGCGGCGCAGCGCTGAGTCTGTTCGCTGGCAACTATTATTGCATGTTGTTACGCAAAAAATCTGCTTGGGCGATTTCGAATCTTATCTGGTTTGTGGTCTCTGGGGACTCTGTGCACGGAGACCACATCCAGCGATAGTGACTCGGCTCTGCAACTTTAGCGAAGAGCCAGGTGGCTTGTACCTCATGCAGTAGAGAAGGCTCCAGACTTACAAACCAGGTAACAGAACTTTTGCGTTCTCCTCCAGCAGCAGGCGCTCCGACACAGCTGGACTGAGTACAACACCTGCAAATAACCCAGTTAGTTAATGCAAGCATAAAGAGAGGCAGCCGGGCCAGATGTAACCATTCATTAACTTCCAGGCCAGAGAGGGCCATTGTGATCTTCAGTCTAGCCTGGCATCCTATGAGGTGCACACAGGCCCTTCTCTTCCACTTGTTTAAACAGAGGCACCCTGGGGCACCTTAAAGACTAACACGTGTATTTGGGCATCTGCTTCCAGGGGTAAAAAACACTTGGACCTGCTTTTCCTCCGCAACAGCTGATGCCCAAATAAATCTTCAAGGTGCCACAGGACTCCTTGTTAGTACTGACTGTTGGGGTTGCCCCTCTAAGGCTATGTCTACACTGCAGGCTTTTTGCACAAGAACAGCTGTTCTTGCGCAAAAACTTGCAGAGTGTCTACACTGCGTGCGTGTTTTTGCACAAGTATTACAGTACAGCATCAGCAAACAGGGCTTCTTCCGGAAGAGTTATTCCTCTCCCCACGAGGAATAAGCCCTCTTGCACAAGAGCTCTTCCAGAAGGCGGCAGTGTAGACAGGCAACATGAATTTCTTGCGCAAAAAACCCCTACGGCTAAAATGGCCATCAGAGCTTTCTTGTGCAAGAGAGTGTCGACACTGCCATGGATGCTCTTGTGCAAAAGCACATCTCTTCTGCAAAAGCACATGGCAGTGTGGACGCGCTCGTATGGAAGACCTTTTGCACAAGAACTCTTCTGCAAAACAGTTCTTGTGCAAGAAGCCTGCAGTGTAGACAGAGCCCACGAGTTTCAGAGGGGTAGCTGAGTGAGTCTGTAACAGGAAAAACTTAAAACACAACATATAGTCACCTTAAAGATTAACAAACCGTGTCAATGGGATCATGAGCTTTCCTGGGCATAGCCCACTTCTTCAGACGACTGGAGTGTTGTATGTCCAGAACCAAAATGAACAGGGGAGGAAAAAATGGGAGGGGCGAAAAAAGGAGGCAGGGGGTATGTAAATATCAAAGGGAAAACCCAGCTGGTATGTAACAGGCACCACTGATAAGAGTTGTTGGGAATTTCCCAGGAACCGATCGGGGTTTCTTAGGAACAAGTTTAAAAAGGGGTGAGAATCGGGGTGAACTGGGTGGATGCCTGGGTGAGGGTTGGGTCGAACAACGCAGGGAGGGAAAAGCAGGAGCGTGGGGCGTGAGGGCAGGTGAGCGCTGCGGTGAAAGCCACGTGCGCAGACCGGGCCGGGCCCCTCTCTCCTCCAGCTGACTTGCAACTTCCACTGCCGGCCCACGTGGCCCTCGAAGGGCGGAGCTTCCCCTTTCCTGCGCCCGCCCCTGGGGCCCTCCAGCCAATGGGAAGCGAGGGCTAATGTTGCTGGTGTTTCAACATTCGGAGCCGGCTGGCACAGCTGCTGCCGCGGGCCCGGGAGCTGCGAGCAGGCAGGAGGCGGAGGTGAGGGGCGGGGGGCGGTGACTCCTGGCCCCCCAGCGCAGGGGGGTCCAGGTCCGGGTCCGTCCGGGGTTACCAGGCCGCGCACTCCCCTCGCTCTTGGAGGCGACGCTGGTGCCAGTGTCTGCTTCAATGCGACCCTACAATAACAAGCCCCAATCGGCTGAGTCGCTGCTTGTTTCACCTCGTGTCCCCCTGCGCTGCAGAAATCCTGCCTGTGCTGGGCCAGCCCCGAGACACGGGGTTGCCCCTCGATTGTAAGCAAGCTGCCCCCTTCTCCCCCATGCTCCCCGTTCCCTGAGTATCAGTCCTGCCCCCGCAGCCTGCACAAATCTTCATCCTTTAGGACCAAATAGGAAGGGGAGGGGGCGAGGGATTATTTTCTTTATTCCCACCCCCCCTAACGGAAGGAGCTGTTCTCTGTGTCTGTGTTTACAAACCAAGGAACGTGTTTCTCCCTGGTTTGGGTTGGGGTTTTTTTTTGCCTGTTTCTTGACAAGATTGATTGAAATGTTGGTCTGACTAGAGTAGTCCCCAAGTTTAGCGCCCTGCCCTGAAGCAGGACAAAGTCAACCAAGACCTACGGGTTTGTCTAACCCTGTCTAATTCTTTCTTCCCACCCATGCTTCCCCAGAAGGGATCAGACAGGCTGTACACAGAGGGTGTTTAAGTCTCAGCTTGACAAAGCCCTGGCCGGGTTGATTTAGTTGGGATTGGTCCTGCCTAGAGCAGGGGGCTGGATTTGATGACCTTCTGAGGTCTCTTCCAGCTCTATGATTCTATGATTCCCTCCCCTTTCCTTCACCATCATTAATATCCTTTTGCAGTGAGTTCCAGAGGTTGATTATACACTTCAAAATACGGCCGTTTTAACTAGAGCTGGAAGGAAGTTTTCTGAGGGGATGTTTTTCCATTGGAAAATGCTGATTTTAGTGACCTTTTGTTTGGAAGGGGAAAACTCCACCATTTCAGAACATTAAAATGTAGTTTTCCATTCCTGAAATGACTCTTTGTTTGGTCTCTTTAAAGTTTATCTTCCGTAATCCACCGTACTACATTTAAAAAAAGTCAAAATCTAAACAAAACGTGAATTTATTTGCAGAACTGTGTGTGATCAGGAAAAAAAAGTCAAAATCCTGGAATTTCTAGTCCCAATTCAACCCTACTTTTAGCCACCTTGGTGCCAGGGATGTAAAATCTCATTTAATTAGCTAACCAGTTAAACAATATGTTGAACCAGTTAACCGATTAAATGGGACACGTAGGACGTGTTAAAGATGGGCTTGGAGCAGCCCACACACCTACCCCCGTGGCACAATGCTGTGACTGCTGAGCAACCCTACCCGTGGCGTGCCAGAGTGCCCTCTGCCTATGGCTGGTGGAGGGTTGCTCCAGCCCCCTCTGGTTAACCATAACCGGCTTACTGGTTAACCATTCACTTCCGAACTTGGTGTCCCCACTGCTAACATTAGGACAGTGGTCCCCAACACGGTGCCCGCATTTGTATGCGCCCGCCAAGTGCTCAGGGCTGGCCTGGCCCCGGGCACGTGGCGCATGTGCGGTGCCGGAGCTGGCCCCGGGCGCATGGTGCACGGTGAGCGCCGGCCCCGGGGGCGCCGCAGATTGGCTGCCCGCGCTACGGCCACGTGGTGCATGGGGGGAGCGCAGGCCCCGGGCGCGCGGCACTTGCAGGGTGCGCCAGCCCTCGGTGCGCACAGCGCTTGGAGAGCGCCGGCCCCGGGCGCGCGGTGCTTGGGGGGGGAGAGTGTCAGCGCCAGCGCAGGCCCCGGGCGCGCGGTGCTTGGGGGGAGAGCGCCGGTCCCGGGCGCGCGGCGCTAGGGGGGCCCGGCCCTGGGCGTGCAGTGCTTGTGGGGGGGGGCGGCCCTGGGAATGTGGCTATGGGGGGGCCCTGCCCGGGAATGTGGCTATGGAGGGGTCCCCGCCCCCAGGTGCACAATGGGGGTCCCCGCGCCAGGGCGCCCTGCGGGCAAACGGCCACGCCCCTTGGCGCCGGGAAACCTCAAATGGTTGGGGACCACTGAATTAGGAGAAGCCGTTGGCTGCCTCCCCTGCCCCGCCCCATTCCTTCTTTTACATTCCCCTGCTCCCATGGGGGTCACGCTGCCCCCCTTTGAGAGCTGATGCTGAAAAGTGCTGGGAAAGCTCGGGGCGATTATCTGCCTGACCCCGGTGAATAGGAGCTGCCAAAGGCCCTGAAGTGTGACAGACCCTGGAGCTGTGACCGGCCCTTTCACCCAGCAGGATGTGCCGAATGCCCCAGAGGACCAAGGGATGGTGGGCGTGGCACTTCAAGCACACCTTGATTTTCTTCTGTCAGGGCTGGGGCATCGGACCGTCCAGGCTGGGTTCCTGTGATTTCCCGCGCGTGCTGGGCGGATGGTTTCCTGTCCAGTGCAGATCGCTGCTGGTGCGGGACCTCTGCATATAAACGCTGGGTAAATCCTGGTGGGTTTTTAATGGGCAGTGTCATGTGGTTTGGTAACTCAGGGTGCCCCTGTATAAAACTATGGGACACCAACATCTTGAATACTGTGTACAGATGTGGTCTCCTCACCTCAAAACAGATATTTTGGCCTTGGAAAGGGTTCAGAAAAGGGCAACTAACATGATTAGGGGTTTGAAACGGGTCCCATATGAAGAGAGGTTAAAGCGATGGGACTTTTCAGTTTAGAAAAGAGGAGATTGAGGGGGGATATGATAGAGGTCTATAAAAACATGAGTGGTGTGGAGAGGGTGAATCAAGAAAAGTGATTTATTAGTTCCCATAATAGAAGAACTAGAGGACACCAAATGAAGTTAATGGGTAGCAGGTTTAAAACTAATAAAAGAAAGTTCTTCTTCACACAGCGTGTAGTCAACCTGTGGAACTCCTTGCCAGAGGAGACTGTGAAGGCTAGAACTATAACAGGATTTAAAGAGAAGCTAGATAATTTCACGGAGGTTAGGTCCATAAAAGGCCATTAGCCAGGAGATAGAAATAGTGTCCCTGGCCTCTGTTTGTGGAAGGCTGGAGAAGGATGGCAGGAGACAAATCGCTTGATCATTGTCTTTGGTCAACCCTCTTTGGGGCACCTGGTCCTGGCCACTGTCAGCAGACAGGCTACCCAGTACTGCCGTTCTTATGTTAGGGTTCTTGGTTGGGGCACAGGGCAGAGCCCATCGGTTCAGAGCTGCTAAGAGCAGAGTTATTTGCACTTACATCCCAGCCAGACTCCCTCGTATCCCCTAACGCAGGGCTGGGGGGATCCTTTTTTGGGTCGGGGGCCACAGAGAAATCCGTCGGGCCTTGTAGGAGTTGGGCGGCAGGAGTGGAGCTTAGTGCCTACGGGGCCAAGGGAAACAGAGAGGGCACCATGTCCACAGGGCCGGGGTGCCATTTTCCCTAGGGCCTCCGGGAGGGCGGGGGGAACGAGTGTGTCTATGGTCTAGGAGCCAGGGCCCACCAAAGATGAATCCGACCCAGGCTCTGGTTCATCTCTGCAGCGCTGCCGGCCGGTTCCCCCACCTCTTGGTCCTCAACCCAACTAGACCCGCTTCCCGACGGCTGGTTGCCCCCCGGCCAGCCCCGCTCCCTCCAGCCCCCTCCCAGCCAGCCCTGCTTCCCGGCGGCCGGTTCCCCCCCACCCCCTCTCTTCCAGGCAGTCCCGCCCCCCCCCCCCCCCCCCCGGCCCCTGCTGTTCGGTATTTTTTTTAAACCATCTGGTAACCCTAGCAGGTGGGGGTGAAAAGTGCATGGAAATGCCTGCACAGGCGCGTCTGGGAATGAGATGCTGCTCTAACATCTCCGCCTCTGATCACTTCCAGCCCCTGCCTCGTGGCGCTGGCCCCCCCGTGGCCTGGGAGGGCTCCCCAGGCGCACCATGGCCCGGCATAGCAAGCTGCAGAAGCACGTCCTGAGCCTATACAGGCAGTTCCTGCGCACCGGCCGGGAGAAGCCGGGATTCCTGCCTCACATCCAGGCTGAGTTCCGGAAGAACGCCAGCATCCCCCGGGCCGACGTGATGCACATCGAGTATCTGCTCCGCCGTGGCCAGAGGCAGCTGGCGCAGCTCCGAGACGCGAACACCAAACAGATGGGCACCTTTGTCCAAGCCAAACCGGAGGAGCAGTGACCCCTGCTGGTTGGCGCAAGCGTCTGTCTTGTACTGGGACGGTTGGGGGTGAATTCACAGATCAGCCTTCCTGGTTCTCACATCCCTGTGCACCCCTCGTGTCCAAACACAGGTGCCTGGCTTGGCATTTGCTGAGCTAAGGTGTCTTTATTGGCAGCCAAGCTTTTAAACAGTTCAGGTGTGGATGGGTGATCTGGAGGAGATGCTCTTGTTTCCAGGACCTGGTACACAATTCATTCTACCCCTGCTGGCTCCTCTCTTCGGGTATGTCTACACTACAGCGCTAGTTCGAACTAAGCTAATTCGAACTAACGCGTCTAGAACTAAAAACTAGTTTTGCTAATTCGAACTAGCAACTCCACATTGAGTGGACTCTGAACAGGGCTTAAGGATGGCCGGAAGCAGTGCCAGCAGGGCATCAGAGGAGGACTTAGAGCGTGGAGATGCAGTCTCAGGCTAGCCGAGGGCTGCGCTTAAAGGGTCCCGACCCCCACCCCGGACAGACAGTTCTAAGGGGTGCCCCGCTTGAAAACCAGTCCTGGCTTGGAGTGCCCGGAGTACCCACACTGGGCACATCACACCACTCAGCCATCAGCCCGGCTGCACTTGCCACAGGCTGCCATCTGGGGAGAGGGGGCAATCGGGGGGCTGCAGGAGAGCTTCCACCCCCAGAAGCCTGCAGAGCCAGCCCAGTCCTCCCCATCGGGGGCTCGTACCCCATTCCTCCCTCACCTCCTTCCACTTACCCTTCCCTAGCCCCCCTTCTTATTGATGTACAAAATAAAGATAACGTTTCTTCCAACATTGACTCTGTCTTTATTGAACAAAACTGGGGGAGACTGGGAAAAGGAGGTGGGAGAGGGGAAGATTAAGGCTGGGAGAGGGGAGGGCAACTAACATGATCAGGGGTTGGGAACAGGTCCCAGATGAAGAGAGGCTACAGAGACTGGGACTGTTCAGCTTAGAAAAGAGGAGACGGAGGGGGGACAGGATAGAGGTCTCTAAAAGCAGGGGTTGGGTGGAGAGGGTGCATTCCGAAAAGTTCTTCCTGAGTTCCCATAAAGAAGGACTAGAGGACACCAAAGGAAAGGACTGGGTAGCAGGCTTGAAACTAGTAAGAGAAAGTTGTTCTTCTTGACAAAGCAAATAGTTAACCGGTGGAACTCCTTGCTGCAGGAGGCTGTGAAGGCTACAACTAGAACAGAGTTTAAAGGGAAGTGAGATCAAGTCATGGAGGTTGGGTCCATGGAGTAGTCTTAGCCAGGGGGTAGGAGTGGTGTCCCTGCCCAAAGTTTGTGCAAGGCTGGAGAGGGATGGCACGAGACAAATGGCTTGGTCACTGTCTTTGGTCCATCCCCTCCACGGTCCCAAGGGTTGGCCGCTGTCGGCAGACAGGCTACTGGGCTAGATGGACCTTTGTTCTGACCCAGGACGGCCATTGTAAGCTCAGGGCTCAGGGTCGGGGGTCTCAGTGGACCCCCTTGATTTTCATGCAAACCTGCTCCTGGGTGGCCAGGCTGGCAGCTCTCCTGCCCTAGATGGCCACTTTCCTGTGCCTAGTGCGGAGATCGTGGACGAGGTCCACGATGTCCGCACTAGCCCAGGAATGTACCCGCCTCTTGCGGTCCCGGGCAAGCTTCCGGGAGCCGCCAGCCTGGTCCCGGGAAGAGGGGGTGGGCTGGGGGACATCGGGTGGGTGGCTCTGTGCCGTGCCAGGTGCAGGGTCTGCTGGCTGGGTGCTAGCAGGCTTGCACCTGGCACGGGCACCGTAGCCAGCCCGTGCCCCTTTAAGGGGTCCGGGGCCGGGAGGGGGGCATAGAGTTTCCCTGGTGTTGGCCAGAGTGGCCACCAGGGAAACCTGGGGAGGGCTAGCCTCCCACTCGTTCGAATTAAGGGGCTACACAGCCCTTAATTCGAACTAGTAAGTTCGAACTAGGCTTAAGCCTCGTAAAATGAGGTTTTCCTAGTTTGAACTAAGCGCTCCGCTAGTTCGATTTAAATTCGAACTAGCGGAGCGCTAGTGTAGCGGCTATGAATGTTAGTTCGAACTAACGTCCGTTAGTTCGAACTAACATTGTAGTGTAGACATACCCTTCCATCCTTAGCCAAAGAGGAACAAGCCAGTTAGCCCAGGGAAATAAAAGAAAGGGAGAGCGGTGACGGAAAACCCTGTGTCTGTCATTTTTTCAAATGATCTATCTTGCCTAAAAGCCTGTCAGGGATTGGGCTCTGTTGCAGGAGGTGCTGGCGAAACACTCCGTGGATTTGGGTGCTACAATTCCTGAGTGTCGTCCGCCTTCCTGCCCCCTCCCCCCACCGAAGCGCTTTGGAAGGCTCACAAAGGACAGAGACCTGCCTTTTGAAAATCCGACTCCCCACCGGTGTCTCAAGACAGGCGGCTCTCTCTCGCCAAAAACGGAGGCAGCAGCGTGGGATGACAGGCAGCCAGGTCGCAAGGGGAGGTGCTTTTTAGACCAGTTCCCTCCTGGCACTCCGTACTGCTGCCTCTGTATCAGAGGCAGCAGCACAAGCTGGCAGCAGCCCTTGCCTGGGGGCTGGGTCTGAGCTTCTGGACCTGGTGCAAACTGGAACTGAGCGAGGCTGCCTGCCTGCCTGGCTCCTAACACACTGTAAATGCAGAGCCGCAGAGGGGGTAGGTCCCGCACCCAGCGCGAGCCAGGACTGAGACAGCTGGCCCCTGGGGACTATCGAAAAGTCAAGTAACCGATAAGAAATCATGAGGTTAATTGACTACTCAGTGAATATCTAACGTCCCTAATCCCTTTTCATAGTTCCCCTCTGGACTCTCTCTCCTAAAGCATGGCCCTGAGATCTGGACACAGTGCTCCAGCTGAGGCCTCCTCCGTGCCAAATAGCTAGGAGAGTGACCTCCCATGTCTGCCGTACGTCTCCTACCACGCCCCAGGGCTATGCCCTCTTACCGAAGGGCTTTGTGTCTGAGATCGCTTCTCTCCTAGGCTACGTCTACACAACGAGTTTTTTTGGCAACAAATATGCTAACGAGGGACTCTATGACACGCAATGTCATTTGCATATTTTCTGCCGATCCGTTTTTGTGCTCGGGGTTTGTGCGCAAAACCAAGCCGTGTGGATGTTTACTTTTTGTGCAAAAAACCCCCTTTTCCCACAAGATCCCTATGCCTGCAAAAAGGCCGACCGATCTTGTGCAAAAAGGGGCTTTTGCCTAAAAAGAAAACATCCACATGGCTTGTTTTTGCGTGTTCTTGCGAAAAAACTTGTGGCGCGTCTACACTCTACGTGTGTTCTTGCAGAAGTAAATTTGCAGTAAAGCATCAGAGAACAGGGCTCCTTGCACAGGAGTTATTCCTCTCCCGACGATGACTAAGCCCCCTTTGTGCAAGAGCTGTTGTGCAAGAAGGCAGCGTGGACGGGCACCAGGGGCTTCTTGAGCAAGACACTTTTATGGCTAAAATGACCATCAGAGCTTTCTTGCACAAGAGAGCGTTCACACTGCCATGGACGCTCTTGTGCAAAAGCCTATGGCAGGGTGGAGGCACTCTTGCACGAGACCTTTTGCGCAAGAACTCCGGCGTGAAACAGCTCTCGTGCAAGAAGCCTGCAGTGTAGGGCAGGGAGCAGCCTATGAGGGAGGGGGAGGGACCCCTAGTAATGGCTCAAACTTCCCAGGGGGGTGGCCAGAGGCAGGACATTTGCCTGGCAGGGTGAGGGGGGGGCGGTGACCTCACAGGGGCTTTGGGCAGCCCTCAGCATATAAGGCAAAGGGCAGGTGGGGAGGTGGTGACCTCACAGAGGGACCCACATCTCAGGCTGATAAAAGCGGGGGGCGGGCCCAGGGGACTTTGGAGACCCCCGGTTGCTTTAGCTCTGGTGCGTCTCCTCCTCACGGTTCGTTCGCGTTCTGTGAGTTCCACATCCCGACACCTTTGTGACGAAGGTAAGAGCCCCCAGGGGTTGGATCCCGCCCGGGGCCGGCTGGGTTCCAGGCAGGCCCAGCCCTCGGTCAAGGGCCAGAAGGTGATTCCTCACCTGGGCTGCGTCCTTAGCGCCACTGGGGCTTTCTCCTGGTTGGTTTCCCTTTTCCTCCATCCCCCCACATTTCTGCTCTGTTCTTGCCTCCTCTGTGACCTTCCCTTGCTGCCTCCCCCAGCTTGGGACCCAACAGACTAGCTGAAGGACGGGGGGTGGTTTGCAGGAGCCGTGGGGTGGGGGATGCAGCCCCCATTGTGGGGACTGGGGAGGTGGGGCTGGAACAAGTCTATGCCGGTGTCTTTGGGGAGAACGCTCCACCCCCCACACCTTAGATTCTCCCCTGATTGGCCAAGAAGGGGCTGTTGATGGGCAGGAGACTCGTGGAATGAGAAGTAACGGTAGTTTGAACTAGGAAGCCTAGTTCGAACTACCTAGTTCGTGCCCCGTGTAGCCGCGCTGCACGGGGTTCGAACGAGCGGGGTTTTAAAAATGGCGGCTCCCCGCTTATGCAAATGAAGCCCGGGAAATTCAAATCCCGGGCTTCATTTGCAAGTGCTGTATGCCTACATTACCCTCCTAGTTCGAACTAGCGGGGTAGTGTAGACATACCCTCAGGTCCTTGCAGTGCCTGTGCAAGACCGAACCGATAAGCAAGGGGCCATTTGGGGGCTGGGGGCAGTCGCTCTGGGGAGCTGGAACCCCTGGATTTCGCTCTGCAGGCTGCGCCCTAAGCTCCCCTTTGCTCCCCTCATTTGCAGCATGGCCAAACGTTTTCGGCTGTGGTTCAAGAAAGCCCTGAAGATGGCCCCAGGGCCGGTGGGGAGCAGCTTCTCCGTCCCCGCGGGCGGGGAAGCTGGATCCCACCAGCTCGGGGCGACTCGCCCACCGGCCAGGCCCCCCCGGACCTGGCTCCAGAGGCGGCTGGGCAGGCGGGACCCAGCCCAGCGGGGGAGCCGGGTAGGGTGGCTCCGGGGCCTCCTCTGTGGAGAGAAACACCTGCCCCGGGAGCCCAGCCCCCATTACCACCAGGGGGCATCGCCCTGCCCGGCCCCCGGGGACCTGCCAGTCTCCGGGAGCCCCCAGCCCGTCGCTCCCCGCACCAGCCCCTGCAGCTGTGGGTCCAGGTCCGTCAGCAGCAGCGCCTGGGCCTCCAGCTGCAGCCGGGCCACCTCCCGCAGCCGCTCAGACCCAGGTGAGGGGCCGTGAACACGCTGGGCCCAGGGGCTCACCCAGTACCCGGGGGGGGGGCGGGGAGGGGCAGCCCCAGTGTCTGCCCCGCAGCCAGGGCAATGGATGGGGGGGCTGCTTGGCTCTCTTGTTCCTGGTGGGGGCTCTGCTGAGGGCGTTGGCAGATGTGAGGGTGGAAGGGGGATGGGTCCCTGCGAGGGGCGTGTGGGGCCCAACCTGCCCTGGGTCCCTGACATGGGGGCGCGTGACCCCTGCTGGCCGCTGGAGTCACCCTGGTCCCTTCCCTCCCGCACAGAGCCCCCCTGCGCCTCCGCGGAGCTCTGCCAGGAGCGGGTGGACTCCCGGGTGGAGGAAGGGGCCATCTATGACATCGAAGAGCAGCTCCACACCCGGGACACGGTAGGAACCTTCTCCACACGGGGGGGACCCGAGATTGTCCGGCCCCTTCCCAGCACGTCCCCCCCCCTCCGGGAGGGGCTTGTCCCTGGGGATCCCCCTGGGGCCCCTTCTCCTGCATGACCTGGACCCCCCAAGCTGGGGGCTCTTGTCATGCACCAGCTGGGCCCCCACAAGCCTGAGGCAGCAGTTGGGGGGGGGAGTGTGGGTGCTTGGACAACCGGCAGCTCCCACCTCCACTCCTGGGAGACCTGAGCCCTGCAGCTGTCCGTGGGGGGCAGGCAGGCCCCAGGCTCACAGACTCTCTCTGGGGTGCAGAGCCCAGCCGCCCTGCAGCGGTTCCTCTTGGCCATCCCCCTCGCCTGCCTCGCCGCCCTCCAAAGGGGTGAGGACACCCTGGCGCCGCGCTGCTGCAAGGACACCATGATGGCCAGGATCGTTGTAAGCGAGTCGCGGCAGCCGGGAGGAGGGAAGGGGATACGTGGGGTGGACGGGGGTCTGCCTGGGCCATGGCGGCGGGTGGGGGTGCTGGAAACGGGATGGGTGGAGCCAGGAGGGCTGGAGGTGGACATGGGGAGGGTGGGTGGGGATGCTGGAGGAGGGAGGGACACAGAAATGGGGCAGGTCTGGGGTGCCGGACAGGAAGGGGGATTTGGGACAGGGAGGGGTCTCCCCGGGCCATGGGGGGCTGGAAGGGAGCCGAGCGGGCTGCTGGGGATGCGCCTGGGGAGCAGGGATGAGGAGGTTCAGAGGCTGGTCACCAGGGCAGGGAGGGGCAGGAGACGGCCTGGGGACAAGGATTGAGCTGGTCCCGGTTTGGGAGGGGGGTGCTGGGAGGGGCCCTGTGCCGGGCAGGGGGGCTACAGGGCAGCGGGAGGCAGTGGGGTTGGATCCTGCTGGGTGGGGGCGCTGGCCGTGTGAGCGTCTCTTGGGGGCCCAGCCTCACACGCCCCTTTGTCCCCTTGGGTCTCCCAGGAGATCATGGAGGACTCGCCCCCCCCGCTGGTCTTGGCCGACTGCCTCAACGCCGCCTGCAGCCTCAGGTACCGACCCCCCCCCCCCGCCGACTCCCCCAGAGCAGATCCCCTGGCCAGGGAGTGGGAAAGTCTCTGTCTCCTGCTGCTGAATTAACAGTCTCTGCCCCTCTCTCCTGCCAGCACCTTGCAGCCTCCCCTGCGTGCCCAGCTCCTGAGCCCCCTGCTGACGGCGGCCGTGGGACAGACAGTGTCTGGGGACTGGCAGCAGGAGCCCATCCACACACAGGTACGTCCCTCCGGGCCCTGCTCCCGGGCTGGGCTGGAGCTCCAGAGAGGAGGGGGGGGGTGGCAGAGGGAGGGAAGAAGCTGCAGGTTTGGATCCTTCCCTCCAGGGTTCCCGTTGCTCTCCCGGGGGGCCCGTCCCTTCCATGCCCAGCCTGGGCTCCTCCCTGCTCTGCGAGGCGGCTCAGACCCTGCTCAAGGCTGCACCCCGGAGCCAGCGGGTGGCCTGGATCCCCCAACCCCCCTCTGACCCAGGGCTCCCCCTTGTCTTGCAGCAGTTCATCCGGGCCCTTCCCTACGACCTCCAGGCCCTACTGGCGAGCCTCCTCGCCGAGTCCCCAGACACCGCCCGGCTGCAGCTCATAATGGAGGTGAGCCCCATGTGGGGGACGGGGCCATTGTCCCTGCTTCCTCGGGGGGGGGCCGAGAGAGGAGCAGTGTCAGTGGCTGGGGGGGGCACAGTCCGAGAGGAGCCCCAGGCTCTGCCCAGAACCGGCACCTCCCTACGGGTCCTGACCTGCCTCTTTCCCCCCCAGCACCTGAGCCCGTGGCTGGAGTCCCGCCTGCCCCAGGAGCGAGCCAGGGCCCTTGGCAGCACCACGGCCCTGCTGGGAGTCGCCACCACCCTCCCGGGGTTTGACGTAAGTGACCTCGGAGCCGGGGGGTCTGGGGCTGCAGGGAGCGGGGCTGGGAGCGTCCCCGGGAGGCAGAGGCAGGGCCGGGAATGGGCCGGGAATGGGCCGCGTTCTCCTTTCCCCGGGGAGGGGCGACCCTGGGCCCTTCAGGGGGGCTCTTGAGGGACTGGGCCTGGGGACTGGGGAGTGGCCGTCAGTGGATCCCCTTGTTCCACCCCCGGAGTGACCCTTCAGTCGGGGCCATTGCTCAGGGTTGTCTCCTCGCAAGGCCGCCCCGCCCCGCCCCGGGAGGTGTCTCTGTCCGTCCCCCGAGCTCAGACCCGCCTCGGCGGCCGTTTGCATGGGACGTGCAGCCCCAGGATGCTGAGGGACCCCCCCTCTTCTCTCCCCTCAGAACTCCGCCGACTGGCCGAGGATGGGTCACCACGTGGCCCAGCTGGGCCTTTTTATTTCGGACCCATCCGAAGACGTCAGCCGGCTGGCCCGGGAGGGGGTGCACAGCCTGTATCAACTCCTCCTGCACCACAGGGGTAAGGAACCCAGCCGGGACCTGGGCCCCAGGGACACCCTGAGGGTGCCGGCGGCGGGGGGAGGGGACCCAGCCCTTTTCCCCCAGACTGGCCCAAGGGGGGATGCGTCCCTCTGTGTTCCCCTTCTGCCCCCTGTGCCCCTCCATTTGCCCAGGGATGCCTGCAGGGACCCGTGGGAGGGGAAGGGCTCAGACCTGCCAGCAGAATGACCCTGTTGTGTTTCTTGCAGGCCTCAACATCCACCAGGCAGAGGACCTGTGGTGCAGACACTACTACAAAGAAAGATGGGTCCTGGCTCACAGCAACAGCGTGCAGGTGGGAGAGGTAAGAACGCGCTGCCAGGGCAGGGCAGGGCTCGGGGGTGGGGCTGGCTGGGGCCCTCGTGGGGGTAGGAGGGTCTTGGGGGCAGGAGGAAGCTGTGACCCGGGGCAGGGGTTGGGGTGCCGGGTGAGGAGAGCGTCTGGGTGCAGGGTCTGGAAGGGAGTTTGGGGGAGGAGGAAGCTGTTTTAGCCCCAGGAGTTGGGGCCGGGCTCTGGGCCGTCAGCTGAAACCTCCTGTGCTCTTGATTCCAGGTCTTTGGGCAGCTCTTCACAGCAGAGCAGGAGAACTGCTTTTTGGACAAGGCTCTGCTCGCTGCCCGCTCCCCCCTGCGGCGCCCCAGCCAGGCCGGGCTGGTCCTGGCCCACGCCCTGCATGGGCAGGCCCATCAGCTCCTGGAATACATGGTGAGCAGCCGGAGCAGATCAGGAGAGTGGGGCAGGGCCAGGGTCTCCTTCCCATCCCCTCAGGGAGTCCCCCGCCCCTTTCCTCAGGCTGCCCCCACCCCACGTCCCTGCTGGCAGAATCCCTCCTGCCCCTGCGAGCGTCCCTGGGGGTGGGGAGGCTCTGAACACAGAAACTGTCCTAGGAGGCGGGAGGGGGCCGAGGTGTCAGGAGCTCTGGGGGGGGGGGGGGTCAGGAGCTCACCCTGCGGGCCTGACGGGGGGTGACCAGAGAGCAGGGGGGAGGAGGGTGGAAATGCTGGGGGGCCAGTTCCCCTGAGTCCCCAGGGATGAATGTGACGGATTCTGCTTCCCTTGCAGCAGGAAGACACCCAGTGAGAGCAGCAAGAGCTGAGGAGCCAGCAGCTGCGTCCCCCTCCCCCCAACCCTCCCAATTGTATTGAATTGTATTTACATTCTCATTAAACAATGTTTCAAAAAACATTTGGATCAGGCTTGGTCAATAATTTGTAATGGGGGGGCCATTTTGGCAACTGATCAAGGGCCACATTTCTACTGAGGGCTTTGGGGTCTGGGACGGGGTGGTTGGGTGCAGAAGGGAGCTTAGGGGTGGAGCCTGGGTGCAGGGGGGGGGTATGATCTGGGGCGGTGGATAGGGGTGCAGGGTCCAGGAGGGGGTATGGGCGCAGGAGAGGACTCTGGCCTGGGGGAGGGGCTCTAGAGGGGTGCAGGGTCAGGGAGGGAGCTGTGACCTGGGTGAAGGGGGAGCAGAAGGTTTGGGGGAGGGGGTGCGGGTGCCAGAGAGGAGTCTGGCCTGGGGGAGGGGTGTCGGGGGGGGTGCAGGGTCAGGGAGGGAGCTGTGACCTGGGTGAAGGGGGAGCAGAGGGTTTGGGGGAGGGGGTGCGGGTGCCAGAGAGGAGTCTGGCCTGGGGGAGGGGTGTCGGGGGGTGCAGGGTCAGGGAGGGAGCTGTGATCTGAGGGAATGGGGGACGCAGGTTCAGGTGGTCGCCTGGGACAGGCAGTCGGGGAGGGGACGTGGGCGCCAGGGGCAGGCTCTGGCTGCGGAGGTGCCTACCTAGGCAGCTGCGTATGGGGGAGCCCGACTGTCACCTGAGGGGATGGGGGAGCTCAATTTTCAACTGTGGGGAATGGAGGAAATACTGTGGAGTGGAGGGAGCGAGATGGGGGGGCTGAATTGTTCCCGGAGGGGAGATCTCCCTGGCTTGGGGGGGGGGGGGCGTTTCCAGCAAAGCCCTCACATAAGAGGGGGACAGACGGGGGGAGGGAGAGGACGGGGATGGGCAGGGCAGGTGGAAATGGGGAGGGGCAGGAGAAGGGAAGGGGGAGGAGATGGAGGAGAGCCGGGGATAGGAGTGGGGGCGGGGATGAGGAGCAGGACAGAGGCAGGGCAGTGGTGGTGATGGCTGAGCGATGAGAACAGCTCGCAGGGAGCTTAAAGCCAGCAGATGCTTTTCGGCAGAGTTGCCATTTGCCCTGGCGGCTTTGCCAGAATAGCTGTGCCAGCGGGGGGGGGGGGGGGGAGCTTTTGCCACTCACCCAAGCCAAGCCAGCTGTGGCGGCAAAGCCTTGTGATGTAACCTAAGCCCTTGGCAAGGTCGGGATCAACCTGCTCTGACAATTTCTCGGACCGGCGGGATGAGAAACAAGGATCGTGCAGGGAGATGGGGATGACTAGGAAGCGAATCCAGGTGTGGGGGGAATATCCTGGGTTGGAGGGTCAGTCGATACCCCCGCCTGCCACTGTCTGCCGGGGCTCTGCCCGCAAGATGGAACCAACAGCTGAGTTTGCTTTTCTGCCCCGTCGTGGGCACAAAAGGCCCAGAGCAGCCTCCTGCTATCTTGGAGGAAAGGGGCCAAAGTTCAGGAAGCAGGTGCCAGGCTGGAATCCGCGAGCTCCGCTTTTGCTTTGCCCTTCCTGGAAGCTGGGCTGCAGGTGAGTGGCGGTTTCATCTCTGCTCTTGGGGTGTTTCTTGTGGGTTCCGAGTGTGGATCTGAGAGGGGCTGCGCAGGGGCAGTGTCATGAACGAGCTGTAAGCGTTACAGCCCCTTCTGCGCAGGCTGGCTCCAGCCTCCCGTCTGTCTCCAAGCCCTGGGGGAGAGGCGGGAGGCCAGCAGCATGGCCTAGTGGAGGGGGCAGGGGGTTGGGCGTAAGAACTCCCGGGTTCTAATCTAATGCCACCTAGTGACTAAGGCACAGAGTTGTGTGTTAGACCCTTGCTCCGCAATTCTGTGCTCACTCTCGCGCTGGTGACCTTGGAGAGGCCTTTCAGGTCTCCCTTTCCCTGTCCATCAAAGGCAGGCAAGTGCGATGTAATGCCCTGGAGCAAGTGCTTTGGGACGTGTCGCACAAGTGTGCCTGGCTTACAAGCGTGTCAGCACAGCTGTGTAAAAGCGTGACGAGGGCTTTGAGATCGATGCCGAAGGCGTGTGAGGCTGTAGCTGGCCAAGTGACAGGGAAATGAAAGGTCGGAGTTTGGTCAGTTAGATTTTATGGTAATACACTGAGACGAAGCACTTTGGGCGTATATACGATAATGTCTTTCCAAGTGCGTTAGTTCAAGCCGTGTCCTAGGAGCCAAGAGGTGAGACAAACATGCTTGGTCCTGTCTCGGTGCAGGGGTGGACTAGATCAGTGCTTCTCGACCAGTGGTACGAGTCCCCTTAAAGGTACTCAAGAGATGTCTGGGGGACACGTCAACACAACTGAAATTTGGAGAAAACTGAATTTTAGTTTTCAGTTTGACAGCGCTTTATTCTTTTTGTACCTTTTACACCCAAAAATGCCATCGCCCGCCCGGCTACGATGCAGTTGTTTAAACAAATGTGTTGCAACGGTAGAAAAAAATTGTGTGTGTCTGAAAACTGTAGGTACTGGGGGTACTTACAAATTTTTTTTTAAAGGGGGTACATTATAAAAAAAGTTTGCGAAACACTGGACCTATCATGGTCCCTTCCACTCAGACTTTTCTATGATTCTGTGACAGGGGTGGGCGATAATTTTCAGAAGGGGGCCACTTAATTGATTTTGGTATGGGGTCATAGGCCGGCTCCATCCACAGAAGGGGCGGAGCCTGAGGCAGAAAGGACTAGCCCACCCTCAGAGTTCTCCGCGGCTGAGGCTTTCAATTAAAAGCACAGAAAAGAGCTCACAGCTTTGCCACTACTGGCAGCTGTCCAGCGTGGCTACAGCTTTTTAAAGGGCTGGTGGCTCTCGCCCCTGCCGTAACCCTGAGCCGTGAATCATTTAAAATTGGATCCTGCTGCCTGAGTCACCACTTAGAATTCGGCGGCATGGGCAGCAGGATCTAAACACAAAGTGGCCAGATCACAGTGTTAGGTGGGTTGCATCTTACCCAGCCCTGTTCTCTGAGCTGGTTTCGAAACCTCCGTGTCCTCCTTATGGTCTGACAGCTGCAGATTTACTGCCTGTCTCTCCTCTCATGGCCCAGCCTAGCCGCAGCTAATGGACTAACTCAGGTTAGCATCACCTGCTCTGTCTTGGTGACTCTTCACAGCTGAACAGCCTATAAGGCATCGTGCTGGTCTTCTGATCTCTTGGTGACTCCTCTGCGTTCTGTTTATTTCTTTCTCCCTAGCTGGCCGATTGAGTCAAGCCCTGTCAGTGCGTGAAGGCCCCAGGAATTACGAGTGCGATGGTCTCCCATGCCCAAGGTAATCGGCTGGCTAGTAATGGATGGGCTGCTTGGTTATCAGGTTAGGCTGCACAAGCCAGGTCTATGGGACCCCATGGCCAGCTGGCACCTAGTTCACAGGGAGGCAGCTGTACTAATCTGAAAATGGCTGGAGGACACCACCATCATTAGGCTCCAGAGTTACAGCACTCGCTCCTCGTCCGAGGCAGGCAGCACAGCTTAGCAGCTCATTGGGACGTCGCCTTTTTAGTTGTGAGATCTGGGCACTTTAGAATGGCTGTAGCTATTTAGCAAAGGTGCACAGCTATTGGCATGGGGGTTTCCAGCTTTATTCACCTAGGTGGCTGATTCCAGGAAGCAAGGGTGTGTGTGTGGGGGGGAGGGGGGAGTCCTGTACAGAGGGTTCCCTGGCCCCTCTGCTTCCATGGCTGTGCAACTGCCACCAGGTGGATTAGAACCTGGGACTTTTGGAGCTTAGGACAGGAGCTGCTATAGCTTGAGTTATAAGTCAGTTGCCTCTCAGCACAGGCTGAAGAGCTCCCTTGTAATAATTGCTTGCTGGAAGTGCTCTCAGTGCCACTCCATAGGATAGTGACCCACATCAGGTGTGTGGGTTACAGCTGCAGGCCTGCTCCCAGCATGCGGATCTGCTCTCTGGGCGGCGTCTATAACTCTGTGGCTGCAGCCCTGCTCCCAGGACTGGATCTGCTCTCTGCCCATAGGCGTGCGCAGCACATTTCATTAGGGTGTGCAGCCAAAGAATGTTTTTAAATGTACTCTTTGACCCCCATTAGCCACACCCCCTGACTCCCATTAGCCACGCCCCCTGACCCCCATTAGCCACGCCCCCTGACCCCCATTAGCCACGCCTCTGGAGGTAACACTTTCAGGGCAATATGGACACATGACCAGAAATAAAAGGTGTCATGTGACCTCCCCCCCCCCAAGGACTTTTCCCACCATCCTCTTACCAATAGGGATTAGTTTGGCCCTCACCAAACCCCCCCTCGTGCAACGATCCTGCAATTGCATTAACCCAACGTGTGAGACATTAACTCGGGGGGTGGGGAGGCTGGGGGAAGTGTTCCCTCTAAGAGTTTCCTCCCATGAGCACAATACATTTTGTGTTGTGCACCAGTACTGAGTTTGTGGCTTGTTTGGATGTGCCATGGTGGCACCCAAGTTATTCATAAATATCTTATGAACCACTTACCTGTCCCCTCTGCTGCCCTGTCTCCTTCCCTTCCTCCATCAGCTCCCCTGGTGCCTGCTGCCCCCCCAACCCCTCACCCACCTCTGCTGTCCTGACTCCTGCCCTTCTCACGGCCCTCGGCCTTCCCGAGACCTGCCCCCTCCAGCAGCCTTTCTCTCCCCCCCTGTGCCCACTCCTCCAGTAGCCCCACTCTGACCATGTGAGCTACCCCTCCTCATCCCCTTTCCTAACACCCCCCTCTACACACCTGTCCTGCCTCTCTCCTCTGGTGCTGGTCCCTCCCCTGCAGGTGTCTGCCCTTCTGCTTCACCCCCCGGACTCCCCTGGCACCTGCACCTTCCCTTACCCTTGCACCCTCTTGGTGCCTTCCCCTTCCCTCACTGCCCCTGCCCACTTTGCCCACTCCCTCACCACCCTCTGCCCCCGTTCCCCTCATGCCCCTGTGCCTTTACACGTGCCTTGCTCCATCTCCGCCTTCCTCATGCCCACCCCTTCTTTCAAGCCTTCTCCCAGCACCTCCCCTTCTCCCCTCTAGCCCCCAAAGCCCTTCCCCTCTCCTCTCCTAGCATCATCCTGTCCCCCCCCCCCCCCCCACTGACACCTCCCCTCCTGCCCTTTTCCTCATTGTCTCCACTTGGCCCCCGGGCATTTGTCTCTCTCCTACACCCTGACCCTTGGTGCCTTCCCCTTTCATCTCCTGACCTGCCCCCCTCCCCTCAGCACAAGCCCTTTCCTCTCTGACCCTTACCCCCTATTTTTCCCTCCTCTTCCAGCAGCTGCCAGCTGGTCTGTAACAGAGTTCTAGGGTCGCCCTGACTGTGTCACCCTTCTGGTGCTCCCCCTACTCTGTCTGTCTTAGGTTTCTCAGCCCCCTTTTGGGCCACAAACCCCCACCCCGCAGTCTCAGGTTCCCAAAGTTCCGGCAGTCCCCATCACTTGGTGCCTGCGCTGGGTCTGACTCGTAGGGTTGCGAGGTAGACCCTCCCCCCAAAAAACGGACACACTTGATCCTGGGCAGGGGGGAGGGAGGAAGAGGGACTGGCTGGGGGGGGGGCAGGAACTGGCTGGAAGGAAGAGGGGATGGGAAGCAGCTCTGGGGGGGAAGGGCCAGATCCTGACCCTGGCCCCCCCTTATCCCTCCCCGAGGCCAGTCATGCTGCCTCTGACCCCCTTCCTCCCTGAGGCCAGTCGCACTGCCCCCGATCCTGACCCCGGCCTCCCCTTCTCCCTCTCCGAGGCCAGTCATGCTGCCTCTGACCCCCTTCCTCCCTGAGGCCAGTTGCACTGCCCCCGATCCTGACCCCGGCCTCCCCTTCTCCCTCCCCGAGGCCAGCCCTGCTCCCCAGCTCAGTGCGGGCCCCTGCTCTCTCCTTAGCTCAGTCCCACTCTGCCGACCCTGGCTCCCTCCTGGCTCCCTGCTCTGCCAGTCAGGCTGAACTGGGACTTTAGCCTCTCCCCGTTGTTCCTGGGGACTGTCAGTCTCAGGATTTTGATCTCTCATTTCCCCTGCCTTTCACTGAGTTTCAGTAAGGAGCTAGCAGCAATAATGCCTCTACTTTTTCCCCCACTCCTGTGCGGAATACATTTTGTTATGTGCACCAAGGCATGCACGGATGTGCACTGTTACGTCACGTGGAGTTTCACAGCATGGGAAGAAATCAGTGGAAATACAGAGAGCTTGAGTAGTTGCAAGTGTCCATTTTATTGCATAGCACGGAGCTAGCTAGAAAAAACCCAAACCAGCTGGGCTGACCCCCAGTGACCTAACGCAGTTACTATAACAACAAGATCTATGTCTACACCCAGTACACCACATGCACCACCACTAGAAACACATGCTACCGGCTAGCAAACTGGGCAGCATTTGAATGTCTCCTGGCTGGCCGCCCAAGAGCTCAGCTTGCAGGGAACACTGGCTAACCGTCCCCTTCCACCTGGAGAAGGGAGAGACAGGAAAGCAGCAACAGAGCATCTGCCTGGGGGAAGCCCGAATCCCATGCAGGAGTGGAGCCCTGTTCCTTGTTCCAGGCCCTTGCTAGAGTCCCCTCCTGTAGCTGCAGCTATGGCCGGCAGTTTTAAAAGCGGACTTACGCTGGCCCTGCAACCCGAGCGACTCTGTCAGTGGGTGCTTATCACTCCATCACCTCGAGCTGTTTAAGCAGCTTGTTTAACCAAGGAGGGAGGGAAAGGGAAACCTTTGGCCATTTGAGGGTTGCGTGCCAATGGAGGGAAAGGGGATGGATAAAAAGGGGCTGAGCACACGGTACTGCCTCTTTTTAAACCCAGGCCCAAAGATGTCCTGGAATTCTGGGCCACTGGCCTGAAGGAGATGGTCAAACTGCCTGGCAGCTGGACTTTTGGAGTCTTGTTATTCCTGGGCTCCTGGTAGCGATGGCTCCCATTCCAGGGGATTCCTGCCAGGTAGTTTACCTCAGACAGCAGCTTTTATTCCCCCGTGTCACTTCTCCCAGTATCTGAGACTTTGGTCATGGGGATCAAGCATTTAACATGATTCCAAGAGGAACCGGATGGTTCATCTAGCGAGCCAGGCTCGCCGATATTTGAGTAGTTAATAAAAATCCCTAGTTGCTGTGTGTAGGTCTAAAAAGGGAAGCTTAGTATCATTAGTCTTATTTTACAGACAGGGAATAACCTCTCCAAAGAGCACCCTGTGGGAGAGGCAGGAATAGAACCCAGGTTTCCTGATACCACAGTCAGGGCTTTGTTACCAGGCTACATCCTGTACTAGAAAGGATGGGCCTGAAGCATGGGCCTGGTGTAAGGCCTGAGGCCTGAACCAAAGTAAGCAAGAGTTAGCTGAAGAGAAACAGACAGGTCGTGTCAAAAGCAGACGGTTGCCTGAAAGTCTTGGGACTTAACCCTAACTGTCTTGCCTGGAAAGGTTGAAACCATAGACAAAAGGTCCTAGAAAGTCTCCAGGAATGCTAGAGAAGCAGGAAGCGAGTTGACAGGAGGCCAGGAAAGAAAATGGAAACAGAATTTGAGGTTTTGAATTGGAAGCAGTGATGTGCCTGTTGTGTGATCATGCCTGGAAGATGTGAATTAAGCCAGGAACCTGGGCAAGCAGAATCCAGCGACGTTCTTGGCTAGGGAAAGACTAAATCTTGGAACAAGAGAGATGTGAGTAGAACAGGGAATTTTTAGTCAGACGCTACTAGGTTATTTTCTTTATTTTTTTAGTTTGTTGGACTTCTTTTTGCTAAGCACATGTAACTATCCCCCTTTACCCTGGAACTCTTCAAACTGAATCCCAGGGAAGCGATTTTCTGTGTTTTAATCTTTCTTTTTTCAGTTTCTTTGTAACACCTAGCAACCAAGTAGATACGCTGGAGGGCAGTAGATATGCTGGAGGGCAGGGATAGGGTCCAGAGTGACCTAGACAGATTAGAGGATTGGGCCAAAAGAAATCTGATGAGGTTCAACAAGGACAAGTGCAGAGTCCTGCACTTGGGATGGAAGAATCCCGAGCATAGTTCAGGCTGGGGACCGACTGGCTAAGTAGCAGTTCAGCAGAAAAGGACCTGAGAAGCTGGATATGAGTCAACAGTGTGACCTTGTAGCCAAGAAACCTAATGGCATATTAGGGTGCATTAGGAGGAGCATTGCCAGCAGATCCAGAGAAGTGATTATTCCCCTTCATTCGGCTCTGGTGAGGCCACATCTGGCGTATTGTGTCCAGTTCTGGGGCCCCCACTATAGAAAGGATGTGGACGCATTGGAGAGGGTCCAGCGGAGGGCGACCAAAATGATTAGGGGGCTGGAGCGCATGACCTATGAGGAGAGACTGAGGGATTTGGGTTTGTTTAGTCTGCAGAAGAGAAGAGCGAGGGGGGATTTGATAGCAGCCTTCAACTTCCTGAAGGGAGGTTCCAAAGAGGATGGAGAGAGGCTGTTCACAGTAGTGACGGATGGCAGAACAAGGAGAAATGCTCTCAAGTTACAATGGGGAAGGTCTAGGTTGGATATTAGGAAAAACTATTTCCCTAGGAGGGTAGGGAAACACTGAGATGGGTTCCCTAGGGAGGTGGTGGAATCTGCATCCCTAGAGGTTTTTAAGTCTTGGCTTGACAAAGCCCTGGATGGGTTGATTTAGTTGGGATAGGTCCTGCCTTGGGCAGGGGCTGGACTTGATGACTCCTGAGGTCTCTTCCAGCTCTATGGTTCTATGATTCTAAGTAATGTTTCACCAAGTGTATTTGTTTTGTTAATAGACGTCACATTTTTAAAACCATGATCTGATTCCTGCATCCTAGAGGGCGGAAGGTTCTGTATGCACGTGCCTAAGACAGCAAGCCATACTTCTAGGAGAAATTACAGGTTTTCAAGCTCTCTCTGGAGGGAGTGTCAAGGACAAGGAAGGTACCCCACAGGAGGGAATTCTGAAATGCGCCTGTCTGGTTCTCAAAGGGGTTTGTGGATTTGGATGATGGCAGCAACACCAACACAAGCCTCCAGTGGCAGGGTATTTTAAAGTCTCTTGTGGGCCCCCACCTTCTGCACTTGGAGTGCCAGAGTGGGAAACAGCCTTGACATGACCCCTCTCCAATTTATCAACATCCATCTGGAATTCTGGTCACCAGAGCTGGGCACAGAACTCCAGCAGCAGAAGTTCAAGTGCCGAATAAAGAGGCTAAGTCGGTTCCCCACTCTGGCACTTGGAGTGCAGAAGGTGTGGGCCCAAAAGAGACCTTAAAATACCGTGTCTCTATGGGCTTCTGCTTCAAAACTCCCCAAGGTCACAGATTCCCTGAGCTTAGGAGGGTTGCTGCCTCTACCCAAGTGGAAAAAAACTTTTTCTTCTTGAACGCAGGAAGAAGTCACTTGGGAACGTATTCCAGAAGGGTACCCCAAACTCTTTTACACAAGAGCCAAAAGAATTCTGATGAGGTTCAACAAGGACAAGTGCGGAGTCCTGCACTTGGGACAGAAGAATCCCAAGCATTGTTACAGGCCTGGGACCAACCAGCTAAGTAGTAGTTCTGCAGAAAAGGACCTGGGGGTTACAGTGGATGAGAAGCTGGATATGAGTCAACAGTGTGCCCTTGTAGCCAAGAAGGCTAATGGCATATTAGGTTGCATTAGGAGGAGCATTGCCAGCAGATCCAGAGATGTCATTATTCCCTTTTATTTAGCACTTGGAAAGAAAAAAAGAAAAATGAAAACAAACTGTAATTTCTGATAGCTGTCCTCTTAGTCTTAGGCAGGTATACACAGACCTCCTATTACTTTCCAGGATACAAAATCAGATCATAGCCTTAAAATAGGTGATTATATTAAGAAAACAAAAAGGTATTCATTTGTAAAGCTGACTTGGCTGCTAGGAGTTATAGCGCAACTGAGAAAAGAACAGATTAAAACACAGACAATTGCATCCCTGGGATTCAGTTTAAAGTTATAGTGGGGAGAGGAGGGGATATGGATTTAGCACAGAGGAGTTTAACCAAACAACAAAACAAAAAAATAACCTGATCGCATCTAAATAAACATTCTCTATCTACTCAAGTATCCACACTTCCAAGGTCCAGTCCAATTCTAGGCCCAGGTATTCTTTTTTTTAGGCATGATGTCCCTGCCCAGTTCAATTCATCCCCCCCCTCATCCCCTTCCGCAGCTCCAGGATTAAACTCACAAAGAAAAACAGCAGACAGATTCCCTTTTAATGCAGATCTGAACTCCCTGCCAACACTTTCTAGCTAGCTAGGTTTAACCCTTTAGTCACTGAATACTGGGATGTTCAGAAAAGAACAGTGGGCCTCCCATCCATCACAGAAGCGAGACAGCCTCTTTACTCCTGCTCAAGCGTTTCCTGTTTATACATCCCAGAATTACAATAGCTTTTTAAGCCCCAACGCCACAATGGGAGCTCATGTTCTGCTGATTACCCACCATGACCTCTACATCTCTTTTCCCCGCCCTGCAAGTCTGGCCCACAGAACCATGGGAAGTGGCATAGGCTAGCCTGGGCCAGGGCAAAGGAACACGTGGGCCTTTCTCTTCTCCATCTCTCCCTCTGCATTGCACAGCAGGGCGCAGGAGTGCCAGGGGGCTCTGTGGACGCTGTTTGGCTTAATGCCAGCGAAAGCAGGGTCTACAGGAGTACTTACGGGCTCCTAGTGTTAAGAGCTGTGATGTGGTTGCCTCAGCAGCGTGGCTCAGTGCTTCTGTTCTTGGAGCTCTGGTGTTATCAGTGGTCAGTGCAGGTAACGCAGCCTGCTCCTGCTGCAGATCTCGCTGTTATGCACAAAGACCGACCACAGGCACCGTCTGGTGACAGAGGCACTTGGCCAGGTTTATAGCCGTGAAGTCACAGATCTAGTGCCCTGGATTTGCGGTTACGCGTGCACCAACTCAAGTGCTCCAGGATGAGGAGCAATTCAGTCAGTAAGTCTCTGTTGTCCCTTTGGCCATGCAAAGGGGGTAAGGCCAGGCATCCCAATATTTATAGCCTAAAATAAACTTGTCTGGTTTCGGACATTTGTTTGCTCCCTCCCCTTGTACCTAGTACCTTGAACCGAAAATATTAGCGGAGACACTGTTGAGCATCCACTGCGGATGCGCTCGGTGAGGCTAATCTTCGTGTTTTACCTCATCCCCGTTGCAGGGTTCCAGACCAAGGAGGATATCTACTGCCTCGCTTTAGCGAAGGCCCTGTACACTGTGCCCACGCCAGTGACTGCTGGGTTTTATGCACCATGGGGACATTGCAAAAACCTGCTCTTACACAAAATCAAGGGTGAGTACTGCCCCGGGGAACGTAAGACGGGGAAGGAACCTTGTGGGGATGGGGATTAGTGGATGACAACTATCTCCAAAGAGCCAGAGCCACCCGTACTCATTTGCCGATTATGCAATCGCATAGGGGACCTGAAAATTTGGAGCAGCACTGGGTTTTCATGTCCACTCCACCCACCTGCCTCTTCCTATCCATGGTCTGTGGCTCTGCTTCCTCCAGCAGCAGAAGTTCTAGAAGATCTAGTTAATTTACAAGTGACAAAGTCTGCTCGAGCTACTGGCAGAACATCAACGACATGGTAATGAAGCCATTTAACAGGCATTTGCCAACCTCTGCTAAATGTTTGCTGAATTTACTGTGAGAGTCGACAGGACCTTAGTTTAAAATGTGTTTGTTTATTAGTGTGTGGATGAGGATTATAAAATCACATCGCTAAAAATTCAACATCCATCTGGGCTGCTGTTGGGCAGATGGGCACCAGTTTAATAGTACGGCGTAGGATCCCATCAATCCTAAGGATGGCTTTGCCAAGAGCTACCCATTCTTGATTGCTTCCCAGAAGGGAGGGATTGTGAAGCTGGAAGACCCTTCAGGAGGAGAGATTTAAGGCACTGCCAGGTACCTAACATATCTTCCTCTTTTATCTCAGAGAACATGGAAAACGAATCGAAGAAGAAAGACCAGGAGGAATTTCAGCGGACGCAGAAGATGCAGCGTGACAACACTGGCCGGGATCTACTCAAGCTCCTGTTACTCATGATCTTCTACCGGCCGGTCCTGACGGAGCAGCAGAAGTGGAGAAGGAACGTGAAACACGTATTCATCCATTTCAGCGCCTGGGAGTACGCGGGCTGCGACCAGCTCTGGGCAGGCCTCATTACCACACTGTGCGACGGCATCGAAAGCCACTTTGGTCGCCTACCCATGAGCATTTACAGGACCATAGACAGGAAATGTAGCATCATCGAAAGACCAGGGGATCAGGAATGGGTTAGCAAGAAGTTCCTCTTCCTCCCGCTGTGGGTGGCTGTGATCCTTTTGATCATGGTAGCTATTGGGGTGGGTGGTCTCCTCCTAGTGTTTGGGATCCCCATCGGGGATGCCTCGGGAGACGCCATAGCTGTCGTGGAAGGCATTGGGGTGACGGCTGTCAGCGTCTCTGCAGCAGCTGCCATACGGCTCACTATCACAGTGGTACGAAACATTATTGTCACCCAGAAGAGCCAGCTGGAGAGACAGATGAACCAGACGGCTCTCAGCGCATAGCTGGGCTTCATGAGCTTCGTGAAAAGCGAAGTCAGGACAATCACTGGGTTCCTGAAGTACATGGAGATCTTCCAGCGGCGGAAGCTGCGGGTGGTGCTGGAGATCACCCACTTGGATACATGCAGCCCTGACAAGGTGGTGGGCGTCCTTGATGCCATGAACATTCTCCTCTCAGACGATGACGCCCCTTTCATCTCCATCCTGGCTGTTGACTCCAGCATCATTGTCGACTGCGTGGAGAGCTCCAAGTATATGAGAGGTATGGCCAACAACGGCTACGAGTTCTTAAACCGCATCGTCACCCTGCCCTTCTCTGTCCCTCGGATGGACTGCGACACCAAGCGGAGGCTGATCAGGAATATCATCGCGCGCAAGGAGCAGCTAGAGGCAGAGGTCGGCTTCCGGCAGGATGGCAAGATGGAAGCCAGCTCTGACTTCCTCAACATCTCTCGCTACCATTCGGCCAACCACGATGCCCAGAATCCAGTTGCAGAGGACAGCCAGATACCTCTCATGGTTGGAACCCCAGCGCTGGGAACCGGCAGCTGCGGGAAAGGTATCCGAGCCAAAGACCTCATTCAAGATGCTTTCGACTACCTCCTGGATGACGCCTTGAAGGAATTCATGACAGACAACGTGGTGCAGATGCGGCGCATCGTGAACACCGTCACCATCACCATCAGGCTGCTGGCGAGTAACATCCCCAAGGATGAAGTGTGTCCGAAGAAGGTGGTGGAATGGGTGCTCCTTGCCAACCAGTGGCCGTGCCGTCTGAGCTGGCTCTTGCAGTGCATCGAGGATGAGGAGCAGAGGAGCCGAATGGGCAGCTGCCATAGAAGCCCGCTCCGCCCCGACATGTCTCTGTGGGAGGTCTACGAGAAGTACATGGAAGAGCTGGACATGCTGAAAGGCCAGATGGAAAAGCTGCTGGAACTGGACCAGGATCCCGAGCTGTTCCACACTTTCCTGTGCGGCAGGTTTCGGGTGGAGGAGGCCCTCTTCTACCTCCCCTTCACGGTCAATTTGGACCCATCCCTGAAAAGACAGATGGAGCTGCAACGTGGCAGCCACAGACTGAAACGGACAAAGAAATTCGACAAGCTCAGCACCTGCACTCTGCTGGGTATGACGGTGGAGGATGTCTGCCGAGAGGTGGGTCACCCTTGGGTTTCCTTCCTTCGAGCAGGGCCAGCTGTCGATAGAATGTCCATGCCTCTTCATCGCAAGAAGCATGTCATTCATGTGACAGCAGCTGCCCACAGATGATGGCTACAGGCAGAGCCATCTTTGCAAATCGTGGGGCCCTGAATAATTGAGGGCCCTTCTGCAGGATTGCCTGGGCCTTTTCCCCTCATGCAGCTTCTGCTGGAGGTCTGGTCGTTCCTACTACCTCCCTACCCCAAGCAGGGCTCAGGAACTAGAGCAGAGTTGCAGATCCTCTCTGCTTGCTAGCTTGCTGCTGCTGCTGATTTGAACCCCGTAGCAGATTTGAACCTAGGCCCTCTAGGAGTGTGTCTAAACTACATGGCTCCGTCGACGGAGCCATGTAGATGAGGCTGATCGGCAGAGGGAAATGAAGCTGCGATTTAAATAATCGTGGCTTCATTTAAATTTAAATGGCTGCCGCGCTCTGCCGACCAGCTGATGATCAGCTGTTTGTCGGCAGATCGGGGCAGTCTGGACGCTTCCCCGTCGACGTGAAAGCCCTTTGTCGACCTCCCCGGTAAACCTCATCCCACGAGGCATCAGGGGGAGGTCGACAAAGGGCTTTCATGTCGACGGGAGCGTCCACACTGCCCCGATCTGCCGACAAACAGCTGATCATCAGCTGGTCGGCAGAGCGCGGCAGCCATTTAAATTTAAATGAAGCCGCGATTATTTAAATCGCGGCTTCATTTCCCTCTGCCGATCAGCCTCATCTACATGGCTCCATCGATGGAGCCATGTAGTTTAGACACACCCCTAGAGGCCTCGACAGCTGGAGCCATGAAGGCAGCTGGCTCCCAGCTTAGGATGTAGAGCTCCCTTGTTCTTATCTCTGGCTGTAAGAGGTCCAATTGCCACACGAAGGGACAGTGAACCACACACACTAGGTGTGTGGATTACACTGCCAGCTGAGAGGAGCACGTGGGGGAGGGCGAAGGGAAAAGCCCTGCAGCAGACAGGACACAGCGTCCCCAGAGACGAACCGGCAGAGGCATATCCTCAGACATACAAGAACACATGGCTGCTGCATTGGGGAACTCAAAAATTTGGTGCCCAAATTTTCCGGTGCCCTATGCAGCTACATATTTCCCATGGGCCTAGGGACAGCCCTGACTACGGGCCCCAGAGCTGGGAGAAAACTGTCCCACATAACTGGTGCATAACTGGAGGGAGAGGAGCGAGAACTAGTGGGGGTAGGATGTTGAGGGGAACAGGCGGTGTGGGATGGGGGCTTTCGGGGAAGGCACAGTGTGGGTTTGAGGCCTCAGGAGTAGGGGGGGCACATGAGGGGGAATGGGCAGAGTGAGGATGAGGGGGAAAGGGTGATGTAGGGGGCAAGGCCACAGTCCGGGTTCTGCTAGTTCCCCCACTTTCTGCTGCTCCTGACTCTTGGTTTTCACAAAAAATTTCTTCTTGGAACAACTCGGTTCCTTGCAGCTCTTTCCTCCAACCCCGAAGCCATTGGCTGGCTCTCCCCGGGTTCATCCTTTATGCTCTGAAGTGACTTGGGTCGGTTTTAAGACTGGGAGACCCGTAGCTGTCTGTTATGCACTCCAGAGAGAAGCGAGGTAAAAACATAAATACTCTTGCTGGAGGCCTGCAGCGTAATACCCCTTATCCAGAATAACACACAAGAACCCTGAGGCTATGTCTACACTGCTAGCTTTTGCCTGCAGAGAGCATGCTAATGAGTGCCAAGAAGTTTCTAATGAGTGCTTCATTAGCATACTCTCTGCCTGCAAAGGCCCGCAGTGTAGATATAGCCTTAGGTCGAGAGGCCCAACTCCACCCCCGTCAGGCTGACTGCATGCTTCCCTCCAGCCTACAAGCAGGGTCAGGAAACCTTCCCTCTTCATTTCAACACACCCCTCCAGTGGTCCCTGCATTGCTAGCTTTTGCCTGCAGAGAGCATGCTATTTCCCCTGCCGTGCCAACTTGCTCAGCGGTGCCCCTAGCAGAATCCAAGCACACGGCAGTGGGGTGTGCAGGGTACCATACCTGGCCCCACAGCCGGCCGGCCCGCCTTGTTTGCTAGAATCTGAGCAAGCCCAGACAGGTTCCTCTCGGGAGCTATAGCGGACCCTTCCTAAAAACGTGTTTGGCGACATGTTCAGTAGATGCACGGCACTAACGGGTGCTCCCACTTCTCTTCCAGATGGACACAATCGGCTTGAAGGAGGAAAACGTCCCGCTGTACAAACAGAGGCTCAGGGACCATAATCTCAACGGGCGCGCGCTGGTCTATAGTGACAACACTGAAATCAAAGAGGCCCTGCACATGAGTCTTGGCGAATGGACCCTCTTTAGCATCCACTTCCTTGGAGTGTTTCCCCCGGCAAATTTGGCCTCTTCTGTGGTATCCCCCGTCCCGTTCCACGTCAGGCCAGAGGCTCTGAAGAACATGGTTGCCTTAAGAGAGACTGTGGCGAGAGGGAGCAAGCTCTCTCTGAACAGCTCCAGGGAAGATCTTTGGGAAAAGAGAAAACTCTGAATCCTGAACACAGAGGTGAAAGTGCCCTGGTGCGCAGCTCCAGCAAGAACTGCAAAGACCTGGGCTGCAATAGGACAGTACCTGTGAGAAACTGTAAAGTTACTTTCACGGCCGCCTGTACAAAACCAGAAGCAAGATCGGGGCTTTCGCCCCACGGGGCTCACCTCCATGATCAGCTGGAGCCGGGCGGTGTCTGGGGACTCGGCGAGGAGGCTCGCCAGTAGGGCCTGGAGGTCGTAGGGAAGGGCCCGGATGAACTGCTGCAAGACAAGGGGGAGACCTGGGTCAGAGGGTTGGGGAATCCAGGCCACCCGCTGGCTCCGGGGTGCAGCCTTGAGCAGGGTCTGAGCCGCCTCGCAGAGCAGGGAGGAGCCCAGGCTGGGCATGGAAGGGACGGGCCCCCCGGGAGAGCAACGGGAAACCTGGAGGGAAGGATCCAAACCTGCAGCTTCTTCCCGCCCTCTGCCCGCCCCCCCCCCCCCCACTCCTCTCTGGAGCTCCAGCCCAGCCCGGGAGCAGGGCCCGGAGGGACGTACCTGAGTGTGGATGGGCTCCTGCTGCCAGTCCCCAGACACTGTCTGTCCTACGGCCGCTGTCAGCAGGGGGCTCAGGAGCTGGGCCCGCAGGGGAGGCTGCAAGGTGCTGGCAGGAGAGAGGGGCAGAGGCTGTTAATTCAGCAGCAGGAGACAGAGACTTTCCCACTCCCTGGCCAGGGGATCTGCTCTGGGGGGAGTCGGCGGGGGGGGGGGGGGGGATCGGTACCTGAGGCTGCAGGCGGCGTTGAGGCAGTCGGCCAAGACCAGCGGGGGGGCGAGTCCTCCATGATCTCCTGTGAGACCCAAGGAGACAAAGGGGCGTGTGAGGCTGGGCCCCCAAGAGACGCTCACGCGGCCAGCGCCCCCACCCAGCAGGATCCAACCCCACTGCCTCCCGCTGCCCTGTAGCCCCCCTGCCCGGCACAGGGCCCCTCCCAGCACCCCCCTCCCAAACCGGGACCAGCTCAATCCTTGTCCCCAGGCCGTCTCCTGCCCCTCCCTGCCCTGGTGACCAGCCTCTGAACCTCCTCATCCCTGCTCCCCAGGCGCATCCCCAGCAGCCCGCTCGGCTCCCTTCCAGCCCCCCATGGCCCGGGGAGACCCCTCCCTGTCCCGAATCCCCCTTCCTGTCCGGCACCCCAGACCTGCCCCATTTCTGTGTCCCACCCTCCTCCAGCATCCCCACCCACCCTCCCCATGTCCACCTCCAGCCCTCCTGGCTCCACCCATCCCGTTTCCAGCACCCCCACCCGCCGCCATGGCCCAGGCAGACCCCTGTCCACCCCACGTATCCCCTCCCCTCCTCCCGGCTGCCGCGACTCGCTTACAACGATCCTGGCCATCATGGTGTCCTTGCAGCAGCGCGGCGCCAGGGTGTCCTCGCCCCTTTGGAGGGCGGCGAGGCAGGCGAGGGGGATGGCCAAGAGGAACCGCTGCAGGGCGGCTGGGCTCTGCACCCCAGAGAGAGTCTGTGAGCCTGGGGCCTGCCTGCCCCCCACGGACAGCTGCAGGGCTCAGGTCTCCCAGGAGTGGAGCTGGGAGCTGCTGGTTGTCCAAGCACCCACACTCCCCCCCCAACTGCTGCCTCAGGCTTGTGGGGGCCCAGCTGGTGCATGACAAGAGCCCCCAGCTTGGGGGGTCCAGGTCATGCAGGAGAAGGGGCCCCAGGGGGATCCCCAGGGACAAGCCCCTCCCGGAGGGGGGGGGGACGTGCTGGGAAGGGGCCGGACAATCTCGGGTCCCCCCCGTGTGGAGAAGGTTCCTACCGTGTCCCGGGTGTGGAGCTGCTCTTCGATGTCATAGATGGCCCCTTCCTCCACCCGGGAGTCCATCCGCTCCTGGCAGAGCTCCGCCGAGGCGCAGGGGGGCTCTGTGCGGGAGGGAAGGGACCAGGGTGACTCCAGCGGCCAGCAGGGGTCACGCGCCCCCATGTCAGGGACCCAGGGCAGGTTGGGCCCCACACGCCCCTCGCAGGGACCCATCCCCCTTCCACCCTCACGTCTGCCAACGCCCTCAGCAGAGCCCCACCAGGAAGAAGAGAGCCAAGCAGCCCCCCCCCATCCATTGCCCTGGCTGCGGGGCAGACACTGGGGCTGCCCCTCCCCGCCCCCCCCCGGGGTACTGGGTGAGCCCCTGGGCCCAGCGTGTTCACGGCCCCTCACCTGGGTCTGAGCGGCTGCAGGAGGTGGCCCGGCTGCAGCTGGAGGCCCAGGCGCTGCTGCTGACGGACCTGGACCCACAGCTGCAGGGGCTGGTGGGGGGAGCGACGGGCTGGGGGCTCCCGGAGACTGGCAGGTCCCCGGGGGCCGGGCAGGGCGATGCCCCCTGGTGGTAATGGGGGCTGGGCTCCCGGGGCAGGTGTTTCTCTCCACAGAGGACGCCCCGGAGCCACCCTACCCGGCTCCCCCACTGGGCTGGGTCCCGCCTGCCCAGCCGCCTCTGGAGCCAGGTCCGGGGGGGCCTGGCCGGTGGGCGAGTCGCCCCGAGCTGGTGGGATCCAGCTTCCCCGCCCGCGGGGACGGAGAAGCTGCTCCCCACCGGCCCTGGGGCCATCTTCAGGGCTTTCTTGAACCACAGCCGAAAACGTTTGGCCATGCTGGAAATGAGGGGAGCAAAGGGGAGCTTGGGGCGCAGCCTGATGAATGAAATCCAGGGGTTCCAGCTCCCCAGAGCGACTGCCCCCAGCCCCCAAATGGCCCCTTGCTTATCGGTTCGGTCTTGCACAGGCACTGCAAGGACCTGAGGGTATGTCTACACTACCCCGCTAGTTCGAACTAGGAGGGTAATGTAGGCATACCGCACTTGCAAATGAAGCCCGGGATTTGAATTTCCCGGGCTTCATTTGCATAAGCGGGGAGCCGCCATTTTTAAAACCCCGCTCGTTCGAACCCCGTGCAGCGCGGCTACACGGGGCACGAACTAGGTAGTTCGAACTAGGCTTCCTAGTTCAAACTACCGTTACTCCTCATTCCACGAGTCTCCTGCCCATCAACAGCCCCTTCTTGGCCAATCAGGGGAGAATCTAAGGTGTGGGGGGTGGAGCGTTCTCCCCAAAGACACCGGCATAGACTTGTTCCAGCCCCACCTCCCCAGTCCCCACAATGGGGGCTGCATCCCCCGCCCCACGGCTCCTGCAAACCACCCCCCGTCCTTCAGCTAGTCTGTTGGGTCCCAAGCTGGGGGAGGCAGCAAGGGAAGGTCACAGAGGAGGCAAGAACAGAGCAGAAATGTGGGGGGATGGAGGAAAAGGGAAACCAACCAGGAGAAAGCCCCAGTGGTGCTAAGGACGCAGCCCAGGTGAGGAATCACCTTCTGGCCCTTGACCGAGGGCTGGGCCTGCCTGGAACCCAGCCGGCCCCGGGCGGGATCCAACCCCTGGGGGCTCTTACCTTCGTCACAAAGGTGTCGGGATGTGGAACTCACAGAACGCGAACGAACCGTGAGGAGGAGACGCACCAGAGCTAAAGCAACCGGGGGTCTCCAAAGTCCCCTGGGCCCGCCCCCCGCTTTTATCAGCCTGAGATGTGGGTCCCTCTGTGAGGTCACCACCTCCCCACCTGCCCTTTGCCTTATATGCTGAGGGCTGCCCAAAGCCCCTGTGAGGTCACCGCCCCCCCCTCACCCTGCCAGGCAAATGTCCTGCCTCTGGCCACCCCCCTGGGAAGTTTGAGCCATTACTAGGGGTCCCTCCCCCTCCCTCATAGGCTGCTCCCTGCCCTACACTGCAGGCTTCTTGCACGAGAGCTGTTTCACGCCGGAGTTCTTGCGCAAAAGGTCTCGTGCAAGAGTGCCTCCACCCTGCCATGGGCTTTTGCACAAGAGCGTCCATGGCAGTGTGAACGCTCTCTTGTGCAAGAAAGCTCTGATGGTCATTTTAGCCATAAAAGTGTCTTGCTCAAGAAGCCCCTGGTGCCCGTCCACGCTGCCTTCTTGCACAACAGCTCTTGCACAAAGGGGGCTTAGTCATCGTGGGGAGAGGAATAACTCCTGTGCAAGGAGCCCTGTTCTCTGATGCTTTACTGCAAATTTACTTCTGCAAGAACACACGTAGAGTGTAGACGCGCCACAAGTTTTTTCGCAAGAACACGCAAAAACAAGCCATGTGGATGTTTTCTTTTTAGGCAAAAGCCCCTTTTTGCACAAGATCGGTCGGCCTTTTCGCAGAAATAGGGATCTTGTGGGAAAAGGGGTTTTTTTGCACAAAAAGTAAACATCCACACGGCTTGGTTTTGCGCACAAACCCCGAGCACAAAAACGGATCGGCAGAAAATATGCAAATGACATTGCGTGTCATAGAGTCCCTCGTTAGCATATTTGTTGCCAAAAAAACTCGTTGTGTAGACGTAGCCTAGGAGAGAAGCGATCTCAGACACAAAGCCCTTCAGTAAGAGGGCATAGCCCTGGGGCGTGGTAGGAGACGTACGGCAGACATGGGAGGTCACTCTCCTAGCTATTTGGCACGGAGGAGGCCTCAGCTGGAGCACTGTGTCCAGATCTCAGGGCCATGCTTTAGGAGAGAGAGTCCAGAGGGGAACTATGAAAAGGGATTAGGGACGTTAGATATTCACTGAGTAGTCAATTAACCTCATGATTTCTTATCGGTTACTTGACTTTTCGATAGTCCCCAGGGGCCAGCTGTCTCAGTCCTGGCTCGCGCTGGGTGCGGGACCTACCCCCTCCGCGGCTCTGCATTTACAGTGTGTTAGGAGCCAGGCGGGCAGGCAGCCTCGCTCAGTTCCAGTTTGCACCAGGTCCAGAAGCTCAGACCCAGCCCCCAGGCAAGGGCTGCTGCAAGCTTGTGCTGCTGCCTCTGATACAGAGGCAGCAGTACGGAGTGCCAGGAGGGAACTGGTCTAAAAAGCACCTCCCCTTGCGACCTGGCTGCCTGTCATCCCACGCTGCTGCCTCCGTTTTTGGCGAGAGAGAGCCGCCTGTCTTGAGACACCGGTGGGGAGTCGGATTTTCAAAAGGCAGGTCTCTGTCCTTTGTGAGCCTTCCAAAGCGCTTCGGTGGGGGGAGGGGGCAGGAAGGCGGACGACACTCAGGAATTGTAGCACCCAAATCCACGGAGTGTTTCGCCAGCACCTCCTGCAACAGAGCCCAATCCCTGACAGGCTTTTAGGCAAGATAGATCATTTGAAAAAATGACAGACACAGGGTTTTCCGTCACCGCTCTCCCTTTCTTTTATTTCCCTGGGCTAACTGGCTTGTTCCTCTTTGGCTAAGGATGGAAGGGTATGTCTACACTACAATGTTAGTTCGAACTAACGGACGTTAGTTCGAACTAACATTCATAGCGGCTACACTAGCGCTCCGCTAGTTCGAATTTGAATCGACGGAGCGGAGCGAATAGTTCGAACTAGGAAAACCTCATTTTACGAGGCTTAAGCCTAGTTCGAACTTACTAGTTCGAATTAAGGGCTGTGTAGCCCCTTAATTCGAACGAGTGGGAGGCTAGCCCTCCCCAAGTTTCCCTGGTGGCCACTCTGGCCAACACCAGGGAAACTCTATACCCCCCTCCCGGCCCCGGACCCCTTAAAGGGGCACGGGCTGGCTACGGTGCCCGTGCCAGGTGCAAGCCTGCTAGCACCCAGCCAGCAGACCCTGCACCTGGCACGGCACAGAGCCACCCACCCGATGTCCCCCAGCCCACCCCCTCTTCCCGGGACCAGGCTGGCGGCTCCCGGAAGCTTGCCCGGGACCGCAAGAGGCGGGTACATTCCTGGGCTAGTGCGGACATCGTGGACCTCGTCCACGATCTCCGCACTAGGCACAGGAAAGTGGCCATCTAGGGCAGGAGAGCTGCCAGCCTGGCCACCCAGGAGCAGGTTTGCATGAAAATCAAGGGGGTCCACTGAGACCCCCGACCCTGAGCCCTGAGCTTACAATGGCCGTCCTGGGTCAGAACAAAGGTCCATCTAGCCCAGTAGCCTGTCTGCCGACAGCGGCCAACCCTTGGGACCGTGGAGGGGATGGACCAAAGACAGTGACCAAGCCATTTGTCTCGTGCCATCCCTCTCCAGCCTTGCACAAACTTTGGGCAGGGACACCACTCCTACCCCCTGGCTAAGACTACTCCATGGACCCAACCTCCATGACTTGATCTCACTTCCCTTTAAACTCTGTTCTAGTTGTAGCCTTCACAGCCTCCTGCAGCAAGGAGTTCCACTGGTTAACTATTTGCTTTGTCAAGAACAACAACTTTCTCTTACTAGTTTCAAGCCTGCTACCCAGTCCTTTCCTTTGGTGTCCTCTAGTCCTTCTTTATGGGAACTCATGAAGAACTTTTCTGAATGCACCCTCTCCACCCAACCCCTGCTTTTAGAGACCTCTATCCTGTCCCCCCTCCGTCTCCTCTTTTCTAAGCTGAACAGTCCCAGTCTCTGTAGCCTCTCTTCATCTGGGACCTGTTCCCAACCCCTTATCATGTTAGTTGCCCTCCCCTCTCCCAGCCTTAATCTTCCCCTCTCCCACCTCCTTTTCCCAGTCTCCCCCAGTTTTGTTCAATAAAGACAGAGTCAATGTTGGAAGAAACGTTATCTTTATTTTGTACATCAAGAAGAAGGGGGGCTAGGGAAGGGTAAGTGGAAGGAGGTGAGGGAGGAATGGGGTACAAGCCCCCGATGGGGAGGACTGGGCTGGCTCTGCAGGCTTCTGGGGGTGGAAGCTCTCCTGCAGCCCCCCGATTACCCCTCTCCCCAGATGGTAGCCTGCGGCAAGTGCAGCCGGGCTGATGGCTGAGTGGTGTGATGTGCCCAGTATGGGTACTCCGGGCACTCCAAGCCAGGACTGGTTTTCAAGCGGGGCACCCCTTAGAACTGTCTGTCCGGGGTGGGGGTTGGGACCCTTTAAGCGCAGCCCTCGGCTAGCCTGAGACTGCATCTCCACGCTCTAAGTCCTCCTCTGATGCCCTGCTGGCACTGCTTCCGGCCATCCTTAAGCCCTGTTCAGAGTCCACTCAATGTGGACTTGCTAGTTCGAATTAGCAAAACTAGTTTTTAGTTCTAGACGCGTTAGTTCGAATTAGCTTAGTTCGAACTAGCGCTGTAGTGTAGACATACCCGAAGAGAGGAGCCAGCAGGGGTAGAATGAATTGTGTACCAGGTCCTGGAAACAAGAGCATCTCCTCCAGATCACCCATCCACACCTGAACTGTTTAAAAGCTTGGCTGCCAATAAAGACACCTTAGCTCAGCAAATGCCAAGCCAGGCACCTGTGTTTGGACACGAGGGGTGCACAGGGATGTGAGAACCAGGAAGGCTGATCTGTGAATTCACCCCCAACCGTCCCAGTACAAGACAGACGCTTGCGCCAACCAGCAGGGGTCACTGCTCCTCGGGTTTGGCTTGGACAAAGGTGCCCATCTGTTTGGTGTTCGCGTCTCGGAGCTGCGCCAGCTGCCTCTGGCCACGGCGGAGCAGATACTCGATGTGCATCACGTCGGCCCGGGGGATGCTGGCGTTCTTCCGGAACTCGGCCTGGATGCGAGGCAGGAATCCCGGCATCTCCCGGCCGGCGCGCAGGAACTGCCTGTATAGGCTCAGGACGTGCTTCTGCAGCTTGCTATGCCGGGCCATGGTGCGCCTGGGGAGCCCTCCCAGGCCACGGGGGGGGCCAGCGCCACGAGGCAGGGGCTGGAAGTGAACAGAGGCGGAGATGTTAGAGCAGCATCTCATTCCCAGACGCGCCTGTGCATGCAGTTCCATGCACTTTTCACCCCCACCTGCTTGGGTTACCAGATGGTTTAAAAAAAATACCGAACAGCAGGGGCCGGGGGGGGGGGGCGGGACTGGCTGGAAGAGATGGGGTGCGGGGGAACCGGCCGCCGGGAAGCAGGGCTGGCTGGGAGGGGGCTGGAGGGAGCGGGGCTGGCCGGGGGCAACCAGCCGTCGGGAAGCGGGTCTAGTTGGGTTGAGGACCAAGAGGTGGGGGAACCGGCCGGCAGCGCTGCAGAGATGTACCAGAGCCTGGGTCGGATTCATCTTTGGTGGGCCCTGGCTCCTAGACCATAGACACACTCCCCCCCCCCCCCCCCCGCCCTCCCGGAGGCCCTAGGGAAAATGGCACCCCGGCCCTGTGGACATGGTGCCCTCTCTGTTTCCCTTGGCCCCGTAGGCACTAAGCTCCACTCCTGCCGCCCAACTCCTACAAGGCCCGACGGATTTCTCTGTGGCCCCCGACCCAAAAAAGGATCCCCCCAGCCCTGTGTTAGGGGATACGAGGGAGTCTGGCTGGGACGTAAGTGCAAATAACTCTGCTCTTAGCAGCTCTGAACCGATGGGCTCTGCCCTGTGCCCCACCCAAGAACCCTAACATAAGAACGGCAGTACTGGGTAGCCTGTCTGCTGACAGTGGCCAGCACCAGGTGCCCCAAAGAGGGTTGACCAAAGACAATGATCAAGCGATTTGTCTCCTGCCATCCTTCTCCAGCCTTCCACAAACAGAGGCCAGGGACACTATTTCTATCTCCTGGCTAATGGCCTTTTATGGACCTAACCTCCGTGAAATTATCTAGCTTCTCTTTAAATCCTGTTATAGTCCTAGCCTTCATAGTCTCCTCTGGCAAGGAGTTCCACAGGTTGACTACACCCTGTGTGAACAAGAACTTTCTTTTATTAGTTTTAAACCTGCTACCCATTAACTTCATTTGGTGTCCTCTAGTTCTTCTATTATGGGAACTAATAAATCACTTTTCTTTATTCACCCTCTCCACACCACTCATGTTTTTATAGACCTCTATCATATCCCCCCTCAGTCTCCTCTTTTCTAAACTGAAAAGTCCCATCGCTTTAACCTCTCCTCATATGGGACTCGTTCCAAACCCCTAATCATGTTAGTTGCCCTTTTCTGAACCCTTTCCAAGGCCAAAATATCTCTTTTGAGGTGAGGAGACCACATCTGTACACAGTATTCAAGATGTGGGCGTACCATAGTTTTATACAGGGGCACCCTGAGTTACCAAACCACATGACACTGCCCATTAAAAACCCACCAGGACTTACCCAGCATTTATATGCAGAGGTCCCGCACCAGCAGCAATCTGCACTGGACAGGAAACCATCCGCCCAGCACGCGCGGGAAACCACAGGAACCCAGCCTGGACGGTCCGATGCCCCAGCCCTGACAGAAGAAAATCAAGGTGTGCTTGAAGTGCCACGCCCACCATCCCTTGGTCCTCTGGGGCATTCGGCACATCCTGCTGGGTGAAAGGGCCGGTCACAGCTCCAGGGTCTGTCACACTTCAGGGCCTTTGGCAGCTCCTATTCACCGGGGTCAGGCAGATAATCGCCCCGAGCTTTCCCAGCACTTTTCAGCATCAGCTCTCAAAGGGGGGCAGCGTGACCCCCATGGGAGCAGGGGAATGTCAAAGAAGGAATGGGGCGGGGCAGGGGAGGCAGCCAATGGCTTCTCCTAATGCAGTGGTCCCCAACCATTTGAGGTTGCCGGGCGCCAAGGGGTGTGGCTGTTTGCCCGCAGGGCGCCCTGGAGCGGAGCCCCCCATTGCGCACCCAGGGGCGGGGCCCCCCCCATAGCCACATTCCCAGGGCCGCCCCCCCCCCCACAAGTACCGCATGCCCAGGGCCGGGCCTCCCACCAAGCGCCGTGCGCCCGGGACCGGCGCTCTCCCCCCAAGCACCGCGTGCCCGGGGCCGGCGCACCCTGCAAGCGCCACGCGCCCGGGGCCGGCACTAGCGCTGGCACACTCCCCCCCCCAAGCACCGCGCGCCCGGGGCCGGCGCTCTCCAAGCGCTGTGCGCCCAGGGCTGGCGCACCCTGCAAGTGCCGCACGCCCGGAGCCTGCGCTCCCCCATGCGCCACGTGGCCATAGCGCGGGCAGCCAATCTGCGGCGCCCCGGGGCCGGCGCTCACCGTGCACCATGCGCCCGGGGCCAGCTCCGGCACCGCACATGCGCCACGTGCCCGGGGCCAGGCCAGCCCTGAGCACTTGGCGGGCGCATACAAATGCGGGCACCGTGTTGGGGACCACTGTCCTAATGTTAGCAGTGGGGACACCAAGTTCGGAAGTGAATGGTTAACCAGTAAGCCGGCTATGGTTAACCAGAGGGGGCTGGAGCAGCCCTCCACCAGCCATAGGCAGAGGGCACTCTGGCACGCCACGGGTAGGGTTGCTCAGCAGTCACAGCAGTGTGCCACGGGGGTAGGTGTGTGGGCTGCTCCAAGCCCATCTTTAACACGTCCTACGTGTCCCATTTAATCGGTTAACTGGTTCAACATATTGTTTAACTGGTTAGCTAATTAAATGAGATTTTACATCCCTGGCACCAAGGTGGCTAAAAGTAGGGTTGAATTGGGACTAGAAATTCCAGGATTTTGACTTTTTTTTCCTGATCACACACAGTTCTGCAAATAAATTCACGTTTTGTTTAGATTTTGACTTTTTTTAAATGTAGTACGGTGGATTACGGAAGATAAACTTTAAAGAGACCAAACAAAGAGTCATTTCAGGAATGGAAAACTACATTTTAATGTTCTGAAATGGTGGAGTTTTCCCCTTCCAAACAAAAGGTCACTAAAATCAGCATTTTCCAATGGAAAAACATCCCCTCAGAAAACTTCCTTCCAGCTCTAGTTAAAACGGACGTATTTTGAAGTGTATAATCAACCTCTGGAACTCACTGCAAAAGGATATTAATGATGGTGAAGGAAAGGGGAGGGAATCATAGAATCATAGAGCTGGAAGAGACTTCAGAAGGTCATCAAATCCAGCCCCCTGCTCTAGGCAGGACCAATCCCAACTAAATCAACCCGGCCAGGGCTTTGTCAAGCTGACACTTAAACACCCGCTGTGTACAGCCTGTCTGATCCCTTCTGGGGAAGCATGGGTGGGAAGAAAGAATTAGACAGGGTTAGACAAACCCGTAGGTCTTGGTTGACTTCGTCCTGCTTCAGGGCAGGGCGCTAAACTTGGGGACTACTCTAGTCAGACCAACATTTCAATCAATCTTGTCAAGAAACAGGCAAAAAAAAAACCCCAACCCAAACCAGGGAGACACACGTTCCTTGGTTTGTAAACACAGACACAGAGAACAGCTCCTTCCGTTAGGGGGGGTGGGAATAAAGAAAATAATCCCTCGCCCCCTCCCCTTCCTATTTGGTCCTAAAGGATGAAGATTTGTGCAGGCTGCGGGGGCAGGACTGATATTCAGGGAATGGGGAGCATGGGGGAGAAGGGGGCAGCTTGCTTACAATCGAGGGGCAACCCCGTGTCTCGGGGCTGGCCCAGCACAGGCAGGATTTCTGCAGCGCAGGGGGACACGAGGTGAAACAAGCAGCGACTCGGCCGATTGGGGCTTGTTATTGTAGGGTCGCATTGAAGCAGACACTGGCACCAGCGTCGCCTCCAAGAGCGAGGGGAGTGCGCGGCCTGGTAACCCCGGACGGACCCGGACCTGGACCCCCCTGCGCTGGGGGGCCAGGAGTCACCGCCCCCCGCCCCTCACCTCCGCCTCCTGCCTGCTCGCAGCTCCCGGGCCCGCGGCAGCAGCTGTGCCAGCCGGCTCCGAATGTTGAAACACCAGCAACATTAGCCCTCGCTTCCCATTGGCTGGAGGGCCCCAGGGGCGGGCACAGGAAAGGGGAAGCTCCGCCCTTCGAGGGCCACATGGGCCGGCAGTGGAAGTTGCAAGTCAGCTGGAGGAGAGAGGGGCCCGGCCCGGCCTGCGCACGTGGCTTTCACCGCAGCGCTCACCTGCCCTCACGCCCCACGCTCCTGCTTTTCCCTCCCTGCGTTGTTCGACCCAACCCTCACCCAGGCATCCACCCAGTTCACCCCAATTCTCACCCCTTTTTAAACTTGTTCCTAAGAAACCCAGATCGGTTCCTGGGAAATTCCAAACAACTCTTATCAGTGGTGCCTGTTACATACCAGCTGGGTTTTCCCTGTGATATTTACATACCCCCTGCCTCCTTTTTTCGCCCCTCCCATTTTTTCCTCCCCTGTTCATTTTGGTTCTGGACATACAACACTCCAGTCGTCTGAAGAAGTGGGCTATGCCCAGGAAAGCTCATGATCCCATTGACACGGTTTGTTAATCTTTAAGGTGACTATATGTTGTGTTTTAAGTTTTTCCTGTTACAGACTCACTCAGCTACCCCTCTGAAACTCGTGGGCTCTGTCTACACTGCAGGCTTCTTGCACAAGAACTGTTTTGCAGAAGAGTTCTTGTGCAAAAGGTCTTCCATACGAGCGCGTCCACACTGCCATGTGCTTTTGCAGAAGAGATGTGCTTTTGCACAAGAGCATCCATGGCAGTGTCGACACTCTCTTGCACAAGAAAGCTCTGATGGCCATTTTAGCCGTAGGGGTTTTTTGCGCAAGAAATTCATGTTGCCTGTCTACACTGCCGCCTTCTGGAAGAGCTCTTGTGCAAGAGGGCTTATTCCTCGTGGGGAGAGGAATAACTCTTCCAGAAGAAGCCCTGTTTTCTGATGCTGTACTGTAATACTTGTGCAAAAACACGCACGCAGTGTAGACACTCTGCAAGTTTTTGCGCAAGAACAGCTGTTCTTGTGCAAAAAGCCTGCAGTGTAGACATAGCCTTAGAGGGGCAACCCCAAGAGTCATTACTAACAAGGAGTCCTGTGGCACCTTGAAGATTTATTTGGGCATCAGCTGTTGCGGAGGAAAAGCAGGTCCAAGTGTTTTTTACCCCTGGAAGCGGATGCCCAAATACACGTGTTAGTCTTTAAGGTGCCCCAGGGTGCCTCTGTTTAAACAAGTGGAAGAGAAGGGCCTGTGTGCACCTCATAGGATGCCAGGCTAGACTGAAGATCACAATGGCCCTCTCTGGCCTGGAAGTTAATGAATGGTTGCATCTGGCCAGGCTGCCTCTCTTTATGCTTGCATTAACTAACTGGGTTATTTGCAGGTGTTGTACTCAGTCCAGCTGTGTCGGAGCGCCTGCTGCTGGAGGAGAACGCAAAAGTTCTGTTACCTGGTTTGTAAGTCTGGAGCCTTCTCTACTGCATGAGGTACAAGCCACCTGGCTCTTCGTTAAAGTTGCAGAGCCGAGTCACTATCGCTGGATGTGGTCTCCGTGCCCAGAGTCCCCAGAGACCACAAACCAGATAAGATTCGAAATCGCCCAAGCAGATTTTTTGCGTAACAACATGCAATAATAGTTGCCAGCGAACAGACTCAGCGCTGCGCCGCTACACTTTATGGAAGCCGTGGCAATGTCCTAACACCCACTGAGCACCATCCAGTGCCCCCACACAGTCAGCTGGTGAACACCATTTGAGGTGAACTTTTATACATTCCTGATGTATCAGGTTGCTACCCCCTGTTACCTGGTTACCGTCCCTTACCTTGCAGAAGGGGGCTTACTTCCTAGTCTTCATACTGTCAACTTACTATCTGTTATGCTGTCAACTTTGACCTGGTCCTGAACATAGGTCGGTATGTACTTTATTTGTGGGAGGTAAATGGTACCAAGATGTTCCTTAGGACAATCCACAGAACTACAGACCGGTCAGCCTCACCTCACTCCCCGGAAAAATCATGGAGGGGATCCTCAAGGAATCCATTTTGAAGCACTTAGAATAAGGAAAGGGATCAGGAGCAGTCAGCATGGATTCACCAAGGGCAAGTCATGCTTGACGAACCTGATTGCTTTCTATGACGAGGTAACTGGCTCTGTGGACATGGGGAATTCAGTGGATGTGATATACCTGGACTTATTCTTGCCAGCAAGTTAAGGAAGTATGGATTGGATTAATGGACTGTAAGATGGATAGAAATTGGGCTAGACTGTTGGGCTCAATGGGTAGTGATCAACAGCTCGATGTCGGACTGGCGGTCAGTTTCAAGCAGAGTACCTCAAAGACCGGTTCTACGGTCGGTTTTGTTCAACATCTTTATTAATGACTGGATGAGGGGATGGATTGCACCCTCAGCAAGTTTGCCTATGTCACTAAGCTAGGGGGAAAGGTAGATACATTGGACGGTAGGGTATATGGTGCAGAGTGTCCAAGACATATTGGAGGATTGGGCCAAAAGAAATCTGATGAGGTTCAACAAGGACAAGTGCAGAGTCCTGCACTTGAATGGAAGAATCCCAAGAATTGTTATAGGCTGGGACCGACTGGCTAAGTAGCAGTTCTGCAGAAAAGGACCTGGGGGTTACAGTGGATGAGAAGCTGGATATGAGTCAACAGTGTGCCCTTGTAGCCAAGAAGGCTAATGGCATATTAGGGTGCATTAGGAGGAACATTGCCAGCAGATCTAGGGAAGTGATTATTCCCCTTTATTGGGATGTGGTGAGGCCACGTCTGGAGTATTGTGTCCAGTTCTGGGCCCCCCACTAGAGGAAGGATGTGGACGCATTGGAGAGGGTCCAGTGGAGGGCAACAAAAATTATTAGGAGGCTGGAGCACATGACTTAGGAGAGGCTGAGGGAGTTGGGCTTGTTTAGTCTGCAGAAGAATGACGGGGGATTTGATAGCAGCCTTTAACTATCTGAAGGGAGGTTCCAAAGAGGATGGAGAGAGGCTGTTCACAGTGATGACGATGGCAGAACGAGGAGTGATGGTCTCAAGGTGCAGTGGGGGAGGTGTAGGTTGGATATTAGGAAAAACTCTTTCCCTAAGAGAATTGGGAAGCACTGGAATGGGCTAACTAGGGAGATGGTGGAATCTCCATCCCTAGAGGTTTTTAAGTCCTGGTTTGACACAGACCTGGTTGGGATGATTGAGTTGGGATTGGTCCTGCTTTTGGGCAGGGGGCTGCACTCGATGACTCCTGAGGTCTCTTCCAGCCCTGGGATTCTATGATTCTAAGGCAAGGGACTTCTTTTATTTGAGAGCCCCAATTCCTTCAACAGCAGTATAGCTCTAATCCATGGAGCTCCTGAAGAGCAGCTCTGCATCCCTTTCTATGGCAGCCCAACTGTCCTTGGAACTGGTCAGACCAGTGTGACATCCCCCTGTGTAGGCATAATGAGCTAACGTGTCCTTCACTCCCATGCACCAACTTTGCCACTTATCAACTATGTTTTTAATTTGTTCCAAGGGAAAGCTGAATGAAGCCAAAATTAATGAGTGTTTTAACTTGTAACAAAATACAGGACTGTGTAGCGCTTTAAAGACTAACAAGATGATTTATTAGATGATGAGCTTTCGTGGGCCAGACCCACTTCCTCAGATCCACTATTTGATCTGAGGAAGTGGGTCTGGCCCACGAAAGCTCATCATCTAATAAACCATCTTGTTAGTCTTTAAAGTGCTACATAGTCCTGTATTTCGTTTCAGCTACACCAGACTAACACGGCTACATTTCTATCACTGTTCTAACTTGTGTTTCTGTTCCCAGGAAATGTTGAAACGGTAGATTCCTAGGGACTGTCAAGTAGAAAGATTGACCCAAATTAGTTACTTGTTTACTTTCTTTGGCTCCACTGGAATCTTACAACAGGGATTAACTAGCTCCATTCATATCTATAATTAACACAAACAAAATCTATGTTTAGTGACAGGTAAGGTTTCCTGAGCACATGTCTAACAATCCAGACATTTAAAATCAGAAGTTAGTGGAAGGAGGCTGAAAAAGGTGAGGCTTTCGAGAGAAAAATTGCCCGAGAAAGGGTTATTTTGAACTCCAATTTACTCTGTATCAACCCATTTTTCCATTAAACCAACCTAAAGTACTATAAATAGGACTCAAAGTTTATGTCCTATGTTTTAGTTTTTGTCATAAACACCACAAGAAAAAAATATAAAGCAAATGGGAAAAAAGGGAGGATGCGAGTTATGAAAAAGCAAACAGTTGATAGGAGAAGCTAAAATTGGGGGAAAAAATCTATAACCAGTAACATAAACCAGTAACTTTGGGCTTAAAGTGCAGCAGGGGAGGTTTAGATTGGACATTAGGAAAAAATTCCTAACTGTCAGGGTGGTCAAATATTGGAATAAATTGCCAAGGGAGGTGGTGGAATCTCCCTCTCTGGAGATATTTAAGAACAGGTTAGATAGACATCTGTCAGGGATGGTGTAGACGGAGCTTGATCCTGCCTTGAGGGCGGGGGGCTGGACTCGATGACCTCTCGAGGTCCCTTGCAGTCCTATTATTCTATGATTCTATGATTCTATGATAAAGGATAATTAGGAAATGTTTAAATATATCGGGAACAAAAGAAATCAGAGGAATGGTAAAGATCCATTACTGTATAAGGCTGGTCAAATTGCCAATCATGATGAAAAAAAGAAACTTCAGCAACCTGCTTGGAATTTAATGCGTTGAACTACACACAAGCCATAAAGATTGGATGTCTTTCTAAAACATATGTGGTAGCTCAACCGAGGGATGTTAAATTGCGCTTAATCAGCTAATCCAGTAGTTGGTGGAATTTCCATCGACTACTCAATTAGTCAATAAGGGTATGTCTACATTAGCTCGTTAATTTGAGCTAGGTAGGCAAAGCAGGCAACCGGAGTTGTAAATGAAGCCCGGGATTTAAATAGCCCAGGCTTTATTTGCATGTTCCCGTCCGGTCGCCATTTTGAAATTCCACTAGCCCGAAGTAACTGCCGCGCGGCTATAGAATGAGATGTAACAGTTAATTCGAACTAAGGACTTAGTTCGAGTTACCGTTTCATTGCCACATGTAGCTGGCAGGAAGGGACCTCGAGAGGTCGAGTCCAGTCCCCTGCCCTCATGGCAGGACCCAGTACTGTCTAGACGAGTGTTTCTTAAACTTTTTAAGACCGAGGAACACCAAACAATTTTTTTTTTAATGAGGATTTTTTGTTGACTCCTGAGGTCTCTTCCAGCCCTAGGATTCTATAAATGTGCTTGGTACCTGTGCCTGGACCTTTATGCTTGATCTGGCTTATACTATTTCTCTTTCCTGCCTGCGGTTCCACTGAGCCAAAGTCTTGCTTCCTAGATTTCAGGCCTGTTGCTGTTTTTATGTTACCGGCCTTTATTCGGGCCTGCTGATTTTATGTTACCAACCCGCAACTTACTACAGAGGCAACTGAGTCCCAAAAAGGAGGAGCAGCTTGTTCAAAAACACAGCAAGCCAGTGGCAGCGCTAGGAATAGGACCCGTATGTCCCAACTCCCTGTCCCCTGCTGTACTAACCAGACCAAAATACTTTGACCACCAGGGTCTGAAGCCCCACAGACAGGGCCACGGATGGGGAGGGGGAGAGGCAAAGGGGGCAGTTGTCTTGGGAGCTGATGATTTAAAAGGGTCCAGGCCTCTGGGTCACTGTATCGACTTTTATGGCAGCCGCCACTGCCAGAGACCCGGGCAAATGAAATCAATCCTAGAGCTCTGTCTGGTGCAAGGTGGGTGGCGCTAAGGCCTGAATGGCCCTCGCCTTGCCCCTCCTACCTTTAGCTTTGCCCCTTTGAGGGGGTCTAGAGCCTTGCCCCTTTGAGGGGGTCTTGAGCCGACCCCCTCCCATACATTACCCAGGGCCCGACAACGTCTGTCACCAGCCCCGTTGACATGAATGTGCCCCAAATCCCTCAGACCCAGTACAGTCCCCCCCTCCTCCCCCCTCCCCCCGGATCCTTAATTCTTCTCTTGTCATCTGATTGCTTCAAGCATTGTTACAGGCTGGGACCGACTGGCTAAGCAGCAGTTCAGCAGAAAAGGACCTGGGGGTTACGGTGGATGAGAAGCCGGAGATGAGTCAACAGGGTGGCCTTGTAGCCAAGAAGGTTAATGGCATATTAGGGGGCATTAGGAGGAGCATTGCCGGCAGATCTAGAGAGGTGATTATTCCCCTTTATTCGGCTCTGGTGAGGCCACATCTGGAGTATTGCGTCCAGTTCTGGGCCCCCAACTACAGGAAGGATGGGGACGCATTGGAGGGGGTCCAGGGGAGCTTGACCAAAATGATTCGGGGTATGGAGCACATGACCTATGAGGAGAAACTGGGGGATTTGGGTTTGTTTAGCCTGCAGAAGCAAAGAGTGAGGGGGGATTTGATAGCAGCCTTCAATTTCCTGAAGGGAGGTTCCAAAGAGGATGGAGAGAGGCTGTTCTCAGTAGTGAGGGATGGCAGAACACGGAACAGTGGTCTCAGGTTACAGCGGGGGAGGTCTAGGTTGGAGATTAGGAAAAACGATTTCCCTAGGAGGGTGGGGAAGCACTGGGCTGGGTTCCCTAGGGAGGTGGTGGAGTCTCCAGCCCTAGAGGTTTTTAAGTCTCGGTTTGACAACGCCCTGGCTGGGATGATTGAGTTGGGATTGGTCCTGCCTTGGGCAGGGGGCTGGACTTGATGACTCCTGAGGTCTTTTCCAACTCTAGGATTCTATGATTCATCCGTGCGATGTCACTGGAGACGCAGGGAGGTACATTGTGGGCGAAAGCCCCGATCTTGCTTCTGGTTTTGTACAGGCGGCCGTGAAAGTAACTTTACAGTTTCTCACAGGTACTGTCCTATTGCAGCCCAGGTCTTTGCAGTTCTTGCTGGAGCTGCGCACCAGGGCACTTTCACCTCTGTGTTCAGGATTCAGAGTTATCTCTTTTCCCAAAGATCTTCCCTGGAGCTGTTCAGAGAGAGCTTGCTCCCTCTCGCCACAGTCTCTCTTAATGCAACCATGTTCTTCAGAGCCTCTGGCCTGACATGGAACGGGACGGGGGACACCACAGAAGAGGCCAAATTCGCCGGGGGAAACACTCCAAGGAAATGGATGCTAAAGAGGGTCCATTCGCCAAGACTCATGTGCAGGGCCTCTTTGATTTCAGTGTTGTCACTGTAGACCAGCGCGCGCCCATTGAGATTATGGTCCCTGAGCCTCTGTTTGTACAGCGGGACGTTTTCCTCCTTCAAGCCGATTGTGTCCATCTGGAAGAGAAGTGGGAGCACCCGTTAGTGCCGTGCATCTACTGAACAGGTCGCCAAACACGTTTTTAGGAAGGGTCCGCTATAGCTCCCGAGAGGAACCTGTCTGGGCTTGCTCAGATTCTAGCAAACAAGGTGGGCCGGCCGGCTGTGGAGCCAGGTATGGTACCCTGCACACCCCACTGCCGTGTGCTTGGATTCTGCTAGGGGCACCGCTGAGCAAGTTGGCACGGCAGGGGAAATAGCATGCTCTCTGCAGGCAAAAGCTAGCAATGCAGGGACCACTGGAGGGGTTGAAGCAAAATGCAGGACAATGTAGCACTTTAAAGACTAACAAGATGGTTTATTAGATGATGAGCTTTCGTGGGCCAGACCCACTTCCTCAGATCAAATAGTGGAAAAAAGTAGTCACAACCATATATACCAAAGGATACAATTAAAAAAAATGAACAAATATGAAAAGGACAAATCACATTGCAGAACAGAAGGGGGATGCGGGGGGGTGGGAAGGGGGAGGAAGGAAGGTAAGTGTCTGTGAATTGCTGATATTAAAGGTAGGGAGAGTGGGATGTTTGTGAGTTAATGGTATTACAGGTGATAATTGGGGAAACTGTCTTGGTAATGGGTGAGAAAGTTCAAAGACTTGTTAAGTCCTTGTTGGCAAGTGTCGAATTATAACATGAATGACAGTTCAGAGGATTCCCTTTCAAGTGCAGATGTAAAAGGTCTTTGTAGCAGAATGCAGGTGGCTAAGTCATTTAGAGAGTGTCCTTTCTGGTTAAAGTGGCAAGAAACTGTTTTCTCTTTGTGATCTTGTCTGATATCTGTTTTGTGGGCATTAATCCTTTGGCGAAGTGTCTGAGATGTTTGTCCAATGTACATAGCAGACGGACACTTTCGGCACATGATAGCATAGATTATATTTCTGGATGCGCAGGAATATGTGTTCTTGATCTTATAACTCACTTGGTTAGGTCCAATAATGGTATCAGCAGAATGAATATGTGGACAAAGCTGGCAACGGGGTTTGTTGCAAGGGAAGGTACCAGGGTTGGTATTAGTGTGGTATGTCCTGTGGTGGTTGGTAAGAATCATCTTGAGGTTAGGTGGTTGTCTATAGGAGACTATGGGTCTGTCTCCCAGAGCCTCTTTCAACACACTGGAGGGGTGTGTTGAAATGAAGAGGGAAGGTTTCCTGACCCTGCTTGTAGGCTGGAGGGAAGCATGCAGTCAGCCTGACTGGGGTGGAGTTGGGCCTCTCGACCTAAGGCTATATCTACACTGCGGGCCTTTGCAGGCAGAGAGTATGCTAATGAAGCACTCGTTAGCAACTTCTTGGCACTCATTAGCATGCTCTCTGCAGGCAAAAGCTAGCAGTGTAGACATAGCCTCAGGGTTCTTGTGTGCTATTCTGGATAAGGGGTATTACGCTGCAGGCCTCCAGCAAGAGTATTTATGTTTTTGCCTGTCTTCTCTCTGGAGTGCATAACAGACAGCTACGGGTCTCCCAGTCTTAAAACCGACCCAAGTCACTTCAGAGAGTAAAGGATGAACCCGGGGAGAGCCAGCCAATGGCTTCGGGGTTGGAGGAAAGAGCTGCAAGGAACCGAGTTGTTCCAAGAAGAAATGTTTTGTGCAAACCAAGAGTCAGGAGCAGCAGAAAGTGGGGGAACTAGCAGAGCCCGGACTGTGGCCTTGCCCCCTACATCACCCTTTCCCCTCATCCTCACTCTGCCCATTCCCCCTCATGTGCCCCCCCTACTCCTGAGGCCTCAAACCCACACTGTGCCTTCCCCGAAAGCCCCCATCCCACACCGCCTGTTCCCCTCAACATCCTACCCCCACTAGTTCTCGCTCCTCTCCCTCCAGTTATGCACCAGTTATGTGGGACAGTTTTCTCCCAGCTCTGGGGCCCGTATTCAGGGCTGTCCCTAGGCCCATGGGAAATATGTAGCTGCATAGGGCACTGGAAAATTTGGGCACCAAATTTTTGAGTTCCCCAATGCAGCAGCCATGTGTTCTTGTATGTCTGAGGATATGCCTCTGCCGGTTCGTCTCTGGGGACGCTGTGTCCTGTCTGCTGCAGGGCTTTTCCCTTCGCCCTCCCCCACGTGCTCCTCTCAGCTGGCAGTGTAATCCACACACCTAGTGTGTGTGGTTCACTGTCCCTTCGTGTGGCAATTGGACCTCTTACAGCCAGAGATAAGAACAAGGGAGCTCTACATCCTAAGCTGGGAGCCAGCTGCCTTCATGGCTCCAGCTGTCGAGGCCTCTAGGGGTGTATCTAAACTACATGGCTCCATCGATGGAGCCATGTAGATGAGGCTGATCGGCAGAGGGAAATGAAGCCGCGATTTAAATAATCGCGGCTTCATTTAAATTTAAATGGCTGCCGCGCTCTGCCGACCAGCTGATGATCAGCTGTTTGTCGGCAGATCGGGGCAGTGTGGACGCTCCCGTCGACATGAAAGCCCTTTGTCGACCTCCCCTGATGCCTCGTGGGATGAGGTTTACCGGGGAGGTCGACAAAGGGCTTTCACGTCGACGGGGAAGCGTCCAGACTGCCCCGATCTGCCGACAAACAGCTGATCATCAGCTGGTCGGCAGAGCGCGGCAGCCATTTAAATTTAAATGAAGCCACGATTATTTAAATCGCGGCTTCATTTCCCTCTGCCGATCAGCCTCATCTACATGGCTCCGTCGACGGAGCCATGTAGTTTAGACACACTCCTAGAGGGCCTAGGTTCAAATCTGCTACGGGGTTCAAATCAGCAGCAGCAGCAAGCTAGCAAGCAGAGAGGATCTGCAACTCTGCTCTAGTTCCTGAGCCCTGCTTGGGGTAGGGAGGTAGTAGGAACGACCAGACCTCCAGCAGAAGCTGCATGAGGGGAAAAGGCCCAGGCAATCCTGCAGAAGGGCCCTCAATTATTCAGGGCCCCACAATTTGCAAAGATGGCTCTGCCTGTAGCCGTCATCTGTGGGCAGCTGCTGTCACATGAATGACATTCTTCTTGCGATGAAGAGGCATGGACATTCTATCGACAGCTGGCCCTGCTCGAAGGAAGGAAACCCAAGGGTGACCCACCTCTCGGCAGACATCCTCCACCGTCATACCCAGCAGAGTGCAGGCGCTGAGCTTGTCGAATTTCTTTGTCCGTTTCAGTCTGTGGCTGCCACGTTGCAGCTCCATCTGTCTTTTCAGGGATGGGTCCAAATTGACCGTGAAGGGGAGGTAGAAGAGGGCCTCCTCCACCCGAAACCTGCCGCACAGGAAAGTGTGGAACAGCTCGGGATCCTGGTCCAGTTCCAGCAGCTTTTCCATCTGGCCTTTCAGCATGTCCAGCTCTTCCATGTACTTCTCGTAGACCTCCCACAGAGACATGTCGGGGCGGAGCGGGCTTCCATGGCAGCTGCCCATTCGACTCCTCTGCTCCTCATCCTCGATGCACTGCAAGAGCCAGCTCAGACGGCACGGCCACTGGTTGGCAAGGAGCACCCATTCCACCACCTTCTTCGGACACACTTCATCCTTGGGGATGTTACTCGCCAGCAGCCTGATGGTGATGGTGACGGTGTTCACGATGCGCCGCATCTGCACCACGTTGTCTGTCATGAATTCCTTCAAGGCGTCATCCAGGAGGTAGTCGAAAGCATCTTGAATGAGGTCTTTGGCTCGGATACCTTTCCCGCAGCTGCCGGTTCCCAGCGCTGGGGTTCCAACCATGAGAGGTATCTGGCTGTCCTCTGCAACTGGATTCTGGGCATCGTGGTTGGCCGAATGGTAGTGAGAGATGTTGAGGAAGTCAGAGCTGGCTTCCATCTTGCCATCCTGCCGGAAGCCGACCTCTGCCTCTAGCTGCTCCTTGCGCGCGATGATATTCCTGATCAGCCTCCTCTTGGTGTCGCAGTCCATCCGAGGGACAGAGAAGGGCAGGGTGACGATGCAGTTTAAGAACTCGTAGCCGTTGTTGGCCATACCTCTCATATACTTGGAGCTTTCCACGCAGTCGACAATGATGCTGGAGTCAACAGCCAGGATGGAGATGAAAGGGGCATCATCGTCTGAGAGGACAATGTTCATGGCATCAAGGACGCCCACCACCTTGTCAGGGCTGCATGTATCCAAGTGGGTGATCTCCAGCACCACCCGCAGCTTCCGCCGCTGGAAGATCTCCATGTACTGCAGGAACCCAGTGATTGTCCTGACTTCGCTTTTCACGCAGCTCATGAAGCCCAGCTGTGCGCTGAGAGCCGTCTGGTTCATCTGTCTCTCCAGCTGGCTCTTCTGGGTGACGATAATGTTTCGTACCACTGTGATAGTGAGCCGTATGGCAGCTGCTGCAGAGACGCTGACAGCCGTCACCCCAATGCCTTCCACGACAGCTATGGCGTCTCCCGAGGCATCCCCGATGGGGATCCCAAACACTAGGAGGAGACCACCCACCCCAATAGCTACCATGATCAAAAGGATCACAGCCACCCACAGCGGGAGGAAGAGGAACTTCTTGCTAACCCATTCCTGATCCCCTGGTCTTTCGATGATGCTACATTTCCTGTCTATGGTCCTGTAAATGCTCATGGGTAGGAGACCAAAGTGGCTTTCGATGCCGTCGCACAGTGTGGTAATGAGGCCTGCCCAGAGCTGGTCGCAGCCCGCGTACTCCCAGGCGCTGAAATGGATGAAGACGTGTTTCACGTTCCTTCTCCACTTCTGCTGCTCCGTCAGGACCGGCCGGTAGAAGATCATGAGTAACAGGAGCTTGAGTAGATCCCGGCCAGTGTTGTCACGCTGCATCTTCTGCGTCCGCTGAAATTCCTCCTGGTCTTTCTTCTTCGATTCGTTTTCCATGTTCTCTGAGATAAAAGAGGAAGATATGTTAGGTACCTGGCAGTGCCTTAAATCTCTCCTCCTGAAGGGTCTTCCAGCTTCACAATCCCTCCCTTCTGGGAAGCAATCAAGAATGGGTAGCTCTTGGCAAAGCCATCCTTAGGATTGATGGGATCCTACACCGTTCTATTAAACTGGTGCCCATCTGCCCAACAGCAGCCCAGATGGATGTTGAATTTTTAGCGATGTGATTTTATAATCCTCATCCACACACTAATAAACAAACACATTTTAAACTAAGGTCCTGTCGACTCTCACAGTAAATTCAGCAAACATTTAGCAGAGGTTGGCAAATGCCTGTTAAATGGCTTCATTACTATGTCGTCGATGTTCTGCCAGTAGCTCGAGCAGACTTTGTCACTTGTAAATTAACTAGATCTTCTAGAACTTCTGCTGCTGGAGGAAGCAGAGCCACAGACCATGGATAGGAAGAGGCAGGTGGGTGGAGTGGACATGAAAACCCAGTGCTGCTCCAAATTTTCAGGTCCCCTATGCGATTGCATAATCGGCAAATGAGAACGGGTGGCTCTGGCTCTTTAGAGATGGTTGTCATCCACTAATCCCCATCCCCACAAGGTTCCTTCCCCGTCTTACGTTCCCCGGGGCAGTACTCACCCTTGATTTTGTGTAAGAGCAGGTTTTTGCAATGTCCCCATGGTGCATAAAACCCAGCAGTCACTGGCGTGGGCACAGTGTACAGGGCATTCGCTAAAGCGAGGCAGTAGATATCCTCCTTGGTCTGGAACCCTGCAACGGGGATGAGGTAAAACACGAAGATTAGCCTCACCGAGCGCATCCGCAGTGGATGCTCAACAGTGTCTCCGCTAATATTTTTCGGTTCAAGGTACTAGGTACAAGGGGAGGGAGCAAACAAATGTCCGAAACCACACAAGTTTATTTTAGGCTATAAATATTGGGGTGCCTGGCCTTACCCCCTTTGCATGGCCGAAGGGACAACAGAGACTTACTGATTGACTTGCTCCTCGTCATGGGGCACTTGAGTTGGTGCACGCGTAACCGCAAATCCAGGGCACTAGATCTGTGACTACACGGCTATAAACCTGGCCAAGTGCCTCTGTCACCAGACGGTGCCTGTGGTCGGTCTTTGTGCATAACAGCGAGATCTGCAGCAGGAGCAGGCTGCGTTACCTGCACTGACCACTGATAACACCAGAGCTCCAAGAACAGAAGCACTGAGCCATGCTGCTGAGGCAACCACATCACAGCTCTTAACACCAGGAGCCCGTAAGTACTCCTGTAGACCCTGCTTTCGCTGGCATTAAGCCAAACAGCGTCCACAGAGCCCCCTGGCACTCCTGAGCCCTGCTGTGCAATGCAGAGGGAGAGATGGAGAAGAGAAAGGCCCACGTGTTCCTTTGCCCTGGCCCAGGCTAGCCTATGCCACTTCCCATGGTTCTGTGGGCCAGACTTGCAGGGCAGAGAAAAGAGATGTAGAGGTCATGGTGGGTAATCAGCAGAACATGAGCTCCCATTGTGGCGTTGGGGCTTAAAAAGCTATTGTAATTCTGGGATGTATAAACAGGAAACGCTTGAGCAGGAGTAAAGAGGTTGTCTTGCTTCTGTGATGGATGGGAGGCCCACTGTTCTTTTCTGAACATCCCAGTATTCAGTGACTAAAGGGTTAAACCTAGCTAGCTAGAAAGTGTTGGCAGGGAGTTCAGATCTGCATTAAAAGGGAATCTGTCTGCTGTTTTTCTTTGTGAGTTTAATCCTGGAGCTGCGGAAGGGGATGAGGGGGGGGATGAATTGAACTGGGCAGGGACATCATGCCTAAAAAAAAGAATACCTGGGCCTAGAATTGGACTGGACCTTGGAAGTGTGGATACTTGAGTAGATAGAGAATGTTTATTTAGATGCGATCAGGTTATTTTTTTGTTTTGTTGTTTGGTTAAACTCCTCTGTGCTAAATCCATATCCCCTCCTCTCCCCACTATAACTTTAAACTGAATCCCAGGGATGCAATTGTCTGTGTTTTAATCTGTTCTTTTCTCAGTTGCGCTATAACTCCTAGCAGCCAAGTCAGCTTTACAAATGAATACCTTTTTGTTTTCTTAATATAATCACCTATTTTAAGGCTATGATCTGATTTTGTATCCTGGAAAGTAATAGGAGGTCTGTGTATACCTGCCTAAGACTAAGAGGACAGCTATCAGAAATTACAGTTTGTTTTCATTTTTCTTTTTTTCTTTCCAAGTGCTAAATAAAAGGGAATAATGACATCTCTGGATCTGCTGGCAATGCTCCTCCTAATGCAACCTAATATGCCATTAGCCTTCTTGGCTACAAGGGCGCCCTGTTGACTCATCTCCAGCTTCTCATCCACTGTAACCCCCAGGTCCTTTTCTGCAGAACTACTACTTAGCTGGTTGGTCCCAGGCCTGTAACAATGCTTGGGATTCTTCTGTCCCAAGTGCAGGACTCCGCACTTGTCCTTGTTGAACCTCATCAGATTTCTTTTGGCTCTTGTGTAAAAGAGTTTGGGGTACCCTTCTGGAATACGTTCCCAAGTGACTTCTTCCTGCGTTCAAGAAGAAAAAGTTTTTTTCCACTTGGGTAGAGGCAGCAACCCTCCTAAGCTCAGGGAATCTGTGACCTTGGGGAGTTTTGAAGCAGAAGCCCATAGAGACACGGTATTTTAAGGTCTGCACTCCAAGTGCCAGAGTGGGGAACCGACTTAGCCTCTTTATTCGGCACTTGAACTTCTGCTGCTGGAGTTCTGTGCCCAGCTCTGGTGACCAGAATTCCAGATGGATGTTGATAAATTGGAGAGGGGTCATGTCAAGGCTGTTTCCCACTCTGGCACTCCAAGTGCAGAAGGTGGGGGCCCACAAGAGACTTTAAAATACCCTGCCACTGGAGGCTTGCGTTGGTGTTGCTGCCATCATCCAAATGCACAAACCCCTTTGAGAACCAGACAGGCGCATTTCAGAATTCCCTCCTGTGGGGTACCTTCCTTGTCCTTGACACTCCCTCCAGAGAGAGCTTGAAAACCTGTAATTTCTCCTAGAAGTATGGCTTGCTGTCTTAGGCACGTGCATACAGAACCTTCCGCCCTCTAGGATGCAGGAATCAGATCATGGTTTTAAAAATGTGACGTCTATTAACAAAACAAATACACTTGGTGAAACATTACTTAGAATCATAGAACCATAGAGCTGGAAGAGACCTCAGGAGTCATCAAGTCCAGCCCCTGCCCAAGGCAGGACCTATCCCAACTAAATCAACCCATCCAGGGCTTTGTCAAGCCAAGACTTAAAAACCTCTAGGGATGCAGATTCCACCACCTCCCTAGGGAACCCATCTCAGTGTTTCCCTACCCTCCTAGTGAAATAGTTTTTCCTAATATCCAACCTAGACCTTCCCCATTGTACCTTGAGACCATTGCTCCTTGTTCTGCCATCCGTCACTACTGTGAACAGCCTCTCTCCATCCTCTTTGGAACCTCCCTTCAGGAAGTTGAAGGCTGCTATCAAACCCCCCTCGCTCTTCTCTTCTGCAGACTAAACAAACCCAAATCCCTCAGTCTCTCCTCATAGGTCATGCGCTCCAGCCCCCTAATCATTTTGGTCGCCCTCCGCTGGACCCTCTCCAATGCGTCCACATCCTTTCTATAGTGGGGGCCCCAGAACTGGACACAATACGCCAGATGTGGCCTCACCAGAGCCGAATGAAGGGGAATAATCACTTCTCTGGATCTGCTGGCAATGCTCCTCCTAATGCCCCCTAATATGCCATTAGGTTTCTTGGCTACAAGGTCACACTGTTGACTCATATCCAGCTTCTCATCCACTGTAACCCCCAGGTCCTTTTCTGCTGAACTGCTACTTAGCCAGTCGGTCCCCAGCCTGTAACTATGCTCGGGATTCTTCTATCCCAAGTGCAGGACTCTGCACTTGTCCTTGTTGAACCTCATCAGATTTCTTTTGGCAGGAATCCCCTGGAATGGGAGCCATCGCTACCAGGAGCCCAGGAATAACAAGACTCCAAAAGTCCAGCTGCCAGGCAGTTTGACCATCTCCTTCAGGCCAGTGGCCCAGAATTCCAGGACATCTTTGGGCCTGGGTTTAAAAAGAGGCAGTACCGTGTGCTCAGCCCCTTTTTATCCATCCCCTTTCCCTCCATTGGCACGCAACCCTCAAATGGCCAAAGGTTTCCCTTTCCCTCCCTCCTTGGTTAAACAAGCTGCTTAAACAGCTCGAGGTGATGGAGTGATAAGCACCCACTGACAGAGTCGCTCGGGTTGCAGGGCCAGCGTAAGTCCGCTTTTAAAACTGCCGGCCATAGCTGCAGCTACGGGAGGGGACTCTAGCAAGGGCCTGGAACAAGGAACAGGGCTCCACTCCTGCATGGGATTTGGGCTTCCCCCAGGCAGATGCTCTGTTGCTGCTTTCCTGTCTCTCCCTTCTCCAGGTGGAAGGGGACGGTTAGCCAGTGTTCCCTGCAAGCTGAGCTCTTGGGCGGCCAGCCAGGAGACATTCAAATGCTGCCCAGTTTGCTAGCCGGTAGCATGTGTTTCTAGTGGTGGATGCATGTTGTGTACTGGGTGTAGACATAGATCTTGTTGTTATAGTAACTGCGTTAGGTCACTGGGGGTCAGCCCAGCTGGTTTGGGTTTTTTCTAGCTAGCTCCGTGCTATGCAATAAAATGGACACTTGCAACTACTCAAGCTCTCTGTATTTCCACTGATTTCTTCCCATGCTGTGAAACTCCACGTGACGTAACAGTGCACATCCGTGCATGCCTTGGTGCACATAACAAAATGTATTCCGCACAGGAGTGGGGGAAAAAGTAGAGGCATTATTGCTGCTAGCTCCTTACTGAAACTCAGTGAAAGGCAGGGGAAATGAGAGATCAAAATCCTGAGACTGACAGTCCCCAGGAACAACGGGGAGAGGCTAAAGTCCCAGTTCAGCCTGACTGGCAGAGCAGGGAGCCAGGAGGGAGCCAGGGTCGGCAGAGTGGGACTGAGCTAAGGAGAGAGCAGGGGCCCGCACTGAGCTGGGGAGCAGGGCTGGCCTCGGGGAGGGAGAAGGGGAGGCCGGGGTCAGGATCGGGGGCAGTGCGACTGGCCTCAGGGAGGAAGGGGGGGTCAGGGGCAGCATGACTGGCCTCGGGGAGGGAGAAGGGGAGGCCGGGGTCAGGATCGGGGGCAGTGCGACTGGCCTCAGGGAGGAAGGGGGGGTCAGGGGCAGCATGACTGGCCTCGGGGAGGGAGAAGGGGGGGCCAGGGTCAGGATCTGGCCCTTCCCCCCCAGAGCTGCTTCCCATCCCCTCTTCCTTCCAGCCAGTTCCTGCCCCCCCCAGCCAGTCCCTCTTCCTCCCTCCCCCCTGCCCAGGATCAAGTGTGTCCATTTTTTGGGGGGAGGGTCTACCTCGCAACCCTACGAGTCAGACCCAGCGCAGGCACTAAGTGATGGGGACTGCCGGAACTTTGGGAACCTGAGACTGCGGGGTGGGGGTTTGTGGCCCAAAAGGGGGCTGAGAAACCTAAGACAGACAGAGTAGGGGGAGCACCAGAAGGGTGACACAGTCAGGGCGACCCTAGAACTCTGTTACAGACCAGCTGGCGGCTGCTGGAAGAGGAGGGAAAAATAGGGGGTAAGGGTCAGAGAGGAAAGGGCTTGTGCTGAGGGGAGGGGGGCACGTCAGGAGATGAAAGGGGAAGGCACCAAGGGTCAGGGTGTAGGAGAGAGACAAATGCCCAGGGGCCAAGTGGAGACAATGAGGAAAAGGGCAGGAGGGGAGGTGTCAGTGAGGGAGGGGACAGGATGATGCTAGGAGAGGAGAGGGGAAGGGCTTTGGGGGCTAGAGGGGAGAAGGGGAGGTGCTGGGAGAAGGCTTGAAAGAAGGGGTGGGCATGAGGAAGGCGGAGATGGAGCAAGGCACGTGTAAAGGCACAGGGGCATGAGGGGAACGGGGGCAGAGGGTGGTGAGGGAGTGGGCAAAGTGGGCAGGGGCAGTGAGGGAAGGGGGAGGCACCAAGAGGGTGCAAGGGTAAGGGAAGGTGCAGGTGCCAGGGAGTCCGGGGGTGAAGCAGAAGGGCAGACACCTGCAGGGGAGGGACCAGCACCAGAGGAGAGAGGCAGGACAGGTGTGTAGAGGGGGGTGTTAGGAAAGGGGATGAGGAGGGGTAGCTCACATGGTCAGAGTGGGGCTACTGGAGGAGTGGGCACAGGGGGGGAGAGAAAGGCTGCTGGAGGGGGCAGGTCTCGGGAAGGCCGAGGGCCGTGAGAAGGGCAGGAGTCAGGACAGCAGAGGTGGGTGAGGGATTGGGGGGCAGCAGGCACCAGGGGAGCTGATGGAGGAAGGGAAGGAGACAGGGCAGCAGAGGGGACAGGTAAGTGGTTCATAAGATATTTATGAATAACTTGGGTGCCACACTGACACATCCAAACAAGCCACAAACTCAGTACTGGTGCACAACACAAAATGTATTGTGCTCATGGGAGGAAACTCTTAGAGGGAACACTTCCCCCAGCCTCCCCACCCCCCGAGTTAATGTCTCACACGTTGGGTTAATGCAATTGCAGGATCGTTGCACGGGGGGGGTTGGTGAGGGCCAAACTAATCCCTATTGGTAAGAGGATGGTGGGAAAAGTCCTTGGGGGGGGGGGAGGTCACATGACACCTTTTATTTCTGGTCATGTGTCCATATTGCCCTGAAAGTGTTACCTCCAGAGGCGTGGCTAATGGGAGTCAGGGGGCGTGGCTAATGGGAGTCAGGGGGTGTGGCTAATGGGAGTCAGGGGGTGTGGCTAATGGGGGTCAAAGAGTACATTTAAAAACATTCTTTGGCTGCACACCCTAATGAAATGTGCTGCGCACGCCTATGGGCAGAGAGCAGATCCAGTCCTGGGAGCAGGGCTGCAGCCTCAGAGTTATAGACGCCGCCCAGAGAGCAGATCCGCATGCTGGGAGCAGGCCTGCAGCTGTAACCCACACACCTGATGTGGGTCACTATCCTATGGAGTGGCACTGAGACCACTTCCAGCAAGCAATTATTACAAGGGAGCTCTTCAGCCTATGCTGAGAGGCAACTGACTTATAACTCAAGCTGTAGCAGCTCCTGCCCTAAGCTCCAAAAGTCCCAGGTTCCAATCCACCTGGTGGCAGTTGCACAGCCATGGAAGCAGAGGGGCCAGGGAACCCTCTGTACAGGACTCCCCCTTCCCCCCCCACACACACACCCTTGCTTCCTGGAATCAGCCACCTAGGTGAATAAAGCTGGAAACCCCCATGCCTATAGCTGTGCACCTTTGCTAAATAGCTACAGCCATTCTAAAGTGCCCAGATCTCACAACTAAAAAGGAGACATCCCAATGAGCTGCTAAGCTGTGCTGCCTGCCTCGGATGAGGAGCGAGTGCTGTAACTCTGGAGCCTAATGATGGTGGTGTCCTCCAGCCATTTTCAGATTAGTACAGCTGCCTCCCTGTGAACCAGGTGCCAGCTGGCCATGGGGTCCCATAGACCTGGCTTGTGCAGCCTAACCTGATAACCAAGCAGCCCATCCATTACTAGCCAGCCGATTACCTTGGACATGGGAGACCATCGCACTCGTAATTCCTGGGGCCTTCACGCACTGACAGGGTTTGACTCGATTGGCCAGCTAAGGAGAAAGAAATAAACAGAAGGCAGAGGAGTCACCAAGAGATCAGAAGACCAGCACGATGCCTTATAGGCCGTTCAGCTGTGAAGAGTCACCAAGACAGGGCAGGTGATGCTAACCTGAGTTAGTCCATTAGCTGCGGCTAGGCTGGGCCACGAGAGGAGAGACAGGCAGTAAATCTGCAGCTGTCAGACCATAAGGAGGACACGGAGGTTTCGAAACCAGCTCAGAGAACAGGGCTGGGTAAGATGCAACCTACCAAACACTGTGATCTGGCCGCTTTCTGTTTAGATCCTGCTGCCCATGCCGCCGAATTCTAAGTGGGGACTCAGGCAGCAGGATCCGATTTTAAATGATTCACGGCTCATGGTTACAGCAGGGGCAGGAGCCACGAGCCCTTTAAAAAGCTGTAGCCACGCTGGACAGCTGCCAGTAGTGGCAAATCTGTGAGCTCTTTTCTGTGCTTTTAATTGAAAGCCTCAGCCACGGAGAACTCTGAGGGTGGGCTAGTCCACAACACCGCCCCTTCTGCCTCAGGCTCCGCCCCTTCTGTGGGTGGAGCCGGCCTATGACCCCATACCAAAATCCATTAAGTGGCCCCCTTCTGAAAATTATCGCCCAGCCCTGTCACAGAATCATAGAAAAGTCCGAGTGGAAGGGACCATGATAGGTCCAGTGTTTCGCAAACTTTTTTTATAATGTACCCCCTTTAAAAAAAATTTGTAAGTACCCCCAGTACCTACAGTTTTCAGACACACACAATTTTTTTCTACCGTTGCAACACATTTGTTTAAACAACTGCATCGTAGCCGGGCGGGCGATGGCATTTTTGGGTGTAAAAGGTACAAAAAGAATAAAGCGCTGTCAAACTGAAAACTAAAATTCAGTTTTCTCCAAATTTCAGTTGTGTTGACGTGTCCCCCAGACATCACTTGAGTACCTTTAAGGGGACTCGTACCACTGGTCGAGAAGCACTGATCTAGTCCACCCCTGCACCGAGACAGGACCAAGCATGTTTGTCTCACCTCTTGGCTCCTAGGACACGGCTTGAACTAACGCACTTGGAAAGACATTATCGTATATACGCCCAAAGTGCTTCGTCTCAGTGTATTACCATAAAATCTAACTGACCAAACTCTGACCTTTCATTTCCCTGTCACTTGGCCAGCCACAGCCTCACAAGCCTTCGGCATCGATCTCAAAGCCTTCGTCACGCTTTTACACACCTGTGCTGACACGCTTGTGAGCCAGGCACACTTGTGCGACACGTCCCAAAGCACTTGCTCCAGGACATTACATCGCACTTGCCTGCCTTTGATGGACAGGGAAAGGGAGACCTGAAAGGCCTCTCCAAGGTCACCAGCGCGAGAGTGAGCGCAGAATTGAGGAGCAAGGGTCTAACACACAACTCTGTGCCTTAGTCACTAGGTGGCATTAGATTAGAACCCGGGAGTTCTTACGCCCAACCCCCTGCCCCCTCCACTAGGCCATGCTGCTGGCCTCCCGCCTCTCCCCCAGGGCTTGGAGACAGACGGGAGGCTGGAGCCAGCCTGCGCAGAAGGGGCTGTAACGCTTACAGCTCGTTCATGACACTGCCCCTGCGCAGGCCCTCTCAGATCCACACTCGGAACCCACAAGAAACACCCCAAGAGCGGAGATGAAACCGCCACTCACCTGCAGCCCAGCTTCCAGGAAGGGCAAAGCAAAAGCGGCGCTCGCGGATTCCAGCCCAGCCTGGCACCTGCTTCCTGAACTTTGGCCCCTTTCCTCCAAGATAGCAGGAGGCTGCTCTGGGCCTTTTGTGCCCACGACGGGGCAGAAAAGCAAACTCAGCTGTTGGTTCCATCTTGCGGGCAGAGCCCCGGCAAACAGTGGCAGGCGGGGGTATCGACTGACCCTCCAACCCAGGATATTCCCCCCACACCTGGATTCGCTTCCTAGTCATCCCCATCTCCCTGCACGATCCTTGTTTCTCATCCCGCCGGTCCGAGAAATTGTCAGAGCAGGTTGATCCCGACCTTGCCAAGGGCTTAGGTTACATCACAAGGCTTTGCCGCCACAGCTGGCTTGGCTTGGGTGTGTGGCAAAAGCCCCCCCCCCCCCCCCCCCCGCTGGCACAGCTATTCTGGCAAAGCCGCCAGGGCAAATGGCAACTCTGCCGAAAAGCATCTGCTGGCTTTAAGCTCCCTGCGAGCTGTTCTCATCGCTCAGCCATCACCACCACTGCCCTGCCTCTGTCCTGCTCCTCATCCCCGCCCCCACTCCTATCCCCTGCTCTCCTCCATCTCCTCCCCCTTCCCTTCTCCTGCCCCTCCCCATTTCCACCTGCCCTGCCCATCCCCGTCCTCTCCCTCCCCCCGTCTGTCCCCCTCTTATGTGAGGGCTTTGCTGGAAACGCCCCCCACCCCCTCCAAGCCAGGGAGATCTCCCCTCCGGGAACAATTCAGCCCCCCCCCCATCTCGCTCCCTCCACTCCACAGTATTTCCTCCATTCCCCACAGTTGAAAATTGAGCTCCCCCATCCCCTCAGGTGACAGTCGGGCTCCCCCATACGCAGCTGCCTAGGTAGGCACCTCCGCAGCCAGAGCCAGCCCCTGGCGCCCACGTCCCCTCCCCGACTGCCTGTCCCAGGCGACCACCTGAACCTGCATCCCCCATTCCCTCAGATCACAGCTCCCTCCCTGACCCTGCACCCCCCGACACCCCTCCCCCAGGCCAGACTCCTCTCTGGCACCCGCACCCCCTCCCCCAAACCCTCTGCTCCCCCTTCACCCAGGTCACAGCTCCCTCCCTGACCCTACACCCCCCCGACACCCCTCCCCCAGGCCAGACTCCTCTCTGGCACCCGCACCCCCTCCCCCAAACCTTCTGCTCCCCCTTCACCCAGGTCACAGCTCCCTCCCTGACCCTGCACCCCTCTAGAGCCCCTCCCCCAGGCCAGAGTCCTCTCCTGCGCCCATACCCCCTCCTGGACCCTGCACCCCTATCCACCGCCCCAGATCATACCCCCCCCCTGCACCCAGGCTCCACCCCTAAGCTCTCTTCTGCACCCAACCACCCCGTCCCAGACCCCAAAGCCCTCGGTAGAAATGTGGCCCTTGATCAGTTGCCAAAATGGCCCCCCCATTACAAATTATTGACCAAGCCTGATCCAAATGTTTTTTGAAACATTGTTTAATGAGAATGTAAATACAATTCAATACAATTGGGAGGGTTGGGGGGAGGGGGACGCAGCTGCTGGCTCCTCAGCTCTTGCTGCTCTCACTGGGTGTCTTCCTGCTGCAAGGGAAGCAGAATCCGTCACATTCATCCCTGGGGACTCAGGGGAACTGGCCCCCCAGCATTTCCACCCTCCTCCCCCTGCTCTCTGGTCACCCCCCGTCAGACCCGCAGGGTGAGCTCCTGACCCCCCCCCCCCCCAGAGCTCCTGACACCTCGGCCCCCTCCCGCCTCCTAGGACAGTTTCTGTGTTCAGAGCCTCCCCCACCCCCAGGGACGCTCGCAGGGGCAGGAGGGATTCTGCCAGCAGGGACGTGGGGTGGGGGCAGCCTGAGGAAAGGGGCGGGGGACTCCCTGAGGGGATGGGAAGGAGACCCTGGCCCTGCCCCACTCTCCTGATCTGCTCCGGCTGCTCACCATGTATTCCAGGAGCTGATGGGCCTGCCCATGCAGGGCGTGGGCCAGGACCAGCCCGGCCTGGCTGGGGCGCCGCAGGGGGGAGCGGGCAGCGAGCAGAGCCTTGTCCAAAAAGCAATTCTCCTGCTCTGCTGTGAAGAGCTGCCCAAAGACCTGGAATCAAGAGCACAGGAGGTTTCAGCTGACGGCCCAGAGCCCGGCCCCAACTCCTGGGGCTAAAACAGCTTCCTCCTCCCCCAAACTCCCTTCCAGACCCTGCACCCAGACGCTCTCCTCACCCGGCACCCCAACCCCTGCCCCAGGTCACAGCTTCCTCCTGCCCCCAAGACCCTCCTACCCCCACGAGGGCCCCAGCCAGCCCCACCCCCGAGCCCTGCCCTGCCCTGGCAGCGCGTCCTTACCTCTCCCACCCGCACGCTGTTGCTGTGAGCCAGGACCCATCTTTCTTTGTAGTAGTGTCTGCACCACAGGTCCTCTGCCTGGTGGATGTTGAGGCCTGCAAGAGACACAACAGGGTCATTCTGCTGGCAGGTCTGAGCCCTTCCCCTCCCACGGGTCCCTGCAGGCATCCCTGGGCAAATGGAGGGGCACAGGGGGCAGAAGGGGAACACAGAGGGACGCATCCCCCCTTGGGCCAGTCTGGGGGAAAAGGGCTGGGTCCCCTCCCCCCGCCGCCGGCACCCTCAGGGTGTCCCTGGGGCCCAGGTCCCGGCTGGGTTCCTTACCCCTGTGGTGCAGGAGGAGTTGATACAGGCTGTGCACCCCCTCCCGGGCCAGCCGGCTGACGTCTTCGGATGGGTCCGAAATAAAAAGGCCCAGCTGGGCCACGTGGTGACCCATCCTCGGCCAGTCGGCGGAGTTCTGAGGGGAGAGAAGAGGGGGGGTCCCTCAGCATCCTGGGGCTGCACGTCCCATGCAAACGGCCGCCGAGGCGGGTCTGAGCTCGGGGGACGGACAGAGACACCTCCCGGGGCGGGGCGGGGCCGGCCTTGCGAGGAGACAACCCTGAGCAATGGCCCCGACTGAAGGGTCACTCCGGGGGTGGAACAAGGGGATCCACTGACGGCCACTCCCCAGTCCCCAGGCCCAGTCCCTCAAGAGCCCCCCTGAAGGGCCCAGGGTCGCCCCTCCCCGGGGAAAGGAGAACGTGGCCCATTCCCGGCCCATTCCCGGCCCTGCCTCTGCCTCCCGGGGACGCTCCCAGCCCCGCGCCCTGCAGCCCCAGACCCCCCGGCTCCGAGGTCACTTACGTCAAACCCCGGGAGGGTGGTGGCGACTCCCAGCAGGGCCGTGGTGCTGCCAAGGGCCCTGGCTCGCTCCTGGGGCAGGCGGGACTCCAGCCACGGGCTCAGGTGCTGGGGGGGAAAGAGGCAGGTCAGGACCCGTAGGGAGGTGCCGGTTCTGGGCAGAGCCTGGGGCTCCTCTCGGACTGTGCCCCCCCCAGCCACTGACACTGCTCCTCTCTCGGCCCCCCCCCGAGGAAGCAGGGACAATGGCCCCGTCCCCCCCACGGGGCTCACCTCCATTATGAGCTGCAGCCGGGCGGTGTCTGGGGACTCGGCGAGGAGGCTCGCCAGTAGGGCCTGGAGGTCGTAGGGAAGGGCCCGGATGAACTGCTGCAAGACAAGGGGGAGCCCTGGGTCAGAGGGGGGTTGGGGGATCCAGGCCACCCGCTGGCTCCGGGGTGCAGCCTTGAGCAGGGTCTGAGCCGCCTCGCAGAGCAGGGAGGAGCCCAGGCTGGGCATGGAAGGGACGGGCCCCCCGGGAGAGCAACGGGAACCCTGGAGGGAAGGATCCAAACCTGCAGCTTCTTCCCTCCCTCTGCCCCCCCCCCCCTCTCTGGAGCTCCAGCCCAGCCCGGGAGCAGGGCCCGGAGGGACGTACCTGAGTGTGGATGGGCTCCTGCTGCCAGTCCCCAGACACTGTCTGTCCCACGGCCGCCGTCAGCAGGGGGCTCAGGAGCTGGGCCCGCAGGGGAGGCTGCAAGGTGCTGGCAGGAGAGAGGGGCAGAGACTGTTAATTCAGCAGCAGGAGACAGAGACTTTCCCACTCCCTGGCCAGGGGATCTGCTCTGGGGGGGAGTTGGCGGGGGGGGGGGGTCGGTACCTGAGGCTGCAGGCGGCGCTGAGGCAGTCGGCCAAGACCAGCGGGGGGGGCGAGTCCTCCATGATCTCCTGTGAGACCCAAGGAGAGAAAGGGGCGTGTGAGGCTGGGCCCCCAAGAGACGCTCACGCGGCCAGCGCCCCCACCCAGCAGAATCCAACCCCACTGCCTCCCGCTGCCCTGTAGCCCCCCTGCCCGGCACAGGGCCCCTCCCAGCACCCCCCTCCCAAACCGGGACCAGCTCAATCGTTGTCCCCAGGCCGTCTCCTGCCCCTCCCTGCCCTGGTGACCAGCCTCTGAACCTCCTCATCCCTGCTCCCCAGGCGCATCCCCAGCAGCCCGCTCGGCTCCCTTCCAGACCCCATGGCCCGGGAAGACCCCTCCCTGTCCCGAATCCCCCTTCCTGTCCGGCACCCCAGAGCTGCCCCATTTCTGTGTCCCTCCCTCCTCCAGCATCCCCACCCACCCTCCCCATGTCCACCTCCAGCCCTCCTGGCTCCACCCATCCCGTTTCCAGCACCCCCACCCGCCGCCATGGCCCAGGCAGACCCCTGTCCACCCCACGTATCCCCTTCCCTCCTCCCGGCTGCCGCGACTCGCTTACAACGATCCTGGCCATCATGGTGTCCTTGCAGCAGCGCGGCGCCAGGGTGTCCTCGCCCCTTTGGAGGGCGGCGAGGCAGGCGAGGGGGATGGCCAAGAGGAACCGCTGCAGGGCGGCTGGGCTCTGCACCCCAGAGAGAGTCTGTGAGCCTGGGGCCTGCCTGCCCCCCACGGACAGCTGCAGGGCTCAGGTCTCCCAGGAGTGGAGGTGGGAGCTGCCGGTTGTCCAAGCACCCACACTCCCCCCCCAACTGCTGCCTCAGGCTTGTGGGGGCCCAGCTGGTGCATGACAAGAGCCCCCAGCTTGGGGGGTCCAGGTCATGCAGGAGAAGGGGCCCCAGGGGGATCCCCAGGGACAAGCCCCTCCCGGAGGGGGGGGGGGACGTGCTGGGAAGGGGCCGGACAATCTCGGGTCCCCCCCGTGTGGAGAAGGTTCCTACCGTGTCCCGGGTGTGGAGCTGCTCTTCGATGTCATAGATGGCCCCTTCCTCCACCCGGGAGTCCATCCGCTCCTGGCAGAGCTCCGCCGAGGCGCAGGGGGGCTCTGTGCGGGAGGGAAGGGACCAGGGTGACTCCAGCGGCCAGCAGGGGTCACGCGCCCCCATGTCAGGGACCCAGGGCAGGTTGGGCCCCACACGCCCCTCGCAGGGACCCATCCCCCTTCCACCCTCACATCTGCCAACGCCCTCAGCAGAGCCCCCACCAGGAACAAGAGAGCCAAGCAGCCCCCCCCCCATCCATTGCCCAGGGTGCGGGGCAGACACTGGGGCTGCCCCTCCCCCCCGCGGGTACTGGGTGAGCCCCTGGGCCCAGCGTGTTCACGGCCCCTCACCTGGGTCTGAGCGGCTGCAGGAGGTGGCCCGGCTGCAGCTGGAGGCCCAGGCGCTGCTGCTGATGGACCTGGACCCACAGCTGCAGGGGCTGGTGCGGGGAGCGACGGGCTGGGGGCTCCCGGAGACTGGCAGGTCCCCGGGGGCCGGGTAGGGCGATGCCCCCTGGTGGTAATGGGGGCTGGGCTCCCGGGGCAGGTGTTTCTCTCTACAGAGGAGGCCCCGGAGCCACCCTACCCGGCTCCCCCGCTGGGCTGGGTCCCGCCTGCCCAGCCGCCTCTGGAGCCAGGTCCGGGGGGGCCTGGCCGGTGGGCGAGTCGCCCCGAGCTGGTGGGATCCAGCTTCCCCGCCCGCGGGGACGGAGGAGCTGCTCCCCACCGGCCCTGGGGCCATCTTCAGGGCTTTCTTGAACCACAGCCGAAAACGTTTGGCCATGCTGCAAATGAGGGGAGCAAAGGGGAGCTTGGGGCGCAGCCTGCAGAGCGAAATCCAGGGGTTCCAGCTCCCCAGAGCGACTGCCCCCAGCCCCCAAATGGCCCCTTGCTTATCGGATCGGTCTTGCACAGGCACTGCAAGGACCTGAGGGTATGTCTACACTACCCCGCTAGTTCGAACTAGGAGGGCAATGTAGGCATACCGCACTTGCAAATGAAGCCCGGGATTTGAATTTCCCGGGCTTCATTTGCATAAGCGGGGAGCCGCCATTTTTAAAACCCCGCTCGTTCGAACCCCGTGCAGCGCGGCTACACGGGGCACGAACTAGGTAGTTCGAACTAGGCTTCCTAGTTCAAACTACCGTTACTCCTCATTCCACGAGTCTCCTGCCCATCAACAGCCCCTTCTTGGCCAATCAGGGGAGAATCTAAGGTGTGGGGGGTGGAGCGTTCTCCCCAAAGACACCGGCATAGACTTGTTCCAGCCCCACCTCCCCAGTCCCCACAATGGGGGCTGCATCCCCCACCCCACGGCTCCTGCAAACCACCCCCCGTCCTTCAGCTAGTCTGTTGGGTCCCAAGCTGGGGGGGGCAGCAGGGGAAGGTCACAGAGGAGGCAAGAACAGAGCAGAAATGTGGGGGGATGGAGGAAAAGGGAAACCAACCAGGAGAAAGCCCCAGTGGCGCTAAGGACGCAGCCCAGGTGAGGAATCACCTTCTGGCCCTTGACCGAGGGCTGGGCCTGCCTGGAACCCAGCCGGCCCCGGGCGGGATCCAACCCCTGGGGGCTCTTACCTTCGTCACAAAGGTGTCGGGATGTGGAACTCACAGAACGCGAACGAACCGTGAGGAGGAGACGCACCAGAGCTAAAGCAACCGGGGGTCTCCAAAGTCCCCTGGGCCCGCCCCCCGCTTTTATCAGCCTGAGATGTGGGTCCCTCTGTGAGGTCATCACCTCCCCACCTGCCCTTTGCCTTATATGCTGAGGGCTGCCCAAAGCCCCTGTGAGGTCACCGCCCCCCCCCCCCCCACCCTGCCAGGCAAATGTCCTGCCTCTGGCCACCCCCCTGGGAAGTTTGAGCCATTACTAGGGGTCCCTCCCCCTCCCTCATAGGCTGCTCCCTGCCCTACACTGCAGGCTTCTTGCACGAGAGCTGTTTCACGCCGGAGTTCTTGCGCAAAAGGTCTCGTGCAAGAGTGCCTCCACCCTGCCATGGGCTTTTGCACAAGAGCGTCCATGGCAGTGTGAACGCTCTCTTGTGCAAGAAAGCTCTGATGGTCATTTTAGCCATAAAAGTGTCTTGCTCAAGAAGCCCCTGGTGCCCGTCCACGCTGCCTTCTTGCACAACAGCTCTTGCACAAAGGGGGCTTAGTCATCGTCGGGAGAGGAATAACTCCTGTGCAAGGAGCCCTGTTCTCTGATGCTTTACTGCAAATTTACTTCTGCAAGAACACACGTAGAGTGTAGACGCGCCACAAGTTTTTTCGCAAGAACACACAAAAACAAGCCATGTGGATGTTTTCTTTTTAGGCAAAAGCCCCTTTTTGCACAAGATCGGTCGGCCTTTTTGCAGGCATAGGGATCTTGTGGGAAAAGGGGGTTTTTTGCACAAAAAGTAAACATCCACACGGCTTGGTTTTGCGCACAAACCCCGAGCACAAAAACGGATCGGCAGAAAATATGCAAATGACATTGCGTGTCATAGAGTCCCTCGTTAGCATATTTGTTGCCAAAAAAACTCGTTGTGTAGACGTAGCCTAGGAGAGAAGCGATCTCAGACACAAAGCCCTTCAGTAAGAGGGCATAGCCCTGGGGCGTGGTAGGAGACGTACGGCAGACATGGGAGGTCACTCTCCTAGCTATTTGGCACGGAGGAGGCCTCAGCTGGAGCACTGTGTCCAGATCTCAGGGCCATGCTTTAGGAGAGAGAGTCCAGAGGGGAACTATGAAAAGGGATTAGGGACGTTAGATATTCACTGAGTAGTCAATTAACCTCATGATTTCTTATCGGTTACTTGACTTTTCGATAGTCCCCAGGGGCCAGCTGTCTCAGTCCTGGCTCGCGCTGGGTCCGGGACCTACCCCCTCTGCGGCTCTGCATTTACAGTGTGTTAGGAGCCAGGCAGGCAGGCAGCCTCGCTCAGTTCCAGTTTGCACCAGGTCCAGAAGCTCAGACCCAGCCCCCAGGCAAGGGCTGCTGCCAGCTTGCCCTGCTGCCTCTGATAAAGAGGCAGCAGTACGGAGTGCCAGGAGGGAGCTGGTCCGCGAGGGAAGCCCATCTAAAAAGCACCTCCCCTTGTGACCTGGCTGCCTGTCACCCCACGCTGCTGCCTCCGTTTTTGGCGAGAGAGAGCCGCCTGTCTTGAGACACCGGTGGGGAGTCGGATTTTCAAAAGGCAGGTCTCTGTCCTTTGTGAGCCTTCCAAAGCGCTTCAGTGGGGGGAGGGGGCAGGAAGGCGGACGACACTCAGGAATTGTAGCACCCAAATCCACGGAGTGTTTCGCCAGCACCTCCTGCAACAGAGCCCAATCCCTGACAGGCTTTTAGGCAAGATAGATCATTTGAAAAAATGACAGACACAGGGTTTTCCGTCACCGCTCTCCCTTTCTTTTATTTCCCTGGGCTAACTGGCTTGTTCCTCTTTGGCTAAGGATGGAAGGGTATGTCTACACTACAATGTTAGTTCGAACTAACGGACGTTAGTTCGAACTAACATTCATAGCCGCTACACTAGCGCTCCGCTAGTTCGAATTTGAATCGAACTAGCGGAGCGCTTAGTTCGAACTAGGAAAACCTCATTTTACGAGGCTTAAGCCTAGTTCGAACTTACTAGTTCGAATTAAGGGCTGTGTAGCCCCTTAATTCGAAGGAGTGGGAGGCTAGCCCTCCCCAGGTTTCCCTGGTGGCCACTCTGGCCAACACCAGGGAAACTCTATGCCCCCCTCCCGGCCCCGGACCCCTTAAAGGGGCACGGGCTGGCTACGGTGCCCGTGCCAGGTGCAAGCCTGCTAGCACCCAGCCAGCAGACCCTGCACCTGGCACGGCACAGAGCCACCCACCCGATGTCCCCCAGCCCACCCCCTCTTCCCGGGACCAGGCTGGCGGCTCCCGGAAGCTTGCCCGGGACCGCAAGAGGCGGGTACATTCCTGGGCTAGTGCGGACATCGTGGACCTCGTCCACGATCTCCGCACTAGGCAGAGGAAAGTGGCCATCTAGGGCAGGAGAGCTGCCAGCCTGGCCACCCAGGAGCAGGTGTGCATGAAAATCAAGGGGGTCCACTGAGACCCCCGACCCTGAGCCCTGAGCTTACAATGGCCGTCCTGGGTCAGACCAAAGGTCCATCTATCCCAGTAGCCTGTCTGCCGACAGCGGCCAACCCTAGGGACCGTGGAGGGGATGGACCAAAGACAGTGACCAAGCCATTTGTCTAGTGCCATCCCTCTCCAGCCTTGCACAAACTTTGGGCAGGGACACCACTCCTACCCCCTGGCTAAGACTACTCCATGGACCCAACCTCCATGACTTGATCTCCCTTCCCTTTAAACTCTGTTCTAGTTGTAGCCTTCACAGCCTCCTGCAGCAAGGAGTTCCACCGGTTAACTATTTGCTTTGTCAAGAAGAACAACTTTCTCTTACTAGTTTCAAGCCTGCTACCCAGTCCTTTCCTTTGGTGTCCTCTAGTCCTTCTTTATGGGAACTCATGAAGAACTTTTCGGAATGCACCCTCTCCACCCAACCCCTGCTTTTAGAGACCTCTATCCTGTCCCCCCTCCGTCTCCTCTTGTCTAAGCTGAACAGTCCCATTCTCTGTAGCCTCTCTTCATCTGGGACCTGTTCCCAACCCCTGATCATGTTAGTTGCCCTCCCCTCTCCCAGCCTTTCTCTTCCCCTCTCCCACCTCCTTTTCCCAGTCTCCCCCAGTTTTGTTCAATAAAGACAGAGTCAATGTTGGAAGAAACGTTATCTTTATTTTGTACATCAATAAGAAGGGGGGCTAGGGAAGGAGGTGAGGGAGGAATGGGGTACGAGCCCCCGATGGGGAGGACTGGGCTGGCTCTGCGGGCTTCTGGGGGTGGAAGCTCTCCTGCAGCCCCCCGATTGCCCCCTCTCCCCAGATGGCAGCCTGCAGCAAGTGCAGCCAGGCTGATGGCCGAGTGGTGTGATGTGCTCAGTGTGGGCACTCCGGGCACTCCAAGCCAGGACTGGTTTTCAAGCAGGGCACCCCTTAGAACTGTCTGTCCGGGGTGGGGGTCGGGACCCTTTAAGCGCAGCCCTCGGCTAGCCTGAGACAGCATCTCCACGCTCTAAGTCCTCTTCTGATGCCCTGCCGGCACTGCTTCCGGCCATCCTTAAGCCCTGTTCAGAGTCCACTCAATGTGGACTTGCTAGTTCGAATTAGCAAAACGCTAATTCGAACTAGTTTTTAGTTCTAGACGCGTTAGTTCGAATTAGCTTAGTTCGAATTAACTAATTCAAACTAAGTTAATTCGAACTAGCGTTGTAGTGTAGACATACCCAGATATACTAATAAAGACTACTTGGTTGCTAGATGTTACAGAGCAACTGAGAAAAACAAAATATAACATAGAGAAAAATAATATCTCTGGGTGCAGATTAGATATAGCGTGTGTGTGTGTGTGTGTGTGTGTGTGTGTGTGTGTGTGTGTGTGTGTCGGGGGGAGGGGGAGGAGGGAGGCACATGGGCTTAGCACAGAGTTTAACCAAACAACAAAACAAAGAAAAATAACCTAATCACAACTAAATATACATTTTTCAATCTTAAAGTATTTACGCAAGAGAGCGTCTACACTGGCATGTGCCTTTGCACAAGAGCATCCGTGCCAGTGTAGATGCTCTCTTGCGCAAGAAAGCTCCGATGGCCATTTTAACCATCGAGCTTTCTTGCGCAAGAAATTCATGTTTCCTGTCTACACTGGCCTCTTGCGCAAGAACAGTTGCACAGGAGGGCTTATTCCTGAGCAGGAGCATCACAGTTCTTGCACAAGAAGCACTGATTTCACACATTAGAACGTCCGTGTTCTTGCGCAAGGACTCCCCTCCAGTGTAGACAGGCAGCACGTTTTTGCGCAAAAGCGGCCACTTTGGCGCAAGATCGTGCCAATGCAGACACAGCCTACATGTTCCCTCAAATGTTGAATGGCTATTCATTTTCACTAGGGCAGGTCAAAAACTTCTCTCTAATCTAATTATTAATGGAAAGCTGGACTCTCAATTACATCACATTTTTCACAAAAAGTGATTTTTCACAGAAAATGTCTTTTGTCTACAAATTCATAAGGGTTTCACTCCTATTCAGGAGATGTGGCTATTCTTTAGATCGGGGTGGACAAAAGTCTCTCAGCGGGCTGGATCCAGCTCGCTTTGGGCTTTGATCCGGCCCGCGAGGCAATTACAGACCCCTCCTCCTAATGACAGGACTCATGATGGGGAGGAGCTCAGCTGAGCCCCTACATGCCCCACACTGCCACTGGAGAGGAGGCAGCGCCAGGACTCAAGCACCTCTATAGGGCCAGCCTGGAAGCATTGCTACCGCAGCCAGGCAGCCAGGGGCCAGCCCAGGAGACACTGCTTCTGCGGCCACACAGTCTGGGGTTGGCTCCGGAGGATGGAGACGCTGATACCACGGCACCTCCAGGGCTGGACCCGGACGGCCTGGCTGCAGTAGTGGTGCCTCCAGGCCAGCCCTAAGACACAGTAGCAGCACCTTCAGGGCCAGCCCTGGGTCACATAATTGTGGTAGCAGTGACTCCAGGGCGAGCCCCAGGCCATGTATCCGCAGTAGTGGCACCTCTGGGGCTGGCCCCGGGCCATGTGACTGCAGTGCCTCTGGGGCAGCCTGTAGGGCCTGCTGTGTAGCCATGACAGTGGCACCTCCTGGGCCAGCCCCAGGCCATGGTGCCTCTGTGGCAGGTGGTACCTGGGGTCCGGCCGCGTGGCTGCGGCAGTGGCACCTCCAGCCTCTGGAGTGGCCTGTGGCTGCAGTGCCTCGGGGTCAGCCCTGGATCGCATGGCCACAGCCGCAGTGTCTCCGGCCTTCGGAACCACGTGGCCCGCAGAAGCAGGGCCTCCCTCTGGGGCAGCAAGGACAGCGTGGCTGCAGCCATTGCTGCAAGGGAGCACGAAGCCAGGTAAGGTTCCCCCTCATGTCCAGACCCCCTCACTTACACCCTAATCCTGTCATTTACCTCCCCACCAACACCCAGCATCCCCAGCTTACTCCGACACCCTCCTTTGTTCTTTAACCCTCTCTCCTGGCCACACACTGCACCCTCCCTCGTTCTTGCTCCCTCCAACTGGCCAGAAACCCTACTCCCAGCCTGCTTCTGCACCCCAGCTACCTCCCAGATCCTGCACCCTGTCCCTATCCTACTTGCTGGGAGTCTTGTCTCACACACTGTCCCCTTGGGGACAGCCACCACCAGTGTCACAGAGAACCAACCTGGCACCCTTGAACACAGGAAGGATAAAGGGGGCCCTGAAGGTAGGGAGGTTGGAGGGCTCCTTCAGTGTCACAGTGGATAAGGTACCTACCTCTGAAGCCTCATTTTTATCCCTACGCCAGAGTCTAATCCACTAACTCCAGAACTCCAGAAAAATAAGTCTGGTCTATGGGAAGCCTGGAACCTCAGTTTCCCCCTTCACTTTCCCTCACTCTGTGGGGGAAGTTGTGGCCACGAGGAGTAACGGTAATTCGGACTAGGAAGCCTAGTCCGAACTACCTAGTCCGTGCCGCGCGGCACGGGGTTCGAACGAGCCGGGATTTTAAAATGGCGGCGCCCGGCTTATGCAAATGAAGCCCGGGAAATTCAAAGCCCGGGCTTCATTTGCAAGTGCGGTATGCCTACGTTACCCTCCTAGTTCCAACTAGGAGGGTAGTGTAGACATACCCCTAGAGTCCCAGGAGAGAACAGCATTGGCACTATTTAATGATCACACAGCGGTGTCAGAGCTGTTCACATTTCTCCAGCAGGGAGAAGGGCCATTTGCAATGACCATGCAGAGCGAGAGCCTGGATGGCCAGGTCTCAGCTGAGCTCCTTTGGGCACTAGAAGACATGTTGATCTCATAAACAACTTTGCCATTTGCTAGAAGTGCCTTCTCCTACCAAGTACTGCTGGCCCTTGCCCATGCTATTGGCTCCTCTGTCTCCTGCTGCCTCTCATCCATTTATCCCTCTCTTTTGCTATTTCTTTCCTCCCCCTTCTCTTGGGACCCATCTAATGTTCATCCTTCCTGCTGCTGCCACCTCTGCTCCTGCCCTTTCACCCATTTGCTGGTGCTTTCTCCCACTTTTAGCTGTCTCCACCGTCAATTTGCTGCCTTCTGCTGCTGCTATTACCACAGGCTTCTCCCTCCTCCCTTCCTAACTACTCTGTGATCTTGTCCAGGAAGACTGCTGATGCTGGGGGGTCTAGATTGGGATCTGATAAGAGCTGATCCAGCTGCTGTGGCATATGGTGGATCTGGCCAGCAGGAAGGTGTTTGTCTGAGAACGGCCCCCACAGACTCAGGGGATGGGATTGCCCCTGTGCATTCAGCAGGGAGTCTGGAATGATAGGATGGGGAGGGAGTGGAGATGATAACAGATTGGCTATCCAGCTGCCCAGGGGAGTTGAGGCTGGAGCCTGTGCGCACTGAGGAGAAGGTGCTGCCTTGGCTAGCAGTGCAGATGGAGTTAGGCAGTAGCCGAGACCACCCCATTAGAGGGCTTGTGGTCAAGCAAATTACTGCACCAAGCCCTGTTGTGCGCCCACCCACACAGGCTTTTTCCTTGGGCCTCCAGCCTGGGAGGCAGCTGTCCTGCATGCTAGGGGTCACTGAGGGGGGAAATGCAAAGCCTTGCTTCCCATAAGCATTCAGAGACTTTCTCCTTGGCCTGGGTGTTTGCTCAGTACTCTATACCTCACCTGCACCCTAACACTGTGCTCCAGCCTAGAGCCCCTTTCCTGCACCCAGTTTCCCTCCCAGAGCTTGCATCTCTTACCCCCTCCTGCTCCCAGAACTCTTGGTTCCAGCCTGGAGCCTGCACCCCCTGACCCAGCCTAATGAAAGAGTGTGTGTGGGGAGAGCAAGTGATGGAGAGAGCGGGGAATGAAGTCTGTGGAGCCTCAGGGGTAGGGTGGGAGTTGCCCTAATACTTAAAAAATGTTCTTGTGCATAAAAAGGTTGGAGGCCACTGGTGAAGACATTAGGGATGTAGGCAGTTCCCAGGGATGTAGCTTCACTGTGGCAGGGAAACCACTTCCCTGGGAGCCAGGCCAGCAGGGGCTGACAGGCCTGCTCTCAGGGAGGCATCCCTGTGGGCTCAGCAATATAATGCTTATTTAAGAGCATGCAGCATGTTGCCCATGAGATTTTCAGTGGTCACGTAGTTACCTATTTAATCAACTTTTAACATCCCTAGTAGACATACCCTGTCTGCTCCATTCACATTCTCACTCAGCATGGGTGCTTGATACGAACAAAGGAATGGCCAGACTGGGACAGACCAAAGGTGCATCTAACCCAGTATCTTGTCTGCCAACAGTGGCCAACACCAGATACCCCAGAGGGAGGGAATACAAGTAATCCTCACGTGATCCCACAGATCCTCTCCCCTGTTCAGTTGGAAAACAGTACTTCTCGTGGGATAGCACTCATCAGGCTTTCTAATGCACTGCAAGAGCCCAGCATATAAATTACTTCTAACATGTTATTAATATTTCTAAACCCAAGCATAACAAATATCTCAGGTCAGGCCTGAAAAAAGTCATTCATTTGGCTTAAAAATCATGAGGTTTTTTAAAAAAATATTATTTTTGGACTGTTTTCTGGATTCTGAGTCATTTGGGTGAACTCATGTCATATTTTAAACTTCTCTGTAATCATGACGGATAGAAACTTACTTTTTGAAGGCAAAAACTGAGTTGTACATAATCATGAATCCAAGAGCTAGGGCTTGGAGGAAAAACAAAACTAAACAAAACAAAATCCTGCTAAAGTTGGCCACACACACAGATAATCATACTGTGCTGAGAAGCTCTCAGTATCTGTAGCTCCCACTGACATCTGTGGAAGTTGATGACACTAAGACTTTTACTCATTGCTTTGGATCTGACATGCCAGCCTTGGAGTTTATGGATGTAGACTGTCGCTCTCCATAGACAGCTCAGCAAGTGTGTGGATACATTTCAAAGTGCTTGCTATTCCCTGCCTACATGTGCTCTGCATGTTAGGAAATAAAACGGGTTTAAGTTGTATTTCCTAATGATTATAGTTGTACAAGTTGACAGGCATATATCACTACACGTTTTTATGAGTCCCTGCCTTTGAGTCAGCCTTATGTGTGTCACATCATTTCTTTAAAAGAACAAACTAACTGTTGGGCTACTGTGTATGCAGGCATGTATGTGCGTGTCTGAAGAGATATATCCCAACTAAATATCCTTTACTCCTTAATCTTTCATTGTGTCTGTGTAGAGTACCATTGACATGAATGCAGACACACAGATCTATCTGTGTGGATCATTTTGCAGGAGTAGGGCCCAGATCCATAAAGGTATTTAGCCTTCTAACATCCATTGAAAGCAATGGACTTTAGGGCTACGTCTAGACTGCAAGCTTCTTTTGGAATAAGCTTTTCTGGAAGGGTATGTCTACACTAGCCCCCTAGTTCGATCTAGGGAGGCTAATGAGGGTGACCGAAATTGCAAATGAAGCGCAGGATTTAAATATCCCGCGTTTCATTAGCATGTTCCCGTCCAGTCGCCATTTTAGAAATTGACTAGGCCGAAGTAACTGCCCGCGTCTACACGCGGCAGTGAAACGGGATTCCAAATTAAAGCCCTACATTGAATTAGCTGTTATTCCTCCTGCAATGAGGTTTACCAGTAGTTGCTTCTGGGTGCTGTTGCCTAAGGCTAGCTGAGACATGTGCTTAAAGGGACCCCGCTGCTTGCTTGCCTACCTCTCCGAGGGACAGCAAAGCTTTTGCAGTGTGTGCTCTGCTTGCCCGGCTTTTGGACACCACAGCATACTCTTTGCCATGGAGCCGAAGCTGCCTGTGGGCATGCGATGGCCCCACACTGCTGCAGCTTCTGTTTGTGCAGGCTGCTTCCTGGCCCTGCACGAGCTCGACACCGAGCTCATCATTGAGACCCTCTCCCTGTGTGCGGAGCAAGGCCCTGGCAACTGCATCCCACAGTGAAGAGACGGTTTTGGAGGCTGGACACCAGTTCCGACTGGTGCGACCAGCTGGTCATGGAGTGGTGGGACAACCAGCAATGGCTCCATAACTTTTGTATGAGGAAGGCCACCTTCATGGAGCTGTGTGCCTGGCTTGCCCCTGCCCTCCATTGACGGGATACCCAGATACGACCCGCCACCCCCTGGACAAGTGGGTCACCATCGCTGTCTGGAAGCTCGCCACCCCAGACAGTTAGTGGTCTATGGGCAAGTAGTTTGGCATGGGAAAGTCCACTGTCCGGGCCCTCCTCATGGAAGTAAGGTGTTCTCAGAATCTCTGGGGGGGGGGGGAAGTCTTGGAAAAGGGGACCCTAGGGAAAGGGGTGCGAGGCTGTGGGGGGTGGGCTGGGAGTGGAGGGAAAGTCCCATCCCTGGGGGGGATGTGCCATCCCGCCCTCACACAGCCCTGCAGGGGGTGGGGGACGACTCATAGGGGGTGGCTCCTGCGGTGTTTGAGGGGGAAAGGAGGAAGAGGGACTCCGGAACCTCCCAAGGGCTCAGGCACCCCCTCTCATTCTCTGTTTTCTGTATTTCTTTGTCTCCTTCTGCAGGTGGTGAAGGCCTAACTCCATCCTGCTATACAGGGTCATCTGCTTGGGAGACCTGGACCCCATCATGGCCAGATTTGCCACCCTGGGCTTCCCCACCTGCGGTGGGGCCATAGATGGAACCCATATTCCCATGCATGCACCACAGCATCGAGCCGCCCAATACATCAACTGCAAGGGCTATTTCTGCATGGTGCTGCAGGCCCTGGTCTACCACCATGGACAGTTCATGGACATTTTTGTTGGGTGGTTGGGCAGAGCTCACGATGCACACATTTTCAGGAATTCCAGCCTCTACCACTAGCTGGAGGTTGGCACATTCTTCCCCCAGCGTGACTGTCAGGTTGGGGATGTGCAGATGTAGGGATAACATATTAATATATTGAAAATGATTCCCCCAAATGAAAGTGACTCCCCATAATTTGTTCCCCACAACTTAAAGTGTTTAGATTTATTATTAATTCTTCTTCTTCTTCTTCTTCTTCTTCTTCTTCTTCTTCTTCTTCTTCTTCTTATTATTATTATTATTATTATTATTTGTTAAGATTGTTAAATGTTTAGATTTATCATTATTATTGCCCCTTTAGAATATAATGTATTAGGTTATGTAATTTAGAACTGTTAAGAATATAATCGTATGTAGCCAGAAACAGCCCCCCCTCTGTGCTCCAGGGCATGCTCAAGCTTGTGCAAGGGGCTGCTTGAAATTGACATTGCAGAGATACATTGTAACAATGCACTGTCAATCCACTAATTCTGCTATGGGAGCCAAGCCCTGTAATTGACTAAGGGCATTATTACTTACTTAACGCCTGTTCTCTTTAAAACATTGTAACTTTATTCAGCACTCAGAGAATGTTTTAAGCAATACCATCCAGAAACTTTTTGTAACTACAACTCTGAGATATGTAAAGTTATTATTATACAAAAATATTGTATGGGAAACATTAATTAAGGAATGTATGTAAGAGAGAGAGTGCTTGGATGATGAGTGAATGGTTCTGAGAGGTGCCAGCCTGAGAATACAGCAACAAAGGGCTGAAAAAGGCGTCAGGTGCCAGTGCAACCAAAAGGTGTCAAATACTGAAGGTCCACCCGATGAGATCACTGTCACGCACCTGGCAGCCACCCTGGAGACATCAGCATGATGCAGCAATTTCCATAGACTGGCATAGGAAAAAATTCCTATAAGAACTGGACTAAAAAACGATGGAATCAGAGTCCAAGGTTCTGCTGCCAGCCTACCAGGAGCTTCAGATGCACATCTGATCAGGACTTCGCTCCCCACTACCATCACTTGTGTACAGAATACCTGGCCATTTTTCTGTCACAAGCAACTTCCAGGCTGGTAACTATAACAAATACACAGAACCTGAATAAATGGATGAATGAATGTTTATATGTATAAGGGTTAAGTAGTTAAACAACGTTGTTTGCTTCTATCTTTTCTTTATTTTTTATTATTATTATCTTTACAATAAACGTGGCTTTTTACCTTATCCCCCTCATAAGATCCTGCTTGCTTTTATTTGGTATAACATAGATGCCACTGTGCATCATGGGGGATGTGGCCTACTCCTCATGCCATGACTGATGAAGCTATACACCTGCCACCTGGACCTCAGCAGGGACCAATTTAATACCCACCTAAACAGGGCCTGTATCCATGTGGAATGCGCCGTGCACAGCTGCCATCCATCAGGCCCATCAAATGAGGGTGCACATCTGGGAAGCTCTGAGGGAGAGTTTCTTTGAAAGACCCCACCAACTCTCCCCATGACCCCCCTCCCCCTAGAGGCCTGTGCGTTGCCCCTCTCTGCCTTTCCCACAACAATCTTTCCCTTCCCCCCTTCCTTGGTATCAGTACAGATACCAGTTTTGTGTTGAAAACCAAGAACTTTGTATTTTGTCCATAATAAAAGTAACTAGGGAGGAGCAGGATTCAGAACCTAGAATCATAGAATCATAGAACCATAGAGCTGGAAAAGACCTCAGGAGGTCATCAAGTCCAGCCCTCTGCTCTAGGCAGGACCAATCCCAACTAAATCAACCCGGCCAGGGCTTTGTCAAGCCAAGACTTAAACACCTCTAGGGATGGAGACTCCACTACTTCCCTAGATAACCCATTCCAGTGCTTCACTGCCCTCCTAGTGAAATAGTTTTTCCTGATATCCAACTTGGACCTCTCCCACCACAACTTGAGACCATTGCTCCTTGTTCTGCCATCTGTCACTACTGAGAACAGCCTCTCTCCAGCCTCTTTGGAACCTCCCTTCAGGAAATTGAAGGCTGCTATCAAATCCCCCCTCACTCCTATCTTCTGCAGACTAAACAGACCAAACTCCCTCAGCCTCTCCTCATAAGTCATATGCTCCAGCCCCCTAATCATTTTGGTTGCCCTCTGCTGGACTCTCTCCAATGCGTCCACATCCTTTTTGTAGTGGGGGGCCCAGAATTGGACACAATACTCCAGATGTGGCCTCACCAAAGCCGAATAAAGGGGAATAATGACATCTCTGGATCTGCTGGCAATGCTCCTCTTAATGCAACCTAATATGCCATTAGCCTTTTTGGCTACAAGGGAACACTGTTGACTCATATCCAGCTTCTTATCCACTGTAACCCCCAGGTCCTTTTCTGCAGAACTACTACTTAGCTGGTTGGTCCCCAGCTTGTAACTATGCTTTGGATTCTTCCGTCTTGTTGAACCTCATCAGATTTCTTGTGGCCCAATCCTCCAATTTGTCTAAGTCACTCTGGACGCTATCTCTGCCCTCAAGCGTATCTACTTCTCCCCCTAGCTTAGTATCATCTGCAAACTTGCTGAGGGTGCAATCCATCCCCTCATCCAGGTCATTAATAAAGATATTGAACAAAACCGGTCCTAGAACCAAACCTTGGGGCACTCCGCTAGAAACCAACCACCATCCTGACATTGAGCCATTGATCACTACCTGCTGGGCCCGGCCTTCTAGCCATCTTTCTATCCATCTTACCGTCCATTTATCCAATCCACATTCCCTTAACTTGCTGGCAAGAATATTGTGGCAGACGGTATCAAAAGCCTTGCTAAAGTCAAGTATATCACATCCACTGACTTTCCCACGTCCACAGAGCCAGTTACCTCATCATAGAAGCTAATCAGATTGGTCAGGCATGACTTGCCCTTTGTGAATCCATGCTGACTATTCCTAATCAGTTTCCTCTCTTCCAAGTACCTCAAAATGGATTCCTTAAGGATCGCTTCCATGATTTTTCCAGGAACCGAGGTAAGACTGACCAGCCTATAGTTCCCTGGATCGTCCTTCTTCCCTTTTTTGAAGATGGGCACTACATTTGCCTTTTTCCAATCATCCGGGATTTCTCCCGACCTCCACGACTTTTCAAAGATAATGGCCAAAGGCTCCTCAATGACATTTGCCAACTCCTTCGGTACCCTCGGATGCATTAAGTCTGGACCCATGGATTTGTGTACGTTTAGCTTTTCAAAATAGTTCCTAACCTGTTCTTTACCCACCAAGGGCTGTCCATCTTCATCCCATCTTGTGTCAGATAGCGCATTAGTCCGGGAGCCCACCTTGTCCGTGAATACAGAGGCAAAGAAAGCATTGAGTACTTCAGCTTTCCCCACATCATCTGTCACTAGGTTACCTCCTTCATCCAGTAGGGGCCGCACACCCTGTCTGATCACTTTCTTATTATTAACATGCCTGTAGAAACCTTTCTTGTTATCCTTCACATCCGTAGCCAATCGCAATTCCATTTCCGCTTTCGCCTTCCTGATAACCCCCCGGCATTCTTGAGCTATACATTTATAGCTCTCCCTGGTCATTTGTCCAAGTTTCCACTTTTTGTAAGCTTCCTTTTTGTGCTTAAGTTTACCAAGGATTTCCCCTGTAAGCCAATCCGGTCTCCTACCATGTTTGCCTCTCTTGCTACGTGTCGGGATGGCTACTTTCTGTGCCTTCAATAAGGCTTCTTTAAAATACTGCCAGCTGTCCTGGACTCCTTTCCCCTTCATGTTAGCATCCCAGGGGATTCTGCCCATCCGGTCTCTGAGGGAGTCAAAATCTGCTTTTTTGAAGTCCAAGGTGTGTATTTGACTACTCTCTTTTCTTCCTTTGGTCAGGATCCTGAAATCTACCATCTCATTATCACTGCCTCCAAGGTTGTCACCCACCTCTACTTCCCCTATTAGTTCCTCCCTGTTTGTGAGCAGACGGTCAAGCTGCGCATGGCCCCTGGTTGGATCCTTTAGCACTTGTGTCAAGAAGTTATCCCCAATATTGTCCAAAAACTTCCTGAATTGCCTGTGTACTGCCATATTGGTTTCCCAACAGATGTCAGGGTGATTAAAGTCCCCCACAAGAACCAGGGCCTGAGATCTGGAAGCTTCTCTCAGGTGTCCGAAGAAAGCCTCATCTACCTCATCCACCTGATTCGGTGGCTGGTAGCAGACACCAACCACAACATCACTGCTGTTGTTTGCTCCTCTAAACTTAACCCATAGACTCTCAACAGGTTTTTCTCCCTCTTTATACTGGAGTTCAGAGCAGTCCTAGTGCTCTCTTACATATAGTGCAACTCCTCCTTTTCTTCCCTGGATAGGGCCAAGGAGGAGGGGGACTCAGGGCTGGGAGTGGTGCGTGGTGCAGCTGGAAGTGCCACCTCAGGTCTCAGGACCTCGGCAACCTCGGGAGGTGGGTGGGGCCTGGGACAACAGGAGAAGCAGGAGCAGGGAGGGCAGTGGGAGCAGCGGGGACAGGGACAGGGACAGGAGCTGGGTGTGCCATCATTTCATATATGTTAGCACACATGTTTTGGCTCTGCTGTACCATGTGAGCCCATATTTGGGTCCCATCTAGACTGCAAGCCTCTTTCGAAAGAGCATCTAGACTACAACCGGTACTTTTGAAAAAGCAAGCCACTTTTTCAAAAGAGAGCACCGAGACAGTCTGGATGCTCGCTTTCGAAAAAGCACAGTTTGCAATACATAGTGCCTTTTTTTGAAAGAGCACTTTTGAAAAAAGGCGTTATTCCTCGTACAACGAGGTTTTCCATAGTTAAAAAACCAGCCATGGTCTTTCGATTTACTTTCAAAAGAACATGGCAGCAGTTTAGATGCAGGGGAAGTTTTTTCAAAAAAAGGCCACTTTTTTGGAAAAAACCCTGTAGTCTAGACACACCCTGGCTACATCTACATTGGCAAGATTTTGCACAAATACTTTTAACGCAAGAATTTTTGCATTAAAGTATTTGTGCAAGAGAGCGTCTACACTGGCATGTACTTTTGTGCAAGAGATGTGCTTTTGCGCAAAAGCATCCGTGCCGGTGTAGACGCTCTCTTGCGCAAGAAAGCTCCGATGGCCATTTTAGCCATCGAGATTTCTTGCACAAGAAATTCATGTTGCCTGTCTACACTGGCCTCTTGCGCAAGAACACTTCTTCAAGAGGGCTTATTCCTGAGTGGGCGCATCATAGTTCTTGCGCAAGAACTCGCGGCCAGTGTAGACAGGCGGCAAGTTTTTGCGCAAAATCTCGCAAATGTAGACACGGCCCCTGAGCGTCCTCCTGGTCCTTCTGGGCCAGGATCCGTTGCATGCCTTAGAGGATGACCACGTGCTGTCTCATCAGGTCCCCCTGGACCCTCCTGCACTTGTAGCTCCCCCAGGGTCAGGCGGCTGCCTCAGCTGGCGGTGATCGCCCATTAGTGATGCTAGTCCGGCTGTGGAGAATAAAGAGGAAGAGGCGGTCAGTCATCCATGCAGACACTGTCCCTGAGTCCGTGCCCTCCTCTGTGAGCTGAGAACAAGAGTCCTCAGGCTAGAGGGCAGGGATGTTCCAGGAGCAAGGCTATGTGTGGCCTGGACATCGGCCCTGCCTCACAGAGGCCCTGAGGTGCCCAGGGGACCATGCTTCTTGCTCCCCCCCATCCTCATCCCACAGACAGGCAGGGCAAGGGAAGTGGTCGGCCACAGTGGGATGCCATGGGCAGGAGAGGGGCCTGGAGCAGTCTGCTCTTCCATGGGGGCTGCACGCACACCTGCCAGCGCTGTCCGTGGAAGTGGGTGGTGCCTCAAGTGTGCAGGCATTCCCGTGTGTCGTGTGCGGCACTCCTAAGTCTGTGTGCAGCCACGTGTGTGCCCTTGTCCCCAGCCTGCTTCCAGCAGTGGTTAGTGGTGGGAGGGCATCTCCCACAGGGGTCAGATGTGTGTGTGGCCTCCCCAGAGCCCGTGAACAGGACCCTGGGGACAGGGCCGGATGGAGGCATGGGTGAGCCGGGCAGCTGCCCAAGGCGCCAGCCGATGAGGGGCGCCTAATGGCAGCTGTAAGGGGTGCATGGCGTCCCTTACAGCTGCCATCAGGAGCCACGTGCCCAGATCCCGCAGCGCCGGCCCCGCGGAGCTGGCCAACAGCACCCTTCCACCCATGGCTGCGGGGCCCTGCACGGCCCAGCGTGCGTGCCAGCAGCGCTGGCCGGACCAGGCTGGGCAGCGCATGTGCTGTGCACCCTGGGGGCGGCCCCGGGCTGCGCGCCAGTGGCCGTGACCAGCTCGCGCATGCGCCGAGCGCCCTGGGGGGCAGGCCCACGCATGCACCCTGCAGGGCCTGGGGGTGGCGCCGCATGCCTGGGCCCAGGGTGCCAAAGGGCTCGGGCTGGCCCTGCCTGGAGGTGATTTGGGGCTGCCTCCTGGGGCTGCATGTTGCAGACTGGCACTGCATGTAGTTCCACGTGCACGGAGTGTAGCACAATATCCAGGCCAAGATGACCAAGCGACGATTGCATCCCATCCCCTCTGCGCCCGCCTTCCCTGCCCTGTGTGTGTGAAAAACAGAGCACTCACCTGATGATTCCTCCCCGTCCTCAGAGAATGCGTGTAAGACATCCAGGCCCTGGGGTATGGGCTTGAGGGTGAGGGTGACTGTGCTGGCTGTCTCCTCCTCCTCCTCCAGCTCGTCGTCGGATTCTTCCTCCTCCTGGCCTGGGAGCCCTGGGTTGGCAAAGATGAGCATCTCCAGCCCCAAGTCCACCACCAGAGGTGAGGAAGGGGCTGAACCACCCCCCAGGATGTGGTGGAGCTCAGCGTAGTAGGGCTAGGAGTGGGGTCCTGCCCCAGAGAGAGAGCTGTGCTCCCTTGCCCTCGCATAGCCCTGGCAGAGCTCCTTCACTTTCCTCCATACTTGTATGAGGTTCTGGAAGTGGTGGCCTCTTGTGGCCCGAGCCTCGGCCATCCGACCGTATATGTCGGCGTTGTGCCACTGGGAGCCGAGATCCTGCAGGATCTCCTGCTCACCCCACACCTACAGGAAGGCCAGGATCTCTGCCCCGGACCACTATGGCACAAACCTCTTCGGGCCTCTGGCTGAGTCCTGGGAGCCCTGGTCATGCTCCCTGTGAGGGCCAGAGAGGTCTCAGGAGGCTTGTGGCTGGGCCATGGGTCCCAATTAGTGTGGCAGTCACAGCCACGCAGTGAGGTGCAGCTCTCTGGGCCAGCCCCCTGCCACAAGTGTTGTCCCAGGTGCCTGCAGCTTTAAGAGCTGGCCGGAGACAGGGACTATAGAGTTCTGATTAGTTTGGACGGAGTGGCCACCAGGGCACCTGTGCTATTTCCTGGAGGCCTCTTCTTTCAAAAGAACTCCCTCTTCTGCTCTTTCAGACAAAGACGTCTTCCTCGTGAAAGAACCCCTTGGTTCTTTCAACTTTTTGTCAAAAGAATGCAATAGCAGTATGGACGCAAGTATTTTTTTCTGGACTAATGGCAGTTATTCTGGAAAAACACTGCAGTGTAGACATACCCTAAGAGTCGAAATACCTCTGAGGTTCTGGGCATAAGGCCCTTAGACTTGGTGTCTGCCCTTTAGGTCTGAATAGGGTTTCCTGCCCCGCAGGTATACTAAGAAAGACATGACACTCCCTCACTCCCGCCTAATTCTCCACTTGAGTCATTTTCTCCTGTTTTTTGTCTTGTTGCTGAAACTTTCAATTTTCTCTTTTTTTAAAAAAAATATTGTTTTGAGTTTCCCCTGCCACTCTTTTGTGCTACTGTTCTGTCACCTGACGTGGCTACCATTGCATTGAGTCAGCTTAGGGTTATCATCTTTCCTGACCAGAGGGATGGGACACCATTGCTGTAAATGGCGTCCAGTCCATCCAGTTGGGAAAAATGGTAAGCCTAATTGTCAGCTCTTCCTAGTCTTGCCTGTGTACAAGAGATGCTTCATTAAATGATGCAACACAGGAGGCAGTTTGTATTGGCCCATGAGAGACATGGTTATATAGGCCTCTCCGAGCTGTCCAGGCCCCACAGTGGATGCCTCAACCATCAGATGGATGGGACCCATGGTGCCCAGGTGATAACCCTAAGCTGACTCAATGCAATGGGAAAATCTAGCACAGGGCAGTCAGAGGGGGTCATGCCCCCAAGCACACACCACAGTGGTGGGACCTGGAACAACCAACAGCCTACTGTGCTCCACCATCTCCCAGCTGGGTTGCTCTACTTCACTATGGTGGTGGCCGGGAAGCAGAGTGTCCTGGCCCTAGTCTCAGTACCCAGTGGGGTGAAGCAGGAGTGGGATTTGGGGGAAGGGATAGAGAGGGCTTGGGGCTCTCAAGTTTTCCAATAAGGGCTGCTGCTAATGCAGCAGCAGCCAGAGCCCAAGACCCTATCAATTGCTGCTGGAGCACCACACACTTTGGGTAGCTTGGAGGGAGGAAGTGCCACACCCCTTATGCGCGAAGCCATGTCCCTTCACCTCACCCGGGGTCCACAAAGGACATCATATGCAGAGACACAACTGGTTTTAATGAAGGAACAAGCCATGAACAGGAATTAATGACAATATTGGACTGCTCTCTGTAACAGAGCAGCATTCACCTCTCTTGAGTACCCCTTCTGGCTAAGCACATGTGCCTGCACTCTCTTGTCTGACTTCGGTGACACAGTCTCTGGCCGAGTCTCACTCATTGTGTGTGCTCATCAAAACCCCTTCCAGGGTACACATCTAATCGGAGCCTATCTTGGTTAGCTCTCTTATGTCCTTTCAAATTTGTTCCCCACTCAAAGAGAGTGGTGTCCCCAGAGCTACCCCACCAAAATACAGCATTTTTGCCCTTACCTCAGGGCTTTATTTCAAAGTCCCATCACAGTCCAGCACTCGCCAATAGCTCTTCACAAGAGCTGTGTCCAGACTCAGGGGTTTTTTCGAAAGAACTTCCCCTGCGTCCAGACTCAAGCCGCGTTCTTTCGAAAGTAAATCGAAAGAATGCGGCTTTTCTTTCGACGGCGGTACACCTAATTCTACGAGGAAGAACGCCTTTTTCGAGGGAGATCCGTCGAAAGTAAGTGAGTGTGGACGGGGGGAGCCCTTTTTTTCGAAAGTATTGGCCTCCAGGAAGAAGCCCTGGTGGACAATCTGGGCCATGGGTTGCATGTCTGTGGTTCCTGGCTGCAGCCATTCCTTAAAGGACAGGCACCTCACAGCCACTTGTTGCAGAGAAGGAGCCAGAGCACACGGCTACTTTGCTGCAGCAAGTCCCAGCCCCAAGAGTGTCCTGGCCCTTCCAGAGAGCCTTCTGGGGACGCAGCCAAGGGCTCCAAGCGCCGGGCACCATCCTGGTCTGGCGCAGAGATCAAGAGCCTGCTGGAGCTCTGGGGAGAGGAGGAGGAGGCCTTACAGGCCCTCAAAAGCCGGCGGCGAAACGCAGATATTTATGGCCGCATGGCTGAAGCCCTGGCCCAGAAGGGCCACTACCCCCACACCCAGGACCAGGTGCGGTCCAAAGTAAAAGAGCTGCGCCAGGGGTACGTCAAAGCCAGGGAGGAGAGCTCCCGTTCTGGGGCAGCCCCCCACTACTGCCCCTACTACCCCGAGCTGAACCAGATCCTGGGTGGCAGTGGAGAAGCACGCACACCACGGCGGTTCGTACAGTCTGGATTGGCAGACCCCATGGTGGACGCTCCCGAGCAGGACCCAGAGCAGTCTGGAGACGGGGACATGGTCCCAGAGGAGGAGGACAGTGAGGAGACGGCGACCCTCACCCTGGAGGCAGTCACCCAGACCCCAGAGGCCTCCCAGGCATCATCTGGCGCAGGAGAGGAAGCAGCAGGTGAGTGCAGTGAGGTTGTGTAACACCCGGGGGGGGGGGAGGTAGGTGGGTGCACAGTGCGTGATGCACAAGGGAAACCTGTCATGCTCAGGCTGATGCCCAGGTCACACACACACACACAGTGTAACCTTCAGAATGTCTGATTCCCCTGTCTCAAGGGAGAGGGCATGCCCTTTTGGACAGCTGTTGCACACATGACTGATTGTGATAGAAATGTAGCCGTGTTACTCTGATCTGAGGAAGTGGGTCTGGCCCAGGAAAGCTCATCCCCTAATAAACCATCCTGTTAGTATTTTAAGTGCTACAGAGTCCAGTTTTTAGGACTGATTGTGTGTTCTTCTTTTCCTCCACAGCCGGACCAGCCGTGGAAGAGGGCCGCAGCACCCCAGCCCCACCTCCATCTCCATCTCGGGGACATGGGAGCCGCAGACACAGGCGTGTCTATGCGGACATCCTCAGGCAGCACGTGGAGGCCGTGCAGGAGCTGAACTCCATCCTCAGAGAGAGGGCGGAGGCAGAGGATCGCTGGCGTGACCGGCTCATGGACGAGCTGGTCCTGCAGCGCACGTCCCTGTGTGCCAACCTCAGGGAGGTCTGCGGCTTGCCTGCTCCTGTGCCTGGTCCTGCTCCTCCAGCACCCCATGACCCCACCCCACCAAACCCCCCTTCCACAACAGCATCCCTTTCCCTCCTTGGACCTCCCTCTCCCCCAGCCCCCCCAGTTCCCCAGCCCCTCTCTCCCCCTGGCCCTCCTCTCCCCCAGGCTTCCACGTCCCAAGAGCACCCCAGCCAGCCAACCGACAGGTGCACCACCCGATCCCGTAGCCGTGGAGCACCCCAAACACGAGGCCCAGGCAGGAGAGGGAAATCTGGCAAGCACCGTGCAACCTGATCCCCTTCCCCCCTCCAGGTTTCCAGTCCCCTTCCCCCCTCCAGGTTTCCAGTCCCCTTCCCCCCTCCGGGTTTCAAGCACCCCCATCACCCCAGTTAAAGCACAAACAAAGGGTTCAACAAAATGTTTCTTTATTGTAAATAGTGTTTTCAACAACAAAAATGAAAAAAAATGTGTTATGTTTGCTACATTTATACTATTGTTTGAGAATATGTACAAAAATTAAACAGAACATTTTATTTTGCAACACACCCTGGTGTTACTGATGTGTCCAAACAGGGTCAGGAGATGGGTTGTGGAGGGAAGCTTCTATTGGGCCAGGGCCCAGTCCCCAGGCAGAAGCCCCTAAGTAGAGTCAGTGGCCTCCACTGGAGAATTGCTCCCGGAGGGCCTCCCGGATGCCAACAGCAGACTGGTGAGCCTGGCGGATGGCAGCTGTCCGGGGCTGGGCAAAGTGCCTCTCCTGGCCATCAGCACCTCTACCCCACCCTGGTAGGAAGGCATCCCCTTTCCTCTCCACCAGGTTATGGAGAACGCAACACGCGGCCACCACCTCAGGGATTTTGCTCTCCCCCATGTCGAGGCGTGTGAGCAAGCACCGGAATCTGCCTTTTAAACGTCCGAACGCACATTCCACCTGGTTGCGAACCCGGTTAAGGTGAGCATTAAACTGCTCCTTGCTCGCATCCAGGTGGCCGGTGTAGGGCTTCATCAGCCACGGCATCAGGGGATAGGCGGCATCAGCCACTATGCACACCGGCATGTGCACATCCCCAACCGCAAACTCACGATGTGGGAAAAATGTTCCTGCCTGAAGCCTCCGGTAGAGGTACGAGTTCCTGAAGATGCGGGCATCGTGTGCCCGCCCTGACCACCCAACACAAATGTCTGAAAACTGGCCACGATGGTCGACCAGGGCCTGGAGGACCATAGAAAAGTAGCCCTTTCTGTTGATGAATTGGGCTGCTCGATGGGGCGGTGCACGGATTGCAATGTGTGTCCCATCGAGCGCTCCTCCGCAATTCGGGAAGCCGAGGGCAGCAAAGCCGGCCATGACGCTGTCCAGATCTGGTAGACAGATGAGCCTGTTGAGCAGCTCTGAATTGATGGCCCTCACCACCTACAGAACGAGACAGACAACAAAATGTTAGAAGGGGTGCCTTATCTCTTAGGAGGAGAACCCACCGCCCACCTTCCCTCTCAAACACCCCGGGAATCCCCTCCTCAGAACCCCCCCCCCAACAATTCAGGGTGAGTGGAGGAGCTCCCTCCCACTCCCACTCCACTTGGCCCTTCCTGACAGTCTCCCTTCCCCCCACCCCAAACTGTGACTGTCCCCAGACAATGACTTACCTCCATCAGGATGGATCCTACGGTAGACCTGCCCACGCCAAATTGGTGTCCCACGGAGCGGTAGCTGTCGGGGGTTGCCAGCTTCCAGAGGGCAATGGCGATCCTCTTTTCCAGGGGGATGGCGGGCCGCAGATGGGTGTCTTGCCGTTGCAGAGCAGGGGCGAGCCAGGTACACAGCTCCTGGAAAGTGGTCTTTCGCATCCGGAAGTTGCGTAGCCAGTCTTGGTCATCCCAGATCTCCATCACGAGCCGGTCCCACCAGTCAGAGCTGGTGTCAAACCTCCAAACACGCCTGTCCACGAAAAAGTTTGGAGGCAAGGGCAGTGCGGCTGCTTGACGGAGGAGCCCCTCGTACCTCTGGTCTGGGAGCAGCTCGGGAAGTAGCCTCATGACAGTGTCATGCAGATGCAGCAACAGCTGCAGTATGGTGGTGTGGGGCCATCGCCTGCCCAGGGGCAGCTCTGGCTCCATGCCAAAAAAAAGGGTCTCAAAGCGAAAAACCTCAAAAGAAAAAAGCTGCTGGGGTGTCCCAGGAAGCTGAGCACTCCAAACCAGCACTGCAATGCCTTGCTTACTTCCTCGAGGGACAGCAAAGGCAGCTGCAGGAGCAGAGCAACGGGTGTTCAGGAGTGTCCCTCTCACCACGCGTCTCTGCAAAGGGCAGGCAGGCAGCACCCGGAAGGAAATGCTGCCCCCATGCCCTGGCAGAAGCAGTTCCGGGTGGCTTTCAATTTCGAAAGAGCGTCCAGCAGTCTGGATGCTCTTTTTCGAAAAAGCGGATCGATTTTTCGATCCGCGTATTGTAGTCTAGACACGCTCTTTCGAAAGAGGCTCTTTCGAAAGATGCTTTTGAAAGAGCCTCTTTCGAAAGAAGCCTGCAGTCTAGACATAGCCAAGGAGCTGTCTGCAGTGCTGCCACTCTCTCAGGCAGCCTGTCTCCTGGTTCTGCATACCTTGTGGCCTCCTTTTTTTAAGAGGTATAAGGGATCTTTTGGAAAAGGCTTTATTTTCCGAAAGATCCGCGTCTAGACTGGCGCTTTTTTCCGGCAAAGCTCCGAGCCGGAAAAAAGCAGCAGCCATGTTTATGCAAATGAAGCAGGGGGGATTTAAATCCCCACCTCATTTGCAATTGCGATGTGTCTAATTTGCATCCCTTTTACGGAAAAAGGATGCATTCTAGACACAGCCCTAGTGTTTGACTACCCTGATAGTTAGGAACTTTTTCCTAATGTCCAACCTAAATCTCCCTTGCTGCAGTTTAAGCCCATTGCTTCTTGTTCTATCCTCAGAGGCCAAGATGAACAAGTTTTCTCCCTCCTCCTTATGACACCCTTTTAGATACCTGAAAACGGCTATCATGTTCCCCCTCAGTCTTCTCTTTTCTAAACTAAACAAACCCAATTCTTTCAGCTTTCCTTCATAGGTCATGTTCTCTAGACCTTTAATCATTCTTGTTGCTCTTCTCTGGACCCTCTCCAGTTTCTCCACATCTTTCTTGAAATGTGGTGCCCAGAACTGGACACAATACTCCAACTGAGGCCTAACCAGCGCAGAGTAGAGTGGAAGAATGACTTCTCATGTCTTGCTGACAACAAGGAGTATAAGAACCTCTATAGAGTAGTGAAGGAAAAAAGAGCCTCTTCCCAGGATTATCCCTGTCCCTGTCCCTACAGATAGAATCATAGAATCATGCGGAGTATAATTTGATGTATTTCTACAACAGGGAATATAAATAACAAACCCACACCACTAGGTGGAGGCAGATATTTTGAGGAGTTTGTGAGAAAACTTTCAAAAAAGAGAAGTAATATTGGAATTCTGCTTTAAGTCATTTGGCTCACATCTCAGCAGAGTGATCTGTACAATGCTGGATCTTTAATTTTTTTCCATGAAAGAACCTGGTTAAAATCTTTTAAATAAATCATGTTATTTCCACTCTCCTATTTGTCTGTGCTCTAATAGGGATAGAAAAAATATAATTATTGGCTAATAATGGCTTATATTTGAATCAGAGAGTTAGTAAAATTATTTAAAAAGGAAAATCTCTCTAGAAATGCATATTGTTGTTGCATCAAATTCTGCCCTCCTTGCTCAGATCCTCCCAGGTATTGAGATTCCTGGCTCCCATTGGTTTCAATGAAAATTAGTCTAAATACCTTTGAAGATCTGGGCCTCATACCCTACTCTGACAAAACTTAGGTTGAATTAGAGTCAGTCAAACGCTGAGCGGGATTAAGGTGTGCATCTTACTGCACATTGTACAAAAGCTTCTTGCTATCAGTCTATTTTTTGCAGTACAGCTGCTCCCCGAGTTGCAAATGGTCGAGTTACGACCTTTCGCACTTACGACCAAAGCTCCCATGGAGCAGTCGTAAAGGCGGTCCCCGTGTTACGAATGTGACCCGCGCTTACAAACAGCGTGGTCACGTGTAACTCAATGGGGTCCAAGTTACAAACTGATCGAGTTACAGCCAAGTGTTTGGTCTGTAAGTCGGAGAGAGGCTGTAATGTTTTTTCTGTATTCACCAGTTTTGTTTTCTTGCCTCCTTGGACATGTTGGACTTTGTACATAATGGTGAATAAATGGTATATTTATCATCCTCTCTGACTGTAATGTGTTTTGAGTGATGGCAAATTGTCAAGCCATATTCAGTACAGGCTGATCAATTGATACCTATTAGTGAGTTAAGCATGTGAATTGTAAGCCCAGGACTTGCTAAGGGCAGGATCCCACTACTAATTGCTGCAGGACAGTGTGCGTTGCTGCAGAACTCTTAGTTGTGTATGTGCACATGACTTGTTTTTGTAAAAATCTGGCCCTGGGGCAAATAAACTAACATTCAACCAACGATTCAGCTTTTTATCTTGTAAAATACAACCAACTGATAAGTAAAATACAACCAAGTAATAAGTAAAGTTTCCTTTTGAGGATATACTATTGCACCAAGATCGGAATGAAGGTTATATGCTAACTTATGAGTTCCCTGACGTCTGCACGGTGTTTGTGATGACTTTGCTACACACATTGGTGTCCTTAATCTGTTCTGTGGTCCTGGGGTTATTTGTCACATGCACAAACATTATTCCTATTGCTGATCCACCCATAGTGGACTGATATTGGATGCCTTGCTCTCATGTGAACAGATACAACGAACAAGCATTGTTACAGTTACCTGTACATGATGCTGTGTTTTTGAAAGGCCTGAACTTATGGAGCAGGCGTAGACAGTGAGGGATGCATAAAACTAGCAGAGACAGGAAGTCTCTCTGTGATGACCATGCCCTTAGCTTCTTGTGGAAGTGACCTCCTGTGCATGTATTAAATATGGAGTACTCCTGAACTGTACTGCTGTACACTTTCTATCTAGCGCAGTTGTATAAGACCCCAGTTTGCACAATGGTATGGAACTGGGGCTTAGCCACAACAGACCCTGAATCAGGGAGAAAGTTTCCTAAATATGGAGTATTATTACACTAGTTTCATGTTGGTACCTGGTCAAAGTAGGCTTATCTTCTTGCTTAATTATCTTCTCTGTTGTGCTGTGAATAAATATTACTTAATGACAGTTAAGGACCATCTTATTCTGAGTTTGTACAGGTCGTAAGGCAATGAGATTCTGGCCTATGACTGGGACTATGAGGCAGTACCGCAATACAAATAATCACATGCTGATCTACAGAACTATTTTTCTGCCTTGGACATCCCCACTAGCTTGAGAGATCCAGATGTATCAGTTAGTGAAAATGGAAGCATGTGAACTTGACAGCTTCAGTTTCAGTCCCCTTGTTTCCTGCACTGAGTGTTTTTTCTGCTTTTTACACTAAATGGTAAGCATGTCCACATAATAGTGTGATGAAGATGGATGGATGGGAGGTTTTGACTTCCTTAGTCATGGCATATTGTTGCAGGAAGGAGGTTTGCTGGGAAGAGATGGGGTCGATCTGACCACAAAAGGGAAGGACATCTTAATGCAGTGACTCACCAATCTTATTAGAAGGGCTTTAAACTAAGTTGAGTAGGGGCAGGTGACAAAAGGCAACTAGGTTCAAAAGGTATCTTTAATAGAGGACTAGTTCTTTGGGGAGAATCAGATATGGAAAATTAGAGTAGAATTACAGGAGCAACAAGAGGGAAATCCCTGGGGGGAATTTGATCAATCCCTTAGATCAGTGTTTCTCAAAGTGATCCGTGAAACCACTTTGAGAAAGTTGCTAACTGGCCGCGCCGGTGTGTTTATTTATGTTGGAAATAAGCCAGGACACTCTGGATGCAGGTGAAAACAAGCAGAGGATTTATTATACATCAGCTGATGGAGTGACACGCAGGGGTTACCCTGGTGAACACTGGTTAATTAACACAATACAATAGATTATATAGTCAGCAGGAGGACGGAGGAAAAATGATTTGATAGGTCTAGCAGCAAGACGAAATGAGCACATAAGCCAATAGAACTACTCAAGATTACATAATATCTCCGCCCATTGCAAAGTAACAGCTCGTTAATTAATATACAGGTGGTTATTGTTCAAATGCCAAAACATGTCAGCAAAACAGTAATAACATTTTAGTCTCCATAGATGATGATGTTGCTATAGGAGGCGGGTATGGCCTTGAGTTGGTGCAGCACTTGGTTCTCAGGCTTATTATCTAGGAGTGAAGCAAGACAGTTTAAGCAAATTTTATGAATGTTATCTCAAGCAAAATGTGTTACGTTACCAACTGAGACCCAGTTCGAGTGTTTTAGAACGTGGTTGCTATGGTGCCCAGGGTCTTTCACTGTCTGCAGTTCTTATCCTGACTGTGGTGTTCCCAGGCCTTAATCCTAGAATGGAGTTATGCTGTTTAGAGGCCTACTAGCACATTTAGGGCTGCCTCAGTTTACCCTACAATTTACCAGCACTGAGGCCACGGAGCCTTGCAGGTCCCTTTGGCTCTGGTTAGCCAGTCATAGCAAAAGGAGCTGTGGCTGCTGCTTCCCATGGCTCCCTTTGGCTGCAAACAGCAAATCGGATCCAATGGGAGCCACGAGGCTTTGTGGCTGCGGCACCAGTAAATAAACACACCAGTATAGCCAGTTAGCAGTTTTCTCAAAGTGGTTTCATGGACCATTTTGAGTGTCACTGCTTTAGACGTCTACTCACAAATTCAAGGACTAACAGGAATAAGCAGTCAGAATTGGGAGTACTAATAGACAAGTCATAACTGAGCTTAAGTGGCATCTCAGATACTTGATGGGATACATCTCATAACTGCAGTATTGGCATAGAGGGGTACATCTTGTTCAGGAAGAGCATGTAGGAATAAAAGGGAGGTGGTGTTGTATTGTACACTTGTTCTGAGTTCCAGAAAGAGGCACGAGGCAGACCAGCTGAAAGTCTCTGGGTAAAGACGAAGTGGGGAAAACACATACAAACCAGGAGGAGGAGGGAGATGAGGCATTTCTAGAACAAATAAAACAAATATCCAGACTCTTATAGTAATGAGGGACTTTACCTACCTAGACATCAGTGGGAAAAGTAATATGATAAAACACAAAATATCCAATAAGTTCTTGGAATGTCATGGGGACAATGCTTTGTTTCAGAAACT